>NW_024609868.1:66760330-67457830 GCF_016920785.2 Ixodes scapularis
GGAAATGGCACCCCCCCGGTTGCCGCCATCTTGCCTGTTTGCCACATTAGTGATCACGTGACGTTAAGATGGCTGCGCCCACGGTGGGGCAGATCAGATTGGCCAGATCGCGGTCAGCAGATGGGTACTCCGGGGCTGCGTCCGAATCTTACTCGAATGGCGCCGAGTTATTCCGGCGGATCAAGTCACGTGACGAGACAGATGCAGCAACGCTGGACGCGGCTAGGTTTTCGAACGCAACGGGTGCGAGAACTTTACCCAGGAGTGGCATAGAAGCTGCGTTCGATTTACTTGCAGCTCCTGCACCGGTGCAGAAAAGTGTGGGGCGGTGTACTTCCGGTCGTATCTCAATACATATACCGGAAGTAGACTGCCCTGCATTTTTCTGCACCGGCGCAGGAGGTGCAAGTAAATCGAACGCAGCTTTTATCTCACTCTTGGGTGAAGTTCTTGTACCCGTTGCGTTCGAAAATCTACCCGCGTCCAGCGTTGCTGCATCTGTCTCGTCACGTGACTTGATCCGCCGGAGTAACTCGGCGCCATTCGAGTAAGATTCGAACGCAGCCCCAGAGTGCCCATCTGCTGACCGCGATCTGACCAATCTGATCTGCCCCACCTTCGGGCGCAGCCATCTTAACGTCACGTGATCACTAATGTGGCAAACATCCAAGATGGCGGCAACCGGGGGGGTGCCATTTTTGACCGCTGGTTTACCGCTCTAAGTTTACTCAAGCTCGTTGGTAGCAACATGGAGAAACAAAGGACGCCTTTCGAAAGGGGAGGGAAAAATAGTAGCGGTTGCAAGCAATTTAGTTCTCCGAAAGTAACCAGATTACTCTCCTAATTCAACCAAATAAATGTATCTAAATGATTATAAAATTACTTTAAAAGTGATCGATGATAAGTAATATGATTACTCTTACTGAGTACCGTACAAATATAAATAAGCCTAAATTTTCTTGCCCGCCGCCAAAAATTGGCTCCAAAAAACACCGAATCTGTGGTAAAATATGAACCCCCAAAAAGCACACCGAATTCAATGAAAAATGAACCCCGTACACGCGGAACCCTATTTATAACGAATGAGAGATATTGACCTTCCGGGGTGATTTCATTTGAATTAGACTAAACTTGTCGGGGGGGGGGGGGGGGGGGGGGGTCTTTAGATTTAATCGTAAAAAATATATATGATACCCGAATCCTTGTGATGAAAGAAACTGCCTTTGAAAAAAATTAGAATTGTATAGTTTGAGAGAAAAAAATCTGAGGCGCTGCAGGGTAGAACACGTCAAATTCCCAGTTTGATTTTATCTCGACTTTAGCCGCCATTTACAAAATATCGAATTCTTGCAGAATTATTATATTTATTACGCAATATTTACGCAGACTTGGCTATTTTTAGAGGTAAATTTCTGTCTTCTGTTATTTTAAATTAATTTTCTAAAAAATCTCAAACATGCAACCTAGAGCAAGTGTGACTCAACTTCGGACAGCTATATAAAACGAACGGTAGGGCGCAATGACGTGAGACAGATGTCTGTGCGTAGCTATCAATGTAAGCTATCGTTTGGCATGTATTTTCTGGTTATTGTGATTACCGTGTTGTTTTTATTCTGCCACAAATATAGACAAAAATGAAAAATATGCAAATTTTGAAGTCAATTTTCTCAAAAAAGCCATTTTTTATTTCGTTCATACTTTTTTAATTTATTGGCCAGATTCTGCTTAATAACCGGGTATAAATATTGCTTGACCTTTTTTTGTTGTAGTTTTAGGACAACCAGTTGAATAAGTCATTTTTATCGCGTAATACCAACCTCCGGCTCCGGTATGCGGGCTTCACCGCAACATTGATAATTGGCTCAGCAATATCAGATTTCACTGACAACCACTTTACCTCGTTGCATTCCTAGTAATATACTTTTTACAAAAAACGAAATGTCACAAAAAAATGACAGAAGGCAAGTGGCGTAGGCAAATTTTTTTTTCTCTTTCAAACTTTTTTAATTGATTTCCCGTGTGTTGCTTACCAGCTGGGTATGCACGTTTTCTGGCGCTTTCCTTTATGTTTGTTTTTACATCAAAAGAAAGAGCCATGTTTGTTACATCAGTTGCAACTGGTCCAGTTGTTAGGTGAAGTATAGGTTCAGTAACCTCTTCGCGAGCGCCAGCAAAAGGCTGCGATTCTTATCATGAAGATTACCATGCGACTCTTAGTTGACCTCGGCGTGCGCCGTTGCAAGAGGGTTAAGGCCCGTTCACACACATGCGTCCGTAGCGACCGGAACGACCGGAACAACCGAAACGACCGTTGCAACGGTCTGCAACCGTCAGTTGCCATAGCGACGGAGGGACGCACGCACGTGTCGTTCACGACGCAAGGAGTTGGAGCGAGCCCAACTTTCCCCGATGCGTTGGAAACGACCGAAGCGACCGCAACGACAGACCAATCACAGGTAGAGGAGAATGGGTCGAGCGCGTTGCATGCCGGTCTGCCGGTCGCGGGCCGACTCCTTCTGTCTGCAAACATGGCGTCGGTGGTGATCGTCGACGTCGGGGTGAAAGTTCATCGTTCCGCGTAAAAGCGCTAGCCTTGACTGTGAATTTTCGTCGTGTGTCGCTATGATAACCCAGCACGTATTAGAAGGGAAGATCCACCTACTCGTGCGGCGATGTCGTGGTTGTACTCTCAATACAGCAGAAACGCCCGTGCCGTCGTGTTTGTTTACTTCGACTACAGTGGTGCTTTCTAAGCATTTGTGTCCTCGAACATCGCCCGGATTTCTGATTTGGCGCATTCCTTGCGTGTGCCCAAGTTCAAGGTATATTACTGGTGCGTACCGTATAAAGGATGCGAATTTTTTACTCGTTTTCATCGCCCGAAAAAGGTGATTAGTGTTAGCAATCCTGAACGCTCGCATCGTCTGTCAAACTATATTTCTACGTTGCTATATCGTTGCTAAGATTACATCGTCTTTTATAATCGTAGAAAAGGCGTGTGGCGAGATTTGTGCTGTTGGCAAAGTCGTGTATTAAAGTCGTGATCGTGCAAGACGGCGTACTGCATCTCTTTCTTTTTTTTTTTTTTTTTTAATGCACTACCCTGCAAGCTTATCCTGAAAAGAGTAATAAAGCTTGAGGTCATAGAAGACGGTCTGTCTATTTTCTGTTACGCAAGTGAGTGGCAGCGCGTCCCCTTCTTTTTGGAGGCACCGCTGAAACAGCTGACGGCAACGGAGAGGCGGTCGCCGTGCTGCCGATCCGCTGCACTTGTTGCAGTGGTTGCAGGTGTGTGTACGCGCGGCGCAGAGCGGTCGTTCCGGTCGCTTCGGTTGCAACGGACGCATCGCGCTCGTTGTACATGTCTGAACCAGCCTTATACTAATCTTGTTAGAGTGGAACTCGCGTCGTCACAGGCTGTCGCAATGCATCACAGCGAAGTGGAACTGTGTGAAGCAGTCCTTGTCCTTCTCCCAATAAATTTATGGGCGGAAGCTTGAGACTCTTTGGTGCCCTAAGTTTCTGTAGCTCGGCTGGGTCAAGTTTGTCAAAAGGAGAAAACAAATGCAGTAAACACTAGACATTATCACGCCGGTCGATGGAGTCGTAACTGTATACATACAGCTTTTGCGGATACTTATTTGTTTCAAGGGTGGCAAGTTATCACCAGTACAAACATGGCCACAGTGTCGGCAAGAGCATCAGAACAAAAAGGAAGGTTTGGTTGGCTTATCATTTTGTGTCTTCGTTGCAGCGCTTTTCTCCGGAACTAATGTTTGTAGTCCTCTTTGAGCCCCTGGTGCTATGGTCTGTCTGTTTCTCTTATCCAATATTTATTTTTACTTGTAAGCGAATAACACGCACCATGACATTTCTGGCGTCCTTAGGTTGATTCGCTAATCAGTGTCTATATTTGACAAACTCCTCTAGTATAAGAGAATAAAAAAAATATAAGAAGAGGGCTTGCAGCAATGAATTTGTATAAGAGAACTGCGGAACTGCGTCGAAAGCAGAAAGCCGGAACCTCCCGAGGAATGAACGCGTTATTTTGAACTCAGTCATGGCTGCAGTTTTAGCTTTAAAAGAAAGAGTTGCGCGGACTACTTCGAGAGACATAAGCGAAGGGTATACCGCAACCGACGTTTTCGTTATGTCACCGATCTCAACGTAGACGCCTTGAAGATGATCCTGCCTCCATCGAAAGCCGCGGCTCTTGCGTTGGATGACGTGCTCTGCCAGAACTGCTTCCAGTACACCGGTGAGAAGCTTTCATCATCTGTCAGTGATCCATGCTCGAGCTCTCCAGCAAGCTGCATCGAAGAGCACGAAGTAGTGGAAGGTCTTAACGAAGATATTTCTGCTGCTGGGCTTGAAACAACTCCTTTGCGCATGCCTTCTACAGTAAACCCGAAAAGCCGTCAGGCATATGCTGAAAGAAAACAGCGGGAGATTGAAGGATCACACAGCCGACAGGTACGAAAAAAGTTGGCGACTGCATATACCTTGGAGCCAAGTGGGTCAAGTTCTCGCAGTGATCAACCATGCCTCGGCTGCGACGGGTGGTGGGCAAACATCAGAGAGGCCTTTGTGAAGGCGGCATCTTACCAGGAGAGATGTCAGCTCCTCACGCTTGTGCCCAAGGGCGTAGCCACTAGGGAGGTAGAACGGCTAATTCCTGAGGCATCGAAGTGCCTTCTGAAGAAATCAAAGCGGCTTCGTGAACGGTTCGGCGTATGGGAGCGTCCGGAGCCTTATCACGGTGGAAGCATAAGCGAGGACACCATACGGGCAGCCACGCAATATTACACCGACGACGATCTCGACTGTTCTCGGCAGAGCCCAAACAAAAAAGATGCTGTTAAGCTTCTGAAGGATGGCGAAGAACATGTGGTCGTGAAGCGGTATATGACAAGGTCTGTCCGAGAGACGTACAGGCTGTTTAAGGAAGCAAACCCGGACTCAAAATTAGGTCTGACTAAATTTTACTCGCTGCGGCCAAAGTGGGTCAAGCTAAACCCTGAACAGACTGTCTGTGCATGTGTGTGCTGTACGAATTTCGATTTGTGTTTTTCCACCCTGAACAGCATGCGAGAAGAAAAAATAACAAAAGAGGAGATTCTCGCTTTGTGCCTCTGCCCTGAAGCCTCGTCCAAATGTTTCAGAGGCGAATGCAAAGACTGCCCCTCGACTGACAGACTCTCCTTAGAATCATTGGAAATGGTGCCTGAAGAGGAAATTACATTTTTCACATGGGAGAATGGTAATTTGATAAGCAAGACTGCCGACTCCAGCGCCTTTTTGAAAGAGCTACAGAAATGGGCCACAAGGTTTTCCACGCACGATTTTATTCGTAGGACACAACGGGAAGCCATACGGATTGAGAAGTCTAGTGTGACCTCAAGACACATCGTCATGCACTTCGATTTTGCGGAGAACTGGACGGTAATTTTGCCACACGAGATACAGGAGCACCACTGGCACAAGCGTCAGCTCTCTGTGTTCACGTGTATGGCATCCACGTCGCAAGGCTCAAAATGCTTCGGCGTTGTCTGTGAGGACTTATGTCATGACACTTCCCATGCGCTGCTGGCTCTGAGACTTATAGAAGACTGGCTGGAGGAGCACATCCCAGTTTATGCTTTACTAACGTACATATCCGACGGGGCACCTGCTCATTTTAAAAATAGATTTCAGCTGCATGAGTTCGAACGAGTGGGCCATACCCAATTGAAGTGGATATTTTCTGCCTCTGGGCATGGTAAAAACTCTTGTGACGGGGTTGGAGGGCTTCTCAAACACCACGCAACGGTGCACAACCTCCGTTCACCGGAGGAGCAGCTCGTCCGAACATCAGTAGATTTTGTGGACAAGGTTGGAAGGCGTGTCAAAAACGTAACTCTCATGAACTTAACCGAGAAGGAGGTGAGTGACTTCCGCAGAATCAAGAAAACAGAGTGGAGTTGCGTACCGACTCGGAAAGGCATCCGCGCTTCCCACGTGTGGCGACGCGAAAGGGGCGAAGTGCAGCTTGAGCGAACTGTTCTATCTTCGTCTTAATGCATGAACCTCTGTGGTGCACGTGCGGAACTCTCAGATGATCTACGGCTTTGTTTTGTTTTGTTGTTAAAGCCTCTTCTTGTACATTTGCGCTTCTGTGAAAAATTATGTGTTTCTATAGGTGTGCCTTGTTAACCCAAATAAATTACTCAATAAATAGAGTGATTTTGTTAAACTGTTACCTATGAATGTTTTATTGCATACTGCCAACAAAAGAGTATGATTACTGTAAGCTGAAAAGCAACTTCCGATATGCTGTGCGTAGCCCAAAAAATTTAAACGTATGCAACAAGTAGTCCAAAAGCCGAAGGATGGACAAAATGTAGTCAATTTTTTTTTCACGTACCTCGGAATACTAAGGACCAATGAAGGATAGGCGAAAGAATGCCATGCGGTAAATTTAAAAAAAATTCGAGCCGATTTTCCGATAATGTTTGTATAAAATAAAGATTGTCCGAAACGCATAAACGGGGATATTGTTTTTCTGGACTGGATAGTGCCGTAGAATGCAACCCGACATGATCGAAACGGATGAAACGTCTTGGATCTCTCCACTCGCTTAGGCTAGTTAACATTGATGTTAACTAAATTTACTTTTGTTGTTGTTTATCACGGCACAATGTTCAAACAAATAATTTAAATATATAAGTTTTGTGCAACCTCAGTAGTAAAACGTTGTCGTGGCGACGTTCGAAAATGCAAGCTGTGACTTCGCAGGCATCACTTCGTCAATTCAGCCATCTCTCATTTCTTTATGACGTTACTGATTTTTTTAATAATATATTAGTAAAAATTTAACGGGGTAAAGTAGTTTTCAGTGAAATCTGATATTGCTGAGCCAATTATCAATGTTGCGGTGAAGCCCGCATACCGGAGCCGGAGGTTGGTATTACGCGATAAAAATGACTTATTCAACTGGTTTTCCTAAAACTACAACAAAAAAAGGTCAAGCAATATTTATACCCGGTTATTAAGCAGAATCTGGGCAATAAATTAAAAAAGTATGAACGAAATAAAAAATGGCTTTTTTGAGAAAATTGACTTCAAAATTTGCATATTTTTCATTTTTGTCTATATTTGTGGCAGAATAAAAACAACACGGTAATCACAATAACCAGGAAATACATGTCAATCGATAGCTTACATTGATAGCTACGCACAGATATCTGTCTCACGTCATTGCGCCCTACCGTTCGTTTTATATAGCTGTCCGAAGTTGCGTCACACTTGCTCTAGGTTGCATGTTTGAGATTTTTTAGAAAATTAATTTAAAATAACAGAAGACAGAAATTTACCTCTAAAAATAGCCAAGTCTGCGTAAATATAGCGTAATAAATATAATAATTCTGCAAGAATTCGATATTTTGTAAATGGCGGCTAAAGTCGAGATAAAATCAAATTGGGAATTTGACGTGTTCTACCCTGCAGCGCTTCAGAATTTTTTTCTCTCAAACTATACAATTCTAATTTTTTTCAAAGGCAGTTTCTTTCATCACAAGGATTCGGGTATCATATATATTTTTTACGATTAAATCTAAAGACCCCCCCCCCCCCCCCCCGACAAGTTTGGTCGAATTCAAATGAAATCACCCTCCGATAAAGCGTTTAACCGGTAATACCTTCGACGAGTCCTTGGTGACTGGAACAATCTACCATTTTCCGATCTGATATCGGTTGGTTTTTTGTTATTTAACTTTGGACAGGGCTTTCTAGCTTTAGTATGTCAACATAATGTTGTATTTGCATAATGTTCTATCTGTCCTGAAAGCATTTCTCGTTCTACTGTTAATTGTGCTTCGTGTTTTTTTTTTTTTTGTTTTTTTTTTTGCTTTGTTTGTATTCTGCAAGTTGTCCGTTTCCATTCCCATAATGGTGGTCTGACTCCTCCAAATGGAACAATCTGCCTTGATGACAACCAGGCAGACTTTCGAAGAACGACGTGGCAAGTTTCGTCACAAAGTTGATTTAATGCTTCAGCCAACAGGGCCCATTTTTGAGTGCGTGAAAAACTTTTGTTCAATGTACGTGAACTCGTAATAAATGCTTCCTAAAGGCCAACCATCAACCAGAAAGAAGGGAGCTCTCCCTCAATTCCTCCTTTACATTACAAACAAAGGAGCCCCGCCCCTGCTTTCTGTGGGGAGTAGCTCAGATACCCACTCCTATAACTGTGGAAAGAAAATGAGTAAGGAATGGAGAGAAGGAAACTAGGAACCTGTTTTCTGCCCGGCAGGAGACGATTCTGTATGTCGACCTTTAGGATGATTATGTATCTGTTTTTTTTTTTGTTTTTTTTTTTGTGGTCACTGACAACATGAAAAACGCTGGGCATGGCGAACCAAATTCATCTCATTATCGATTCTCTTGCCAATGAGATTGCAGCATTAGTCAATTAAGAACGCCGAAGAACGAATCACAAAGCGTTTCTTAAACTGTTGTAATTTGGAATAACAAAAAAGCAAAATAAAGAATAAGGACAGCACCCCCTGCTCCCCCCCCCCCCTTTTTTTTTTGTAACTTTCCTTTTATTTTCTGATACTCAACAAGTGCGCTTCAGTTTATCTTCTCCGTAACTATAGTTAGTACTATATTAGAATTTCGGACATATCACAAGTATATTTTATGTAAACAAATTGATATTTTCAAGAAATACATGGGAATGCTGCAAGTGTCTCTTAAGTGATCAGCATTTTTTGTTTAATAATTGATATAAAAAATATTGCTGCATTCAGATTTTTTTTTTCAAGTTTATGTATGTACAGTATTTTGTATTGCAGTTTATGTATTGCATTTTGCACATGCGCTAGGCGCTCGATGATCCAATTCAATAAATAGGCTACAAAGTACACCGGCGTGCATAATGTGCATTAGATCCATGTCTGCTAATGTAGTAACTGTCCCGGTTAAGGGCATCTTTCCTAGCGAGCTTGAGCCTGCATCATTTCTAACCATCATTATGGAATAAACAGTAGCAATGAAAGAAGGTGTTTTTAGGTGAACAGATTTCGATCGTGGAAAGAGTATAATACGTGGTCGATGCATCCATTTGTTAGATAATTAACATCGCAAATGTAACTGTTAATGAACCCCGAGGATTAGAAAGTTAATAATATTTAATATTTTATTTAACGTCATCGAAGAACACGCGTAGGCTCAGTACTGGACGTGCTTATAAAAAAGAATTAGATGAAGAAAATGTTTCCATTAAACTCTTTACGTATTCTAATAATAGCAATTTCAGGGGAATAGTGATGGACAGTGTCGTTGTTTTACGCACACAGCAAAACAAGAGGCGGGACTCAAATGATGGCTATAAACGTCTACGATGGAGCAGTGATCTTGGCAATAATTTTAATGATGCGATAATATTCAAACTGCATTCATCTGAATGTAGGAAAAGATAGAAGTCAGCTGCTGCTTTTGCAAGTTTTGCTCCAAAGTCGGGATTCCGCTCGCAATTGGTAATCTAGCGAAGAAATGAGCGGCGCGTGATTCCCCTAATGTTCCCAGCTGCCGTTTGGGTGGCGAGTTCCGAAACCCCAGCTGAAAGCTCGTTTAGTTAATTATAGTCCACCGACACTTGGTCAGGACTAAAGGGCCCGATAACTTTCTTCTTTTTTTTTTTTTTTTAGTAAAATAAAAATATAGATGTAAAGAAACAAAAAATATATATATATATATATATTTTTCTTTTTGCCGGTTTGAGTGTAACAATTGCGCGACCCTCTTAGCACATCCACATCGGCGCTCTTTTTTATTTATTTTAGTTGAAAAGGATATTACTCTATTAATATCGTTTACAGCACTTCCATTAAAAAAAAAAAAAAATAGGATCATTTATTTTTGTGACGTTTTAATCCTTTCACCACTAAGTTGACAGTGCGACGGGAACTCCGGCGCAATTAACAGCCTCTCTTTCATCATCTGACCCCACTCTCTGGCCATGGGTATGGGCCGAAGGAGCGTGATCACGTAACAAACGTTAGACGTACGACGGGTTCAACGAGCACGTAGCCTCCACCACACTGTCAGCTTAAGGCTGAACAGTGTCGCGCAGAGTGGTTAAACACTTTCTCTATTTTGCCGTTAGTACATCTATACGCAACATCCAGGGGAAAAAAAGAAAGCAGCGCAAGAAATACTTGTGCAAAATAAGCACTGATAAATCCCGGTAGTATTCGGTTCGTGCGAATAGCGACAACGGCAATTACTCATCAGGCGTGTGTTTTCGCGCAACCCAAAGTAAAATACACTGCAGTACTAAACTGACTCTTCAAAATGCCACATTTTTACTCTAAACTTGGTAGGGGCCAAGAATGTTATGCTCTAACCCATAGCATGAACTATTTTTGAATGAGACTTGCGCGTTCACACAATAATGATTATTGATAATTAAAAGGAGCGCAAAGCGTAAGTTGAATTCGAGAGGTCATGAAACGATAACCTGTTGGAATGTTTATGACTTCGCAGAGGCGTGCTGGTTATAGTCTGGCCCAAGTAAACTCGCACGGACCACCACTGATTCAGAAAGGCTTCTTTGTTGCGGTTGAATTGCGAGGATAAAGTGCGTCTATTTCTTTCAGTCATGACTTCACAAAACTTTATGGCGTAATTCGGGATCGAAACAAGGTGCCTGACGACAGCCGAACGCGGCTCATGGATTGGGCACGAGAACTGCTTGAGCACTTTACTTTGCAATCAATGCATCGGCGGACACTGGGGTAGTGGCTAGTGTCCAACCACTGCGGTGATGAGAATAGCCCAGCTCTAGCAATGCCTGCAGCTCAACACGCTTTTTCTACTTTGCCAACCCCAGCGCGCGGCTATGATTAATGTTGGCGGCATAGGATAGGCGCCAGGCCACGTGGCCGCTCGTTCTGGCTCTGAGCTGAGGAGATAAACGATGCTCATATTTCTCGCATTAATTTGGCGACTGTCACTGTCCAGAACAATAAATCAAGTTAAGTTCAGTTATTAATGTTAGGGAGTATTGTAATTAGTATTTAGGAAAATCAGAAAATTGTTTCATGGCTCATTTGAGCATTGTTTATTGCACTAATTTTTCTAAAGAGCAATAGAGTAATAGACCGATCTCACTAAACGTTCGGCGCATGCGTAACGCCTCCATAACCTTAGTTCACAGGAGGCAGACGGCTATGCATGCGAAGGCTAGTGCCATCTCGTTCTCCTCACGCGCAGAGCTCCAGTGTCGTTGTCAAACACGGAGAAAAACTAAAGTTCTCTCGATGCATTGCGGCAGCGGTGGCGTAGTCTAGCTGGCTGGCTGGGGAGATAGATCAGTTCACACAGTAAAGACAATCTTCTGGGCATGTGTCTACAGGAATGTTTGATCAACACTCGAGATCTTCCGAGGCACGTAGCCAGACATTATGGAAACATCGTTCCTTTACTTTCGTCAAAGCACGTTTAAGGAATCACGTTTCGTGTAAAACTCCTTCATGGACACACGTTTCGTCGTCATTGCGATGTTTCGTGGAAATTGGCTTCTCGGACACATATGCTTCTGCGACATTTCGTACACAGCGTAATATTAAAAGTGTTGGAATTTATTGACATTTTGCAAGCACTGTTTTTCGTTGGAACGGTCGTGGTTTGGACTGGACTGGAATGGCATGGTCTCGTGAGGGCGCGTCGCGGTTCCCGCCATGCTCTTTTTCTTCGTTCGTTCGCTCGCTACGTTCCTGAGGGAGCGGGAGAGGAGGGGATCGAACGGCCGTGGCGTTCGCAGGACGTACGCGACAACATAAAACCGAAGCACAGCGACGACGCCGTTTGCGGGAAACCACAGACACCAGGCAGGAAAGACAAGACAACAGTATGCGGACCGTAGGCGGCGATCGAGGGGAGCTGCGGTGGCTGCATCCGAAACCGCCGACGCCCGGAGAACAGACTGGCTCTCTGAAGACAACAGTGTGCGGAGCGTTGCGAGGTTGAAATTGTTATCCCTCGCTGAGTCGAAACCCCAGCTCTAAACGTTAGCGCATTTCGTCGAGAATCGGCACAACGACAACAACGATTTCGGCACTTTTTTTTTTTTTTTTTTTACTGAATGGGTTGGATTTAATAGCTGGATTCGCTTTGTACGCTGGAATGATACCGGAACTAAACCGCACTCACCTAGGCGGCTCCGTCAGGGCAAAAAGAAATTCGCGAGACCTAATCCTAAACTTCCAAACAGATCACGCCCCGCACGACACCCCTCGTTTCTCCCAGGGAATGTTTAATATAATCGCACGTTTCAGCTTGCGCCGGGCATCATCGGAACCGCCTAGGGATCGGCAACGACCGCAAGAAACGTTCGATGAAGTTTTGCAGCGTCATCAAAACCATCCTTCGATGAAACATCGTTCGATGAACTGATTGCCACCACCTGAAATGCAGCAATTCGAGCATTGCTAATATCTACGGTGTTTGCTACATGGAAATTCCAAGGCGTACAAAGACATTTGAGGCGGAATTCCTTTGCACCCGAATGTGAGCGCCTTGATGGCCGCCATCGAAGTTCACAGACAGTTTCAATAGTGATTCATATGCAATAAGATCGCGTCTAGTAAAACGGAAGAAGCAAGAAGCGGGTATTTAATAAACCAGGCCATGCGTTTATTTTATCGTCATTGACTATAGTTCCTTGCAGACGGAGCTAACTATTGAACTTCCTCATTAAATGTAACTCGGATATGATCCTTCGGCACCGACCAAATATTGATACTTTATCCCAATCGACGATCCTAACCTATTTTAACGCCTAGAACTTACGCAAGAATATTCATCGTATTATTTGAAGAATCGGACACTAAAACGGGCTTTTTAGGTAAGAAAAAAAAACAGAAGCGGGAGTTAGAAAAAATAAGTAAGCAGTATCATACAGCAAAGCAAAAATAGACTACGCGAACGAAACAAAGCATTATATTATATTGCTTTTAAGTGTAGCTTCTAAATAAGAATGATACGCTTTTACACTGGAAGCTTAACTGCGGTTATGCTGGCTGCTATAGGCCTGTTTCATTATTAGCCCCATCTCTTTGCAGTCGCGCTCATCATCAAGCCTCCGCGCCACCTTTGAAGCTTCATCATCATTCCCTCTCTGTCCGCCTGTCGTTCTGAGGGCTAATATTATCTCTTTCAATATGATGTTGGTGTTAGGTGTTTCAGAAAGGATCATATTAGCCTTTGTTACAGTAATGTGGAGCGCTGTATATCTAATAGTTTGGCAAAGCGCGTGGTTAAAGAAGGCGGCGCGGTTTTTGTTATTTTGCATCTCGCATAGTTACAGTAAAAGCATCAAGAATATTCAAAAATTCGCTTTTCAGAAAAATTCAAATAAATGTTTAAAAATAATATATTTTTGTATTTATTTTCGTTGGTATCTTAATCACCAGTTGGTTGCACAGCAAGAAATAGCTTGAATGCCGTATTATTTTAAGCCCATAGCAGCGCGCTCTACCTGTAACCTCAAACATGGGTCACCATGTCGAGTATACGAAAGGTCGATGCAACGTCCGACAGAAGGCGCACAAGTCTAAATAACATACAATAAGCATACTTGCAATTATTCCCAGTGACAAGGCAAATCAAACTGCCACATTTTCTCTAAGCATAGCGTAAATTGAGCATAATTCAGTTTGGGGTCGCTGCACTCACTCAGTTTCAGATGGCGACAACTGCAGCAACTGCAGCACCGCCGCAAACAGCCAGCTCTAAGGAAGCACCTGTCTTCAAAGTTTTAGAGACACATCTAAGCATAATAGTTACGGGAATCATATGGGGAAAGCAGCATGTTTAGAGGTCATAACTTCCGCTAAAACAACCTAAGCAGGTTGCTGAATGATGAGGATGCCCGCAATCCGCAACCTGCGATGACAAGAATGCCGCAATCCGCAACTTCGGATGCTGGTGGCAATGCAGCTTCCTTGATGTTGTCCTTGCTGAACAAACACGCATGATATTGGAAAATGAAACCGTCATTTCTTTGTAAAAAAAAAGTAAAACAAAACATTTGTGAGAACTATTTTGATTTAATAAGCGCCTATGATAAAATACGATCACATAAGAGTATATAAGCAACTTATACTAACATACAATATCAATATAATAAGAACATATAATAAAGTTTATTGCGCCAAAATATTTCTCCCACATTTGGGATTTTTGACTAGGGTTATAACATTTCCTTTTTCTAATTAATGTTTCTTTTTTTTAAGTTTTTTTTTATTTCTTTTTAATCATATACGATTTTTACACAGCAACGTTTTAGTACATTCAATTCGTTACTGGGACGTGGGTTCAGATAGTAACATGCGTTACCTGACAATCCGGTTTTCGCACGAAGCAACATACGAAGCACGGATGACTCAGTGACTCGCAGTTCTTTGTAACGAAGACGAACGTTGTGAATCGCCGCTGTCTGAATCGGTCCTGAGTCGCGGGATTTGTAAATGTTACATTGCTGGAGCGACAACCACGTGCTAAGCTTCATTGTACTAACTTACAACTGTCAATTTGTGAACCAAAGAGGAACCGAAACTCACGTTAGAACTTTGGTAAAGTTTGGTAATCATAGTTAAGCTTAGAGCCACCAAATGAGCTGCACTTAGAATATCGGCACTCTGTTCCACGACATTGTTGTGGGCGCCACCATTTTGGCTCGTATGCAGAGCAGACGCAACTGCCAATCGTCATAATTCTAAAGTGCGAGTTCCTCAGCGTTAGAATCGGTGTTAGGAAGGTCATGTAATATTGCCTTGCTCTCACGCGAACTGTTTAAACATTTGTGGAGGGCGGAAAAGCGTTTCCTGTGATACCAGATGAAGCTTCAGATAACTGGCAACCCTGACTTTAAGACACGATATGGCCAAGTGTCGTTACTCTGAAGCGTAGCTTATTTAGCGGCATTAGTTAAGCTCAATCACGGTTAAGGCTGCCCCCTTATAACAAAATGATTAGTCATCGAAATGAAAAGCTCAAAGAAAAGTCCCTGCCCTAAATACACAGTTATAACGAAATCTGGCGTCCCACTGAAGAGGCGTACCAGAAAGGCTAATTTTTGATATCTTTGCAGGAATCCAGGACTTCTAAAAATGCATTTATTTTAACAAGGAATGCGGTTTAGAAGTTCGTCTAGAACGGAGTATAAACGTTTTTCTATGTCTTGAGGACCAGCAAAGTCGTAATTGATTTCACGCGCAATATTCAAATAATATATTAATATTTTCTCGCTATCCTAAATTTGTAGGTTGAATTTCTAAATAAAAACAGTTCAAGAGAGTGATAATTAAAAAAAAAACTATTGCAATCTAATTCTTTAAGAAAAAGAAAACAAAGGAAAGAAAGACTTCTTGCTGATACGCCTTCTCATTAGAGGATGCTTCCAAACACCCGAAATTACTTCTCGTCCCGTCGGGTGCTGCTAGTAGATTGCTGTGTTCAGTTAAGGTGACATCCTTTTCTAATTTGCCAGACTGGGCTTGGAACCCCGTAATTGCAACTTCCAAGGGGTTGCACCCATCTATGAACGTCCGCCCAGATCGATTTTGTTGTCGACATAATTACTGAAGACAGGGCGCTGCCCGAAATTGCCGGGTGACTTGATTTTGTCCTCCTAACCGCTAGCGTGATATAACTCCTAAGGTTATTATGCTGGGTTTTCGCCTGGTCGCCCCCCAAACAAAGATTATTAGAACAGCATCCGGCATTATAGAATATGTCGTCGACATTCCGGCTGATTGATGCAAATTTGCGCAACCGACGGTGACATAATATTTCCTTTTTGTTCGCTTTTATGGCCATTATTAAAATTAATTACGTATTCAGGGGCTCTCGTGCACTAATGAATCGATGTTTTATCTCGCCGCATATATTATTTGGCTACACGTACGCTTACCAATTAACGGAGGTGCTGCTAATACTTGGCTGGTGTCACAACCCGGTGGTGGTAGCTCCGGTCACAACAAGAAAGAGTTTGGACGTCTGCTATCCCACATGGCGTGGGCTCAGGGGACGCGGGGGACAAAGATAACAACGAGGTGGATAACAACAAACATTTAATACCACCAAAATATTCAAATAAAGCAAAACACACACAAAAAGTCTAGACAACTACAAATGACAGATAATAAGGCATACACTGATAGGGAAGTTTTACAAGTAGAGTGCGAGATCCGAAAGCACAAGAAGGGGATAGACACGGTATCGCACAGGGGAGGAGTCCATCCCGACGGGGCTTGCTAGGTGGAGCCGAAGTTCTTCGGGCTTGCCTCGTCGTGGTGCAATGCTCCTATTGCGACGAGAGAGTTTGAAAGGACGTTGCGCCGGGGCAGTCGGGTAGTTCAGAACTCACGGGGCTGGCGTACGGAAATTAGCCACTCTGTGACAAGACGGAGTTGTCCTCGCCGCCGCGCTGCCCGCAGGGCGACGTCCGGAGCGGAAAGGTCTATTAGCTGGTTGCGGCTAGTTCTCCGAGTTGGCTCCTGGCAACGGCACGTCGTTCTGGGGTTCGTACGGCGAAAGAACTCGCAGGGTTCACGGATGGAGATTAGGAACTCTGTGCAAAGCTGAGTCTTCCTCGGTGCCGCGGTGCCCAAGGGGCGACATCCGGAGTACAAGGGTAAGGTGTCTACTGGCTACAAGTTCTCCACATTGACTGGCACGCCGTTGAACACAAAGTGGCGCGCACAGGCTGTCCAAACACAACATCATCAAAATAAAGCCCGCGTCTTCCATCCATTCCGGTATCGCATCGGAAACTACTTTTCAAACTTAAGCAGATACTCTATAACGATTACCTCTTACGTTAAGTTAATTCCTATCTTACGAGCCGTCGACAGTACAGGACTGTTGGGAAAGTGGAGTTCCTGAATACGCCAGTTCTGTCAGGAGTACCCCAGGGCTCGGTACTCGGTCCTTTCATTTTAGTGTTTATAAATGATCTGCGTGCAGATAAGCCCTGGATTTAGTGCCGTCTTTCGCCGACGACCGTGTTTTGCTTGCCAAAGTGTCATGCACTTTCAATCAATTATGTTTAGACAGCAGCCTACAATCTGTGTTTTCCTGGTGTCAAGCATGGCAGATGGATTTGAACGTAAGCAAATGCGTGCAAATGACAGTAACACTACAGAAGTTTCCAATTTCGTTTTATTATTTTATCAACTCAGTACCGTCAGAAAGCGTCACTTATAAATATTTGGATATTACTATCACATCATCTTTAAGCTAGTCTGTTCACTTCGAGAACATTATAGCAAAAGCGTCTCGTAAACTGTGGAGTCTTCGAAGGACTATGCGACATTGTACTCTTCACTCTGAGAAAAAAAATTGTACTCTTACACACTTAGTTCCATATAATAGACCCCAAAACTTCAGTTCGACGTACAGCGCACTGAAGTCGATCTGATGGTACTAGCTTTCCCGAGGCTCGATAGCCGTGTGGTACAACTTATTAAAATAGCTAATCTACGTCTTACAAACTACAAAAAAAAATTAAAAAAACGGGATTTTTTGGGTTTTACTGCAAAACCTCGGTATTTTCTTTCTGTGGTTTTTGATACGTATTTTAGCTATTTAATAAGTTATATCGCACCGTTATCAAGCCCCTCGTAAAATTTGGGGCCGTCTGTTCAATTATAGTGCGCTGTACGCCGAAGTAAAGTTTTGGGTTGCATTATATATGGGACAAAAGAGTACGGAAACCAAGCTTGTGACGTACACTACTTTGATTCGTCGATTATTGGAATACGCGAACATTTTATGGGACCCGTATTCGCAGTCATTGATTGACAAACTTGAGGGAGCACAAAAAAAGGCATTGCGATTTATGTATAATAAATACGGCATGCATACGGCTGTGTCATCTCTTTACGCGTTATCCGGATTAACCCAGTTGTCGACTCGCAGAGAAGTGAAGCGTCTGAATGTTTTGTACAAATTAACACGCGATAAGATTAGAATGAAGTTCGAAGACTGTCTGGTGTACAATCTCAGTTGAGTCACACGCCAGAAGCATGAAAATCTTCTTCGAGAGTTTCAAGAAAAGCCATCTTTAACTATTATTTTTTTCCTAGGACTGTCCGAGACTGGAATGGCCTGCCTCACAACATGAAGCAGTACCACCTTCGACTCGATTGTCAGCGTCTTAGATGGAGCTTTGAATCCATTTGACAAATCATTGCCAAGTGTTACCTCTTTTTATTGGGAGGCGTACGTCTGTTCTATATTCCTTCCACTTTTTATCAACTATGTTTTTCGAAGCCATGTATAACTAGAGCTCCGCTGTTGCCTACGTCCCATATGTACACATCGCGACACTGTTAGCGCGAACACGACATCGGCGCATTTTCGCATTTTACTTCTAAAGAGTATTAGCGAGCATGAAATTTTATTGCTTACATTATATACCTAAATCCGGTTTTTCCATAGCAATAATAACTTGGATGACATCCCTTGGTTTCAAAGAGAAAAACTGGAAATCCGGGGATCGCTTGTGTGCGCTTACAGTGTCGCGCTCTCTACCCACACTCCTTGGCCTACAAAAGTGTTCCGGCATTATTATTCAAATAAAAAATCACACCATCAAAAAACATACTTAACAGCGGCATATAATAATAATAAATAATAATAATTTCCAATCCTGAATTAAGAGGTTCGGGTAATACCGGACGGAAGAAACCTTGATCAGGAAAGCTCGCAGTTTGAAAGCCAAGAGGCCATAAAAGTGTCAGGATTGCGTCCCATCCGAGGGGTAAGACCCAGAGCCCCGCAATAACGACCCCGCCGACTACCGCCTAAGAAAACAGTCAGAGGGGCGCTGTGTCACGCTTGCCGTTGCCTGGCTCGCTCTTCAAAGACTGGATAGTTTATTTTTGTTTTTGTGGCAGTTGGACACGCATGCTAGCAGCCTGTAATAAGAAATCCCTGAGGGCAATACCGCGGATCCTGTGTCAGGTTTTCTACTTTTTGTGAGCCAGAAAATTTACTTCCCAGGGGCTTTCTTTAGGAGCAAGTATGGTACGACTACTCAAAATGAGTCCAAAACGTCCAGCAGCCTAATCCCCTACGGTCCGTAGCACTGTATTCTATGCCTTCCAAAGCAAAGAGAGGCTATAGACCAGGGCTGGCCAGGCTGGCCTGGCCTAAGAGCCGCACACAAAACCACGGAACTTCTAAGAGCCGCGGGGGGGGGGGGGGGGGGGGGGAAACGTAACTTTTGTTCAGAGTCTGACAGTACGTATGGGGGCACAAGACTGTACGACTGTACGTATGGGAGTACAAGGCTGCCAAAGTGCAAGCTGCAGTGTGCTTTATTCTGAAATCCTTTCTTTTTTTTTCCTGGGGAAACGGGGAAAGGGGCGAAAGGGGGGGGGGGGGGGAGGGTGTCCCCTTACGAGGGACCCGCGAGCCGCACTTGGACCACCAAAGAGCCGCATGCGGCTCGCGAGCCGCGGTTTGGCCACCCCTGCTATAGACCAACACTGTTTTCACAAACAAGCCCGTTTTGCCCACACCAGGTGTGGGCAATGCGCCTGCGCAGAAACCAAATTCGGAAGGAGTGAAGCGCATCGCAGTGAAGCAGCAGCGGCACCGTAGTGGTGAGACAATGAAGAGTTGAGATGGTCTATTGTGTTCATTATTCAAACAATCGGGCCGCAGCTCTCATGGTATTATACTAGTTCTTTTTTAATGAATTAAAGATACGTGTTGCCAGAATCACCCTTGCAGAAATCATAACATTGTTTGAAAACGTTTTTTGTTTTGGTGCATACTAAAAGTCTATGTTATACTGGAAAGTTGACATGGAAAAAAGTTAAAGTTGACCAAAGAAACAATGCAAAAGAAGTAATATGTTAAGGAAACGGCCACTAATAGTCCCAAAGTGATTTGTTTATATGAATAACTTTTGTTTTTCTGCCATCAGATATGGCTCCGGGTTAGCCGCATTTAAATTAAATTTGTATATATTAAGCCCAAATAATGCTAACTATGGCATTACTACATTCAGCGTATTTTACCATTCATGAACTAATGAACAAACAGACAAACAAATAAAAATTGTAACCCGACACGTTTTACGTTTTATATATTATTATATGCGGTTTGAACACAGATGCGGTTTTAATCTCGACAGGCTTGCCCAAATGGGTGACCGAATCTAGCCGTGTTATACCTCGTGGTAATACCTTACAATTCGCTGCTTTCCCTGAGACTCGTCCCGTAGGTAGTTTAATACAAAACTATATGGTGGTTCGGTAAATCACTATGTCCATAGACGTTGACTCCTTGCTGTCTTGCCAATACACTTTTTGTATCTATAACTACTTCCTAAAATAAGAAATAACATCGTACAATACAATGATTATCTTTCACTGCGGCAAGCCAAACTGTCGGGCTTAAAAACCCGATTCCGCATTCCACACGCAACGCTCAGGGTACCCGCGCATATAAACAAAAATTAGCAATACATTTTTGCACCGTTATTTGCCGGATGTACACCACTCATAAAAATATCTGTACATCCACGTACTTTGAAAAAAACTGTACATGTCAGCTTAAGAAAAAGTCAAGTTTTACGGTTAATAATTCACACGTTGCATAAATTGGTTTTTACAAAACCTTGCTGCCAGAGAACAAAAAAAGAATACATTGCTATTTGCGTTTCAAACATTGCGTTACGATAACAAATAACTGGTATTTAATACACGTGCAACTATATAGTCATCCACCACGTAGAGTGGGGAATTTGAATTGTTCTGCGAAATGTCAAACCTTTTAGACAAAAACATTGACACAGGGGGGAAAGGAAGGACGAGGCAACACATTGAGACTTCGTGCTGCGTCGTCATTCCTTTCCTCTGTCTCGGGGTTTCTGTCTAAAATGTTAAACCTTCACCAGCTTCTTTGCACCCAAACTTTATGTTTGTCATACTTTTTTTTTACCAGATTTCTTGGAGTGGAAACGACTATATTTACGCACGGCATTTTCAATGCGTGAAAAGATCGGCACAAAGTATAGCTTTACACGGCGCTAGCGTTTCTTGGCATTTTTGAGGAGAGGAGCAGAGTGCTCACGCAGCTCCAACAAATACTTTGCTAAGACAACTTATCCTACTCCGCTCATTTGCATGAAAAAGCGCATCTATACCGTGCCAAATGCTCTCCGAGAGGGTGCACGTGCCCCTATCCGAGAGAACGCATGCACATCACGCTGTTCATGATGACGCACTTTCGCGGTGCACCGACGTTAGGTGGCGGCAGCTCTCCCCCTCCCAAATCATATGTGAAAAAAAAACAACAACAACTTGGAGGTTGTGTTTAGTTGTGCCATCTACGCAAACCCTGTCGATGGCTCACATTGAGCAAGAAGCTACAGCCGGCGGCGACGCGAGCCGAACTCGTAGGCTGCTTTGCGACGTGCTCTCTTCGAGCGTGTTTGCCGCTTGGGGTGGGTTGGGGATCAACCGACGATAGCGTAATGTGCAGGCCTTGTCTTCTAGGTGGTATTGGTCCGACCTCGAGCGCCCTTTTGACGCATTGACTGGCCCAATCGAAGGCTAACGCAGCACTCGTATGTTCAATCTGCCGGGTGTCCCAAATATCGGCCAGGCTCTTGAAATGGACCGCGAAATTCGGTTTGTTAAGCTATCGCGCTACGATTTTGAGCAGCGTTGCCCAAACATGGTGTGTGTTTTCTTTTTTTGTAAAAATTGCAAAGAGCGAACTTACCTGAAGAAAATGTAAAAAAGAAAAAGGCTTAAAGGTGCACTGACACATAAATCATATTTTGTTTTACTGTCCGAAACGATTGAAAACGATGCCGCGACATCACCCTCAAAATTCGAAACTTAAGAATTCAGTATTTCTGAATTTAAAAAAAAAAAAAAAAACAATTTCCAAATGCCGAATTTGAAGTTCCCGCGTGATCCGCGCCAGTGCAGTGAGTCAAATTTTGCAGTCTCCTGCGACTCGGCTTTCTTTTGGACCTCCGCCGTTGCCACCGCGACCCGAAGCGAGGAAGAGGTAACCAGGCGGGATAGAAGGGCGCCGGCGCGGGAAAAAAAACGGTTTCTACACCGACTAGCCGATCATCCTCTGCTCGAGTGCTGCCAAGTTTTCCGAGGGAGGATACAAATCCAGGAAGCGACATCACACCGAAATCTGATTTTCGGTATTTCAAAAAGATTGACCGTAATGCGTTCGCAATTGCGTTAAAAAACATGTTTTACGATTGCCGTTATTAAATGTTATAGAAATGTCGCCTACAAAGCTTCTAAATTTCCTGATTTTTGACGTCACCGATCAAAGGAAGCAAGGAGGAGAGCGCGGGAAATATAAACACCAAAAATAATAAGGCGATCGCGCGCGCGCGAGGATAATTTTTTTCGCGATGCGTTCTTTTTTTTGTGAGTGTCTAAGACTATAACTTGCATCGTTTTAGACAATAAAAAAGAATACGACCTTTGGGGTGTCAGTGCCCCTTTTAGTCCTATGGAAACGCAGCGAAGCCACCGGTCTTCACACAATAGGGCGCCCTATGGTTTGAAGAGCGGTGGCTTCGTTGCGTTTCCATAGGAGCTAAGCCTACATTCTCCTGGGGTAAATTTGCTTTTTGCAAATAAAAAAACAAAAAACAAAAAAACAACTTATGTGGGCAACGCTGCAGGAAATTGTAGCGCGATAGGTTAAGAAACCTAATTTTGCGGTCGATTTAAAGAACCTGGCCTTTGCTTGGGAACCACGGTAGGCCTGCGCTCGATTTCACTGCCATGTCGTCATCATGCTAGTTCGCAGGCTTTGATTATTCTCGGTTGTGTCGGCAGGGCAGCCACCTCGGGATAGAACTAATGTGAAAGACATCGCGCGTATATATATTGTCCTAACAAAAAGGTTTTATTCACTCGAACGAGTAAGGGCCAGGGAACCAGTTACATTGCAGGAAAGCAATCAGGCACCGCAGAACTGCGCTGAAATATGAGGTTGGCGAGCGGATTTACCTTTTTTTATTTATTTGCGTACCAACATCGCCTGAAGAGGCATCATTGTAGGCAGGAGCACACACATAAAATATGTACACTATAAACACAAGGTGAAACACAATTATTCAAGAGGTACTGCACAACGGTAGTTTGAAGTAACATTGAATCTTTTTGAGAAAAAGAAAACAACTTTGACAATGCCGTTTCAACAATGCTATTTGGCAGGTTATTCCAATCGTTATTGGGCCGCGGGGGAAAAAAGACCACTTGAAAACATTAGCTCTGCAGTGAAATCGACTAATTTCTCTTGAATTATGTCTTCTTTCTGATACATAGGCAGGCTAAAAAATATACTTGTACCTACAAATTGCGCTATTGTTGTAAAACACTTTATATAACATTTTGAGACGTAGCAATTTCCGTCGTTGACTTAGAGGCATCCAAATTGGAGACGATTTAAGTTCAGTTATGCTAGCATTGCGATCATAATTGCCCGTAACAAATCTCGCAGCACGATTCTGCGCATTTACAATTTGATCTTTAAGGTTCTGTATGGACGGACCCCACATCTTACTGGCATAGTCGAAGACATACCGGAAATGAGAAAACTATTATGTCTCCTTCAAAGAGGGGGGAGCCATCCTAAGATTACTTTTAATAAATCCCAGTGACCGGCTTGCTTTCGCTGTAATATAGTCAACATGTTTATTCCATCTTAAATCACATAAAAAATCATCCCCACATATTTAGCCTCCGATGCCAGTTCAAGTGAAACCGCACCGATACTGTAGGATAAAGGAATCAAGATAATTTTCCAGTGAATCTAACGGTAATACATTCAGATACGTTTAGAGGCATGCGCCATTTGATACATCAGTCATCAAGTTTATCTAGATCACTTTGAGGAACGAACACTTGATTATCACAGGTCACATCACTATACGAAATGCAGTCGTCTGCATATAATCGAATATATAAAGATACGCCTTCAACTATATCATTAATATATATCTAAAAAAAGGAGAGGGCCAAGTACCGACCTTTGTGGGACTCCGGATGTTATTTCTATATAAGGAGACTGCAAACCGTTAATTAATTCGGACCGTTTTCTTGAATTTAAGTAATCGTCAACCTAATTGAAAATTTTCAAATCTATGTTTAGTTTGTGAAGCTTGTTCACAAGAAGAGCATGAGGAACCATGTCGAAAGCCCCTTTGAAGTCCAGATAGAAAGATACACTCAACTTGTAGGCCCTTATTAAACTATTGTGAAATGTCGTGATATTGCTCGAGAAACTTCGTGGTACAAGAAAATCCTGCACGAAAACCGTGTTGAGACGGGCTAAAAAAATTTAAAAGACTAAGGTGCTTCATTAGGTTAGTGTAAATAATGTGGTCCATATTTTGGAGCACACACTTGTCAGTGAGATCGGCCTGTAGTTTTGTACCAGATTTTTGGGTCCAGACCTGTGGACGGGGACAACATTGGCAGATTTCTAGTCCAAAGGCAAGAAGCCACATTTCAACGGTACCGTAAAGAAAATTATTAAGTGACTCGAAATAACTTCAGCACAAGACTTCAGGAGTGCGTTGGGAATTCCATCGAGGCCTGATGCCTATCCTTGTCTTGTTTTATTTTATTAACAAGGGGGGAAAAAGAACGTGTGTGTCAAAATAGATTTCAGACATAAAATCAGTAGCAACGGATACTTTTCGGAATCGCAATAATTCCCCGTCACGATATCCGAGAAAACATACTTGAAGTATTATAATGATTGAAACTGGCAGCCTTTAAAGTGTCATCCTCAGAAAGGCTACCCTCGACCAATAGGTAGGAAATTACAACGGTCTTTTTTATTCGAGCGAATGAACTTCCAAATTCCTTCGGGGGTTGCCTGGGTTTCACATTTAGTGTTGAAAAGTAGTTTGCCCGGGACGTAATGACGGCACGTTTAAGGGCGACACCCATATCCTTTAGTTTATTGTATGATGCAGAGTCATTACGAGCTCAGTAATAAGTTAGTGTATGTTTATTCTGATTAATAGGTTTCCGTAACTCGCAGTTCTCTTTACTCCGTAACTCTGAGTAAAAGCTCATGTTTTTACGGAAATGACAGCAAATATTGAATAAAGTCAAGTCGCCACAAGTAGTTGTTTTACTCTCGGAGACGAGCTATTTGACGCAATAAACTTATAACGCACTTATTTGTGTCGGTTTTATAGCCGCCAATACTATACACTGAGCGAAATGACGAGATTACTTCTCAAAAAAGCGCATTTTTACACTATACGTCTTTTTTTTCAAATTCTGGGAATGTGTATTAAAGTTGACTTTCCTTGGAAAGTAGCGGAAAAAATACTTCAGTAAAGTACAAGTGCATCCGCACATGATGTACTTCAAGTAAAGTACACGTTTTTTAGACTACAGTACTTCAAGTACCCTGTACTTAAAGTGCTTCCCAACACTGCTTGTTTATTATTTTGTATATAGAAACGTTAAGAGAATTACTAAGGTTTCTCGAACGTCCTTCAAATCTTTGAAGATCTGAATATTTTGAGTTTTGGGATGAAAGGCAACGCAAAAAGGTCACCTTTGCGTTGCCTTTTAGCACGCGATTCTTCGAGTATAGCACAAACTACGGGAGTACCAGAAGAGCTTCAGAGCGGGGGCTGTATTTTGTTGACTCCTTTGAATGAAGATGCAGTGTGTACACCTCCTGTAGTAAGCGAGTGTTTTTACGTTGGACAGAAACAGGGACCAGCCCTTTCTTCAAATGCGTCAAGTCTCCTTGAGTTTCGGGACACAAAGAAACGCCAGTCTTCGGCGCTAATCCCACAGTTACTCGACCTTTCTTGCGTCATGTCTGTTCGTTCCCCGCGCCTCGTATCAGTGTCGTTCTAGTGAACGCTTGTGAAAATTCTAGGGGGTTTTGGACTCCCCAGACCACTTTCTCCCCCGCCCCCCCATACACTTTCTACGCCCCATGCTTCCCCTCCTTTCAAGCATCAGCTGATCTTCCGGCATCTTATCTATTTTTGTGCAGTAATGTTTGCTGCTAGGCAAAACAGCCACTAAAATTCGAAAGTAATTTCGAATTTGAGTAGAAGTTACTCGGAAAAAGTGTTTAAAGTAAACCACTGATTACCGAAATCAAACTGTAACTGCAAGTTACTAAACTACTCAGAAAAGTAGTTAAACTAGAGTAACTTGAGTAGCGTAGTTCAACTGCGTACAAGTCTGCCTTCACGTCGCGCTACCGAGCGCTGCGGTGCGGCGCACGTCTTACCGCAAGTGACCGCTCCCTGCGGCAAGGACGCCGCAACGCACGAGCGTTTGGGCCTTCAGCGTCGACGCCAGAGGGACGCGTCTCCCGCATTGCGGCGTACTCGCGTCGAACTTGAGCCTGCTTCCGGCTTGTAGCCAGTCGGGGATATTCGAACGATGACGTCTGGCACGGTACGTGTCTCTTGGGTGGTATCGGTGATCTAAGAACTTTTGGGATAACATCACCTCAAACAACGGCCGATCGATGCCTCTCGACATCGTCCGAATGACAACGTCGAGAAGGCTCTCGCCACAGTCTCGAAAAAAAAAAAAAAAAAGAAGCCATAGCATAAAGACAAAAACGAGGACAGAAATACACAGATGGCCTTAACGAAAGAAAGAAGGCACAATACGCTGATTAGCTGAAAGGAGTCTCGGATACTGGAATGCGTTACATATCCGGAGATGTTGTCGCTCGGGGTCTCGCCGCCGGTGGCTTTTATGTATGTCTTCTTCTGTACCGTCTCGAGATTCTTTGGGAACCACTCCAATCTCCCAAACACACAAAATGACGCCCAAAATAGAACGAATGAATATTCCGAGTCAAAGCACTTATTACATCTTCGAGACATGGCAGCCATTCCACAAACGGCCTCTAATATTTAGGCGGCAGTTTCGTTTGTCTTACTGTAGCAATATTAAATACATTTAAAAGCAGATTCTTATTCTGTAACAATTGTATGTTCCTTGTATTTAAAAAAAGAGTGATACAAACAGGTAAATTTAAAATGGTATTTGGCTGTGTTTTGTAATATTAATTGCTTCATTCATTTAACGTACCCTTAAAACGCCGAGAGTTTTACATAAGAGTTTACATAAAGGCTTCGCTTGCACAGAAAATATTCCAGAACTGGAAAACACGTAGACGTAAGGTAACTAAGTATTAAAAAAAGTGGCAAGTGTAGCTTTGAAATTGGATGATTCTTGAATATTAATATTTTCTGGAAGTGAGTTTCAATCTGAAATGGACAACCGAAGCGGTCAAAATTTGAAAAGGTTTGTTCTTGGTCTGACCCAATAAAGTTTTTTAGAGTGGTCCGTACGTTGTGAATTGCCATGTACAGCTGGGCAATACAGCTCTCTCTTTGATGGGCAGGGGTAATATAAAACCTGAAGGGAGACTAGTCTGGATGAATATGACAATAAAACTGTTAAGTACAGCACTACAACAACAAATAGCCGACTGTTCTAAAAAGAACAGCCAATGAAAAAGAGATGTCCATGGAGACGTTGAGCTTTCATGATTGCCACCTTGTAACGTTGGTGACATCACGCTTCCGAGCGCGGTGTTCTTGTCTCTTATAGTGTCGAAGTTTAACAGCACGGCAAAGAAAGGGAGTCCTCCGGGACACCTCTTAAATAACGCTATCGCAATTTGTGTCTACGGTTATATAGAAGCTCCTGTCTGCAAACCTAAAAATCAATTACTAGCTTTCAGATTACTCAAAATGTATTTTAACGATAATCCGGAAGCAATTAGCATAAGTTTTATCATAGTTTCCTCTATACTGACAACGCTTGGCAGATCGCCATGAGACGCGGCCGCTGAAACTGAAAAGGTAGAGCGGCAGACCAAGGATGAAAGCAGAGTCATGTAACGGGCGCCCCGCTGCGGCGAGACGCCGAAACACACTTCTTCCGAGCGATGGATAGTCCGCTCGTGCTCCTCGCGTTCCTCGCGCGTCATCGCCGGTGCAAAAGCTGTGCGCTCACTCTAAGCTTCCCCGAGAAGTGCTCTGTGCTACCAGATCCTTGCGCTCCAAATCTGCGACCGGGCGCTCTATGGCTCCGTCGTCGAACTGCCAGGCTTTGTCATTCTCCTAGCTCATTCCTCATAAGACAACGATAGGCTCACCCAAATAATTTGGGGGAAAGTACACACGCGACATTTCTTGAAGTATGAGCAGACCTTGTATACCAAAGTGAATTCGTACATTGATCGCTACATAACGTCTGTCAAACATCTCAGTAATGGATGACACAATGAGAACGGCGGGGCGTCTCTTTTGAGCGCCCGGCCTCCATCATGTGCCTGTTGCCTTCCGTTGTGCTTTCGTTGGGCGTGTGCGCTCGAGGCTTACGAGACACCGAAGTGCTATCGAAGCGAAAATAAAAGCGCCAGGGGAGCGGGACAAGAGAGGCGAGAGAAAGAAAGCGCTTGTATCAACTGAACTTTAATACGTAAATACACAAAAAACCTTCGAGGACGCATAGGTTTCGCCCTTGAGGGTGGAACGCGATAGCGCTATCTTGCCCGTGCATCGCCGTGCAAGGGTGCTCTGCGTGGCCTAGTTGGTAGCGTGTCTGCCTCGCAACCGAAGGGTTGTGGGTTGGAATCCCGCTTAAAATTGTGCAAAATTTTCTTTAAGGCAAGGGAATTACTCGATAAAGTGGAATCAATTAAGATATGTGGCAACCTTTAATTCGAATTGCATGTCATGTTTTAATCACTTTCATTCCACGGTTGACGTCGCAATTCACGTGAGCGTTGTGGGTTGTTTGAAATTCCCGCTCGAGTTGATGTGGCTGTGACGTTATGAACCTATTGGCCAATCAGGAGTTTCGCATCGCGCCACTGACGCCGGCTTTTCTGCGACACGAGCTCTTTAATGCTACCGCGTTAATATATATGCTTTCTAATCTCAGTGATGACGCGATGTACTCAAAGTTATCTTTGTGTTCGATGTAATGTCCATGTACCGATGCATAAAGCTAAAGTCTGATGCTAAGGCCTCAAAGATCTAACCTTTTAAGTTAATGCGAAAGCATTAACTGTCTCATAGAGCGACCTGATGTCATCAGTTTGAAGCGCGAAAACGGCTCCTGGTTTCCGCGATCCCAAAAGGAGCGATTCGCCGTCGGTTCCATTGGCTGGCGCGAGTCGACGGGGCTCCAATTAGCCGCTGCGCCATGGCCTCCGATATCCCTCGGAAGCACGCGCACGCCAGCACGCAGCGGACGACAAAGGGGGCGGACGAGCGGCTTGCATGCTTTCGCATTCGCAACTCATAAGAAATGCTTATAGGTGTACATCGAGCTTTTCTTTTTAGCTTGCCTAAAATTTTTTTCCCAGTTTTATTTTTGCAGAATGAACCAACTAGCGCACTTTTACATTATATTTCCATCGAAGATATGAGGTTCGCGCAAAAGGCGGGACACCTAAAACTCCTCCTGCCATCTCCACCTGCCAGGGACTACGGTAGTCGTACCGCATTGCCCCTGCAAGGGACACATACGAGGCAATATTAAGGTACACTAACTTACAGCTTTATCTAAGCATTCATACGATGGATGCGTTAAGTCCCCGCTCCTTTCCATCTACTCCCACGCTTCGAGTTTCATACTCCAACCGCAGCAAGTAAACGGAGCATTGCGTATGGGGAGCGCGACACACCGACTAGAGCACTGCACGGGCCCGGGCCAGCCCGAAAGCCCGAGCCCGGCCCGGCCCACGGGCCGGTCTCGGGCCGGGTAGCACGTATTTTCTCGGGCCGGGACCGGGCTCTGGCTTGAACAAAAAAGTTCTCGGGCCGCGCCGGCCCCGGCCGGCCCGGGCCCTGCCTGGGCAATCTTGTGCCGTAAATCATAAATTGTTGTTGATAGCAAGAAGTTTGCTCAATAATCTTTTAGGTTCATTGTATACAGAAAAAAGCGAAGTGCAAATTCACTACAGCGTCGTTAAAAATAATAACTAAAAGACGTCTTGAAGCTAGAAAGCCTTCAAGCTTTTTCCGTGTGAGCGAGGGTTCAGTGTTATAAATTGTAGACAAAATAAAGTCCCAGTCATATGCTTGTCAACCTGTCTGATTCATCGCTCTCAAAAATATCTAGTTCACTATAAGGGAGATTTAGAAAAACGTACGCAAGCGATTTGGGTACCGTAAAAATAGCGTTGCGATGTAAAACCTATGGCGATGCTAATTTTAGCTTGCCCAAAGTGCCTGAGTACGTTATTCTAAGACTCCCTTATTGCACAGAGCGCAACACTATATTAGCGCGAACAAGCGATCGTCGTGTTTTTATGTTTATCTCATAGAATCAAAAGGCTGTTTTCAAAACTATTAGTGTCTTTAGAGGTGCTCATCTGGGCCACAGACCTAAGCGGTATACTTTGGTGCCCACTAACACCGTTTCGAAGTAAAATTGGAAAAAGAGCCAACGTCGTGTTCGCGGTATCAGTGTCGCGCAGTGTACATAGTCCGTTTCGCGCTTGCACGTTTTGGGAACCATCTTGAAAAAAACGTTTTAAGGGGTTAAGTAGGAATATATTAAACTGAAGCTCGCCTGAAAGGGTTGTATATTTTAAGAACGCGTTGACATGTAAAGCTACAAAAGGTGCGCAGACCAGGCTTAGAACGATGGAGACTTTTTGTGAAGAGATTGCGATGTGCAGGGCCTTATAAAAGTAGGTTGGAACGGGAGGAGTTCAAACGCAAAGGTTGTTTCAGAAACTGGTTCAAATAAGAAGGGCATTTAGGGAATGGGTCAAAACAGGACAAATTCAAACGAGAAGGGCGTTTAGGGAACTGTTCGAAACGGGACGGGTTCAAATGGGGAGCTCGTTTCGGGAACGGGTTGAAACGGGACCGGTTCAAATGGGAATGGGTTGTTTCGGGCTACAGCCATCGGGCCGGGTCGGGCGGGGCCTAGAAATTAAAAATTCTGTCGGGCTCAGGCTGGGCCCGGGCCGTGTCTCTTCAGGGCCGGGTCGGGCCGGGCCTAGAAATTAAAAATTTTGTCGGGCTCGGGCCGGGCCCGGGCCGTGTCTCTACCGGGCCGGGTCGGGCCGGGAATAGAAATTCCGGCCCGTGCAGTGCTCTAACACCGACACTATCGACCAGTCTCATGAGCTACTTCCGGCCGCACAATTACGACGAACCCGGCATCTCGTTAACATGGGTGGCAGAAGTCGAAATTATTTCGAAGATAAAGTAATTAGGGCATGTGTGAAGCGGCAGAGTGTAAACTAAAGAAAATACGGCGATGTTAGGAAGTTTCGGCGAATGTTTTAATATTCCAGAAATGGTTGAAGATTCGCTTCGAGCACATATGCGAAAGTTATATTGATAGAGGGTGATTTCAGATAAGATCGACCAAAGGGTGGCTGGTCGACATTTTTAAATCAAGTGATGTTTTTATATGACATTGTCTAGTGTCTGGTATAAACGAATCCACACTTAGTTTTGACCAGAAAAAAAATTTGGAGACAAGAAAAATCGTAAGGCAGGGAGAGCTGGACAGTTGCAATAACGCGCACTGATGGAGGGGGCAAGTTTGAAAGTGAATAATTAAAACAATAAAATTAGGAGAATTTTAAAACTTTTTACAAACAAACTATGGGTACAACTTGCTTGTAATATAAAGTAATAATATTTATTAAAAATTTATTTAGTTTTCTAAAAATTGCCAAACATGCCTGCTCGAACGACAAATGGCAATTTTTGGAAATCTGTATCTCATGAAATAATTTAATCATTATTACATAACTTGCAGACATTATTTTACTCATATATGGCTATTATTGAAAAAATAAATAAGGTATCTGAGTGACACAATAGTTACAATATATTTAGGCAAACATGGGAAAAAAATCAAACAAAGAAAAATTCCAATGCGAATAAAAAAAAAAAAACCACCTTCGATTTTTTTTAAATTTGGGTACCCTGTTATACTCTATTTCGGCATTCATTTCTATTAAAAACATGTTGCATCATTGCACTGTGAAAGAAGAAACAACTCCCCAAAGTAGGGTCCTTTTTCAAAGCCTACACTTAGCAGTGTCCTATACAAGAAGTCACTCTGAGTTCCAGTTTCATGAAACTTGCACAAATCTTTTATATACATTTATTCAGATGAGGTCATTGATAAAAAGAGCGATCGGTCACACAGTAAAAGGGAGGAGAAACTATATACAGCATTTTACATAAGCGTACAAAGTGGTGTCATATTAGAGACTAATGATTTGAGAAAAGATGATGCAGTGAGAAGTTGTGCCTTCCGGTATATTTTACATCTAGAGTAAAATAAATAACTTTACTTCCACACACAAAAACAAAGATATAATAGTAAGATATTTAGGTTGGCTGTGTATTTACGATTACAAACAATTTCAGGTGACGGATGCCATAGTGCCTAACTGGAGCAGCTTCGATGCTCTCGGTGTATGAATGAATCGTGGCAAGCCGATATATTTTATCCTGCTCGAGGATAACATTTTGGAATTTTTTTATAGTGATCAGATAAAAATTATTAGTAACCACCAACAAAAACAGTAGGTTAAATACCCCGTGATAAAAATGTGATAAATAAGATGTCCCTGCATTCAAAATGAGCAGTCCTTGGGAAATCAAATTCGGCACTTTACGCTAAGGTTTTCCTCGCTGTACCCATTTAATAAAGTTGCTTCCGAGCAGATCCGACTGTCCGTGCTACATATACGTCACAGGTCCCTTCTGTTGATGACTTGCTGAGCCGCCACGCGTGCCAAGACTGAATGCCAGGGAAGGCGCGCACCGTCAGCCACTCTTCTTTTTTTTGTTCACGATACCGAACAACCTCATTTTCGTCCAGATATACAAGATGCGCGCCTTTCAGTTTCTTTGATAGAACGCTCACCATTGTCCTGGCCGTCTGAATTGCGCTTACTGAACGTTCTCTCAGGTTGTTCAGCGTGGCCTGGTGCTTCACGAGTCCGCCAACTCCATCACATGCATTTTTCCCATGTCCAGATGCAGAAAATAACCACTGGGCTTGTGGGCAATCGTCCTTTGCAAATTGGTGAAGCTGGTAGCGATTCTTGAAATGACTGGCGGCGCCGTCACTTACGTACGTCACGTACGAGTATACCGCAACGTTGTCTTCAACCCACTACTTCACTTTTTCTAGAGCCAAGCAAGCGTGAGCGGCGTCGTGACACAGGTCCTCACTGATGATGGCAAAGCTGTTTGTAGATTTTCTTGTCGTCACTACACATGTAAATATCGAAACTTGTTTTTTGTTCCAGTGATATGCTTGCACTTCGTCAGGAAGCACGATGGTCCAGTTTTCAGCAAAGTCAAAATGAAAGACAATGCTACCGCGTTGCATGCACTGTTTTTCATCGTAGATCACTTTACCTTGCGTTTGCCGGATATGGTTGTGAAGTACCCAACTTCCAACCGTCACTTGGATGACTTTTAGGAAAGTCTCAGGTTCCAAAGTTTTTTTCACAAGGTCGCCGGACTCCTAATGTTGCAAGCACAATCTCTTCATCCTCCGGGATATCAAGTTCCTGGAGTGTAAGAAACTGGCCTTTTGGGCAGTGATCACAGTCTCCTTGAAGGCACAGTTCTGTTGCTGGGTCGCACAGAAATGCCGAGTTCATTTCACCAGTGTTGAATGTTGAGCCTGTAACGTTCTCTAGAGCGGCAATACAAAGATAATAATTGGCGCAGCGCACACAAACGCACACTTCCTGGTGTGGAATACATTGGACCCATCTAGGGCGCAACGAATAAAATTTCGTTAGCCCAACGCCGGAATCGGGATGCTTGTCTTTGTATATACGGAAGGCCTCTCGTATTGAGCGTGTCATGAAGCGCTTTGGCACGAACGTTTTCTCTCCGTTGAGCATGACAGAGATGACGTCCTTCTGGTTGGGACTTTGGCGCGAACATTGTAGCTCGTCTTTCGTGAAGTACTCTAGGGCAGCAGACAGGTTCTCAGGGCTCACCTTGCACCTCGTGTAAGGATCCGGCTCATACCACACGCCATGCTTTTCCTTGAGTTTTCGGGATTTACTGATGAGGTACATTGAGGCCTGTGGAATCATCTTTTGAACCTCATTCTTCGTCGGTGTTGACGGCAGGAGTGTAAGCAGTTGACAACGTTCCCGGAGAGAGATGGCGGTTTCAAAGGCCTGCCGAAAGTTGTCCACCCACTCAGTGCATGTGGAGCATGTTGGTTCGGACGACCCCGATGGTGCGTCTCTGTCGTACGCAATACGTAGCCTTGAGGGTATATTTTTGACAGCAATCTGCTCCAGTTCTGTCTGCTTTCTCTTGACATAGGCAGGCCTGTCCCGACTAATTACGACGCTTGGTTGTCTCAGCGGCGACACATCTGTAGGTAGTATGCTGAGATTTAGATCTTCAATTGCTTCTTCAGCTGGCACAAATATGTCAGGGCACTGCTCTGAGCTTCGCATCGAGATCTCCTTAGTGATGTGCATGAAGCAATGGTAGCACAGGTAGTCCGTCGCACTCACTTTGGTGGAACAGTCAGGCGGAAGAATTTGCTTCAACGAGTTTAGGTCCAACTCGCCAACACTTCGAAAATTCCGCTGCTTTGGTATAGTATTTTTGTGTTTGCAAAAGTAATCTGCACAAAACACTCGTTCGGAGCTCCAGGACGTCTTCATAATGTATACATAAATAATAGAAATCAAACCCCAACTGATGGCATATAATTGCCAAGTGAAAGAACTACTGGGTGCACAAGTGACAAGTCCGAGGCTGAGGAGCTCACTCACTGCAAACGTACATTTGAAAAGAGAGGTCACAACTGAGACTGTCGGCAAAGCTTGATCCACGTCAAAGGAAGAAAGAGGGAAAGTCTCCAGACAAAAAAATTGTGGTCAGCGGCCTTCGAAAAAGACTTTCCGGAATCGCACTGTCGTCCCTCCACGCGCTGATATGAAAGCACCCGAGCTTCTACCACGTGGCTCATGACACAGCCTGAGCCATGTCGGCGACCGGTTCGCGAGGGGTTGGCGGTGGGGTTACGTTGATGGTCACTCGGATTAGCCCTTGCTGTACTGAGCTACCGCCTGCAGTGCCTTATCGCCGGCTGGTGTCAACAACGAGAACACACACACCCTGTCTACACCAAAACTACAAGCGTTCACCGCACACGCGTCGCCGCCGCTTTTAAGCTTTTGTGAAATTGCTTTTTTTTTGCCGCGGAGAACCGCCTTATCTTAACTACGCGCCTGAAATCCTTCCAGGCGGGCGTACACAATATCAAGCGTTTCGAGAAATGCCCGTGGAGCGGAACTATGGGAAAATTCGGAGCCCGCGATGTCGATATCGTCGCCGTTGTGTTAGTACGCCGTCGCGTACTGCAGTCCCCCGTTGGGGGAGGGGGGGGGGGGGGCGGTCTTACTACGATAACATGGCGACAGCGTTTACACTCTATGTATTTACGCGAGGCTCGAGTATTTGGGGATAATGCTGCCGGTTGGTGTGCCCCTTTGTGCCTGATATTATCGCCCGTGACGCCAGCGAGTGAGATGGCGACAGGCATGACTGCTCAGTAAACAGGCGTCGGCGGCCATGTTTTGCTGGTTGAAGCGAACCCCCTTGTCCTTGACAGCGAGCGGGGAAATGCGAAAAATAGATTGTATCGGCCGTTTTGCCAGAACTAGCGACGAGTGTCGTCTGCGGTTTCCGGCAACTATTTTGCCATAATCGTGAGCTTAGCGAGGAAATGATTTTTGCTAGCCACAGAACACTACCACGCAGAAAGGGAATGCTTGAACATGTTTTTGTTCTGGATATATATCAGGGATATATATGAGAGAGAGAGAGAGAGATGAAGGTAGAGCGGAAGAGGGAATAGCATATAGTGTCGCAGGAAAATAAAGTAAACAAAGTTCCTAGTGGCCAAGGGCTGCATGATCTTTTCTCGGATCACTAGTCCGTAATATGATACCTCTTTGTACACAGTAGTTTCTCCTTAATTTAAGTGTGTGAACGATTTCTTTAGTTATCATTGGCCTCATCTGAATAAAAATATATAAAAAATGTGTGTTGGTTTCATGAAACTGGAACTCAGAGTCAGTTCTTGTATAAAACACTGCTAAGTGAAGCCTTTGAAAAAGGACCCTACTTTGGGGAGTTGTATCTTCTTTCTCAATAAAATGATGCAACATGTTTTTAATGGAAATGAATGCCGAAATAGAGTATAACAGGTTACCTAAATTTCAAAAAAATCGAGGCTGGTGTTTTTTTTTTATTTGCATCGGAAGTTTTCTTTGTTTGATTTTTTTTCCATGTTTGACTAAATATATCCTAACTATTGTTTCACACAGATACCTTAGTTATTTTTTAAATATTAGCTATATATTAGTATAATAATATCTGCAAATTATATCATAATGATTAAATTATTTCATGAGATACAGACCTCCAAAGTTTGCCATTTGTCGTTCGAGCAGGCATGTTTGTCAATTTTTAGAAAAATAAATAAATTTTAAATAAATATGATTACTTTATATTACAAGCAAGCTATACCCATAGTTTGCGCACAAAACGTATTAGAGTTCTCCTAATGTTATCGCTTTAGTTATTCACTCTCAAACGGGCGCCCTCCATCAGTGCGCGTTAATGCAACTGTCCACCACCTCATGCCTTACGATTTTTCCTGTCCCCAAGTATTTTTCCTAGTCAAAACTAAGTTTGGATTCGTTCATACCAGACACTAGACAATGTCATATAAAAACATCAGTTGATTTGAAAATGTCGACTAGCCATCCTTTGGTCGATCTTATCTGAAATCACCCTAGATCTGTTTATATTGACCATGCACGTCGTTCAAATTTAAATGAAAGAGAACAATCTTAAACCAACCTGTTGAAGCAGGAAGCTGCCAAACTTGTCAGATATTCCGTGCCGTCTTGCAGCGCGAAACGGAACCCATCGATGTGCAACGCCGATACCGGCACACCACCGTTCAATAGATAGCACGTCGATTCATTTTCAGGCTAGATGCATGAACAAACCTGTTCTGCAACGCTAACTGATGTTTCGACATTCCAATCAAATTATTTTATTCGCTGGTCTAAGCATTCTAGAAAGGGCAGCGGTCAAAATGTCTTCTGAGCTCGACAACCCTTCTTTCTTTTTTTTTCTTTTTTTTTTTTTGCTGTGTTATTGGCACGCTACCATTCGATTGACGAATTCGTTCTCAGGTGAGATGCACGAACAAACCCTTTCCGAACGCTAATTGCTGTTTTTTTGTTTTCAAATGACATTGTTTTTAACTACTGGATTGAGCACTATTCAACTAGACAGGGGCAGCGGTCCGGCTGCGCCCTTCGTCTCGATAACATCACAGCTAGTTGTTTGTGAACGTGACATTACGGAGCGCTAAGAAGTCACTCACGCTCCGAGAAATACTCGGTGCAAGAAGAGAGCGCTCGAGTGTCAGTCTCCGGCGGCGCTCCTGTCCGTTTAGTGAATGGAGCACCAAACTCGCGCGCTCAGGAGCACGAACTTAACGCGCCTAATGAATGTGGCAGACTTTATAGAGTTTGGTTTAGTATCAACTCTGACGACAGTAAACCAAATTGTAAAGCGAATTCTGCTGGAGCTTCGGGATCTAGGGTAAACATGTTTTCATTCAGTGTTCAGCAGTACGAGCACGCCGGTGGTGCGTGTGGCATTGTAATGTTCACATACGAAGTTTCAGCCCGGGCTCATCTCATGTGCCCTCGTTCCGCATTCAGGGATACTGTGGGTGGCACTCGCTCTTTATAGCCTCGCAGAACTGTCCCAGACACACTTAAAATTCAGTGCTTCGGGCAAAAGAACAGGTCTGGTGTTTACGCCAGAAACGAAAAGGAGCATCTAAAGTAAACCATCCTTGTTGCCGGACGCGCGGCGCTATAGTTTCGTATGCGTGGGAGTCCTTCTCGCATCGTGTACGGCGAAGCATGCGTCTTGGCATCCGCGTTTTGGGTACCAAATATAAAACGCACTTGTGTTAACAACGACGGAATACGTGAATAAAGTAAGCGTACTGAATTCCAAAAAACACACACACACACACAGGCACAAAAAAGCAATTGAAAGACTCAAACAAACCGCTGTTTAGTATGTTTCGAGAGTTGCAGGCCCCATTTGTTTGTTTGTTGCTTACCGTCGCACGCAAATTTGCTTAAGACGGGGGTTCTTCAAAGCGTCTTTAGTTAGCATAGAATTTGCATTCATGCCCTCACGCAGAACGTATAGGGTTGTCGCGCTGAAATATTTAGTTCGTATATTTGTTCGTTTTATGGGGATCCTGAAGAGTCTTACGCTTTTTTCATAGGATCAAATCGTATTCACGAAGCGCGCTTGGTGACTCTGAAGCCCCAGTCATACTGTTCATACGTCACGCAAAAGACATGGTGTTCGCAGCCAGACATGTCTGACAGAATTATCTGCGGGCACAAGCCATGTTAGAAGCATATGTGCTCCACACATGCTTGGAACACGTCTGAAGACAATGTTTGTATGATTCGATGTGGCCGTCGTACGAGGAAGAAACACTGTCTGCAGACTGTCTTTCGTGTGACGTATAAGCCGTGCGGCCGCGGCTGAACGCAACGTAACTAAACGGGGAATTTCGTGCAGCATTATTTCGTACGTTTCACTATTCCCATTGAGGTCTCACGCCAGGCTTTTGTATTCAAACGGCTCGTAGAGCAGTATATTTTGGTCAGCCTTAGAAAACGCCTGTAAGGTGACTTTTAACGGAACAGAAGGAAACGTGCTAATCTCAGTAAAGTAATAGTGGAGGATACCAGAGAGCAACGAAGCTCAGATTACAATTAGATATTTAAAATGCGGTGTGTGTGCGAGGCCAGTCAGGAAGTTAAACGGCACGCTCATCGTCCCGTTACCAGAGCAAATAATAATTAAAAAAAAAAAAAACTCTTAAGAGCACTTGGGACTCCAGCCCGACACTAGATGTAACACTCAGATGGGTACCTGGCTACGAGGGTATTGACAGCAATGGGAAAGCAAACGCACTCGCCCCCCGAAAAAGGAATCATCTGGGCCCTTCGATCCCTCGGCCAACGACCTACGGCCCCCACCAACAGAGGAAACAACTACACTCAGAAAAAACGGCGATCCTCCAAGAACACCGAGACGAGCATCCACTTCGCCAAACCCTCCCAAAATCCTCGCGAGACAACAGTCAGTCACAATCAGAAGGGCACAGGTTGGTACTTTCCTCGGAGAGCACTAGATACAGTACATCAACGGTTTACCTGGCGCGTCTAGGTGTCCAGACTACGGCAAAAATCCTAACAAACCCGCCCTGTGGGAATGCCTAGCGACGAAGGACACAAGACTCAATAACTTCGCCTGCTTACCCCAACACTCACCTTGGAGAAGCGCTACGTCCCCCGAAATGGAACAGAGTACGCGGCATAAACCTCGCTCCTAGAAGTAATAAATGAACTCCTCGGGGAAGGGGGCTGATCCGCGAAGCCTCGGACTAAGGACTCTCTCTCTCTCCCTTTCTCTTTCTCTCTATCCCTTTCTTTCTCTTGTCTCTCTGCGTCATTGACCCTGCGCATATTTCATTTTGCGGGTCTACTCGCCTTCGGAGCTTCGTCATTCACTGGGGTCCCTGTGTTTTTCGACGTGATTGCCTGTATCAGTACTCTACAGGAGAATCAGCTCACAGATGTCATTATTTCGAGAGCACGACCAAAGCACCTCGCCGCCAATATGCACTTGCATGGCTGCCCAACTGGATCTCCATGCGTGCAGGCACGTGAAATGTACACGTAGCTTTGGCAAGCTTGCAATATACCTTTTGCTTAATTACCCAACCATCAAGAAGCATCCAGGGAACGTAGCTACACGCGCTGCGCTCGCTCAGTTTACCTGTACTAAATATTTTTAAAGAAACCATAACACAAAAAGGCGTTGGCGGACGCACGTGAGATCTTCCATTTGTTTTAGGTTTCGGCCTAACAAAAATGCTACTGCCAAGGCCAGCACGCTCAGTGCGTGTAACTACTTTCCCTGCAGCTTCTTGATTCTCGGGTCTAGTGCATTGGCTTGCTCGGATGAACAAATACATGGCGGCGTCGGCCAGTCACTCCGCTTGCAATCGTCTATAGTGTTTTTGGACAAGACCATGATGCAACGCTACTTCTGGTTCAAAAATCTCGCCAGAACCCGCCCGAATTTTGGTTAGAGGCAGTGGCGTAGACTTTCCATTTTCCCGGGGGGGGGGGGGGGGGGGGGGGGGGGGCGGAGGGCTGCGCGTTACCTTTTCGCCAGAACTGGAGATTGAAGCTAATAAAGCACGTTGGGATTCCATTTCTTATGTATTTTGTCGATAAAGGCAACGTGGGCGTTATTTTGTTTACATGCCACTACTATAGAAGCTCGTTACATGGCACGTAAACAGCGTCTCGGTTAGGATCATGGACCGGGCCCGGGGGGGCACGAGCCCCGATCACCCCCCCCCCCCCCCCCCCCCCGAAGTCTACGCCTATGGTTAGAGGCATTCGTAGTTGTTATGCTAAGTTTTGTGTACTTTCGGGCGTGTTCGCGCTGTAGTTTGTCCGCTCACTCGAAGTTTAAAACTGTCTCTTGCGCCGTTCTCAATTGTTCCAACCGTAAAAGTTGGCGACAAAATAAAACTGCAGTATTTTTTAGAATTCCGACAAAGACTGGGAACCATGACAAGGCGACGCTTGAGCAATCGGTTCGCCGGCGTCATGAATGGCTCCGACGGCACAATGTCGACAGAAAAGCTTTGTACTGCCGCGCGCAGCTGGCCAAGTATAAGCAGCGCGGCCGTGTCCTAACGCTTATCGCGCTATCCCCCCACGCAGAAAGCCATGGGGTTCGATTCCTGGCCGCGGGGGCCCATTTTTTGTTGACTCTAATGTGATGTTCTGGTAAATTCTATAACCGTGTTGCTAACTCGAGGTTAGAATGTTCTACACGCCGAAGCTTCTACACTGATTGTTCCAGAAGCCCACGCGTGTACAAAAGGGGCTCCGCGTGGCAAGCCGGAGCAAGCCTCGCCCCAGCGTTCGACTCTGCTGTTACGCCGACTTTGACGCCCTCGACGCTCTGCTGTTATCTTCTGTTTCCTTTTTTATTTTGGGCACAAATTCGCCCCACTAAACGTTTCAGTTTCTTCAGTTATTCCTTGTTTGTCACATCGTCATTCGTGACAATACGAACAATGGGTTTGTGAACTGCACTTCGTGTCAGGTGAGGAACCTCTTTACGGTTGACTAGGATAAGTAAAACAGACGAAATTACTTGTGCGGCAGCGCCAGTCTCATCGGTGTAGCCAGTCAAAAAGTTGGAGGACCGGCTACAATGCTGACAAGTTTTGCACAATATCCCCGAGTGATTTCGCATAGAGGTGGCAGATCTAACTTTATTGTCAGTCGCCGCAAATTATAAGCAGACGACGGACTTTTTCGCCGTCCGACGGCACTCTTGCAAGGAGTTCAAGTGCCGGGCGACGGCATTCCATGCGCGCATTCAAGTGCTGTCCGAGGACGTTAAAAACAGGTAATGCGCTTATTCTGGCCCGTGTTTCATCGGCTGCCAGCCTCCAATTTATTTTATGATCAAACGTGAGCGAGGAAGACGCCAGGCTCTTCGGCACTGCTGCTGCCACGATAAGACGCCGAATGCCTCCAATATGGAGCCAAGGCACCAATGGCAGACGAGAATGTCGGTTTCGATTTCTAGTCCAACCGGAAATGATGTCAGGTGCAAGAGGCTTACTGTAATGGAAGCTCGAAGCCACAACATCGCGTTAAAACTGCCAAAGAAAAAGAAAGAAAAAAAGCTACATGGTAGTGTTGTAAGTGAATATTAACCATAAGAAACCAGAGGTAAGTGTCGTGTCATTCCTGAGGTTAGTAAGACCTAAATCTACAGCGATACATTGATAACTGCAGGCTTTGCATGAAATGTGTAACAGACTGCAGGGCATATGTGTTCCACGTGAAACGATCCCTGCGCCTACCGCCTACGCTCACAGCACTCTTCTTCACATAACTTAGCACGCGGCATGTAAACACGATAGCAGTGTCTGAGATCAAAATACTGGCGCTAGTCGTTTTATTTTTTTTTGGTTTTCTTTTTTATAGAACATTTTATAGTCATCAAAATCAGCCAATCAGCCTTGGTCACGTGACCTTTTCACCGGCCAATCAGCGTCGAGTTTCGCGGTTGATTTCTTGGGTTTCACTAAAGAGCACGAACCCCCCTGCCCCCCCGTTCACGTTATCAAAATATACTTCCTCAAGGCCATTCGGTGCACGTACTTGCTTTGAGTAAAAACTGGTACGTTATTTGACAATTAAGAATAGTTTCTGTCATCCTATATGACTACGTTTAATACGATGTGTTCAATGGTAACGATAATCAAAGGTAAAAAATTCGTGTTGTAACTGGGTAATTCGACAGCATAAATCATAACAGCCTGACCCTGACCTTTTTTGTTTGGTCCCTTTATGGCAGGGGTCTTAAACAGGCGGCACGCAAATCTCTGGGACGTGCCCGCAAGCATCCCATGGCTGGGAGCTCTCGTTCCTATGCCTTGAGCGACAAAAGTAATAGTTGTATATCGTCGATTCATTTCCTCTCGAAGAAAGAGTTCTTTTCATGCGGGAACGCGACAGAACAGCACACGACAAAACAGCACGCGACAAAACAGCACGGTCAAAACAGCACGGTCAAAACAGCACTCGTCAAAACAGCACTGCGTCAAAACAGCATGGCGTCAAAGCAGCAGGCGTCAAAACAGCAGGCGTCAAAATAGCACGCGACAAAACAGCACAGCGTCAAGATGGCAAAGCGACAGAAGAGCAGATGCCAAAACAGCACGGCGTCAAGACAGCACAGCGACAAAACAGCACGTATGTAGCAACTTCGAGCGCATTCTTCACCTCCCTCTACGCGAATATTTTGGAACCTCCTTAACCCTTTCGTTTATTGTCGCTAGGTTATAAAGGAATTTATTGCGTATTTCATTGCTAAGTCAGTGTCCCGACTGGTGCTGCTGTGTGATTGTTAAAAACAAACGAAGTTAGCAGCAGTTACTACTACTTAATTGCGCTGATCTTTGAAGAGATTGGGTAGTTAGAGGTGATATCTTCGCCGCGATGTCGGCCGCGTTGTCAGGTCCTTTTTTTTTTTTTTTTTTTTTGTTTAGATTTAGCGAAAGAGAAAAAAGTATTGGGAAAAAGAAATCCATAAGTTCAAGTTATGAACGTCCCCCCAGAAAAGCGGGAAATGCGTTGATTACAGATGCATTGATAGAACCGAGAAGATAAGGCAACTTAATGTCGAGCGAATTTATGATGTACCATGAGCACGGATTCTGTGGGGTTCATTCGTCGTGAACAAAATTTCCGGAAACACGCAGCTGCAGCTTGCAGGCGAGAAGTTGTTTTGAGTTAAATTCACAGATTATTGCCGACGAAGGCCTCGATCGAGTGGAAACCGGGGAAGCAGAAACATGCCATAGCCTTAATGCTGTTGCCGCACAGCATGGGCTAACGCTAAGCACACCGTTGCCGCACAGACTTTTTTTTTTTCTTTTAACAACTAACAACAACATGTTGCCGTGCGATTGATTCATTTATCGTAGACGACATCACCAGCAAACTTGCGCGTCAACGTAAGCAGAACTGCTCGAGAAATAGTCATAATACGCACCAGCGGGGGCTTCGGTACTGCCCACGGAGCCTTCATGTGCGCATCGAGTATACTCCCCACTCCCAACTTGCTCCCATGAGAACGGATTCGACATATTGGCCGTCGACGAGTTGATCTTGGAGGAATTGGCCTAGACCCTCCACTCCTTTACAGTGCCTACTTTGAGACGTGAATTTTTTTTAACTCCATACGCTCTATTTAGGGTTCAGCGCTTTCGGCTTAAACTGATAAAACCGGTAAAAGTACGACGAAATATTTTTTTACAAATTCGGTTTTAACTGAAAAAGGTCAGTATTTTCGAGGGCGTTTGGAGGGGTGGGTGGAGAAATGTGCCTGATTACTGAACGTATGACCACTTCCTTTCGCACTTTTCAGCTTGTGTCCAAGATCGGTTTAACTTTCAACAAAAGTTAAACCGACGCAATGGTCTTCAGGACGAAGTCTGGGTTTTTCACCTGATAGGGATTTGTGTGCCGAATTCTTTGTTCAAAGAAGAGAGTTTAATCGTGGACTGTACAATGAAATTAAAGGGCATCCGTAAATGCCGCACATTTTTTAACACCCCTAGCTTCCGTTTACCAGAGGAGGGCATAAATACGCTTGCATTATTGTCGTTTCTTGGTTTGCGCGAATTAACCACCTCTCGCAGTCGTGAAAATGGGGAAACAACGCACTGAGTACAATGCTTGGAAATTTTTGGATTTTGATATTTGCCTTTCCGACCGAAGTGTTAGTAAAGCTCGTGTTCGTCCTGCGTACATATACGAGCCCATGACGATGATGTCAGATCACGATAGAGCCCCATAGCGTCTTGCAGAACAGGTCACGTCGGCTGCCACAGATATCAACAAATAAGAAATCCAGTACCTGGTTTACTTACTCTTCATTTTAAGCAAACGCCTTTAAATTTTGCATTTTCGTCAGTATACTGGTTTTTGTCAATAAACCGAAAAGAACTGAAAAGTTTATGCGTCTACAAATATTCTCAGCAATCAACCGAAAACTTCTGCTTGTAATAAAAACCGAAAAATATACGCCCAGTTTCAAAATAATAAAAACCGAATACACCAAACCCTAGCTGTATTGTCAATGTCCTATTTTGACGCTGTGCTGTTCTGACGCTGTGCTGTTTTACCGCCGTGCTGTTTTGGCACGTGCTCTTCTGTCGCTTTGCCGTTTTGACGCTGTGCTGTTTTGTCGCGTGCTATTTTGACGCGTGCTGTTTCGTCGTCGTGCTGTTTTGACGCTGTGCTGTTTTGACGCGTGCTGTTTTGACCGTGCTGTTTTGTCGCGTGCTGTTTTGTCGTGTGCTGTTCTGTCATGGTGCCCTTTTCATGCATATGTTGTAAGCGTTACCGGAAAAAAAAAAACTAACGAGATATGTTATTGGTTACTTGCAAATAAAAGGAACGCGTTACCGACCTACGTTACCTGTAGATAAAAGGAACGCCTTAACGATAAAAGTAACGCATGTTACTTTTCGTCGCTTTTTAAAATTATAAATTAAACACGTTTTACTGTTTTGGTACAGGTAGGCACAAGCACCATATTTGAAGGAACAGTATATTCATCCAGAAAGTGAATGTATGGTTACTTGCGAATAAAAGGAACGCGTTACCGACCTACGTTACCTGTAGATAAAAGGAACGCCTTAACGATAAAAGTAACGCATGTTACTTTTCGTCGCTTTTTAAAATTATAAATTAAACACGTTTTACTGTTTTGGTACAGGTAGGCACAAGCACCATATTTGAAGGAACAGTATATTCATCCAGAAACTGAACGTATTTACATTATTTCTTTTTTTTTTCAATTCCACCTAAGCACTCACGAAAAAAACAACGCAAAAGAAAAACTTAAAAAATGCAGATGTCTTGGCGCATGAAACACGAAAATAATTGAAGTGTAACTTTTTTTAAGTCTTGGGAAGAAAAAGTAACGAGTAACGTAACTCCGTTACCCGTTATTCGGAATAAGTAACGTCAGTGCGCTACATATTACTGTTTCAAAAAATGTAACGAGTACGTTACGAGTTAACAAAAAAAGTAACGCGTTACCGGTAACGCCGTTACCATAGTAACGCGTACCCGTCAACACTGTGCTCATATAACCTGTTCCCGCATTTCGCCCTGTTGTGTTTTCGTTTGGACGGAGTATTGCGTCTTCTGAATATGTTTTTCTCAGCCCTTTGTCATGGAAATCAAACGGAATGGCAATACCGCTGCTCGGCTACAAGTGCGAGCTCTTTGCTAAAGGAGGCGCCTCGGCTGCACTAAGCCTTGCTTAGCAGGAGCAACTACAAAAGATACAGCTATGAGCTTGGGCCTCTAGCTCCCGAAGAAATCCATTTAAAATTAAAGTATTTTCTTATAAGGGTTCTATAAAAATCGCCAAGTAAGAAACGTTTGCCGTATATAAAGTTTTCTTTCTATCGTTTGTTGAGGCAAGTAAATTGTGCGACAGGGCAAGGACGCTGTGCTTGCTCTCCTTCTATTGAAAACTGCTAGTAGTGGAGTGGGGTGGCGTTTGAAATCTTATAGCATCGGGGAAAGGGGGGGGGGGGGGGGCAAATAGTCGCATATGCAAATGAAAGCTTAAGATTGTAAGACGGCGAGCTGAGAAAAAAAAAAGCACAATATTTCTTGTTTAGAACATTTCTGGGGTGCTGCTGGGACAGCCGGAGCTGCTTTGCAACGTGAAACCCCAAGGCTGTATCTTTGTTTCTTGTTTGTCCTAAAATGACAACATATTGACCCCCCGCCCCACTCCCCGGGCGTGCACTTGTCCCTTCGAGGATGGGCTATCGGGCGCCCACACTCAAATGTGTTTGAGACCCCTGCTCTCTGGAGCGTCACAGGAACGGAATTCCGCAGTAAATATTAAAACCACGTTAGGTCCTTGTCTAATTTTCTCCAATCACTTTAAACAAATTAATAACATCGATATTTTGTTACCTAATAGTCCTCATCCACATACCGTTCCACGAACTCTCACTTTTTGCATCCATTTGAAATTTAACTATCCTGTCCCGTGGAAGATCGAGACAACCGGCCGGATGCTCGGCAGTTGAAAATATTATAGTATTTGGTAAAACATAAGACAAAATCAGCTTTAAACGCAGGCTGACTCTATGGTGTTTTTAAACAAACACTCACTTTTTCTGTAAAAAAAAATCATTAACAAAAATTATGGACTAAAAATAAATCTTTATAAATTGTGCACAGTCAATCTAGCGCTTTACTTATTAAAAAGTGCGACGTCAATCTATGCGTTTTATCTATTCAAGCTAAAGGCAGAAGACCAGCCAACGAAGTTCCTTCAGTCAAAAATCTCGGATCATCCCAAGTTCGGTGATAACTTTGCACTTTACTGAATCATATTTGATCTGGTCCGAGACCGTCTTTTATTTTACGCATACCTTGAAACCCTGCAGATGAAAATTGGAAATGTTGGTATCTTAAAACATAAAAGATATAAAGCTATAAGTATTAAACACTATTTAAGAAGTAAAGGCCAATATGCTTCGATGACCTAGCGCTTCTTTGTTTTTATAGCAACAAACAAAAATAAGGATAACCGACTCTACGCATCAGCTACGTTCTATAAAGTGCCTGCAAAACTGCTAAAAAATCTGCTTCAATAGGGCGACATTTAAAGTTCCTTGGTGAGTTCTCTCCTTAAATGCTACTCAGTCAAAATTAGATTATCGTCGCCAGTTGAAATTATCTTGTGACCACTAGGAATCCTACAAGATCATTGCATTTCCAAATGAAGAGTTAGGAGTAAATCGCGAAGCGACAAACGTCGTCATAAACACTTGAACATATGCATGGTGTGTGATTTTAAATTAAAAAAATATATTAAAAAAACATCCGTAAAATGTGCATAATGGGGTTTATGCCGGTGATTTATACGGCTATGGACACATAAACGGCTAATCTTCGAAATAAGTTGGATAATTAACTAAACTTTCTTACTAAACTTTATATTGGGTGGAAGTACACACATGGCTTCAAATAGAAACTTGCTGTGCGTCACCAAAAACCACTAAATCATTCAAGTTAAGAACGACTTGAAGTACGTGAGAAATGCTGGGGGTGCACCGAAGTTGCCACTCGTGAAGCAAGCGCACAGCTAGTGGTGGGGAAATGCGGATGATTAGATTATCTTCCGCGTTTCCCCGCCGCAAGCTTTGCTGTGCGAGAGGTAATTTTGGTGCACCCCGCGTTTTCCACGTGCTTCAAGTTGTTCTAAAATTGAATGATTTAGTGGTTTTTGGTGACTCACATTAAGTTTCTAATTGAAACCAAACCTATTTTTTCACAATTCAAAAAGTTATTAAATAAACTTGAGTTGATTATTGGGCTTGTCATGAAGATGGTCCGCCTTTATAATGCCCCCTAGCCGTATAGTTCAACTTCACGAACCATATCAATGCACCTTTTACGGATTAAAAAAAAACCTGTTCAATTTAAAAGCAAACACCCTGTATATGCGCAAAAATCAAACCGAAAATCGCAGAAAAAAAGGGGCACCCAAAAATTGTTTTATGCTTTCTTCTCTCTAAGAAATAGGCCATTTATTGTAGGTCAATCTCAAATATTGTTACGTTAAATATATTTGCGATTGCGGTACAATAAAACCACAACTGGCCTGTTTCTCGACGCAAACCAGCGGGATCTCTTTTCCCATCTATCAAAATTAAAATAATTGTTGCTTGACTTTGTGCGCATGGGTTCCAGCCTCAATTATCCCTTCACTGTGATATTTTACTTTCAATGACTTTGATGGCTGTTTTCAAATCTGTTGTAGTTTTGATATGTAATTCTAACCATTCCCGTGAAAAACCATCGTGTTCTTATGCGTTTTTATGCTTTTAATGAGCCCTACCAATCTCAACAGCCTCGGAATGTATAAGGCTTAGTTTCGGCAGCTGAGCGTGGTGTTTAATTATTCGATATCTGACATTTTTTTCTATAAAGTCAGAACGCTTTTTTTTTTATTTTGTGTACTTAAAACTGCAGCCAAATAAAAAAAAAAAAGAATTAAGCACCGATGTACAGCGTCACGTCGTAAGAAAGTACCAATTATCAAGATTAAGACAGCGCACAAAAATGTATTTTCATGCAAAAATAGTTTTATAACTCAAAATGCGGACGGCACGGGGAACACATAAACGCGCACCCTTTGCACGCGAGCAGCCTTTAACCTATAGCCTCTGCTGACGTATTGCACTGGCGATTTTTTTGGCGAGATTAAAAGTAATAAAGGAGCCCCATTTCTGTCTCAGAAAGTGCCATTATGTGATCCTATTACAAAAATGCAAGATGATGAAGAAAAAATGGAAAAAGCAGGCTCCTACTATTTTATTATCTTACTTAGCGTATTCGTACGCTGCCTGGATCGCGCCTCCAACTGATGTGTTCACCGGGTCCATAAAAGTTATCCCTCGATTTCCGTCTGATGACGTCATAAAAGTTTCCGGCCGCGATCCTGGCGGTCCCATCTCACAAATGGATGTGGCGGAGGCTTGTTCTGCTGCTCGACAGTCCACGGTAGCTCCGGCAGCCAGATGTTGGGACGCCGCGACAACAGCGACACTCGCGTTCGCTCTTGTTATCCGCCGGAACTTCTCCGACCAACCGCTAGGCTCGCAACATCCGACAGCATGACAATCCGGCTTTTCTCACGTCAGTTGTTGCCACATCGCGACCACTTTTGATGCATGGGCGCAAAGTTTGATGTGAAGATTGTGGCGGCATCGTAGGGGAACATTTCACAACTCTGCGACGGCCTGCAGCCGCGATCATTGAACCAGATCTCGAGCCCGAATCTCCGAACGACGTTCCGAACTGTGACGCAGCACTCGTGTCCGATTACTCGGCGACATGGCCTTCCCGAAGTTGACCGCTTTGGCCACCAGCCGCGCTGACTAACAGCCGACCGAGGCGCTTCCTGTACTCTGCCCGGGGGCTATCAACAACTATAGAGCCACGGAATAAGCTACGCTTCAGGGTAACGACACTTTAGCAAGCTTTGTGCTTAGAAACATCGTTGTCGCTCATTCGAAGCTCTGTCTGAAATCTCAGAAAATGCTTTTTTGTCCTTCAGAAATGCTAAAACAGTCCGCGACAGAGCGAAACACTTGTACCTACTGAGCTTCTTGAAATTGTATGTCTAGATATAGCTTCAAGATGCTCAGGCGATACTATTGCTGAGGAAAACTCAGGAATTAGCATTTTCGAATACTGTTTCAGTCGCGAGACGTACCCGGTGTGCAGTACTTACCAGAATGGTGGCACCCCCCTGAAAATCGGTGAACGGCGTGACAACACTCAAACCGTAGCTTATATACTGGCTTCACTAAAGATTTGTTTTTTTGTAGATCATGCGCTCCGGATTGAGGTCCCTGCGTGGAGCGCGCTCATTTATTCCGTGCTCAAATCGAAGGTACGAGCTCTCGCTAGCGACGCAGAGATCTTGCCTACAATCCATGAAACATCCCTATTGTGTAGTCTTTTAACGATTACATATTTTTACAAAATTGCATATAATTCGGCAACCACGAAATTGATTAAAGATGCCGGTGCCGACGACAAAATTTTGCATACCATTTAACTGTGTTATGTTCTCGAGCTTATAATAGACATCGTCTCTCGTGCTTCGCTTTCATGTATAATTTAAATATGTCCACACTGACGTAAAAGTATAAAAAAAGGCAAAATATATCGAACACAGTAATTTTACAAACTTGTCCTTAAATACGTCCAGCATTTCAAATTTTTGAGTGAACTAATTAAAATCAAATGTAAAGTTGTTGATTCTATTAAAATCCGTAAAAAATCAATTTTTAAAATACAATTGGAATTAACTAAATCTTGAGCCTTCTTCGCGATGTGAAAGCAAACTAAATGTTTGGATACTTAGACATAAAAAGGTCGTTCTGGTTATTGCTGTAGAAAATCCATTTGACAGTGTTAAACGGCTTCTACCCTGTTGTCTTTAACGTACGTCAGGCAGTAGTAATCACGTGACCTCAGGCCGGTGCGGTGCACATCCACATTGAAAAAAGCAGGAGCTGTGATCCCTGGATTTTGTAGCATGGGCTGAGGGTTCTTCTTCTCAATTTAACGGTTCTTCCCTTTGACGTTCTGTTCTCCTGTTAGAAATTTATTTCAAAGCATAAATGCTAAAGCATACAACTAAAGTAAAAGAAGTTTAACGAACGCTGGTAATCCAGTTAAAAAACGATGTCGTAAACAGGAACGCTTGCGCCACGTTGCGAAGAATTTAGGACGCACGCGTAAAAAAGAACTCGACAAACACTTACACACCCTGTTCGCGAAAATGGTCACCCACGCACGCAGACGGCACACCCGTTTCCGTCTTCCCGGGCTACAGAGGCTGTAACACAAATGACTTGTCGGGAACATTCCGACGGGTCGTGCTAGCGTATGATAACGTGAAATGACCGCATGAGATACTACGTCGCTCGACGAGATTTATGTAACTTTCTCTTTGTGGTAGCCTGTGTTTATAAGCGGGGGAATTAGGCTCCACGTGCTTCGCAGCCCCGCGTGTCGCAAGCCAAATCTTGTTTGATAGCTTTCCTCCCGTCGGCATTGTTCTCGAGCCGCTTTGAAGTTGGTACGTGTAAGCCTGGAGCCCGACTTTTCGGCGGAGCCCGGGCGCGCTCGGGGGGCGAACTTCGTCGCGGAGCGGACGCGCCCATTTGTGATGAATGGTGCCTTTTGATGACGACAGATGACAGTCGGCGGAATTAATCGTCCCGGAAAACGCTCGGTGCGAATTACTTCCGCCGTTTCGCCGATTGCGAGTGATAGGTTCTTGCTGACGCCGAGGTTTGCAAGACGGATTTTCCGACGCGGTGTGGCATACCTGAAAACATCCGCTAAACAAGTTAACTCAAAAAACGACTGAAATTAGGCCTTCGCAATTAGTGTTATGGAGAGTGTTGGGCCACATGCTGAGTTGGCAAAAAGAATGAGGTAATGAATAATATATTAAAGCGGCTTAGTATGGAATTTAATGTTGGGACGACGTTTCCATTTCTATTTCTTTAAAGTTTTGTACGTTGGCCAGCCATACACTAGTTGAGGCCTCCTTAGTTTTAAAACAGAATGTGTTACAAGTATAGATTCTAGTCTTGTGCGAATAGTGGATTTTGAGTTCGAAGCGAATTCGAAGCGAATAGTGGTTTTGGCCGAATATTTTCGAATTGAATATCGAATAGTTTTTCCACGCCTTTCACTACCAAAACATAATGCTTAGACAAAACCACAAAGCCAAGTTTAATCTATCTATATTTATGAACTGTGACCTCAGAAGGTCTGATGTCTTGGGATGGTAAGTAAACAAGTTTGACATAAAATGAATCTAATGGAAATTCCCAACTATACCCAATTGAGTGATTTTACAAATCTTAAATATTCTCTCTTTAATTTCGAGTTAAAAAAGAATGACTCGCGCATGATGAACGCAGGTTTTAAGGGCATCTCTGCCCAACATATACTCTTGCAAAACAGTCAGTTTAATTTTAAAACTTTTACTACAATGTAGATAATACACATTCACAAAGTTTCCATTTATTTTCATATACAGCCGGCACGCATGCACCATCCCGCTTTGAATGTATGGTTTTCGTCCAAGCACGCAACTGCGATATTCATACTTTTCCAAATGTTTATCGCGGCGGGTTTCTCCGTTGAGTGCGCTTCTTACTGAGCACCGATGTAATGCGGAGAAGCAACACGCGCAAAGCTTGCTTCCGCGGGCATTGCTTCTTCGCAGTGTACCGGCGCTCGGTAAGAAGCACACTCAACGGGGCTAACCCACCGCAATCAACACTTCGAAAAACGCGAATAGTGAAGTTCTTCTCGAAGCGAATATCGAATAGTGTATTATTCGGAACTACTATTCGAAATTTCGAATATTCGCACAACCCTAATAGATTCTATGAGGTGAGCGCACCGTTACTAAAGATCTTCGGGACAAACCTTCACACAGACTTGTACGTAATCCGTTACAAGTAGCGAAATTACTTGTAATCCCTTACATTTATCAGTAATTTAGTAACGGAATAATTACATATTTTGAAGAGTAATTTTAAAGTAATTCCCTTACATTTTTGACGTAACGGATTCCTTGTAATCCGTTACATTTTTTTTTGTCAGGACACGCCCCCCCCCCCCCCAATTCTAAATAGTTTTTTTTTTCATTTTTGTAAAGTCGAGCGCAGTGACACTGTCGCACGAATTGACCAGCGCAAAGTGAGGCTTGACACTCTTCAGTTCTGCAAAGCCTTTTCTTGCAACACCAAGCCCCTGAAACTATTTTTTTAGACCCTAACAACAATGTAAAAAAATCCGAATGAACATTTCTACAAAAAAAAAAGGGGGGGGGGGCAAGTTATTTCCCGTTTTTTTTAGTCCCTTTGTTTTTTTCTTTGCGTTCGAAGACGGGGAGAGGAGGACACCAAGTGATTGTGCGCCTCTTCGAGAAGCTCAAGGCGCTAAGTGCACTGAAAAGAATTAACAATGTCCTCCTCGGTTATAGTGACTACGACCATTTTCATAATGCCACAACACGAGACAACGCTCCGTCTACCCTATACCCTTTTTGTGAGTCAGCTTTTTGCGAGCACTTAGAAAATAGAAATAGTCTTCCTTTCTTCTTCGTCCTGCTTTGCCCCAGCAGGACGCGTCTTATCTCAAGCAGATATTTTTACAAATAACATATTGGTGGCTGATGTAGACTTGATATTCTGGGCTTGAGGAGAAAGTGAAATTCGTGAGGCGCCGCTTACTTAGTACTCTACCCTTTGCTGCCCGTGGCATCAGTGGACGTCTATCTGGAGAACACCGGAGTAAACTGCAGTGGGTTCGTGCTCCGTGCGTTTTTGAACGGCACCAAGAAAGGTACACACGGCAAACGCACATTTACATTTATTTGTTTTAACCAACGTTCTAATTAATTGTTATTATGAGTGTCCTTCGTTTTCTTTTATTACTTATACTTGTATACTGGAAACTTATTTTTATTCACCAACGTCTCAAGTGAGGCTCGAACTGTTTAGAACCAAAGGAAGAAGAATATCGAACCAAACCTTATTATTTAATTATCACCTTACTGTTACAACTATCTTTTGCTATTGATGGCTTCCACAGCTTCGCGATTTAGACAATGGAGAATTTTAGTAGATCGGTCCGATGACTCCGATAACGATATCCGATACTTCGCAGCCGTCTTTGCGTATGCATCATATCGTTATCGGGTACCGTTATCGCGGGTATCGGAGGGATCTACTGAATCTCTCGAATAGCAAGCAACGGCTGCAACGACGAAGCTTTGCTCTGCATTCGAGGTAAATAGTACTTCCCTTGCTTCGCTGAAAAAGCTCAATGCAGAACATGAAGCATTCGTGAGGAACAAGATGGAACTCCCATCCAGTGCCTCAACTCAAATGGTGTTCAGCGTAGCAGTCGGCATATTGAGTAAGAAATAACGCAAAATGTCTGACGAGACTTTCGAGAGCCAGCAGTTGCTTAAAATACTCAAGGTCATTAAATGGAGCACGTTGCAACAATAAGAACTTGAATAACCCTCTTCCCTTTGTTTCTTACTTGAGGACAATAATGTCAAAAGTAACGCCACGAAAGTAACGGATTACTTTTTGGAGTAACGGTTAGTTACTTTTACGAGAGGGTAATTGTAATTGTAATAAATTACAATTTAGCCTTGAGTAATTGTAAATGTAATTCCTTACTATTTTTCAGTAACGTGTACAAGTCTGCAGGCTTCACATGACCTCTAAGGCGAACCCGCTATAAAAAGAAGATATAAATAAACAACCAGCGCAGCTTAAAGCACGAGGCACAGCTCTGTGTCCCGTGCTTATCCGAAAGAGTAGGTTGCAGTTAACATTCAAAGTCTCAAAACAGTTGTTTAAAACAGCGGGACTTAAGACTATCCCCAGTGCAAAATGCACAAAATTCTGTCCATTCTAAACTAGTGGCGACAAGATCATGTTCGTTTTCTATGGGTACCTAGAAACAGCTGTCAAAAAACTCGCAATGCATATAAGAAATATCTCAACGCGACATTGCAGTGAAAAATGCCCAATAGTCTTTACGGTAAGTTCCAATTCGATTCCTTCCAAAAACGTAAACTCGGTCTCAAGGCCTTTGGATTGACCGTGAAGCAGAGCTGTGAAACTCCTATCAATACGGGAAAAATAAGAGTTGACATCAATATATGCATCAATCTATGAGAGAAGCCTATATCCTTCTTAAGCTTTCTGTGCTGCGTTTTCGGAACAACTGACGCAAGTGCTTTGCTTTAGAATGCGCTTACCTTGAGCGCGTTATTGGCACTACAAAACTTGCTGCAGCGCTTGGCTTATGCGCGCGCATCTTTGACAGCACTGCACGCATTAACTCGTAAGTTCATAGCCACTGAAACTGGTGATGACAAACTTCCCTAAGGTCCGCGTTGGTGACTATAACTTTTTGCTGTCCAGAGAGACAATTCAACTCTAGTCTTTGGCACGGGATGAAATGAAACAACGTGGAGGGAATGTATTTCTGCGACCATGCACAGCCGAATAAACACATTATAAAAATCTCTAAACAAAAACCCACAGGCGGTGTAAAACTGTATTGCAAATACAGGCACGAAAACGAAGCTTGGTCAAATGCTCTTTTTCTTTTTCACGCAGGAGCATTTATTTAAGTCAAGCAGTGTTTTAAACCACGCGTTCGCGCCTGTGCGTCCACTGATGTTTTACTCCACTCTTCAGGTAGAATATGAAACAAGAGCGGTTAACTGTAACAGCTATTGTACGATTACAATTGGAACCAGTGCGGGAAAAGCACAAGGACAAAGCGATGAAAGCACACGACATGTACAGTCACTGAAGAATCCAAGGACGCAAATTTGTTTCAGGAGATGTGTGCAGGGCAATCAATGACACAGAAAATTTATGTTATACCACATTTGCATGAGATTAAGTCAGGGAGCCGGGTAGAGTGCAACTGCGCCAAATGAAACTTTAATTTAGAAGTGTTCTTATTATGGCGCGCATGCTCTAATCTGCTTAGCCGCATGGCTTGCGTGTACTTGCGAGGAAACGAAGACAGGTGAAGGTGTAGGCGACACTTGCGCCGACCGGTTTCTAAACAATTTGTGCTGAGCAAGAAAGTTCGATATTTATAGTCACAATCAGATATAAATAAGAGAGAATTTCAAAGCGGCAAAAAGCAAAACGATCATCAAACTGGGAGATAATTATGTCAACCGAAGGCGGATCGTGGATATGATAACAGATCACAAATCACTCGACACTTCCACAAAGGCATGTACAAACATATAGCAAAACAAAAATGCCACGAGTTGTAAGCATTTGTTCCAGGTAAATGTGATTACGACTGTACATTCGCCGCTAAGTCCTGTTCTTATGTGAAAAGGTACAGCCAAAGAAATTCAGACGCCGGAAACGACAGAGAACAACAGAGCAATTTTTATCGTGGTCTCATCGTGGACGTAGCGGCGTTCGTCGTCCGTCCGTGCAGTTCTACAACCAACGCTGAGGGTAGTCGATGTGGCAGAGAGTTTCAGTAAGTAATATTTCTTATAGAATGACTACATAGGCAGCTCCATCCGTCACTTAGAACAGAACAGTGTTTTAAGACGCGTTAACGATTGTTTTAAAAGCTTCGATTGATTATATAGTTTAATTATATTTATCGTTGGATACTGAACCTCCGAAAACGATTGTTACGACTCCAAACTACAACCAACAGAAGATTGACGGTGCACACTAAACATTTTCACGCCCTTATTGGTGTAAATGGCATGGGTCACAACTCACCCCCTTATTGGTGTACAAAAACGCCCTAGAAAAATGGTGTTATTTCTCACACCCTCAAAAACCGGTGTAATCCCTTACACCCTACACAGAAAGGAGTGATTCTGCTCTACAGCTATTTATTAGGGTGTGATGGCAGCAGTACACCCTACCAAAAACGTGTACTGCAGCTAGAAGAGCATGGTGGGTAAACCCCGAGACTAGTGACAAAAAAATTGGGAAAACACAATACTGCCTCAAAATGTCTTGAGACGTGTTGTGTTGTCCCGATTTTTTGTCCTAGTCTTGGGTTTTTTTCACCATGATCCTTCACCAGCTCGCCTGCGCAGTAACTCTCACTTCATTCAGCTACAAGAAGTTATACTAAATGTGTAACACAGCACTTCATCAAAAAGTATTTACGGAGAAATGACTGCTAACAAATTGAAACATGTGGAACACTTTATTTTTTTAATCCAGAAAAAACGTGCATGGACCTCATCTTCTTCTTTCGCGAATTCGCGAGAAACCCATGTCAAACCTCAAATGCTGGCATTTGTGACCTAGTGTTAAGTTTTTGTGACAAAGCTACAAAATTCTTAGAGGCTTAAAATAAATGCACTCAAACTTTTAATAAGGCTTTCCTTCGCCTAAACCTACTTTAAAGATTTCTAGCTCTGCTGACGTAGGCAAAACTCGACAGGCTGGCAGAGACGGAACGACCGGGAGTTGATTGAGGCGTAAACAGCAGTTCATGCTTGTAAACAGTAAAATGGTCTATTGAGACGGAAGCAGGACTACTACCAGAAGCATGCTTGCAGAGTACTTACAAATAAAACACCGATCTCATGTAATCCGTGATAGTTGCATAATCCGGTTCGGGCACCACAGAAAAATTCGCAAACACAACGTCCAGGATGAAGGCGGTTGCTCACATTCAACGGAACTCTCGCCGTCGCCGATGAGCAGCTCTCTGTCGTGATAGATGCACAATCCGACTAGGGCAGCACAAAACTACGCAAACACAATGTCGAGGATGAAGGCGGTCGATCACAATCAGCGGAAGTCTCACGAGCGCCGACGAGCAGTTAGTTCTTTGTTGAAACGCACAAAAATTCTATGGACTCCGACGAAATTCACAAATATTACCAAAAAATTAGTATGAACGTATTCCGGCCGTTCAAGACGAAAAACCACGGCTGCGACTGCAACGCACGAAAAACAGAAGAACACTGACGCCTGACGGAAGCTTTTTAGAAACCGGACCTACGTGGCCCCTACACTCACCGTAATTTGGAATACGGCAAAGACTTCGGCCCCAGTGAGCCCATCAGCGCGTCGGAGCGAGTCACGTGACATATTATAGTCCAAGCGTCCCTGTCCCACGGAGAACGGTCACGTGTTACACACCAACCCTCTGATTTGCTAGAAGCGGCCTTCGCACTCGCTCACAGCCACACGAAGACACAAAAGAAGGTGTGGAGGCTTATCAGAAGACGAGGTCAAAGAGGGGTGGACAAAGCAGCTAATCTCCCTCTGCGGCTTTGTATAAGCCACCTGGGCTGCCCAAGGAGGGTCGCAAAATGGGACACGTCAGGACTTGATTCACGCAGTGGCGTGCGTGCTCTGATGCCGACCGCGAAATCACGAAATAAATAACACAAAACAAATTCGAACGCATGAAACAAGAGATGCAATTTCACCCGTACGAAAAAAGGAAAAAAAAAGGAAAAAAAAAGCGTCGGGAGGCTAGATATTTTGGTGTCAACTAAGGATCGCGTACGGGAACTATAGGGGGCGCTTTGAAAAACGCGCGCAGCGCCGCTAGCGGAGGAGCTGGCGTTCGACCGTGAGGCGCGTTCAACAGCCTGCGGGGCCTTTTCGCATGCCAAGCTGTGGCGGCGGAAGCGCGCACGGACGAAACTTTTGCTTTTTGAGCCGATCCGTTGAGGGTGACGCTGCATGAATGCTGGGGCAGACCTAAGAAAGGCATTTAGCTGTTCTCCTCTTCTTATATATTGAGTTTTAGTCGTTGTTCGGGGGAATTTCTCTAATTGCGGCCAAAAAAGGAGTTGGAGCAATTTTCCGAAAAGCAAAACTGCCGCCACCATAATTGCTTTGAGTGGGAAATTTATTTCGCTCGTCGATGTAAACGTAGGACTGCTGAAACGATGATATTGGAGGCGAGTGAGATGTCCACTAAGCTTCTGCACGAAGTGTGCCAAGTTTCATTAAGACAGCAGGTGTGAAAGTTGTTTCTAACGAACAATTAAATAAAGCTGTACGGTATATCCAATATTGGACCCAAAATGTTGTGTTATAGCGGGCTGCGCAAAGTGCAGATTTGGGCACACAGGTGCTTGGACTTGACAGTAACATGACACAGCACTTATTATACAAAAAAAAAAAAAATAAAAGGTGGCATAGGGAAACCAGGTGAAAATTTGGTTTGGGCGGCGTAACTCAATGGGAAACGGTTTTGACCATAAAAATGCTGTCAAGAGAATACCACTGGTCGGGGGAGGTGGAGACTTTAGAGGTAGGAAGGGACTAGTGGACTCTACTTCCAATTGAAACAACTTTACGAAAGGTGGTTCCAAAGCCGAGAAAACGAAGTTGTCGGCCAACACACGGTTTGGCCGCCAAGGGCTTTTGCGTTCAGCTGTTGTGTAGTAACCTGTTGTGCGAGGTGCTGATTTTCGGCCCACAGGTACTTTGACATGACCGTCACTTGGCACAACACTTATTATAACAAAAATAGTTGGCATAGCGAAACCAGGTGGAAATTTAGTTTGGGCGGCGTAACTAAATGGGAACTGGCTTTGACCGTCAAAGGCTGTCAGAAAATACCACTCGTCGTGGGATGTGCACACTTTACACGTAGGAAGGGACCAGTAAACGGTACTTCCAGTTCGAACCACTTTGCGATAGGTGGCTCTGAAGCCGAGAAAAAAAATTGTTGTCTACAGAACTCGGGGTGTCAGTGTTTCCATATCCAAAAGGAGGCTGAAAAGAAAAAAAGCACACCACATAAACTTCCATACTCAAACGCCGATTCTCCAGTGATTCCGAGTTTCATGGTTGCTTTCTTTAGACTTATATTTGTCACTTTTTTTACGTTCAAATATTCCTTCATGAAGTACAGATTGCGTGCCATATTTGTCCGGAAATATCAGCGACACGTACGATGGGGACGAAACTTCTTTGGAGGGCCTTCCTCCAACGAAATTGGCACTGCATACCCGCGAGTGTGGGATAGCATTTCAGTTCGTCCCATTGGCGCTGACACATGTAGGCGTTACTGGTACGAAAACAAACGCAGAGCGCAAAGCGGCAATGTAGAATATGTCAGCCGTGCCGACACAGTGGCAGACATGATCGGGACACCAAATGTCTCGCGTCGTACGGCACGGCTCCATCGCGGTCGCTGTCCCACAAAACATCGGCGAGGTGAAAAACTGTGAAACTTTGTCTCCACGAGATACGAAGCATAACTATTGAAGCACTTAATGACGCAGCACAGGCAGCACTTCATGCTGTGAACCCAGCGCAACAGCACCACTCCGACTTGAACGCGTACCATAGTACGCGGTGTGGTTTCGGTTTTGTTTTCTCTGGGGTGCTCACTGCCTACCTTCGGTACCGGCCGCGCGGCGGCGCGCCAGTCGCGTCGCACGGAGTGTATAGACCGTTTTACTGAAAAAGGGCGAGAGAGAAAAGGGGAAAGGGCTACCGGCGCTTTCCCCCTTTCTGATTGTGTAGAAAGAGTGAAAGTCCCGGATGAGAGGCTTCGCCGGTGTTGGGCGTCTGCTGTGCCCGAACTTCGTTCGCGCTTTCTTTCCTGCTTTAAACTCGCAAACTTAATTAGAGCCGGAGGCTTCGATGGCAACAGTCCCCCGGTTATCGGGACACCATTGCTGGGTCATAGGGTGTAGGTATAAAAACAGAAAGCATAGAATGCTGTCCGAGGACATATGTAGCTTGCTAGGAACCCGGCAAGGCGAGAGCGGCTGCAATGTCTTTGAGCTCCATCGCTTTCCACATGACCCCAGTCTCCGGCGGCAGTGGATTCCGTCCGTAAACCGAAAAGGCGTTTCCTCAACACCATCCTCTCGACTTCGCTCGGAACATTTCGTGAATGGAGCGCGCACCGAACGCTGTACCGCCGATGAACATGGGGACGCTCGCAATGTGCGTGCGAGTTTTCTCATGATAACTGCTGTTTCAGCTTGTAAAATTTCGTAACTGAATTTATCTTAATAGTGATAATTTGCAGTGCTGACTGACTCGATTTTATCATCTACAGCACTTAGTTGAAGGCTCATTTCCGCCGCCGGGTGAGGCTGGAAATTGTTGAAAACGTAGTTCTATTGTTTGTTTGTTTGTTTTTTAATCGCGATCTTCTGCGCGATTGCAGAGAGCCGGCAAAAGCGCTCCTTGAAGTGCCGCTGGTGGGTTGTTCCCGTTGACTAAGGCGCTTTGAGGCGCTTGATAGTCGCTGCAGGAATGTCTCGTGTGTTGCGATCTGCGTTTTCGAGCCCAGTGTGCACGTTTCTTTGTTTGAGTCATGGCATCCGCCAGTGTGGCGACAGGGGAACAGCGGCAGCGAACGTGCCAGCGATAGAAATTGGAGGTGAGTACCCAAAATATTGCATCAAATAGTAAAATAATTTGTGGCTGCTTCGAGGCTTTCTGCGGTTCGATAAAAGTACATCTAGAGCGTCTTCGTCGTTCATTCACAAGGAGATATAAGAACAGGGACACGAAGATAAAAACAGCACGGCAAGACGATATGTCGCAGCTCCGGGCGTTTACAAAGTTAATTGAGGTTCCCGTTTCGTGTATCGCTTGTTGATTACAACTAAAAGCCGCTACGTTGAAATAGGACCATTGCAAGCCAAAATGTATAAATGGTTCATCATTTCCAGTCATGCGGAAAGCAATGGAGCTTAAAAACATTCCAGCCGTACTTGCCTTGCCGGATTCCATGCAAGCTACATAGGTCCTCGGACAGTATTCGACGCTTTCTGTCGTTATCCGTGCACCCTATCACCCAGCAATGGTGTCCCGATGACCGGGCGACTGTCGCCATCGAAGACCATGGCTCTAATTAAGTTTGGGAGTTTGAAACGTAGAAGAAAGCGCGAACGAAGTTGGGGCACTGCAAACGCCTAACACCGGCCAAGCCTTTCATCCGGGACTTTCACTCTTTCTACACAATCAGAAAGGAGGAAAGCGCCGGTAGCCCTTTCCCCTTTTCTCTCTCGCTCTCAAAATGGCGCTACCCACGATAAAACGGTCTATAGCCGGGGTGTCGTAAATTCGACACTTTCGATTGTCTTGCGGAATTGTTTCGTTAGAACTACACACAAAAATAAAATCTCAGTGAAGGTGCTATAAGTAGTGCGAGGGCCAGTCAGGTGAGTTTGTAATACACGAAATGAGGGCGCCACGGCCCATAGTTTGTTCAGTGGTTCAGCGCAGGAGGTCTTTCTCTGGTTAAAAGTAAGCAGATTCCGTTTTGCTTCATCTTGTTTTTCTTTTCTTTTTTAACGTCGGATTTTAGGCAGTTAAGAAATAGACATACCTCGCCGGCATAGGCCATTCATGCGGGAATCTTGACGCTCAACCAAAAACGGCATCGCCTACGGTATGTCAGGATGGCGTCGCCGCGACCCATCCTTTTTTTCACAGATATTAGCTGGACCAAAATGGTAACGGCGCAATTTTTCATATTTGATCCTATATCGGCGCAATGCTGTGTGCTGTTTGGGTTGTATATTGACACGTCTTCGTTCATCTTTTGCGAGTGGAGATGTTTTGTTTTTAAGTCGAAGTTGAACTGATGAAACTGACGCACACGCGACACGTAATTTTCGGCTCCTCTCGGACGAAGAGTTCGATCGGAGTTGCAAAAACTATACTCCATCACTTCCTAACCATACGCGACTTCGTGTAGCGATTAATTATACTGGATGTTTATACCGCCGTACATCAGCAACAGTTTCAGCAAAGCAATAAGCATTAACGGATATGAAATCATGGGTGTATTAGACTGGCATCACCATAACGCCCCTTTCACACCGTGTTAATACAGGGCGTATAATTCGCCCATACACCCTTTTTACACGATTTCAGACGCCATCGCAATAAGCGAGGTCGTAAAAAGGGTGTGGAACGGATGAAAAACATCAGCACACCCTTTTTACACCCACCGATATTCAAATATCGTGTAAATGAAGTGTAAGAAGGGTGTTTTTCCTAACTTACACCCTTTTTACACGATTATGGGTGTTATAATGTTTAGTGTGTGAGGGCGAGCAGAAAAGGGATGTGCCCGGCGCTTCACTCATTGTCGGTGACTGGACATAAATCTGACCGAGGCACCGGGAGCGTTATGCCATTTTATTGTCTGCATTTCATAACGTTATTTCCTCGCCATGTACGATATTGTACGGACAACCGGATCATTATGCAACGCTTCTCGGTCTGTACTCTCACTATTGTCGGTCCTCTACACTGTTTGGATGAGAGCACATCTGATACTTGGCAAGACCTGGGCACGATCTCGCCAGCGTAAAACAACGACACGTCTAATTCCCAATGCGCCGGAGAGCATTATGGCTAAGGCAAAGCTTTGTTTTTGTTGGCACGATCATAAAGAAAGGACGCTCACGAATGCTCCTCTCCTTTTGTGACGTCAGGACATTGGTACGTCCGAAGCAGACATGTCCACGTTACCCTTAAAAAAGTTACTAAATACCGTTACTCGTTACTAGCTAAAAAAGGTAACTAAATACTTTACTCGTTACTAGCTAATAAAAGGAACTCAATACTTTACTCGTTACTGATTTTCATAAGGAACACATTGCGCGTTACCTCAAAAGTAAAGAGTTTCTTTTCTTGTTACTTTAAAGGCCAAATGTACAACTCCTTTAGTTTCATGGTTTATTTTTCTTTTTCGGTAGTCGCTCCACTTAAGCAGTAGCTGCCTCTCGAAGTTTCCATCGGTTGTGTTTCCCCGCGTCCTCGAGATTAAATCTCCGGCGACGCAGAATCGCCGATCTTCCGACAAGCTCGAAGGAACGGTAGTGTTGTGCTTCAGGAAGAGCATGGTGAATCTAGAATTTCCCTCTCTCTTTTGTTTTCTCTGCTTCTAAAGTTTGATGTGGACAACGAGATCTATGCCTTCCCGCGTTGGCAACCTCCGGGTTTACATCCGATCTGTACACGATTTTTCAAAGTTTCAACCAACGTATACCTCATTGTGTTCGCAGCGTGAAGGACATTCCCAGCTGTAGAGTTCCACTGACGTGTTCAGCGATAAACTTTGCTATACTTTCACTGTTTAGTTGTTTTGCGGGTTGCCTATCTGCCTTTGCCACAATAGACGCATACTCAAGTTAGAATTAAAACGAGGCTGTTTAAACTATGTTGCACGTGTTAGTCCTCAAAAGCAACATAACACCGTTACTAGCTACTTGGCCTTAAGAGTAACTAATGTTACTACTCGTTCCTTAGAAAAACTAAACTAAATACGTTACCCATTACCAAAAAAGTAACTAAATAGAAGCAACTCGTTACTAGTAACGCGGAGCGCACTGCTAGTAACGAGTTACTTTTACCTGGTTATTTTTTTGTACACACATGTCTGGTTCGAAGTGACTAGGGTAGTGACGACATTTCTCTCTTGATAGTTTAGGGCGGAGTTCCTTCTGCAGTTTATATGTTCTGTCAGGCTACAAATGATATAATGACAGTAACGGCTGCGTTACCAAGTGATGAAATTACCAGATATTGGAAATCTGGTATGTACCGTACTTGAGTCTGACCTGGGTCATATTAGGTTCGTCCTAAAGTATAGAATTGCATAAATACGAAACCTTGATCTTCTTTAGGCGTTTTTTTTATGTTAATTTTAGTGTCAAGTAAAATTGGGTGAAATTTTGATGACACTCTGATTTTGCGACCACATTCTCATCAGGCATCGATGGGTGTATAATATGTGCGTACGGGAATCGTCCATACGCCGCTCAGTTGGTTATTAATAGAAAACAATGTTGAAACACCTCTCTATGATTGGTTTGTAATATTGGAAAGACCTAACTGGTATATCATTTGATAACAACATTGGAAGACTTGTTTGCGATTGAATTAGAATATTGGAATAAAATATCGCATCACTGTTTACCAATAATGAAATTACTTGCGTACTATCCGTCACAATGGGGGTATTTGGACAACGTACAACGCCGATATTGAATTAAGCAATAATGTGGCACATGAAACAATAAAAGAAAACACACAGACACAGCGCTGACTTACAACTGAAATATTTACTGCTGCACCATTCAGCAAGTAAACTTGAAGGAAGACTTTGTCTTCCTTCAAGTTTACTATCTGAATGGTGCAGCAGTAAATATTTCACATGAAACAAGCCCATCTAAATAATGTGAGAACAGTTATTTTGCAATTCTAGAATGTAATAACCATGTGTGAATATGACCCAATGTTGGGGGGGGGGGTTTCAGAACTCTAACCTTTTGACACATTTTGAGATATTTAAGAACTTTAATTATGTGTGGCAACTCTCATCATCCCGCGTCATGGGGGCCATGGTCGATGTGGGATATAGGGCTTAAATAGCTATTTAAATGCCGTTACTGCAAAGGAATTTAAATAAAGACTGATTCTGTGCATAGGCGTGAAGAAGCGTCTGCGCACTCATCGCACAACCAAAAATTGTTATTGTAATCTCTTCAGCTATTCTCCGCGGTAAGGAATCGTTTTGATACAAACACGCTGTTTTTATTTATTTTTTTTTTTTTTTGGGGGGGGGGTCTCTCAATTTTGGGTGAATGGCATCATTCTAGACTATACAGTAGACAGGTGTGTGCCCTCAATTGCTTACGCCATCAGACTACAACAAAGTTCACGAACTTGTCGAAACGGTAGGTGCTCGGTAAATTGTGTGCGCATTCATATGACATAAATAAGAACAACAGGATAACCGTCTTCAAAACGTTCCAATGCTCTTAGTGCATATGCCGGTGAACAAATGCTCAAATAAAAAATCTTTTGAACTAAACATTACGATCAATCTCATAATGTTTGTTGAAATTAACCATCACATTACGTTGTCATAAACATTTTAATCGACTTTACTTACATACAACCACATCCCCGACGCCACACCAATAGGCCGTTATCAAGCCCAGGTCAAGCAACACTGGCAGTCGCCAAGCGGGGATTGGATCCGAGTCATCACCGGGCTTGGCATGGCAGTCCTCTTTCTCAATTCAAATTGAGTCAAACTCTCGCCGAACGCTAACGGAGTCCTCGTTTCGAATGCATGCTCAGAGTACACCCGCCGGCAATATGAAGGTGAACGCCGGACCGTCGACCGCTCCGTGCTATCAGGGCCATGACGCGGCTGCCGTGGCAGTACGTGCCCAAACTATGGCGGACTCGGGCTCGCACTAAATGCTAGGCGAATGCGTGACGACGTCATAAGTGTAGTTCACAGGAGGGAAGTGGCTTCGCGCAAGAGGGCTCGTGCCGTCTCGTGCTCTGTACTCGCAGAACTACAGCGAGGTTGTCGCTGGTGCAGAAAGAGTAGAGTTCCCCTCGTTGCATTGCGGCAGCGGTGTCGTAGTCAAACTGGCTTGTGAGATCATGGCCTCTGCAATTTCTGGCGCGCAAGGCTCTTCTACGGTAAAGCACCTCGATGTGTTTGCGTTTGTCTTGCAAGTGGCGTCAAATGCGCCAGTGTACGAGGCCCGTGTCTCGAGCGACCCTTGGAAGAAAATGGCGGCGAAACACTGAAATAAGTGGCCCTTGGAAGCGAATGGAGGAGGAGCAGCCGCTAGTGTCTTGCGTCTTGCGCGTTTCAAGTACCATGGCTAGCGGAACTTCAAAAAAAAAAAAAAAAAAAACGCTTTTATCAAGAGGGTTTAATTTTTCGGTCCTTCGAAATGCTCGGCTGCCCAGAAAAAGGAGCGTATAGCACAGCTTCTCCAGAGCTCCGCCAGGTAAAGCGAGTCCTCGGCCACACCTAGAGTTCCTGTATAATCTCCGTATACGGGAGCTATAGAGTTGCTGGATCACCCACGTAGCGCCGTCTTTACTGCACGGCATTTGAAGCCTGTCCTCACGTGACTGAATTCGGCGAATAGCGGAGCCGCACGCACTAAAGCAGGGGAATTTACGCTGAGGCGTGTGCAACGTCTACTTTCCTGCACGGCATTTGAGTCTGCTCCTCACGTGATCGGATCTCGGCGAATAGAGGCGCGGTGCACGTGGAAAACAGACGCGCAACTCTGGCTCCCGTAGGAAGCCTATACAGGAACTCACACCTAAAGTCACTGGATCTTTTGAAAAGTAGCGCCAAGCTCCTCGTATGATCGCTATTGTGGTGCGTGAAATGAGCAGTTTCTCCTCGAACCCTCCTTTCTTGGTGAGCGGATCTAAATTCGCTGGTAACGGGCAGCTTCATGGAGCCGTTTCTTGTATACCGAGATTTCGCTATCCACACACCTGCGAAACAAGCGTACATCTTCGTACAATCACTACATGCTGTGTCGGTGCTTGAAGGCCCTTAAAAATATGTTTACTGTTTTAAAATATGTAAGATGAGGAAGAATATAATAGTAAGATCTATATCATAGCAGATGGGCATGATTGATAAGTTGATTGCATACACAGTGCCAAAGACGCTTATATTGGCAAGGAACACTTCCAATACGATGATGCTCCATGGTAATCTTGGCGCGACTGGTTTAGGACGACCCTCTGGAAGCTTAGAGCATTTGAATGGACCGAGCTGAAGTTGAGTGCTCACACAGTTCTCGTGCCCAATCTATGAGCCGAGCTCAACTGCAGGGAGTATTCACTGGACGCCATATTTGTGGTTTCTGTTTAGAGCGCATGCTCAGAACGAGCTCACATCAATAGGCTGCTAAGACCGGCACCCTTGATGGTGCCGAATGCACGTTTCAAAAGAACTGTGGAAGCTCGTCATCAGCACGCGCTCAGCATTCGCGCACACAGCTATGGCCGCCAGTGAATACTCCCTATTGCCAGGTGGGTGGTTTTGATTCCACAGTTGCGTCAAACTTTGCGAAGGCAAGACTGAAAGAAATTGTCCTCTTTTATCTTCGCAATCTCAACGCGACAAAGAAACTTCTGAATCAGTGGCGGTCTGGGCGAATATAGTTGAGCCAGACTGGGGTCGCTAAACTCGTCAAATACAAAGTTGGAACCGAAGTTTGGGGGGGCGTGCTGATTGAACTCTCGTGATGATGGTGACACGCGGGTCGAGATGTCAATCATCCAAACTCGTTCAATGCTCAAATTCAAGCGAGATTGAGAAAAAAAAAGGTCACTGCGAGCTTCATCCGAGCACGCGCGAGCAACACCGTGGGGCTAACCGATCGAACGGCTGCACTGATGACGTCACACCCGCGTGTCCCTACATCCCTAAGCCGCGTCAAAGTTAATGCTGTCTATACTCTGTTTCATACTTAGTGTGCAACGCAGCCAAAGCTACTGGCGCGAGCATGGGGCTTGATCTCGTTGATCATTCGCAGGCGTTTTCGCGCGAACAAAACCATAGATGATGCCACGCGCTCGCTACAGTAGCTTTGACTAGCTTTGACAGCATTGCACGCTAAGTATGAAACAAAGTGTAGATTGTCACTAGGCGACTTGTGAATACTTTAAACTTTCTCGTCGCAAGATCGTCGTTTGTGAAAGTTATTTATTTTTGACGACAAAGTGACGTTTCACAACTTTGGGAAGTAGTTATTCGAGTCCAAAATCTTCAATTCGGAATCGAGGCGAAGATTGAATTTTGTGATATTGTGGAGCCGGCGCGCTGTGTACGCGGTTTTAGAGCTCATCTTCCGCCACTGTAAACAACGTTACCGGGGCCACCGAGAACCGGTGGGAGAAGTGACGTCAATAGTGTTTGAGAGATGAGGGGGCGACGGGGGCTGGCGAGAAAAGATCCGGGGAAGGAAAATAAAAATGGGTACGACCAACAAACACACACACACATGCACGCGCACACACACACGCAAAATGAGGGGTCAGAACTTGCCGTAGAAAATGTTCGAGAGAGTGAGAAAGAGAGACGAGGGGGGGGGGGGGGGGGGGGGCGTTGTAGTAAAGAAGGGGGACATCCCGTCCCCCCGAATTTTCTATTGTACCTTTCTGAAATGTCTGGGCACTATATAGGAGGTTAGGGTCTGAGCCTGAGGCGATCGCCTCCCCAACCCCCCCCCCCCCCCCCCCCCTTTTTACCTCTTTATGCCCCTTGCCCCCTCTTTGCACACAACTTATGGGAGGGGGGGTTAAATCGGCCTCCACCCGCCCCCTGTTTCGACGTATCTGCTTAGAGGAGTTCCGACTGAGAGACGACGAGGAACAGAGCAGGCGTGCGATTTTCAAAATAATGGTTTTAGTGGTTTTGGAGTTAATCCGGATCGCGTTCCATGAACTCACGAGCGGCCATGCCAGGCCAGAGCGAGAGGCTCGTGCCAGGGCACGTAGTGTGCAGGCGCGTGCAGTGACGTCCTTTTACACTTCCCACCCTTTAAATCAGGCTCAGTATTATCAGCTGTGAACGACTAATTCGACAGTGCGTGTTCGAATGGACGGTAACAAGTTTGATGGTTTACTGTAGGCGCTTGCAGTCATCGTTTTCTTAAAATATCACCGTCGATATTGACAACCTGACATTACCCTTATTTATACGTAGCAGAGCGCGTTGGATAAACAAAACTCCGTTTCACCTTGTGTTGTACCGCAGCGAAGGCTAGAAGCGCAAGCTCATAGCGTTTGCAGCTGCTCTTAATGCACGAGAGCTTGTGCCGCTGAGGTGTGCCCCAGAGCAAGGAGCTCGCGCTTGTAGCCTTTCCTGCTGTACATCATAAGGTGAAATAGAACATAGAGTTCACACACAAAAAATTAAACAATGAAAAAAAAGAAAACTACTCAGTTGTAAAAAAACAAAAAGACCCGTAAAAGATATGTGAGTGTCTGTCCGTCCATTTCAGTGTTTTATTCTTTCTGTTTGAACCATTGCTCTTGCTTCTGTTGATGAAAGTAGAAAGTAGTGGGTCTGACCTAGCCACGTCAGGCTACACTTTGATCATATCCAGAAGGGTAGAAGAAAAATTTATTAACACTGTAAAGTGCAAGACATAAATCACACCGGTACCGAGAGAAAGGAAAGGAGCGACAGGGACGTTTCTCAGTAAATTCCATTTTATCGGCGGAAATAAGAACGATATCAGACTGTCAACTTTGACGGTGTTAATTTTAGAATGCAATTACCCCAAACTTGGGCCGTGCCTTTTATACTCTGTTTCATACTTAGTGTGCAACGCTGTCAAAGCTTTTGGCGCGAGTATGGGGCTTGATCTCGTTGATCATTTGCACGCGTTCTCGCGCAAACAAAACCATAGATGAAACCACGCGCTCGCGCCAGTAGCTTTGACAGCGTTGCACGTTAAGTGTGAAACGGAGTATAGAGCCCATCAAACATGTTGCTCGCAGCAGATAATCTTTGTCGTGATGTTACACGTATGAACCACGGTCGTCTCCGCGCAATCTCTCGTGCTGCTTTTGTTCGGCGTCAAGGGAGTGCTAGGGATTTTTCGTCCCTTGAATTGGAAAACGTCACGAAGATAAACGGATCTGCGGGTTTGTTAAAAAAGACAACTTTGCAGCGTTCTTTCGGCCAATCGCCTCGCTACGTCATAACGCAAAGAATCTTTGTGTTCCACGAGTTTAGCGACCCTGGACCAGTACGCCCTGCAAAGTTGTGCACATTCAAACACGATACCGTTTCATGACCCCTTTAACGTGCCCCACGAAGTCCTCATATATACCCGCTACCGGTGCGATGCTCATCCAGATCGAAACGTTCAGGAGTGGGGATTGAACTCAGGATGCCTGCGTTCTGCAGCGCGAGCTTTCGCTCCACGTGATTCGAACTGGTGTGCGCCAAGCAACTCGGCAACTTATTTCCCTTCCCCCTCTGAAGATTTCAGCAATTTGAAACTCCAAGTGCTTCGCGAAAAAGGAAAGTCGACTCACTGGAAAATATTTTGTTATACTCGTCAAAGCGTGGCGTGAATCCGTCTATACACTAACATATTGTTTACAAAAAATTATCAGTGCGTGTGCGTAAAAATCAAATTCACCTGTGGCGAAGCTTCTGCGCATGTGCGATGCCAACAGTAGCGCCACGGCAGTGGCGTGACGTCATGACGTTGAGTTATTGTATGGACACTCGAAACTTAAAAAAACACAAGAATTAAAAAAAAAAACTAATTTTTTCTTTAATTGCAAAGATGGGAGACGTATCTTTTTCCCTAATGTCATCGCGGAAAAAATTGTGCAATATTTACGCCGTTAAGCGAAATTTAGGTGAAGTTCACGGCACGATCTAAATCTCGCCTAGAAATCAGTGGCCCTGCCAACGAGCTTTAGTATTACCTTAGAGTGGTAAACCGGAACCCACTGCCTGCAGCGGAAATGGCACCCCCCCCCCCCTCCCCCGATTGCCGCCATCTTGCCTGTTTGCCACAATAGTGATCACGCGACTTAAAGATGCCTGCGCCCAGAGGAGGGTCAGATCAGATTGGCCAGATCACGGTCAGCAGATGGGCTCTCTAGGGATGTGTTTCAATCTTACTCAAATGGATCCGAGTTATTCCGGCGAATCAAGTCACGTGACAAGACAGGTGGACGCGGGTAGGTTTTTGAACGCAACGGGTACAAGACCTTTTCCCAAGAGTGAGATAGAGTAAATGTTGGAACACGACGACACGGCCACCTGAATGGGAGCCGAGCCGAGCCGAGCGCGAGCGTGTGCGTGTGCGAGCTGGTCGTGGGCGGCTGGTGCGGCGACGGCGGCAACGGCGGTGCGAGTCGCATTGAACCGCAATGATCGTGCTGTGGAAGATTGGTAAATCTCCATGCGGGCTATGTTTGGCTAGACAGACGATGAACAAATAGAGCCGGGTATGCACGTATCGGACGAGATCTAACCAGGTATGGGCACCGATCCGAATCGGTCGTACCTGTCAAACATCGCGTGGATATCTCGCATGAAAGTTTTGCATTCTCTCTGCACTCGACCTGGGGAATGTTCATTGCTCTTGAGGATAGGTACGCAGGGCATATGGAGTGTCCTCGAGTGGAAGCCGAGAAGGAATGCGTGAGAGGTTTTGGTGGTTTCGCGTGACTGGCGGAAGGCTCGAGGATATGGTTGATCACGTCAGACGTTCCCCGGTCGATTTTCTTTTACGTCCGACCCATATTAGGTTGCTATAGGTTCCCATGCCTACCGTGAGTTCGCGCTGTGATTTGTAAGCATGGTCCTCGTAGTTCTGAGCCCTCGGCGCACACCAGGCGCGGTCTTCATATGGGGCTGTGCGGCTGAAGTTTCGCCGCGCATACGCAGCGCCACTTCTCCCCCTGGCGAGGCGCCCTGATACTTGTTAGAAGTACGAGGAGCAGACGACGCGGGAGGCTAATGCGCTTGTGGGGCTGGATTCGCGCTTTGTAAAGCAATGTACCGGATGCAAAGGTTACCCACATGTCACAGTATCGTATTAAACAGTAAGGTATCCGCGTCCCGAAAAGTTTTGTTTGGTTCCTGGGAGATGATTCAAGAAAGATCGCCAGAAGCATGAATCGCCAGCTGCGCGGAGAACAGGTTTAATCATTGTTTCTCTATCTTGCCGCGTGATTCAGTAATGCAGCTACGCTTGCTTGTCACATTTAGAGACTTTTCGTAGGTCAGACTCGAGAGCATGCAGGAGTTTTGCGTTGATTGGGGGCGGTATAGCTGGCGCTCGTGGGGCCCGCAATCCGACACTGACGTTCTACGATAAGTCCCTAATGCAATAACTACGATGGTTCCCTACGGCTGTCTACAAACGAAACTCGAATATGCAGTCACCGCTTTTTAAAAAAGACTTTGAATTTTGTAATCGTGGCTCACTTTCCTTACCCGCCCATTTTGTTCCCCGATGTTAATAAGAAAGCGGGTAAGCGGCAATAGAGTTGGGGAAAAATTAGGCAGATAATCGTTGCCCCTATTGCGTACTGACTTGAACGCATAATTGAAAAAATTGACGGCTGTATTATAGCTTTTCTATATATTATTAAAATTATGTAGTTAGGCCAGAACCGGTATAATTACTTCCCAAGCGCCTCACAAAAATTAGACAGTAGAACATCCCTGGGTCGACCAATTTGCGCGTGTTGGCAATGTTTGATATGTTCCTAATGCAATAACTAGGATAACCCTCTGGGTGTTGACAAAATAAACCCGATTATGCAGTTGCTGTTTTTAAACAAGTTCAAATTTGAGAATCCAGCTCACTTTGCTTACTTTCCAATTTTTTATTTTGATGAATTAGTTGAGACTGGGTCGAGAAAACTAGAAACATCAACCGCGGACAGAAAGAGGTATCTTTCATACACGCTTGATATTTTAGTTTTTTCGCCACAGTCTCGGGCAATTCGTCTAAACTGTTAATATACACACCAGCTGGCCTGCGCTGTCACAGTAATTCATATAAATTTTGTTCCCTGATGCTTACAAGAGAAGACGAGTAAGCAGCGAAAGACATGAGGGCAAATGGAAAAGATAATCATAGAACGTAGTGCACACTGATTTGAGCGTAAGCTGAAAAGATATTTACACTGACGGTTCAAGATACGTCAAGTTTAATTGTACCTAAACAGCAAACAAAACAAATAGTGACGCAAATTTTTTTTATTAGTTGTGAACCGGAACAGTGTTCAAAATTATCATTCTGCGGTCACATAAAGATAAGTTTAAAAAAGAGGACGCTTTACAACGCAAATGCAAGCCGATTGGAGACCGCTCCCTTAACTAATAAAATTAAAAGTGGGTTATTGACGCACTTACATGCATTACGATTCTACCGCTTTGACGGCGGCGACAGGTGCGCGCAAAGACAGCAAGGTTTTTTTTTTCGGACCCGCTTAAAATAAAAACGGCGGCCTTATTGACATACCGTTCTTTTTTTTTTTATTAGACCCTGACCCAGTGTTGCGGTCAGGCTGTGCGTGCCTTGTCAACAGGCGCGGCATGCTTCCAGCAGCCGGTAACCTGAGTTCAAGGAGTGTATGCGACAGCGCAGCTGTGCACGAAAAGACAATTTAAACAATATTGCATCCTCATCTTTGTCCGAATAACCCTAACTTTGAAGAAGAAGCGAAATCATAAAGAAAAAGAGTATTTATCTCGAGACGGATGTTACAGTCGACGCTGTCTTGCACTTGCGAGACAGACTTCGCAAACGACAAATATTCCTATGCCTGGATTATTTGCTCCACCCCGGAGACCTGACACACAGGCAATTTTCTTTGCGGAGGTTCGCCTCCCTAAAAATGATCACAGTTTTCTAACGGACAGAAAGCTTCAACGCGGTGCATGCGATTGCAACTAGCAGCGCGATGGGACGAGCGAACGGCTAAGTAGGGCAAATTCGGGCCACGGCGCGGCGCCACTGGTATCGCTCCGGCGCGCCCCCGGCCCAGCCAAACGGTCCCATATAAGATCTGTACCGCGCATACGTCCGACGTACCTTTGAAAAATCGGCCGAGTATGTCCAACGTATCTAAGAAATGCTTCCGTGTACGTCCAAACTACCTTTAGACACAGCGTTAAATCTCTGCTTGCAAGGCGTCGGTAGTCGTCTGTAGGTGTCAACACGGCTGAGAATAGTTGATGAAAACCAATTTCGCTGGTCAAAGTTCTCAAGACAGTGCTTACTCGCTGGCGTCGAAGCTTGTAAACGGTTACACCTGAAACCACTTTATGACTCTTTTTTTCGGATACGGCTTTTTCCGGGATACCAGCAAGCGTTACAGCTGTTGCGCCGTCTTGTTATCGAAGGACTGGGCATCCGCACACACAAGTGCAGTCCTTCAACCACTGTTGGTGTCAAGTGCAGGAAAATAACAAGGGGCTCACAGTTTTTTGTTCTCTGGTACAGAGCAGCCGAGACAGCATAATGCTGGATTGTAACTCTGTTGTTACACTGTCTTTCACCAAGCACAGCTGTTCCGGGGACGGCCACGTGCTGTCTTTTTGCCTGTCTGCTACGGTCGACAAGGTGGAGGCAGGTCGTGACATGGCACGGATGGCTGGACACCGAAGCGACGCAGGCTGACCATCAACCCTCTCAAGGGTGACCCATCTTTGGTGGCTATTAAGCAGCCTCCTGAGTATGCTGAAGGCATCATACTCACCTAGGTCTGGTGCCATTGCAGCATAGCACTTCTGCGCTTCACGAGGCATGCTTGCTTCTCTTTTCATGACTTTCCCTCGGGGCTCTGTCAGCATCTTCTTTGACTCTTGCTCTTCTTCGAGCGGTCATTTGGATCGTGAGAGAAAATAGTCTGCAGGGACTGCTGTCCCTGTCCAATATAGTGCCTTCAGCTTTCAGTGACGTCTTTCAGAAGCGACTACTAACAAAAGTCTCCGCACTTTCTCTACACTGGCATGGATCGAAAGCATCCTTACATATATGTCACTCCAGAGGCACTCCCGTAGCTTCTGGCGTACCAGAAAGACATCTAGTTGAACCATTGCTCCCGTTTGTGATTTAAAAAAAAAAAACTTGCCCTATCCTTGTCTTTTAGTGTTTAATGTTTAGACCAACAGCTGACCAACAGTCAGCTGTTGGTCAGCGTACCATATGTTTAGGAACCCCCTCCCCCTCGCCCTCGTTTCACGCCCTAAATTTTACGCATGCAGAAATCAAGAGGGGGGTCAGGATATCCGGACCCCCCCCCCCCCCCCCCCCCCCCCTCTAAATCCGCCCCTGTCCAATCCGGATTTGGTTCAGAATCGGGCTAGTACTCGCTTTATTCTACATTTTAGGTTTGGTAGCATCACTGAACTTAAATACAACTTAAATGCAGTTTATTTTTTTTTCAAACTCCCCTGTGTTCATGTAGGCATATTAGTAAACTTTGTCTCCTTCATAGGTTTTAATTCCTGCACGATTTATTCATCTTGCCACCGCACCGGATATTCCCTCGCATTGATCACTGTTCCTCTCAACAGGCCTGTCGACTTTAATGGCCTGTCTTAAGCCACCGTTTCCCTCCAAGACATTGACTCCTTTCGTGACATATTAACCTAATTATTTTATTAAATCACTCCATTATGCAATACCCTAACCCCAGGGCTCTTAGGATACTTAAAATAAATAAACAATATGAAAAAAAGTCGGTAGTTGGAAAGAAACTGGACGATTCTTGTCGTGAGAAGCCAAGTCTTTTGATATGTGGCACCAAGTCTTCATAAATGTTTTTTTGCAAACAGAAGCCAGGCTCAGATGGCAAATGTAGCACAGGTTTAGTTATTGTCCACGAAAGAGCACGAGCTTGTTGAAGTATTGCCGGGCGGGCACTCCCCTTTCCTCGGCACTTTGCTGCCGGCACATGTGGTGAATCCTCAGCTGAAAGTAGTGTGCCAGCGTCTTCTTGAGCATGACAGAGAAGTGAGATTGATTGTCAATTGTTTGTGCAACAAACAGGTGGTCGAACATCTTGAAGGATGTCGACAAGGAGACAATACTCAATGTCTCGGTTTGCAGCCTGAGAAGCCAGTTCCGCCCTCCCTTGGCCACTGTGTCGAAGTTTCTGCGAAGCACCTTCTCGGCAGTGGTGCAGAGGTGCAGGATGTCTGGGGATGGACTGTGGAGACCGCCCTTGTCCTTGACACGCACCAGGTCACATTTTTCAGTGGTGAGAAGTGCAATCCTTGCACAGTCCGGGCATTTTGCGTCTTCTGCAAAGTGAACGGCCACATTGCCCGCAATGTATTGTACAATGCTCTCGGCAAACTCCGAGAGAGGCTTGTAACCTATAACCCACGTGGCGTCGGCGTCGTCCTGGTTTGTGTCAGCTGTCGGGTCTTGCTGGCGCTCGTCCAACGAGCTCAAAAAAAGCGTCTCCGTGCCGTCGACCTGACAGTTGCCTCGGCTCGAGGGCAGCACATTCGCGATGAGGAACTTCCTGTACGCCGAGCGAAACTCGAGGGCCGTAGGACTGTTGTTGTTGCCCGTTCTGTTCCTGATTGTTGCAAAGAGCAATTCGAGGTGGTCCTGACTTAGCTTCCGTGTCAGCAGGCACTTGAGCAAAGGACTGCTGATCCAAACGAGGTCTTCAGCCAGACCCTTGATGGACTTGAGGGCCAACAGAAATCCAAGAGTGGCGGTCTTTCTTGAACCTCGGATCAGGGGTCAGCCCGTGGTATCCTTTAGGCCTCTGAGGTAGCGCGAGGCTTTGTCAATCCTTGTCAAGATTGTCTCCTTGTTGTTGACGCGAATGGGGGCCTTGCTGCCAAGAGCGAGAGGGTGGCAGGAATTGGTGAGGTCAAAGGTGTCGTCCACTACTGCTGCAAACTCGGCAGTGGCCTCCACACCCTCAAAGCCGGAGATCTGCTTTTCCTTGCAGAACAACAAGGCGCAGCTGACGGAGCGGCTTAACGTCTGTGCTGCCAACGACACCTTCATCTTCTATTGGTGGAAATCGGTGTGCCACCTCCGAAGTTTGTTCCCGGCGTGTAGGTCTTCCTTTTGTTGTAGGCGATCCAAACACATTATGTAATGCCAGGCAACTGTCCTACCCGCACCATCCCTGATGAGCTTCTTTTCAGCCAGCAGGTTTCGCATGAGCTTCAACATGTGGCATGCGTCTAAGATTGCATACACCCTTCTTGAGGGGTCGGAGGGGTGAGGGAACCAGCCCTTCATTCTTGGTTCCGCCAGGCTTACGCCAAGCGCTGAGAGCATGGATAGATTGCAGCTTGTGCCGTCGCACGTCACAGAGATGCAGTCGGCACCAGCCTCCTTCAATTTTATCAGGTACTGCTGGACCAAATTGGAGCAAACAGTGCCGTCGAGTCCATCAATGAGGGCATATCCCAGAGGTAGCTTCCAGTTGCGGTTGACGGCAACTGCCAGGAAAACAAGCCCGTGCTTCGCATATGCAATGCAGTCGTCTTTGAGGATGCCATGGCCCAGGTCGCAGTAGCCTACAACTTCCTTGCCGTCCCAGTCCGCTTGTTTCTTTATACTAATCTCATCTACCATCAGGCTGATGAGAAGAGGTCCTTTCTGAGCTTCGTGGGAAACGTTTTCGAAGCACTCCTTTGTGAAGCCCGGCTTCGCACCAATCACGGCTGCCCTTTTCCGAAGTGCGCTGGGGTGAGGCAGTTTCACATTTATGATTATAATGCAATTAAATGCAAAGGTGCAAGCGAGCTGGACAAGAATGACGAAAATGACCGGACCAGGCGGATTTTTTCGGTCGCGCACCAGTCACCTAGCTGTGTTTAGAGATTTATGTTTGTCCTTTGTCCCCCTTGTTCCCCTTCTCCAGGGATTATTTTCGTCAGTTTCACATGTTTGCGCATAAATTTGTAAGCTTTGGCCGAATAGAAATGTAGTGTCAAGGCAAACTTGCGCACATCTACGAGTAGCTGTTGTTTGCCCTTCCTGTTTTTTTTTCAGCACATGTCTCGCAGTGTGCCACTGACGATGTCCAGGATGGCTACCGCTGGTTGAGGTAGCTGTGCCCTGAGTTTCTTCAGTAGCGCATTGAGTTCTTTTATCTTCATTCCCTTCCGGTTTGCCTTTTTTTTTTGCTTCTCTTAGGATCTTCTTGGCTTTTTGCAGCTTGCGCTTGCTGGCAGCTAGAAGCATCCTGTCCCGTCGTGGAGACACAACTGTGTAGCTGTGGTCGCCAGAGCAGGTGGCCGGCCGTGAGGATGGAGCTTCAGGGCTGCTTGACGCTGCTTGAGAATTTGCTGTGGATCGGGCGTGTGGAGAGGGAAAGTCAGTCTGGGGGGACCGTTGAGATCGGACCACTTGGTAGGTGGAGGGAAAGTCAGTTCGGGGGTGCTGTTGCGGTCTGTCCGCTTGAGGGGTGAACACTGTGTGGGCACTGCTCCTTGTTTGAGGTTAGTCTTGCCAACAAGCCTGTGGGAGCAGTCATTTTCGAAGTGCTCTAAACACAGCTTGGAGAACTTGGTGGGAGTCCAGTGTATGCATTCCATTTTCTGCAGCCATGCCTGGAGGAGTTCTGGATGTCTCAGTGGAAATCTGCGGCAGACAACGAGGTCGGACTGTCAAAACACCGAAACAATGCTGTCTTTCAATAAAGCAAATACATATTTGTGCATTTCTAATTATTGTTTGTGTGCATTTTATTATAGAAAAATATGCTTGTTCTAAACTACCCCTTCTGCCTCATTTATATGCCACTAGTATTTGGAGTTTCTGAAACATTTGTTGCAAGTATGACGAGCAAATAATTTGAAATGTTTCAAACCCAATTTGGAGTAGTTGAGATAATGTGCTTTAACCACAGAAAAGCTTTCAAATACGTGGGGTTGTCCTACATAAATGTGCCCAAAACTACAAGTTTAGATCCAATGATTGTGCTTGCTTGGCTATCGAATATTTAACTGTATTATAATGATGCGACTTAATTATGCCGAAATGCGGGCTAAGGTTCGTAAAGATCGCAACGCAGTTGGAAAGAGTTTACCGCAGTAATTAGAGAGTTAGTGGAAAGCTTACCCCTGGAACGTTATTGCCGAGTCCTTCTTGTACCTGTTAGTACAGTTAGGAGCCGCGCACGAATGCGGCATAGCTTTTAGTGTTCAAATCCCGTTGAAAATAAAATGGCAAAGGAATCGGACACGACGAGCTGACAGCCTCTGAACCACAGGAATATGCGCAGTCGTCTGCTATCTCTTGGCTGCAAAACTAAACGAAGCTTGATTGTAGTCAATGTTGCAGATTACTATATTACATCAGTTATAAGCACTAAAGAACTGTGCCACTTTGTCAACATTGCAGATATAACCTAAATCACAAAAAAAATTGCGCGCCAAAAATGTCGTCTGCTACTTTTTGCGCGCCCTTGCTGCTGTTGTTCAATTCCATGAAATGCCCAAACCCGCATCTTCAAGCGATAATACGAAATCGGCATACACATATCAAGCAACAAATAGGAATATCCGTTCTCAGTCGACCTGACAGTTTAGACGCATGCCACATGTTGAAGCTCATGCGAAACCTGCTGGCTGAAAAGGAGCTCATCAGGGATGGTGCGGGTAGGACTGGACGACACCTTTGACCTCACCAGTTCCTGCCACCTTCTCGCTCTTGGCAGCAAGGCCCCCATTCGCGTCAACAACAAGGAGACAATCTTGACAAGGATTGACAAAGCCTCGCGCTACCTCAGAGGCCTAAATGATACCACGGGCTGACCCCTGATCCAAGGTCCAAGAAAGACCGCCATTCTTGGATTTCTGTTGACCCTCCAGTCCATCAAGGATCTGGCTGAAGACCTCGTTTGGAGCAGCAGTCCTCTGCTCAAGTGCCTGCTGACACGCAAGCTAAGTCAAGACCACCTCGAATTGTTCTTTGCAACAATCAGGAACAGAACGGGCAACAACAACAATCCTAGGGCCCTCGAGATTCGCTCGGCGCACAGGAAGTGCCTCATCGGGAATGTGCTGCCCTCGAGCCGAGGCAACTGTCAGGTCGACGGCACGCAGACGCTTCTTTTTAGTTCGTCGGACAAGCGCCAGCAAGACCCGTCAGCTGACACAAACCAGGACGACGCCGACGCCACCTGGGTTATAGGATACAAGCCTCTCTCGGAGTTTGCCGAGAGCATTGTACAATACATTGCGGGCAATGTGGCCGTTAACTTTGCAAAAGACGCAAAGTGCCCGGACTGTGCAAGGATTGCACTTCTCACCACTGACAAATGTGACCTGGTGCGTGTCAAGGACAAGGGCGGTCTCCACAGTCCATCCCCAGACATCCTGCATCTCTGCACCACTGCCGAGAAGGTGCTTCGCAGAAACTTCGACACAGTGGCCAAGGGAGGGCGGAACTGGCTTCTCAGGCTGCAAACCGAGACATTGAGTATTGTCTCCTTGTCACCATCCTTCAAGAGGTTCGACCACCTGTTTGTTGCACAAACAATTGACAATCAATCTCACTTCTCTGTCATGCTCAAGAAGATGCTGGCACACTACTTTCAGCTGAGGATTCACCACATGTGCCGGCAGCAAAGTGCCGAGGAAAGGAAAGTGCCCGTTCGGCAATACTTCAACAAGCTCGTGCTCTTTCATGGACAATAACTAAACCTGTGCTACATTTGCCATCTGAGCCTGGCTTCTGTTTGCAAAACACCATTTATGAAAACTTGGTGCCACATTTCAAAAGACTTGGCTTCTCACGACAAGAATCGCCCAGTTTCCTTCCAACTACCGACTTTTTTCATTTTGTTTATTTATTTTAAGTATCCTAAGAGCCCTGGGGTTAGGGTATTGCATAATGGAGTGATTTAATAAAATAATGAGGTTAATATGTCACGAAAGGAGTCAATGTCTTGGGGGGAAACGGTGGCTTAAGACAGGCCATTAAAGTCGACAGGCCTGTTGAGAGGAACAGTGATTGATGCGAGGGGATATCCGATGCGGTGGCAAGATGAATAAATCATGCAGGAATTAAAACCTATGAAGGAGATAAAGTTTACTAATATGCCTACATGAACACAGGGGAGTTTGAAAAAAAAACTGCATTTAAGTTGCATTTAAGTTCAGTGATGCTACCAAACCCAAAACGTAGAATAAAGCGAGTACTAGCCCAATTCTGAACCAAATCCGGATTGGACAGGGGCGGACTTAGAAGGGGGGGTCCGGATATCCTGACCCCCCTCTTGATTTCTGCATGCGTAAAATTTAGGGCGTGAAACGAGGGAGAGGGGGAGGGGGTTCCTAATCATATGGTACGCTGACCAACAGCTGACCCCCCCCGCCCCCTCAGGAAATTCCTGCATCCGCCCCTGGGATTGGATGAGAGCTATTTAACATGTGGCTCCCATGCCGAGGACGCATATTCTAGTTTTGGTCGCACTATTTCAACATAAGCAAGGCAGTTGACAGATGAGAAAACCAGACGGAGGTTACAGCATAAGAAATCAAGGATGCGCTTTGAATCAGAAAACGGCATTGCAGAGAAGGTAGCGAGAGAAATGTACAAGACATTCACAGTGCGAGACAGATTCCATGTCAAGGTTATATATAGTATGGTGTCCGTAGCGTGTTTCCGACCGGTGTGTTTAGCGTCCTATGCTGCCCACACATCAAAAGTGGTCCCAAAGTGGCAACAAATGACGCCACAGAAGCCGAAGTACCATGCTGTTGCATGTCATGATCCTGGCGGTTGGTCGTAGAAATGCTAAAGAAAAGGCTGCGAGTAGAACAACCGAACACGAGTGTCGCTGTCGTCAGGGCGTCCAACTTCTAGCTGCCAAAACGTCCGTGGACTGCAACACTGAAGAGCGACCTGCAGCAAAACATGCGTCCGTCACGTCCACCCGCGCTCCTGTGAATCTGCCAGGATTGCGGCCGGCAACAGCATGACACTTGTATGACGTCACCGAGAGGAAATCGAGGGACCACTTTTTCAGAATCGGTAAACACACCAGTCGGAGGCGCATTGCAGGCAGCATTCTAATGGAGTAAGCAGTGTACAAATGTCGGCAGATATTTTGATGTGAAACCAACCATTACTTAGGTGTGCATAACTTTCAAAGTTAAATTAGGTTTTGCGTGGTTGATATGACTCTGTAAATGACACAGACATAAGAAAAAAAGAAAAACACTAAAAGACAAGGATAGGGCAAGTTTTTTTTTTTTTTTTTTTTTAAATCACAAATGGGAGCAATGGTTCAACTAGATGTCTTTCTGGTACGCCAGAAGCTACGGGAGTGCCTCTGGAGTGACATATATGTATGGATGCTTTCGATCCATGCCAGTGTAGAGAAAGTGCGGAGACTTTTGTTAGTAGTCGCTTCTGAAAGACGTCACTGAAAGCTGAAGGCACTATATTGGACAGGGACAGCAGTCCCTGCAGACTATTTTCTCTCACGATCCAAATGACCGCTCGAACAAGAGCAAGAGTCAAAGAAGATGCTGACAGAGCCCCGAGGGAAAGTCATAAAAAGAGAAGCAAGCATGCCTCGTGAAGCGCAGAAGTGCTATGCTGCAATGGCACCAGACCTAGGTGAGTATGATGCCTTCAGCATACTCAGGAGGCTGCTTAATAGCCACCAAAATAGGGTCACCCTTGAGAGGGTTGATGGTCAGCCTGCGTCGCTTCGGTGTCCAGCCGTCCATGCAATGTCACGACCTGCCTCCACCTTGTCGACCGTAGCAGACAGGCAAAAAGACAGCACGTGGCCGTCCCCGGAACAGCTGTGCTTGGTGAAAGACACTGTAACAACAGAGTTACAATCCAGCATTATGCTGTCTCAGCTGCTCCGTACCAGAGAACAAAAAACTGTGAGCCCCTTGTTATTTTCCTGCACTTGACACCAGAAATGGTTGAAGGACTGCACTTGTGTCTGCGGATGCCCAGTCCTTCGATAACAAGACGGCGCAACAGCTGTAACGCTTGCTGGTATCCCGGAAAAAGCCGTATCCGAAAAAAAGAGTCATAAAATGGTTTCAGGTGTAACCGTTCACAAGCTTCGACGCGAGCGAGTAAGCACTGTCTTGAGAACTTTGACCAGCGAAATTGGTTTCCATCAACTTTTCTCAGCCGTGTTGACACCTACAGACGACTACCGACGCCTTGCAAGCAGAGAATTAACGCTGTGTCTAAAGGTAGTTTGGACGTACCCGGAAGCATTTCTTAGATACGTTGGACATACTCGGCCGATTTTTTCAAAGGTACGTCGGACGTATGCGCGGTGCAGATCTTATATATGAAGACAGCTCCTGGTGTGCGCCGAGGGCTCAGGAGTCAGGACTCCGAGGACCATGCTTACAAATCACAGCGCGAACTTACGGTAGCAGTGCTGTTCCCCACGGGAACGGCAACCTATAGCAACCTAATATGGGTCGGACGTAAAAGAAAATCGACATGGAACGTCTGACGTGATCAACCGTATCCTCGAGCCTTGCGCCAGTCACGCGAAACCACCAAAACCTCTCACGCATTCCTTCTCGGCTTCCACTCGAAGACACTCCATATGCCCTGCGTACCTATCCTCAAGAGCAATGAACATTCCGCAGGTCGAGTGCAGAGAGAATGCAAAACTTTCATGCGAGTTATCCGCGCGATGTTTGACATGTACGACCGATTCGGATCGGTGCCCATACCTGGTTAGATCTTGTGCGATACGTGCATACCCGGCTCTATTTGTTCATCGTCTGTCTGGCCAAACATAGCACGCATGGAGATTTACCAATCTCCCACAGCACGATCATTCCGGTTCAATGCGACTCGCACCGCCGTTGCCGCCGTCGCCGCACCAGTCGCCCCAACCAGCTTGCTCTTTTTACTAAAGGTCTAAGCTCAAGTGCTGATCATAACATACCTGCGGATGCCCTCTTTCTAGATTTCGAAAAAGCTTTCGATTAAGTTCCACACCAGCGTCTCTTATTAAAACTTTCGCGTTTAAACCTCGACCCTCAAGTCTGTAACTGGATTCGTAACTTCTTGTGAAACCGACAACAATTCGTTCAAGCTAATAACCACTCTTCGCCCCGATCTCCGGTTGCTTCTGGAGTGCCCCAGGGCACTGTTCTCGGTCCCCTACTTTTCTTAATTTACATAAATGACCTACCTGCTAATATTTCATCTAACATACGCATATTCGCAGACGACTGCGTTGTTTATCGTCCTATAAATAGCAGCACTGACGTTCACGCCCTGCAGTCTGATCTTCACCATATTGAGGCCTGGTGTGCTAGATGGCTAATGTCTTTGAATGCTAACAAAACATCCCTTGTTTCTTTTCATCGTAGGCAATTTTACCCATCTCCTACACTCTCAGAAAAAAGGTGTATTATTACACCCCTTGTCCCATATAATACACCCCAAAACTTCAATTCGACCGTACAGCGCCCCATAATCGAACAGGCGGATCAAAAGTTTACGAGGGGCTTGATAGCCGTGTGGTACAACTTATTAAGATAGCTGATGTACGTATTATTGACTACAAAAAGTATTATCGGAGTTTTCTTGGCCGTACTGCAAAAGCTTCGTGTTTTCTTTCTTTGGTCTTTGATACGTGCTTTAGCAATTTAATAAGCTATATCGCACCGTTATCCAGCCTATGTTAAAATGTTGTGCCGTCTGTTCGACTATAGGGCGCTGTACGGTAGAAATGAAGTTTTGGGGTGTATTATATGGGACAAAAGGGTGTAAGGTGATACCCTTTTTTTTTAGAGTGTAACTACTTCATTTGTGGTTCACTCATATCTCCTGTACCATCATATAAATACCTAGGCATTACCTTTTCAAACGATTTAACTTGGTCATCTCACATAACGAACGTAGCTAATGACGCGAACCGCGTCCTTGGCTTTCTACGTCGCAACCTACGCTTAGCCTCTCCATCGGTAAAACTACTATTTTTCCACTCACTAGTCCGACCCAAACTAGAATATTCATGTGCTGCTTGGAACCCACATCAATCTAATCTTACTAAAACGCTCGAAGCCGTGCAAAATCGCGCAGCAAGATTCATCTACTCAGACTACTCTTATCATAGCAGTGTCACAGCGCTTAAATCTCAAGCTAATCTTTTTAACCTCGAATCACGGCGCAAAATTTCCAGGCTCTGCCTTTTTCACAAGTTTTATCACTCATCAATTGGCAGCTCTGTTATCGCAGCAGCTCACCACGTTTCATGCCGTTTCAGTCATCAGGAAGCTGTCTATCCTCCCATGCCCGCTGCACTGCGCATCTTTTTTCATTTTTCTGCCAGACAGCAAAGGATTGGAACGATCTGCCCACCGACGCCGTGCTCCCCTCCAACCCCGCCCATTTCAAGGCATTCATCGAAGAAATTTTTTGATGCTTCGTACTACCCTCATGTAATACCCCTTATTTGGGGCATTTGAGGTTTAATAAATAAAATAAATAAATAAATCTCTTCGTCGCCCGGACACCATCTCCGTCGACTTGTTGTCCGACGGTCGGACAACAGCCTGTCACACCAAGAAAGCATGTAGAACGACACGAAGTACCTCCTCCCTCACCCTTTATGCCTACCCTTGCCCTCTTTCGGTCATTTGCGCAGTGCGCAAAGCGCAACCGGAACCATCGCGTCGAGACGGTGCGTCCGCAGCAGGGTGGCCAGTTCCGCTTATTATAAGCGGATTTGAGCTTCTTTCTTCACCGAGTCGCTGGTAGATTTTTCCAGTCGCTTGTCGCGTTTTTTGGGCTTATTCGCGTTTTTTCCCCGCAAATATTGTTATTTTATTGCTCGTCATGCTCACTGACAGCGCGTTTGTCGTCAAAAACGTAAAAAACAGCATGACCGTTTGGCGCTGCGGTTAGGTGGCGCAAGCTACCGTCCGTCACAAAGTACAAAACAATTGCTATTCATTCACAAATGTCTTTACGCCTTGCCCAGCCAGTCGGCAGTCGCGGTCGTCGTGTCTAGTTGCCAAAGTATGTTGTGAAAAATGGCTTCGAAGTGGTCGAAGTATGGCAAAATATATTGGAAAGAGTGGGAAAAGGAAACACAGCTGAAGGACTGGCTGCGACCAGTCACCGGAGACGATAAAAAAGCAGCGTGCAAGTGCGAGATCCGCGCCCATCATGCCGACCTCGTTCAGCGCATGGCAACAGAAAAGCACGTGAGGAACTCTCGGCCACTTTCCAGTACACGTTTGACTACCATGGGCTTCACCAAGTCGTCGCCTCCAAGAACGAAACCAGAACTGGAGCTCAAGCTGGCATGTTATAGGGAGGCTCAATAGCACGTTACTCAGCGTGCCATGCCACTATACGGCGGATAGTGGCATGGCACGCTGACTTCGTATTTGAGCGAATTCGCCTTCGTATTTGAGCCAGGTCTCTTTCTCATTTTATTATTAATAAACTATTTTCAGGAATGTGTATATTTATTGAACTTCCGCTTGTTTTGGACTTCTTCACGAAGGTCACGCCGATTTTTTTGGGCTTGGTTGGGGACGAGTATTTGCTTATTCGTTCGGCCGCATCTGGCCACCCTGGTCCGCAGCGTCCGTCGTGCTAAAGCGAACTCGTTCGCGTTGTCTTGTGCGCACTTGTGTTTAGCTCCCGCCGCCGATAGCCTCTCCGGGATGGAGCACGAATTCGATAGAAACTGCTGCTGCGGCTGCTTTGGTGCTTCTATGTGCCGTCGACTCAGACGACGAGATGCCACCAACCAAGAAGCCGCGATCAAAGCGGACCAGCCAGTGGCGACAGAGAGTGCATCAACAAGGCGCTTACGAGAATCTGATGAGGGAGTTGGCCCTAAAAGATTCCGAAGCATACCGGCGCCGGATCAGAATGGACACCGGCTCCCTTGAGGAGCTTCTTGCACCTTTGATCGAGAAAAGGAACACGAATTTCCGGTTGTCTGTCCCGGCCGAAGAGCGACTCGCCATCACATTGCGATATCCCGCCACTAATAAGTTTCGGCCTTGCTTTATGTACGAATTCGCGCTGCTTCAGCAGCCAGGAGTTCCCTATTTTGCCGGCACATTAGCCCGGTAAAATTATTGCCGGAAGCAGCCTCCCTTTTCTTTGGGCCGCGACTACTTTTACGCGTGGCATTCTGCCGGTGTCCGCAAAATACCCCTCCCCCCCCCCCCCCCCCCCCCACAAGAAAAGAAAAAATACTATATATAAATATATATATATATATATATATATATATATATATATATACATATATATATTTGTTTTGTTTTGCGCGAGTGTTGTATTTGTTGTACCTGCTGTCACAGCCGCGAGTATATTGGGACCGCACGGAAAGCTTGCCGGGGGTGGGTTCTGCGAAAGGGAGTGCCTAGAGTTCCGTCCATGTTGGGTCATGTATAAAACGAAGGGTGAAAATCAGTGTCTGCAGCGGTGGTGCAGCATAGTGGCAAGGTGTCTGCTTTACACGAAGCAGACCCGGGTTCGATTCGCGGTGGATGCCAATTTTTTTTAAATATGTTTTTGTCAAACATATACCGACATTTTTATTTCTTTTTTTTTACAATTATCACTAAAAAAAAACATGTCGACAAACTTTCCGGACGTGCGTTGGGGAAAGAGCGGGCTTGGGTTGCCGGCTAGACGCCGCGCAGCGGCGTGTATGGAGGGCCAAATGGGTTAATACGTTTATAATGAGCAGACGGAGACTGTCGCCGCGAAGCGGCGTGAACGCACGCGGGGATGTGGGTTAACGCGCTTCCGAGTGATACACGCGCCGTCCGAATAGGGTGACCCAAATGACACGAGTTCTTCGCGTTCGAGACGGGACTCTAGTGGCGACTATCGTTCCGTCTGAACGGAACGATAGCCACGCCTTTTGCGGTAATACAGTATTTTCTAGGTATGCCGCCATTCTCTCACTGTTTTATGGTTATTTCCTTTTTTATTTTGCGGATGATGTTTGGCTAACACGACACCAACCGGCGGTAGAAAGGTAAAAATTAACATTGTCACAATCTTCTATACTTATTTTCAGAAGACAGTCAGACATCGCTGCAGTACCACTTCCGGAGGGCGCACAACACCGTGTCCAACATTGCGGCAGACGTATGGCCTGCAATGTACAGTGTCCTCAGGGATGATTTCCTAAAGGTATTCTGGACATTCTTTTTTTACAGATTTCCGAAGGATAAACTTATAAAACGCGAAATGAGGACACAGAAACACGTAAATGATTGTCCTTATTTGACCCTGGATTTGTCCACACTTGGATTTCTCAGATTTCTATGGCAATATGCACATGATTGTCATTTTAGGACTGTTGGAGATTGTAGAATGCGTTATCACTAAAAAGAGGGAATCTCAGAAACTTCTTTAGTGCCCTTTTGAGGGTTAAGGGCCATGAAAATTTTGAACTATATCTGAGGTGGCAGGTATTTCCCGGCTGATTCAAAGAAAGAAAGAGCGGTGGAGCTAGTGCAATCGTGTTCCTGCGGAAAATGTCCCTAATCGATGTGGCATCACTACTATAGCTGGCGAGAGGTTAAAAATGAAGTAGAAGCCCCACCTTTCATGCAAGCATTGCACTCTCGATAACACAAGCGCGCAGGCGCTACTAAAGCATGGTGGAAAACAAGCGGATGTTGGAGGCAGGGCATCTACTACTAGGAAAACGGCACTAAGCATTTTAAATGTACGTGAACCTGCCCATTGAGGTTCTGGCACTAATTCACTCTTTTGCATCAAAATCTTTGGGCACATGGTTGATAGCGCACGAAGCTGTCGGTTGACGAACTTAAAGCACGTTCTTGGGGTCACAAACCGACTATTGCAAACGTGGCATCTCTTGCATGCATAGGGCACCAGTCAAGAAAGCACCATCATTCACCTACTGCAAGTAGGCCAGAGGCTTACTTGCAGCAGATGAGGGGCTCCCAGGTTTCTCTGACTTTTGCAGTATCTTTATACAGAATGTGACACCTGCCCCCCCCTCCCACAAACTTTCTATGCACTGAAAATAATCCAAAATGTATCTTAATGGGACAACAGACTTCTCACGCCGAACCTAATAGAGAATGAAATTTTCGCCCACACGTCTGGCTAATTCATTGCACCAAGATGGCCTGTTGGTTAAACCACTTCTCATCAATTGCTGGGCTAATTCTGATGATAAGCTGACAACCTGATAAGAATAAGCTTTCTCGGGTCACCCACCCATCCACCCCTAAATGCCCAGCCTGGGTTTGCCATGCAGGTCAATGTTAGATATTTTACGATTGTAAGTATATTTTCCTTTTATTTCAGGTGCATGCCCAAAAGTCCTGCCGAGTGGAAGGCTGCTGCGTAGGGCTACCACGACCTGAGGCAGTTTCCGCATTGCGTTGGTGCACGGGACGGGAAACAGGTTGCCCTGGTGCCACCTCATGAGACTGGGGCACACTTCCGAAACTACAAAGGATTCTTCAGTCTCCTTTTGATGGCACTGGTGGATGCGGGCTTAAACTTCATATTTGCATATGTCGGCCGAAATGGTCGTATGAACGACAGCGGCATCTGAGGTGCCTGCAAGCTTAAGGAGACACTGGAGAGATAACCCTCCATACTTCCGGATGCTGAACTGCTTCCTATTAGGTCAAGAGACTCGGCACCCTACGTCATTGTGGGGTGTGAAGGCTTTGGGCTAAAGCCCTACTTGATGAGACCGTACCCTGCAGCTGAGCTCACCACTGACAAGCGGCTGTTTAACTACAGGTAGAGTACCATTGTGGATAGTATGAGCCGAGTTATATCCCCATGCACTTTTGGCATACCTAACAGTTTTGAAGATACTATGGGGCAGATTGGGGATGCAAAGAGCGCACCTATGTTTGGATGCACGAGGGATCGGTGCACACAAACACAGTCCAAGAGATCAGGCGTAGAGATTCACCCATAAATTATTACTCTTGGTTCAGTGGCTATGGAGAAGTGTACACATGTGTGATATAATGCATGTGATGTTACTTCAGGTAAACATACAGCACTTTGAGACTTCAAGGCATGAAGCATGCATGAAAAAGAATCATGGATAGCACATCATTTTAATTGATTGCAATCTTGGACTATTCTTTTATATACCCGATAAGCATGAGCTACGAGCTATACACTTGAGGCAACCTCAATAATCAATTTCACTTATATTGTTTCTTGACAAGAGCCGCCGTGAGTAATGTGCGAAAGAAAGGGTAAAGGGGAGGGATTATAATTTTTTCATTAAGCTTGAAGGAACGGGGTAGGAAAGAGAGCTAGCGAAAAATCGGGCCATTAGTGGGAATTAAATTCATAACCTCTGCCTAAACGGGGCAGCGCCTTAATCGATTAGGCCATCCTGAGCCACTGGTTTCGGCGGGGTGAATTTTTGACCAGATGTTTGAGGCAAGTTAGTTTCGATTTCAGTTAACATGAAATACGTCTGCCAATGGCTGATTTAAGGCCCCTCTAGCTCCGAGTGCTGCAGCATTGACGTAGCACGTCATTTCGGCTCGCAATGTCAGAAAGGCCCGTCTAGGTTAGGGGATCACACGAAAGCACTTGAACATTTTAGTTGCTTAGTTCACACCTGTGCACTTTCTTCTAGGCTTTCACGTGCCCGCCGAACGTTTGAGAATACCTTCGGATCCGAAGGTGTTCTCAGAAAAGTAAAGAAAGGTATTCTCAGAAAAGTAATCAAGGTGACCACAGTGTTGTCCCCTTGAACTTTTAGATAGCATATTTTTGCGTAAAAACAAAGGGAAAAGACTCTTTTTGTATGAAATTTATTGGAGTTTAGTACGAAATGATGGGCGCGTGATGTTTTTAAAATCTTTAGTTTGCAGAGTTTTGCGGCACAATTAATATTGTTTTTATACAGCCATGCCTCAGCGGTCCTTTCAGGTAGCGCGTCCCGGCCTAGGTGCATTTTAACTTCGGTAGTAAGACGCGGCGTGTCCGCTGGGGAGACGGGGGTGGCACCCCTGTAGCCTGTTCCGCTCCATCTGTTTCGGCTCCAAAATTGCCGATGAAAGCCAAAATAGAAGCGACGTACAGTTCCTCGAGTGGCCGCTGCGGGAGGAATGGCGGCGTTGTGTTCGTCATTAGCTCGGTTCTCGAGGACAGATCGGGGACACTCTTTCAGATAAGTCTCTGTGGCAGTTTCCCAACTGAGTGTTTTAGTAACGTTGGCTCCTATAAAAAGATGTATACTCCGTTACTGGCGCGGGCCCGTGGCTTCATTTAGGGTTTTGTTTGCGCGATAACACGTGCAGAGTTTAAAGTCTACGGGACATTCGTGGTTCGGATGAGGCATGGGCTCCAATTCAAAGAGTAGATTTGCATGCGACATTAGAAGCACAGATGTCCCGCGGACTAAGTTATAACCAGGACTGGGCGTCAATTTTAATTGTATAATTAATCAATTGACAATAGCTATATTACACACGCATCAAAGATATTGCAGGGATTGGTGTTCCAGGGGCCACACGTGCACACCTTCCCCGTATAAAAGATTCGAAGTAAATAACCAAATAAAGCGTTGACGAACCCGCGTGCAAGATGCCATTTGTTTTAGGTATTTGCTTTAGAAAAGTTACTACGGATAACGTCAGCTCGTGCGGCGCGTGGAACACCAGTCCCTGGATTATCCTTGATGGTTGGGTAGTTTAGTAATAGCACTGTAGTAATTGGGCAGGAGATCAAACTATAGGGGGCGCTTTATCGAGGTTGTTGTCCCCACAGCCCGGTGTTTACTAACACAGCGTAACAGAGAAATTGAACCTCGTCATGCAGTGCCTGGTTACGAGCGCTTCGCTCTGACCAGTGCTTTGGTCGCACGAAGAACGGCCTTCGAGTCGTCATATCGCTGATCAAAAACAAACAAGGAAATTCGGTTTGTTGTCCCCACAGCTGAAGCGTGCCGCTCGAGGCGTGACTGTTCATTCTTCTCCCCAATAGGTCTATTAGCGATGTGCGCGACCAAAAGCGTCGCTGCGGTCAGCTTTCCACCAGAGCCTGCTTTCCACGATTGGCCAAACCATGGGCATATGAGCATTGTAAGATTGTCAACTTTGACGGTGTTAGTTTCGGATTGCGATGGCTCCTAGCTTCCACTGTGCTTTTTAAACACACCACCGAACTCGTCGTCGCTGATGGTAAGTAGCCAGGATAACGACTGGTGACGTTTCGGCGAGGCAATTCCTAGTCGTGACGTCACGGATGGAAACCATAAGAGGGCGCCACCGAAACATCTCGGCGCTAATAGGCTCAGCTGCGCTAAACAGACAATCGCATGACGCTGAAGTGGCTGGGGGCACCATATAACCTTCTCCACTTCTTTCGAGTCACACATCTCGCCCTCCACAGTTTACTTTAAATCCAATTTTCACCTTAAGTTTGCCTTGATACAGGTGTACTCGTACACGTCTACGTGGTGAAAGCGTTGAATCCTTACTTTTTCCTTTTTTTAAATTTAACGGATTAACTGGTTAAAATTTAAGCGCTATTAAATCATTAATTGATTCATCGGTAGGTGTTTAGATCAGGTGCCCAGACCTAGTTATAACGCAATGGAGGAAAAAATAAGCAAATGCCCCTGTGTGAGTGGACATTGCCTCGTTCAGCAGTTTGGAGAGCAATGGCTGGGCTAGAGTGAACAGGCGCGATCTTTTACGGCCTTTGCACCGGTAGTGGTTGCTCCCTGCGGCGGCAGCTTGGAGGGGTCGCTGTAACCCTACCGCTCGTACAGCGCTTTAATTCCTCTTGAGAGGCATGTCCTCCTCACCGTATAGTAGTCTTTGCTTCGGGGTTTAGTTGGATAAGTTTGTAGAGTAATTAGACCTACAGGTCGTGAGGCCGGCTGCCTTCAGGGACTTAGGCGGAACATGTGTTACTCTTAAAAAGCATTTAATTGTTGTAAGCAGAAAATTATTTCAATCGGCTCACTACAGTTATTTCAAGCAAGTATAATTGCACGCTTTTTTAATCGCAGTCGTCAGGGATCAGTTGTTCAGGATGGCTCAGGCGGCGTTGGGCATGGTTGTGTGGTCGCACCCTTACGCGCCTAAAGAAGCCCCATTGCCCCTCGCCGAGAGTGAAGGCCACAAGGAAGCCGCTCTTTTGCCTGGTCATAGAAGAACATGGCAGAGCCGCACTGAGCGTCTCGCTTGATTTTATTTCGCAAAACTTATTGCGGGGACTCCGATAAACGAAAGAAAAGCGCGAGGAAACTTTACTAGTGTTGATCCTAAGCCGGCTTGCTAGAACAGCGTCTCACCTAAGACTGAGTGAAAGAAAGCAGTGCAGAAGGTGTGGCGCGCGACTGTGCTGAGACGCGGCTTGAGTCCCGCACAGCTCGAGCGCTGCCTTTGACATTGCTTTCTTTCCCACAGTCTCCTGCTCCTGCTGCTGAGGCACAGGTTTCTAGCAAGTCGGGCCTGGCTGCTTATAATTAGTTGCAAAGGACAAGAGTCGTGGTTGGTGTAAAGCGCAAATTGGAAGCTTGGAGCCATTGCATTATTAAACCAACACCATGAAAGTTAAGGAAAGACGACCAAGTGAGGGTTTAGCACTTATGCAACGCTTTCGATAGAGCACTTCATGGTGCTGTATCGAAAGCCTGAGCCTCAGATTTCAGCCACGATGACTGGCTGTTTGATGCCTTACCATGAACACCAGTCACTGCGGTTTGCACATAACACACTCCGTAAGTTGTCTACGAGCAGAGTAAATGTCCGTTCACACAGTTGCGTTCGCAGCGACCACTACGCTTACGAACGAATGCAACCGGTTGGAACGACGAGTTACCATAGCAACGAAGCGCCAAACGGTCGTTTCGTTCGTGTTCGTTCGCAACGCAAGGAGTTGAGCCGGGCTAAACTTTTTCGTTACGTTCGGGAACGACGGGAGCGACAGACCAATCACAGGTCGAGGAGAGCTCGGTCGCGCGCGTTGCATGCCGGTCGTGCCAGGCTCCTTCTATTTCCAAACATGGTATCGGTGGTTATCGTCGACATGAACGGCGTGGTGAACGCTCATCGTGCCCCGTAAAAGCGCTATCCTTGACTGTGAATTTTCGTCGTGTGTCGTTATGATAACCCAGCACGTACTAGAAGGGAAGATCCACCTACTCGTGCGGCGATCTCGTGGCGGCAGTCTCAAGACAGCAGAAACGCCCGTGCCGTCGTGTTTGTTTACTTCGACTACAGTGGTGCTTTCTTAGCATTCATGTCCTCGAACATCGCCCGGATTTCTTTTTGGCGCATTCCATGCGTGTGCTCAAGTTCAAGGTATTACTGCTGCGTACCGTATAAAGGATGCGAGTTTTCACGCGTTTTCATCACCCGAGGAAGGTGATTAGTGTTAACAATCCTGAACGCTCGCAACGTCTATCTGATCACGAAATTATATTTCTGCGTTGCTATATCGCTGCTAAAATTACATCGTCTTTTATGATCGTAGAAAAGGCGTGTGGCGTGATTTGTATTGTTGGCAAAGTCGTGTATTAAAGTCGTGATCGTGCAAAACGGCGTACTGCATCGTCTTTTTTTAATGCGCTACCCTGCAAGCGTATTCTGAAAAAAAAAAAAAAAAAGTTTAGGTTATAGAAGACGGTCTGTCTATTTTCTGTTACGCAAGTGAGTGGTAGCGCGTCCCCTTCTTTTTAGAGGCACCGCTGAAACAGCTGACGGCGGCGGAGAGGCGGTCGCCGTGCTGCCGACAAGCTGCGCTTGTGGCAGTGGTTGCAGTAGTGTACGCGCGGCGCAGAGCGGTCGTTCCGGTCGCTCTGGTCACATTGGACGCAGTCGTGGATAACGGGTTCATTGCAGATGTCTGAACCAGCCTTTACACAACTATTGTAGGCGCACAGCAGATCTTCGTGACTGTTCGCCGTAGCCGAAACCTCCGGCTGCTCCGGTGAGGAGTCTGAGGACCTCGCGTCGGGCACGAAACCGTCCGCCATGTTTTAAGCGTAGCTGGGTTGCTTACTATTGGCTAGGAGCAAGAGCTGAAGCTCGTTTCTTATTGGCTGTTGATTCGTGTGGCTGCATCCGGTTGCATCTGTGTGTACACGTCGCGCACAGTTGTCGTTGAAGTCGCAGCGGTGGCATTCGTTCGTAAGCACAGTGGTCGTTCCGAACGCAAGTTTGTGAACGGGCCTTAATGTTAAAACATAAAATCTCAAATCCCTGCACGATGGCGAACAAAACAGAACCAGCGCGGTCGGAAAGCTGGAACGTTAAAAAAATGTCTGTTAAACTCTTGAAGTGAAAAAAAAAAAAAATTCTCCTTCGTCGTCACCATCATATGGAGTTCAATATCTGCACCTTTTGTGGTGCCGGAACATGGTCACGAACAACTTGTTCGTGACCCTTGTAGCGCGCTTCTCGTTTTCTTTTTTTTTTCTTGCAAGATTAACTGACTCACTGCAAGAACGAGGAAGTAGAGCGAGGAAATATTGAAGAAAAGAATCCTCTGCGTCAGGGACAGAATCAGCGCCACTTTGCATAAACTTCTCAACCTCGAATTTCAGCCACCTGTCAAAAGATGGCGCAAGTGCGCCTTGTCTGCTATAACATAGGTTCTTTTTATTATTTAGGACATATAGTATGCTTAAAAAATTTACAGTCACAGAAAGTGGTTTTAATTAGAACGATAAAAGCTCTAATTCAAGAATCGTTGTTTAAATAGCCGTCCTCTTCTTTGAAACCGGTTTCTTGCGTACTGAGTTGAGCTCCAACATAGTCCCATGATTTAAAATTATTTTACACAAATCTGAATATGAATACAAAAAAAAAATCACCCTTAGAGTGAACCAGCTCAGTTCCTCTAGCATACAATGAAAAAAAAAAATTATCAGATGCCACAATGCTGTCTGAGAAAACCAAGAACACGTTAAGAAAATTCTTTGAAATTTTATCACAATCAAGTTGTGTTTACAAAAAACGGGTGGCCTTGCACTTCTGATACTTTGTATGCTGAGTTCCTAAATTTACCAGGAGCATACCCTTAAATGTCGTTGCTGCCTTATGATGTGAAGTTGAGTTAGGAGACTTCAAATTCACATAAAAAAGGCTATTTTTGAATAAATATTAAAAAATTGTGAGTGTACTCATTACAAAAAACACGTATACACGAAACTAGACAAGTCCTTTATCTATTCAATAAAAAAATAAAAACGTGTCATGAATGCATTACAAGTCTAGAAACTTGGAATGCATAAAGGTATGTCTTTGAAAATATCAAAACTTGCACTTTTTGATTTCTCATTGTGCGTTAAGTTTTGAAACATGCGTATCATATTTTGCACTAAATGAGTAATGAGGAATTAGCAATGTATTTTCAAAAAGAACAAAATACGTAACACACGTACGATTGCGACATTTGCACTGCAAACAGGAGTGTTAGCACAGCTGCCACCGCTATTGTGTCAAAAATCAAACTTACCGGAGCACCTACAGCTGAGCTGGCAAGCTTGCGCTCGTAGTGGAGTAAACAAACGAACTTGCTGTCAATAAGACCGTCCTCGGGGAAGCCCAGAAGTTGATGAATGACAAAGAAGTTCCATCTCGAGAGCGGCTTTCCGGGAGTGAGCGAATTCCGCGTAGCAAAGCCTTCGAGCTTGTCGTCTGCTGAACCCAACTCAACGAAGCCGCCACCGACTCTGCAGTAACTCTAGGTAACTCTCGCCTCATTGAGCTGCACAACAGCGGAGTCACTTTCGACCACAAAATATTTATTTATACGAACTGCGAGGGCTGTCAGTTTGAATGTTTGCACGCAAGCTATTTGCTGTCAGTTTGAATGTTTGCACGCAAGCTATTTGAAGGGCTTATCGAAAAGCATCCAAAAAGTTTCTGAGTTGACAACAGCTTAAAAGTGGGAAGAATAGCACTTTTTCTTGTTCTTCCCATAGAGTCCCATGCATTCGCTGGTGTCAATCTATGGCCGCCGGTGGCGACACTGGGCCCCAGTTTCCGAGGCCGAGGTCCACGATCCAGCCTACTGTAACAGACACAACCACCAAAGATAGTCGAAATCATGGGTTACCGAAGACACACACTCAATTATAAAAGTTAAAAAAAATGTGATGCCCATTTTTTGTGGCTTCCAAAATACTGCAAATGCGTTGATTAAAAAAAAATGCACAGCCACGTGACTTTTGGTAACTTTCTCCTCCTCCATATTCCTTCTTTCTCCCTCAGTCCATTTTCGGTTTCGGTTACGAGCAGTTCCGTTCTTTTACTTTATTAAAGATATACGTGACGCTCTAGCAAAATATTGAATGGATAGCCTTCTGACACCATAACAGATTACCTGGCGAAATATAAACATTTTTTTTAGAGTGTCAGTGTCCTTTTAAGTCCTTTAAAAATATTCTCTTTTATCTTTTTTTTAAAGAAACGCAGGGCGTGGCTTGTTCCCTCTTCTTGCCTCATGAATGGTTCCTCGACGTTCCTGTCGACTAATGCCGCAATGTCATTCGCCGACAAGTGATAAGCGGGAGCCGTGGACTCGCCACGTGCAGCGTCTCTTAACCTGTCGGCGAATAGAGTGGAAAAGAACAAATTCCGAACGCGAAGTGATTCAATGTTTCATCGGAATCGATGAGCACTCGCGTTTATTTTTTTCTTTAGGGCGGTACGGCGGAGTGATAAAGCGTTCTTACGTCTTCCTCCAGATGAGACGGGGCAACTTGTTTAACGATTCGGTACCGCAGGCACTTCGCTCCCACCTAAGGGCGTTCCAAAGTGAATACCTTTTTTTTTTCTTCTTCTTCTTACTGTTCGCCCGTATTCTTGCGCTACTTCATTATCCGGGAGAAGCTTTGCGTATTCTTCCCCGCGCGCGTATGTGAGCGGTGATTGATAATGTCAGCACGATGTGTCATTAGGCTAAAAGGGAGATAATTGTATTAAAGGCAGCGAGAATTCGGGACACTGCTTGTAATGAACGAGGGCAAATATCGGCAGTGGAAACTAACTTGAAAGTTTGAAACGAGTAGCAACTTTATGCGAAGAGCTTCGTGTTTCTCTCAACGCAACATGAACTATACGCATTGCCCAACTCTCAGTTCGTGCCCAACTTTAGCGCTGTAAACGCCTTTTCGGAAGTGCGTGTTTCTTAGTAGCTGCACTCTAAAAAAAGTCTGTGCGTCTACCTTCACGCACAACACTCGGAGAGCCAATCACCGCAACTTACGGAGGCAGCTCAGCGTATTACGATGCCGAAACATATGTTTACACCAAAAAACGGAGTCTGAGTTATGGCATTAAACAATGCAAAGCGTCACGCTTGCATTGCTTAATGTCACAACTTAGTCTGCGTTTTTTGGTCTAAACAGATGTTTCGGCATCGTCATTCGCTGAGCTGCTTCCGTACGTTGCGGCGATTGGTTCTCCAACCGTTGTGCGTGAAAGCAGACGCACAGACGTTTTTTAGAGTGTGCTTCGTCAATTATCTAAGTACGCCATTGCTTGAGCACGTACTCTGAGCACGTATTATACATCTGTCAGACGGGCTAGTTTAGTGTCACTACAAGCGAGTGCACTTCGCCCTTAGTGTCATTTCTGTAGTGTGCCACACGGCTCCTTCCTGAGGAACACACTTGGCTTGGAGTGAGTTTGACAAACTCCCTTCGCTCGATCGAGTGCGTAAAATCAATAGGAGTGTTTCAACAGTAAAACATAACAACATAAAGCCAAAAGCGTGGTGTAAGTTTTATTTTATAAAGAAAACGAGATTCCCGGAAAGAGACCACATGTAGAAGAGTGGCATTGCAAAAAAATAGTGGGGTGGACTTGGAGTTGAGGCTGATCTGAATCAAGATTAGCCCAGCGGTGAATTGATAAAAGACGACGACAAAGTCAGTGATTCATTGCTATCTTGGTTAGCAGAGAATGATAGAGCCTACTTTTGTTTCAGAATGTAACTATTCGAGACAACACGATAATTATGATCTGATTAGGCAGTGTCAGGGCCTCCGCATAGACTTCCGTGGAACGAAGCGGAACGCAAAAGTTGGATATGCTTCGTTCTTTATATGGGCTTGCGATGATCGATCAGAATCATCCAATTGGCGCAAAAATCGTTCATTAATGTAACGTTGTTTTAGAGCACAGCTCCTAGGCACCCGTTTCTGAGTTAAGCGGTGTAAGCGTAACCGCGCGTTGCATTGAGGGCCGTTTCCCAAAATAACGTGACACGTGACATCACGTGTGTCGTCACGTGTGACATCATGAGGGTAAACCTTTCCCGCTAAATGTTGCGGCAAAAGTTTTTGCTAAGTTTGGCAGAAAAGTTTTCCGCTAAATTTGAAAGAAGAGATTTACCCATGTGACGTCACACGTCAATTAAGCGGGAAAATTTCCCGACCAAATTTAGCGGGAAATTTAGCGAAATGTTTACTCTAAATGGGATGAGAATAGGAGAGGAGGATGGGAGGGTACGGAGGGGGAGCAGCTGGCATACCCTCCCCATCGTACCCTTCCTCTCTCCTCCTCAAGAGCTGCGCTCCAATTTGGCATTACAGAGAATTGTAAACGTCTAATTTCTTTTAACGTGTCTTTATTAAGGCGTATCGGTATCGGTGGCCGAGTGGGCTAGCGCCCACCAGATCCCCAGCCCTGCTACGAGGGAGATTTTATTGGGAGGCAAGTGACCTTAATGTTTCGGGAAAAGGGAAAAGCGGAGGAAAAATTGAGTAACAGGTTCGCAGTAATGCCGTATTTTCACAACGTGTCACACAATGTAAAAGCGTGTGCAAAAACATTTGGCGTTAATGTAGTGTTCAGCGCGGACTTTAAGTTGGGCAACCTCACCCCGTTCCAAAGAGAAAGAAAAAGGGTGCTAAAAGGGCCACAAGGAAAAATCTGTGCCTTGTGAAACCGGTGTAGTTTACGACATACCGATGACTTGTGGTTTTAGGTACATAGGGCAGACATCAAGATGCTTGAACGATCGTCTGACTGAGCAGAAAAGAAATGTAAATATATAAGCGACTAATTCCGAAATTGCGACACATGTACAAGAATGCAGAAACTGCTCGGCCGAGTGATCCGGTACAACGGTAGTATGCAAAGAAGTCAACGACGTCAAAAGGGTTGTAAAAGAGACAGTGAAAATTAGGTCGATCGGCAACTGCATAAGCCAGGCGTCTATGCTTTTTAGTGATAGGGCGAAAGCTTTTCTGCGAATATGATTTGAACAGGTCTTGTGTTTTTCGCGAGAGGTATCTCCTTTGTCATGTTCTTGTTCCGGGTGTATGCGTACGTAGAAAAAAAAAAAAAAAAGGTGTAACAGGTTTATGGGTTCGTACTGCAGTCGGTTCCGTGTGGTTCGCTTTTCGTTTGTTGTAAAGTTAAGAGTGGCTGCGAGGTCGAGAATGTCCCCTTCGGCCGATGTTTTGTTGTGTGTTTACCGTTTGTTAACTCAAAGTAATTCGTAATTCTTTTTTTTTTTAAGATTTTTGTGGCTGCGAAGTCAAGGCGTGTCCTATTGGTGCTATTGTTTGAAATGTTTTTTGGTGGCGGTGTTGGGTCAGGATGTATAAAAGGAGGGTGAACTGAATAAAGTGGTTAGGTGCGTTTGAGACGTCGTCGTGTTTCTTCCACCCGGTCTCAGGTGCTAAAAAATGGTAAACTTACACCAGCTCGCCTGCGCCCTGTTTTTTCATTAAGCGGCTAATCTTGTTTCCAGTTTTGGCCCCTGCGCGACTGCCAGCGACGGCCAGGAGGCACCTGCAAGACTCCACCAGGAATCTGAAGGTGACAGGAGGGACGCGAAAGGCTTGCTTGAAATGGAACTCGCCCAAATGGGGCAAGGTGTTTTCGAAACACCGTTCGTTCCTCTGGAAAGTCTACCGTTCTCGACTGGTCGCGGGTAGGTTGTCGGTCATGAGAGCGGCTATGGTGAAGGCATTGGCCTGCAGCTGCTGATCGATGTCGCTTGAAATTCTTGCGTTTGCGTCGGCATCCAGGTCCAGCTGCCTCTCATCTGAAAGGCCTAGGACTCTCACGGAGAAAAGTGCCCTAATCACGCGCTTTCACTGTCCAACATCGCGGATATCGCCCTCCAGCTCGTCCTTCACACACTCCTTGATGTTTAGTTTTGGCGAGTGGCCAAGTGGGCTCGCGCACACCAGCTCGGAGCACGCGGAGCGAAAGCTCGCGCTGCAGAACTCAGGAAAATCCTGGGTTCAATCCCTACTTCTGCTCGTTTCGATCTATTAGTGGCGAGATGTTTCGGTGGCGCCCTCATTCGGTTACCTTTCGTGACGTCATTACCTCGCGAACAACAAGTTCGATGGTGTTTGTAATGGGCATGGTGGAAGCTTGAAATCATTGCGCTCTCAAAGCGACACTGTCAACACCATCAAAATTGAAGCTCTTACATTCCTCTTATTTTTGTCGATGAGAAATCCTTTCCTGACGTCATAGTCAGCATTCGGCCAATCATGGCCGGCCAACCACAGCGACGCTTTCGTTCGAGCACGTCGCCAATACTCCGTTTCACCATATGTTGTACCGCAGACAAGGCTAGAAGCGCGAGCTCATAGCCTTGGGAGCTACTCTTAACGCACGAGAGCTTGTTCCGCCGAGATGTGCCCTGAGCAAGGAGCTCGCGCTTGTAGCTTTTCCTGCGGTACATTATAAGGTGAAACAGAGTATAGATGAGGATTGTACCCGCGTGCGGACCAACGAGCTTGAGTCTTACCTTAGAGCGGTAAACCGGAACCCACTGCCTGCAGCGGAAATGGCACCCCCCCGGTTGCCGCCATCTTGCCTGTTTGCCACATTAGTGATTACGTGACGTTACGATGGCTGCGCCCAGAGGTGGGCCAGATCAGATTGACCAGATCACGGTCAGCAGACGGGCACTCTGGGGCTGCGTTCCATTCGTACTCAAATGGATCCGAGTTTTTCCGGCGCATCAAGTCACGTGACAAAACAGATGCAGCAATGCGAGACGCGGGTACGTTTTCGGATGCAACGGGTAGGAGGCCTTCACCCAGATGAGATAAAGTTGCGTTCGATTTACTTGCACCTCCTTCACCGGTGCACAAAAGCGTAGGGCAGTCTACTTCCGGTGTGTGTATTGAGATGCGACCGGAGGTACACCGCCCTACACTTTTCTACACCGGTGCAGGAGGTGCAGGTAAATCGAACGCAGCTTCTATCTGACTTGGGTAAAGGTCTTGCACCTGTTGCGTTCGAAAACCTACCCGCGTCCAGCATTGCTGTATCTGTCTCGTCACGTGACTTGATCCGCCGGAACAGCGGACCCATTCGAGTAAGATTGGAATGCAGCCCCAGAGTGCCCGTCTGCTGACCGTGATCTGGCCAATCTGATCTGGCCCACCTCTGGGCGCAGCCATCGTAACGTCACGTGATCACTAATGTGGCAAACAGGCAAGATGGCGGCAACCGGGGGGGGTGCCATTTTTGGCCGTTGGTTTACCGCTCTAAGTTCACTCAAGCTCGTTGGTGCGGACATGTATCACTTGCTTGTAATAGCTGAACGCAATGATCAAGTTGGATTTAAATCTGGATTAAAGCTCGTGACTTAGCGCAACAATGTGTGGTAACGTGTTTCTAATAAGACGACGAAGTTATTTATGAAAAAATGCGTATGCACTGTAATATTTTGCGTGCCCATTACTTACCCATCGTCATTGCCATCATTTTGGAGTGACACTAAGTTTTCCTGTGTAGCACCAACACACTTCGAGTGTGTTTCGACGGGTTGAAGTGCACTCGCTTGTAGTGACACTAAACTAGCCCGTCTGACAGGGGTATTAGACACAGACTTGTTCCTATCATAAATACACTACTCGAAATATTGTATTTAAAATACTTTTAGTAGTATGTTGGTATCTTGCAAGTACATTTAGTCTAGAGTAGTTTCTACTCTATCGTAATTACATTTCTCACTATCTTGTACTCAGTATTTCAAATACATTGTGTAACCTTGTGCAAAAGGTTTCGCCGGAACAATCTATGAATTGTCAGACCCCAGGGCAAAGCAGATCCGATTGCAAACTTGGAGTCAAGCGACAGATCACAGAACAGGAAACAAAGCACAAGCACAATGCAGTCCCGAAATGCTAGCAAACGACCCAATGGCTAGCCCCAAGTTCGCCCGCCTCTAGTATCTTCTTGTCCTCTTGTCCTCTTGTCCACTTGTTTCGAACTTTCTGCTCGGATATAGCAAAGTGCTGGTGACGTCATTCGGATTTTTCACTGAGATCTCAACTTGTGTCTGGAGTTAGAGCGGTTCCGTTAGTGGAAAATCGTAACCCCAACTGTCGGTACGATCACAATGAACCATGTTTGGAAATCGCCGGTTCAGGGGGATCCAGCAGGAAAATGAGTGAACGTGTTTTCATGCGAGCAAAGTCACTCCCTCGGGCCCCCAAATCTTCTTGTGTGCCTATTACGTGTTTACTTTTGCTCTGAACCTTGTTCAAAGTCGTTTCTTTCATCTCCTTCTGAATAAGCGCATTATTTCATTCTCAAAATCTTCGAAACCAGTTTTCCGCCAGGTGGTGTCATTTATGAATTAGGTGGATTCTTATTCTGGAATCTCGGCCATCTTGACCTCGATGCGTCAAGAATGGTTTGAACTGGTGCAAAGGGGGCAGGGAAAGGGGTTTTAAAAACAGTTTTGTAGACGCGCTCCTTTTTTTGTGTGTGTGTGTGCGTTTCTCTTTTAGCTTTATTTTTTTTTTACTGTTTCAAATACCTTCAGCGTTTCTTCTGCTGTCCACGATTCAATGTTTCTCCTAAGCGTGCACGGGTGTCGTTCACTCGCGTACTCGTCTGGCTTTCTAGCTCGGGTGGTATGGATATGCAATGCCGGACTACCTGTGAAGTCCCCCGGATCACGGCGGGGCATATTATGCGGAATGTGTTATGAGCAGAACCCGCCGTCAAACTGAAGCACGTTCTAAAATATTTCGGCGCGCATTAGGCTGCAAATCCTGAATTATTTTAGAGTAATGTAGTGCAATAGCAACAGTTAAGGCGCATCTTGACGGTCATAAAGATGGCAGCAAAATGTGATTTTCAGAGATGCAATAAAAAATAGAGCACCTCTTTCTGACTTTTTATTCTTATTTTACCAGCTTGCAAAACTTGCAAAGTATCTTCGAATGTAATTCAATTACTTCTTCAAAATGTATGTACTCTACTCAAAGTAGTTCGTCCTAAAAGTAACTTAAATACTACTCAAAATACATTTTAAATTTATATTTAGTGTCTTACCTTAAATAATTTTTTTACATTTTGACACAACACTGATTAGACACGAGCCGCCGCGTCAGCGTTCTCTGTGAACTCGGATCTAATTACACGATTCACACCCAAGAAATGGCGGCCACCAATGTTGGTTGATGGACTTCTGAAAATATTATATCGGTCGGGTCGAAATGCTAAAGTTTCAAATTTTCACCCTTATCTGACTCAAAATGTGGGAGCGATTCTCTCGAATATTTTGAATAAAAAAACGGAACCCGTTCACAGTATCAGATGTCATTTATCTTTGTATAGTAGTGAGTTTTGTTGACCGAGATTTACCACAAACCCCTCGTAAACTATTGAATCGTAGAACGGTTACTTCTTAATCTTTAGCATCTCGTCTCATTCGCTTGAATTACGTTGGGGGCACAGACTACTATGAAGCGAGAAAAACGCGGTTCCTCTCTTTTTTTCTGGAACTCCTGGTGAGGACTTTAACGTAGATGGAAGGGGCACGTGGATTTAACTTCAATATTCGTTGAAGTAATATTACACCAAAACTATTGTTTTTATAGATGGTTATTTTATGCAGTCTGTCAAAAAAGGAACACCTACAGTCTCAAAAACAATCGCACGAAACAAAAACTGCGACTTCACGTTTATACAGAGCACCAAGGTAGTCAATAAAAGACGAACGGTCCCAGGATCCCATTGACTGTCAAACATCGCAATACGATATTAGATTTAAAAAAAATTGATGTACACAGGGACGATGAACAAGTGAAACTTCACTCTTAACATCCCTGCACGCGTCGCATTTTTAACGTCTAGTCTTATTTTCAGTCGGGCATTCGTTGGGATCCTGGTATTATTTACCGCGATTAGTTTTCTCGTGTTCTCCATGGAAAGTAAACTCAAAGACTTCTGTTTACTTTGTGAGAGAGTAAACCGCAAAAATCTATGGAGGGTGCTTGACAAATGACGAGGCCGAAAATCGCTAAACATGAAAAAAGAGATGTGCGTTGTAACACAGAGCCATGACGTTTAAGCATGCCCAGTGTCGCAGCACAGACGGTTGCTCAGTGACGGCAGCAAAAATGAGCTCGCAGACTCTTTTAAGTTCGTAGCGTTGAAGGTTCTACAGCGGTGCTTCCCGAACTCTGCCACCCTGCGACCCCTCAGCACCCGCCCCCCCCCCCCCCCCCCCCCTCGGCTTTTGGCGATCCCTCAGCATTTACAGTTCCAGTGAATGAACAGTAATGCACAAAGCTGAAGTTTAATTTTTCTGACAGTTAAGGCTGGTTCGCACATTTGCAAAAGTTGCGTTCGCATGCAACTGAAACGACACAAGCGACCAAACCCCCGGAACAACCATGACTCATGGCTTGCTTCGCGAAGCTACCACTTGCGTCGCTTGCGACGCTGCACGCGGCGAACACTTGTCCCCGTGAGTCTGTCATTGCGGTCGTTGCGATTGCATGCGAACGCAACCGATGCAAATGTTAGAAACAGCCCTTAATATAGTCGGAGTGAATAGACCGATCTCACTAAGCTTTCGGCGTATGCGTGACGCCGCCATAGCTTTAGTTCACAGCAGGCAGAAGGCCGTGCATGCGAGGGCTCGCGCCGTCTCGTGCTCCACTCGCGCAGAGCTTCACCGGGGTTGTCGCACGTGCACAAAAGACTAAAGTTCCCTCGATGCATTGCGGCAGCGGTGGCGTAGTCAAACTAACTGGTGAGATCGGTCTAATCTAAAATGCCTCAATGTCCTTCCGTTTAGGGTGATGCCACCCTTTGTAGTGAACGATGCCGACAGCTCGCGCTCACGGGGAAAATACAAAGAAATCGACGAAAACAAAATGTCGCCATAGCACATCCAGCGCCACAAACGCGTGCAGGGACACGCTCTTTTACGCGCTTCTGAACCAAAAAGAAAAATAAACGTGTGGAACCAAACGGCCAGATGCCTCCACCTTAAGCAAAGCGCACAGGAAGGTACCCTAGTCTAATCGAAAAAGACGCATACCAGCCGGAATGACTGTTCCTAATGGCTAAAGTGTCCTTGACTTTTAGATCATACACTATAAAAGAAAAAAAGAAATCTGGTTTTAAAGGGACTTTATGGAATTCTTCGGCTTGTTCATATTTTGCACCCTTGAAACTTCTTTTAAGCACCCCCTGAAATTGCTCTTTGTGAACAACCTATAAGGGCTCTTTTAAGCTTCTTTTTTGGTGCGAAAGAGTCCTTCATCACCCAGTTGCCTGTCTAGTCCACCAGGGGTGAAAGTGCTTGAGGGAAAACCGTTCTTCACGAGCTGAAAGAGTTCTTGGGACGTCAAAAAACGGCTCAATAACGGATTTCTTTTTTTTTTTACGGTGCAGTGTTTTAAAAGGAGTGCGGTGTTTGGACACCTATGCTTTAAGCTCAGACTCGATGTTGAGCTACGACCTGTACCAATTACTTTCATTGACACGACCTGAAAGAAGTCAATTTCGCTTTTTGTTTTTGTCTGTTACGTTCAAAAGCCGCTTTGTGACCCCTGGGGATCGCGATTCACTATTTGGGAAGAAGTTTTCTACAGCGTTTACTCGTACCATGCTAACCAAATATAAAAGTAATCCAGCTATTAAAGAGAATCGTTATTTAAATACGAGTACGTGTGGATGGGAGCTTGGCATGGATCGCGGATAATTTGAGAGATCCGCGATCATAATTCCAAGGTCTTATTAGAGGAGGGCAAACATCCCACAAAGAGGGGAACCGGAAAGACGCCCGCGGCTGCTTTCAATTAGCGTGAGCCTCCACGGGTTCGAGAGGAGCATTCAGGTGCGACGCGCGAGAGGAGCATACACGGAAGTGTTTCGGAAGTTCCTTGCCGGGCTTTTCTCTTAGAGTGGAATCCGCATCATCGAAAGATCAGCGGCCGGCCGCCCGATTCAGCACCTAATTAGTCTACATTTGCATAATATATAAAGTTAGGCGTCTGCTTCCCCCCCCCCCCCCCTTCCCCCCTAAATAAAATGAAGGAGTTTTTGCTATATTGGTGCTTTCGGGGTGACCTGAACCCCTTTTCTCCTTCTTCCTCCTCCACTCTTACAAATTTGCATTATCCACTTTCCCGCGCACAGTACTCGTAATAGCCAATCGCTGCAATCAATAGGCGAGAGTTAGGGGACAGGCGAGGATGAAAATCCATTTAGGCCTCAAAATAGTCTGTGCTGCAACACCGATTATGATGAAACGTAATGCTGAATGTCTCATTGCGCTATTTTTTAGGTAGCAACATATTTTCGTTCTTGAAAGGAAGTTTGTGTTGGAGGCGTGACAATTGAAGATCCTCCCTGCCGTTTTCACCTTATCTGTGACGTTTGGCGAACATTGAAATCGGGGGGGGGGGGGGGGGGGGGGGGGGACAAAAACAAAAACAGATCTAGGGGATTGAAACAATGTTTGCGAAATCACGAGGTTTAGATTACACAGATTCTTCGATTATGATATATATCTATATCTATATAAGACATTATTTAGAAACTCAGAGCCTAAAAAAGGAGTCTCCAAACGTTTTTGGTTAGGAGGCCGGATTGGGAACCCATTGCAGTCTCGAGAGCCGGAAATTAGATAACACAATACAAACGAGGAAATACGAAATAAATAAGTCTAGATAAGCATTTAAATAAAAAAATTTCAACAAGTGAAAACATTTTAAAAAGAAATGTGAGGGGGACGAATGCATGTACATATTTTTTAAGTGTAATATTATATTATGTACGGAATTACAAACTAATTGTGACCCCGATGTGTTACCAAACGTAAATAAAAACGCATAGGACCTTTTCATATTCACACAGGGCAGAAGATTAATAAAAACGATAGATCAGATCGGATCACTATGCACGATATACACGAGAATGCGAACTCAATTTGTTTATAGTCGCGCAGAAATGAAGCAGAAAACTACAAACAGTACTTCTGGTGACGACAATGTACAATAAATATCATGCCAAGAGAACCTGCGTTTTGATGCCGTTCTAGGCATGTGAGAATAGTTGATTTTGAAGTCCAAGCGACTGTGAAAGGAATAGTGGTTTTGGCCGAATATTTTCAAATCGCACCATGCCTAAACGAAAGCACATTTAAACCCGTAAAGGTTGTACCCAAGCTTCCGCTTGTCCATATCAAAGATATGTTAGTTATAATATGGCTATATATTTCAACTGTAATTTAGAATGTCCATTGCCTACATCGTAATGTGAACTAAACGATGCATTTTGACATAAAATTAGTCCTCTAGATATGTGCAGCTTTACGTGATCGAGAATATTTATAAATCAAGTTGCTATTACAATTTTTTATTAAATCTCAAACTTAAGAAAAAATGCAATGATGAATTATGAACGTAGGCTGTCAGGACATATCTGCCTAACTTATGCTTTTGTATAGTAGCCACAGCATAATTTTGAACATTTCACTGTAGTGGAAAGAGAGAGAGGAATTTGTTTATTAAAATATGAATAGGTTAACCTGATGCCGGCTTGCTACTTCTCGCTGGGGAAGGAAAGAGGAAGGGAAACAGATATGTACAAAGAGAAATTAAAAAGAAACAAAAACATGAACACACCTAAAATAATAGACATAAAATAAAGTGAGTTACACATAAAATCAGTCATACAAAATTAGAACATATGTGTTCATAAAGGCAACAGAGACCAAAAAAGAAGGAAACAAGCCCATAATCTACGTTCACTTTTCCCCCATGACTTTCCACATTTGAAGTGTTTTATCTAGCCGTGTTGCCTTAAAATGTTTAGTCAATGCATTGGTAGCCACCTCAGTTTCTCGGCAGGTTTACCATGGGCTGACGGGCCATTGAAGGGATAATTGTTTTCTGGTAAGATTTGCTGCTTGAAACATAGTAGTTCGTTCCTTGTAATGAATGGTGCATTCACATAAGAGATCATGTTCGTCTTCAACCGATGAGCACGTTTGGCAGAGTGAGGATGATGTCCTGCCGATTATGTGAAGGAACTTCTTGGTGTACGCGACATGAAGGCGTATGCGGTGGAGTGTGATTTGAGTGCGTCGGTTGAGTCCTCGCGGTACACGAAACGAAAGTGGAGGCGGGGGTCGATGTCACAAAGCCGCTTGTAATAATATTGTGGATTAAACCTAAGAATAAAGTGAATAGTGACTCCGAGGTGATTTGCCAATCTCCTGGCATCTGCTATTGAGTACGAAAAAGTGATCGTAGATTCGTCAAGTCTTACATTTCTGGCAGTCATGTATGCAGACTCATTTCCTGCACTTCCTTCGTAGCTTGGAATTTATTGGAAGATAACCATATGTGCAGAGCAGATCACCTCATGATGAAGCTGGCACATGTGCTGTATGCATATGCCACCTTCATCATGAAGCATGTGCATACAAGATTTGCATGGGCCAATAAACACTACCACAGAGAATGTAAAATTGCCGTCGAATTAACAAAACTCCGCATAGATGGGGATCTAAAAGATATAATGTGCACTTACGGTTTTGACCCCAAAAAAAAACATATATAATCAACCGCCGGTGTCGAAAAAAAAAATCGGTTAAATTCGAAAGGTACCGGCTTTTGAATATTCTCGTGCAAGCGGCAGTATTTTTTTTCTTTTCGGAAAAGTCTTATGGAAACGTTTGTCAGACTCGTTCTTGTTTTGGTTTTTTTATACCGTCGTCGCTTTAGGTTCTTCCCGGTCTCTTAGTAATTGAGATGTGTTTTTTTTCTGTCAGTACTGCTTACTTTTGCCCTCAATTCATTTTTTCAAAAGTTGGTCCTCATTGTGCCCCTTTGTAGATTGCCCCGTTCAAGGTTGCCGTCTATCTTTATGAACCATAGTTGGGCGATGTGAAGTGTCTTTCATATTGTGTGCGTCGAAGCGTGTCCGCAAGCGGCATTCAGCGGACAGACCAGTACTCTCCCAATTGCCTCTAGACATTTTTGGACTTCCCCTGTTTAGCGCAAATGTAGAGGGCGCGTTCTCGAATTTGCTCCTCGGCAACAGAAAGGAGCGGGCGGGAATGGCAGATGCGACCCTTGGAATGTTTGCGTGCATATATTACAATAATGAAGTGTGTGAAGAACGAACGTTTATTGTCTTGAGTGTTCGTTTCTATTCGCGACTTTTTTTTCGTCAATAAAAGCTGTTTTTAGCGTTTCCACGAGACAATTTACCAAAATGGACAGGTATTTTGGAAATAAATAAACGCAAAAAACATCCGCTGATTTTTGACACATATAAACACCGGAAAGTATACAGCCTAGATATAATTAATGGTATAAAAATCGCAAAACCCACTGGATATGATCAACTAAGATAAAGGGACATACAAACGAACTTTAACAATTAAAAACATGTTCTGCTGGCAATAGCAAACGGAATCTTGAAGACATCAGTTATACCTGATAAGCTTAAAGTTGCAATAGTCCGGCCTATTTATAAAAAAATGAAGCAAAAAGGAGTTAAGGAACTACAGGCCCATCGTGCTCATATCTTCCATCTCGCAGAATGCGAAATATTTGTTTTAAAAGTCATTGCCTCGTTTTGTGATAAGAACTCGTTAATTAGCAACACTCAGTATGACGTTTCGCAACAATTAGGTACCACCTTTTTACTTGAGGACATAACAGATTTCGTGAATAAAAAAATAGATTCTAAGAATGTAGTGCTTGCAATATTTCTTCACCTGACAAAAGCATTTGATGCGTAGACCCCCCCCCCCCCCCCCTTTCCATCTTACTGTGTAAACTAGAAAACTTTGGCTTCTGGGTCATTTCCTTGATTTATTTGGAAAATTACTTTTCTAACCGGATGCAACGAGCTAGGATAAGAAAATGCATGAGTGACGCCGTGCACACAACTTGCGGTGTGCCCCAGAGATCTGTTTCAGGCCCTATCCTTTTTAAAATTTACTGAACGATGTTGCACTATTGCCTCTAAAATCTAACATTTATCAATTTGTTGATGATACAGCATTATTTCTGGCAAATGAATAATATGATACAGCAGCTAAAATTATGCAGAATGACATCAATGAGGTAATGACCTGCGTTTTTAAAAACTACCAAAACCAATTGGTTCCAGTTAAAACCAGTTGGAATTTCAACTGGGATTAATGGGAATTTTTAACTGGGAAACTTTTGTTTAAAAGTCATTGACCTTTTAATTATACTAAATCTTCAGTCCTTATCGCTGCATTTGACCGCTAGGGACATTTAGCACGTAACGTGTCTATACGCAACATCGCGTACGAAACCCAGCTTGAAAACCTGGTCTTTGAAGAACAGTTGGCAGAACTTATCTTAGTGACAGTAAATCAACTACGCAAATTTGAGGCTTTAACGAATCATTAATTCACTTCTGAGCTCAAAGTAAACACCATCACGCAAAATCAACTGAAAAAAAAACGGAGGAGTTCAGATTCCGAAAATATATCAAACTGTGGAGCTAGGCTCCGAAAATGTTTATGTGGGAACATACTTCAACCAAATTCCTAAGAATCTACAAACTTTCCACTCCTTAAGTGCAGTAAAAAAGGAAATGAGGAAATGTTGTACACAGATAACTGAAGGTTAACTAGTCGTTCTCTTAATTTCTTTGATTAATTGCGTCTCTTCTGCCTAGCGCCCAGATTAACACGTAATTTAAATCTTAATGCGGTCTTCAAGTTTCCTCAGTGCAATATCACGTAATTTTTCAGAGATTATGATTTGAATGTATTGATTACACGTGTTGGTTTATTGATTGCCATTTTGTGTTTTCCCTTGCAATAACACAAAATGGCAATCTCGCTTTTGTCGTTTGTGGGAATCATGACTGCCTTTTTGTTGGCGATTATTTTAGTGCATGGATTGCTTCTACGATTTTCTTACTGTTTCTTATATGCTAACCTTTGCAAGTGCTGTTTGAGTTATAATAAACATATAGCTTTGCTTTTTCTTGTGCTTTTTTGCCCTAAAGCGGGATATATATTTGAAAAAACTGTTTGTAAGATTCTAAGTAGTAAGTTCCGGCTTATAAATGTTGTTTAATGTTAAATGGCAAGTAAAGACTAATCAATATGTATTGCTATGTTTTTTTTACTTTTCTTTTTTTTGTTTTGTTTTGTAAAGATACGTATCTGAGTTGACTGCCCATTTGCACGCACAAGCAGGCAAGTGCTTTTGTGAGGCGGATTTTTGTACCTTCATGCGGATTTGTGCATAAATTATTACTATTAAAATCAATATTATTATTATTATTATTATTTTAATTTTACCTTGCATAATACAAATATCAGAAAAACGGATTCTCGAAACTCTGATGGCATTTCTTGATAGGTTTGACATTATTTCGCCTAGACAATATGGCTTCGTTAGTGGGGTGAGACCCAGCCGCTGTTAGAGAACTTCACAGATGAAGTGCATCTCGCTTTCGAGGAGAACCAAGTCGCCTGCGCGCTCCTTATTGATGTTTCCAAGGCATTTCATACTGGAAGTCATAGCATTCTGCTGAAAAAATTATCCCACCTTGGATTCCACAGCCTATTCTTTTCTTTACCACAGAGTTTTTAACTGATAGGATACAAGTAGTTTCTATAGCCAATAACTGAACCTCCGAAATTGACTAAAATACCGGGGTTCCCCAAATATCTGTTTTGTCGCCTCTTCTTTTTAACATCTTCGTTAATGACATGTCCAAAGCAATCTCCGCTTGTAGCCTTTTCCGATACGCGGATGGCACGGTTTTGCTCTCCGTCCACCTTAATCCGGCTACTGCAATCGCTTCGCTGCGAAACAACACTTGCCGTTTATACGACTGGTTAGAAGCAAATTGTCTCACGATAAATGTATCTAAAACCAAGCTTGCCTGCTTTCAGTATCGCCTTAAAATTCTTACGTCCAACCATCCCTTTTTCATGCATACCATCAAATCCCGAGAGATGCCCCACCCCCTAAAGATAGCCCACCCCTGTTTTTTTGGCTTGATTTGCTATATTTTTTAAACACCGCAAGATAGCCCACTCTTAGTAATAGTAGAGTTGAAATCAATGATGGCCTCGGCGTAAATGCGGCTAGTTTGCTATGGCAGAATATGCGGGTATTTGAAAAAGACCGCATATAATACGGGGTCTTTTTTCAAATTTTGTCATGTAACATTTCTGGCTTGTATTATACGCGGGTCCAACCATTTTTAGCTTTAATGAGGCGCTATCTAAGGCTGTTTGACGTAGTTTCGGTTTCGAAGCAATACGGCGCTCGAAACAGCTATCATCATCATTAAAATTGCAATGTTCGAGGCGCGATCATACGTCCTCAGTGAGGCTCGGCGATGGCCGTCGGTGCGAAAACGATAATCGACCGCCTTTAAAAGTCCTTTTTGTTGCCGAAGACATTGACAACAGTACTGCCGGATGACAATTCGCCGTAAATGAGGGCAGCCTCCGCGGATGGAGACGACAAAAGCAAGCTCAGTGTTCGCGTGAAACGGAACGAGAAGAAGCTTTAGGAGCCCAAAGAATGGCGTGTTCGCCAACACCGAGGCAAGTCTCAGCAACTTTGTAAAACAGCAACGTGAACGGCACCTCGCCGTAAACATCGAGCTGCTGAACGAGAACTTTGGCGAGCCGACACAGGGTTGCTCGCTTTATGCACCGCGCCGGGTTTTCACTGCGTCGGCGGACGCTGGTCCGCTATATATTAAATATAATATTTATAAAGACTTCGACTCTGCGTCATGCAATACTTTTGATAAAACACTTATTTTGTAATTGCATAAAAATATAATAAACTAAATGTTGTAGCTAGGGTGAAGTGTACTAAGTGGCCCTATACTTTTTACTAAAAATAAATCGCCTCGTTGAATTTTTCATTGAACTTAGACTTCCTTAGCGTAATGGTAAAGATTAATAAGTTTTATGAAATATGCAAAATAAATACAGCAGGTAACAAGCTGACTAAAGAGCAGCGCGTGGCGCTTTGTCAGGACATCTTTTTTTTAGCGTCTTTGGAAGGTATAATAATCTTGCGAGCTTCCTCGGTGGCGTCATGCATGCTGTAGAGGTACTTTCCGGTGTGTGGCGTTGGTATAATTCTGCCCCCTATAATTTTGACTAACCGAAATCCTTTGGACTTCGTCGGTTGGTGGCACCCTTTACGCAAACAGAGGCACAGCAGCAAGATATTGCGGTCTTAGCCGATAAAAACGCTGTAGAATGAATCCTTTTGATCTTAATGCAAGAAACATGAATATAAAAAACCACGCCTTACGCCTTTAGAATGTCAGTGATTTAAAACAAAACGCCTTGTCATATCCATACATCATAGGAAAGAAGTTTCACAATTTCTAAAATGAATTGATCACAAGGAAGCACACGTGTATGCCGATAGAGATTAAATATTTTGCACTTGCAACTGAAGTTAAATTCGAATTGATCAAACAGAAAAAAATATATATATGACTTATCAACAAAACACCATGTTTGTTCAATTCAAATTAAACTTCAGTTCGATGTGCGCTCTTGGCGTGTGTGTCTCCTTTTAGTGCCCATAGTCTTTTTAGCACTTTTAATCCTCAAGATGTATCAACAACTAGCTTAGGTGAATACCGTTATAAAGATTTGTTCAAAATTTACGCGAGGAAACAACTATTCTGACACACAGTTTACATACCCACGTGTTGGAGCTACGTGTAGTCTCTGACTATATATATGACTATAAGGATATTTATTGTTAATTCAATCGAATTTATCTAATGAAAAGCCGTAAATGTAAAATAATGGGGCCTGTGCTGGTGAGATATGGTTAGGGGGACATAATTTGGGGGGATAACCGTCACATAGTTCACATAAGTCCGATCGTTAACTCAGATTTGTTAATTATGATTTAATTAGCGAAAAGAAAGGTATGGGGATACACTTAGAAACACGATGACTATCATAAAAAAACTAGCAGATCAGCGAATGCAAACAAATTTGGAGCGCGATTGTGTGCCAGTTACCACTTGTGCGACAGGCGCAACGCTAGTGGTGCGCAAATATGGATAATATAAAACGGAAATACCGGGCGAACGAGTCGAATTTAGACGCATTTAGGATATAAAAAAAAAACGATGCACCTTGCCAAATATTTTTACAATACAAAATTAAGGTAATTTTTTTTTTTTCTTTTTTTTTTTTTTACGGGGCTTAGCAATTTTTTTTAGCCGCCTCGGTGGCTCTTTGGCGAGAGCGCCGGCCTGCGGATACCCAGGTGGCAGGTTCAAATCCTCACCGAGGTGCCCGCAATCTGACGGAGGCTTATTGCGGAGAAGGCGCCGTGTAGCCGAGCTTTCGGTTGCACGTCAAAATATCCCCAGGTGGTCGAAATTAATCCTCAGTCCTTCGCTGGAGCGCGCCAGATGCCCGTCGTAGGTTTGGCACGTAAAACCCTAAATTTGACTTTTAGAATATTTGTTCGGCTTTTTTTTAAATAATTTTTCTCAATTAAAATCAAACAGCGTGTATGGGGACTCCTTATAGCCACTGTCAGCTCAAGAAACAAATGGCGTGGCTTATTACGTTAATATCTATTGCCTAATGATAATTATTTCTTCGGAATCCTAGTCGTTTAATGCCACAATATAACCGCCTTCACAGTGAATATTCAATTCTCCGGACTGGCCATGAAGTGCAGTTCTTAAGCTGCGACTATGAAATAAACATTGTTCAAAGGATGGATGAAGTCGTGTAGTGCATGATATATCTTACAAAAAATAAGTTTAATGCTCTCGGTGCAACATATTCTCGTTCGCAATTCTGTCGAACATTTTAACCCGCTCGACAATGTGCCGGAGAGACAGGGACCCATGCCCCAAAGTTCTTGGGGAGTTCGAAGGATAGTAGTGTCAATCGTGTTACCTTGCAAATGTATTCGGACAGGCTTGGGCTGGAAAAATTCGAATCTAATTTTTGAAAAAAAAAAAAAAAAGAATTTCAAAGAGCTCTATCTTCCCGAATATGCCTAACGAAGGCTTTATATGATGCTAATTTGACCTCTATCGTAGAAATTTTGAGTACTCCTTTGATCTGCAATAATGTTTTGAGGTTGCGAGATCGAAATGTGTACGCGCGCTTGTGCCATGTAATGCTGGCGCAAATAACGTTTGTAAGGAGTATGGCCTAGGTATACCCACTTTAAATTTAAGTGCATGTCAACGCAGTCGCAGAAAACCCGAGAGAATGTCACATTTTATTGTGTGTATTGTACTCGTTCGTTTTAGTAGCCCGCTGCCCTAGTGTATAAAACCTCCTCCAGCCACCAATTCACTTGGGCCGCAAGGTGTACACAACGAAAACACGTTTTTAATACACTTTTTTACACTCGTATTATTCCTCAGCTACGCTGTCCAAAGTATAATTGTAGTTCATAAAACAGCGGAATCATTAAGCATTTATTGTATTCAGATCTGATATCTTAATAAATAAACAAACAAAAAAGAGTGAACGGCTGAGTCAAATGGGGACACACCTACAGATCAGACTAGTGTTCTTCGTCCACGTATTCGGGAAAAGCGCAGATTCTCTCGCTGTCTTCTCCGATAGTCTGAATTGGCTCGCGACACTTCATAAATAAAAACAAAATAGAGTTTATTATATTAGAGGCCGCAGAGAATGCAACCAATCCGAGCACCATGTGCAAGCACCAAAGCGATCCTGTATGCAAATAGCATAGTGGTGCCCGTTTCCCGGCAGAGAAAACACCTTGCCCGGCTGACATTGACGGGTTCTGCCGAGGCTCACTCGTGATCGCGGATTCTGCCGCTGGCATACGAATGGGTCGGAAAACTGGCCCATTTGGGAAATTGAGTCCGTCGTTTGTTCGCCAGCAATGTTGTTCTCCTTTTGTTTTGGTTCTTAGTTTGCAGGTATGTGTTTTTTACCAGAAGTAGAGTCACCATACCAAAGACGAAATCGCCTTCCTATGCTCCGTTTTGGCTTACGATGGATCGAAGAGGGCTCTACGAGCCGTCGAAGCCAATCCATAAGCGAGAGAGTGTCACGTGGTTTTGGCGCTCTCCGTGTTGCTCCGCCCACCCGGAAGGGCAAGGGACACCCTGCGAGCTATGGACTGGTTCCGGACAACTCGTGGCGTCCTCCCGCGGTCCATCGTACGGTGAAGCGAAGCACAGACTGTTCTAGGACACGGGGGAGGTGGTCGTGTTAGAAAACGACTGAGGCGATTCAGGAACCGAAGGGAAAAGCCGTTTGGGCGTCAACTGAGAGAAAACGGCGAATACCCAGAAAGGGCACTGTGGAGAAAGGCACGTTCGGAAAATCAAAGGAAATTGGAACGGGTGCAACAAAGCACTGATATAGGCACAGATTTATATCCGAATGGAGAAGGTTCTGTTGTTGCGTGCTATTTCTTCGTCCTCGTATAAATGAATATTGCTACGATAAACAGAAAAAAGAGGGAATGACTGGGACATTTTGTTTTCAGAAACAATTTGATTTGTCACTATTGTAATATACCACTTTATTCACGTAATACTTTGGAAGGCAAGGCTCCGGTTGGAGAGAGAGCCGGTAGTTGCGGAATACCAGGTTGAGAGGAAGAGAGGTAGGGTAACGCAAATCTGTCTTAGTAGGAATAGAATCCTGCCATACTCCGTTTCACGATAACTCGGCGAACTGTGGAGGATGCAGCCTCCGCTCCGCGACTCCATAAGGGCGCTAGAGCAAGGCGCGTGACAAATCTTTATGGTCGATGCCACGGAGGCCTTGATACCTTTCAATTCAATTTCAATTCAATTCGTTTATTTACTCCCATAATAGACATGGATGACGCGGACAAGGAGAAAATGCTCCAGAAGTGTAGTTTGACGAAGCCCCTGCCCCCTACTGGCAAATCGACCGACAAAAAAAAAAAAGAACTAAATGAAAGGACGGAAGAAAGAATCAATGCTCCGCAGAAGGAAATTTTAAAAGCTAGATGTTAACATGCTGCGTATTGTTTTTTATTATGTGCATTAAGACAAACATTTTTATCTTTTGAAAAGTTCAGTACTCTTGCTAGTGTATGCAGTAGCATTTGAAGCCCGTAGTTTCTTGTAAGACGAGGTACTCTAAAGTATCCTGCATTACTCCATACGGAATATTTTTGACACCCAGGTTAGAAATTCGTGGTAATGGGCGGTTTGAAAAAAATTAAGAGAGGACGCGTGTACTTCGCAATACTTTTGCAAGCCTACATTTGAAATATTATAGTATTTTTATTACTTCACAGTAACAGCGCCGTCCGCGACGAAGAGTATTTCTGGGCTGCTTTTTCCTGTAACGGCAATTGAACTCGCGCGCTTCCGTCTCTATCGACACAACGCTACACGACACTAAAGGAAAACGAACACGTTTCTTTTCAACGATACCTAATTCAGGTCAACACTTCTCCGAAAACAACGTGGCTTTTGAATGATGTTTGAACGATCGCAGCACTGTAATCGACCAGCTCCGTTCAGAACGTCGCCCTGGCATTAGCACCCGCCACAGATTCGCGGGTAAATTGAGCGTATGATTGTTTTATGAACTGTTCCCGAAGAGCTCGCTACTCTATCAGACGGCAATGTTGCGGAGGCGGACGTTCATCCGGCGCTCGTTGGTTTCACAGCAGACGACTTTTGGCCAGCAGACGACAGCCGGTTCCTCCGCCTCGCATTTGGCGCATTGACAGAAACGCTCTCGTGACGTGGGGTCACGTGCCTCGTTCCAACTCTCTCATTGGGTCGCGTGGACCGTAGCCTCCACAGTTTGCCAAGTTGTCGTGAAACGGAGTATAGTCTGGTGCTAAAGATCCAGGCAATGCCATTGTGTTGTTTTTCATGTACTCTTTTCTTAAAATAAATGAATTAAAAACATTAGTGTCTGGGTGTTTTTCTTTAGAGGTTTTCTGCTTAGGCGTTAATTTTGACGAAACCTTCCTGGAAAATGACAAAAAGGAGCACAAATGACAAACACAAATCTCCAAACACAGCTAGGTGACTGGTGCGCGACCGATAAAATCCGCCTGGTCCTGGTATCGAACCAGGGACCTCTACATTTCCAGTGGAGCGCTCTACAAACTCAGCTAACCAGGAGTTGGATGTCACTAGAGCAAACATGCTTTATCAGCTGCCACTAGTCTAACACCAACAAGGGTGAAAGGCCTGGATTATAAAGTTATGATGATAATGGAAAAGCTAAGGTGCAAGCGAGCTGGACAAGAATGAAATGGCAAAAGTCAATAATCTGGTGCAAATATAGAAACTTATACGCACAAAAAATAGTTTCAAAGAAAGAAAAATTATTTACCCGAACTCAAGTAAATTCTGTGATTATAATTATGACCATGACTAAATTTGAGTGTTTAAATATTCGCTAAAGGTCGGGCTATCTGAAAAAAAGGTCTAAACAAAAAGCGGTGCGGAAAAGTGATCGATATAAAAAGTGGCGTCTTCGGCTGCACAAGGTCACATCACGTAGCGCGGCAACGTTCCACAAAACGGGACCATGTGAAGTGATCCCGGTGGTAAAGTGATCTTTATACGCTAACTTAAGTTTAGCGCTTTTTTTAACTTTGGAAGTTTTTAATTTTGGTAGCCATTGAAATTGTGCCACTGCTGCAGCAGGGTTCCCTTATGGGATGTACGTAATTCTACGCAGACAGTACGTATACGATTCCTCCAAACTATACCGACTCAAAGACGCATTTCACATAAAACCATTTTTTTCAAGGCAAGCAAAAATACCGCCGAAAACGTTTATTCTGGGTTGTACACAAAAGCTTTTTTTTTTTATTTTATTTTAATATATTTATGTTTCCCAGCGCGGCATTTGTCTCGTTTCTTTCCTCCACTTTTTGCCCTTGGAACCACGCTTGTTTTTGCGCGACCGTTTCGTACAGCTCACAGTAGCAGCAAAAAAAAGAAAGATAGCTATTCTGGTGCTTCAGTTGGCACGACAAAAGATATCTCGTGTAATGTACTAACAATGCCTTCGGGCTTAGTGATTTACTCGGCTGTGTGGACCGTAATTCGTTTTACACGTGTGGCTTCATTTATTCATTGGGTGATCAAATAAATTGGAAAAATAACAGACAAGTGAAAGCAACTGGCTCTTTATCCGCTGGAGTATTCCGACACGCACTGTCAACTCTAAGAATAAAAGTTGCTTGCTTTTTACCCCCCAAAATATTGGAATTTTAGGAAAAACGAGATTTCTTCTCTAACCGTTACTTTCTTTGTATATCGTTAATGCTGTACAAAACCTGGCACTTACAATCAATTTCAGCGTTTGAAGGAATTATAGTTGTATTTCTCTTTGTGTGTGTGTGTGTGTGCGTGGGGGAAAGGGGGTTTATAAAAGGATTTCCTAACCTTTCTTTGTGCATGCACTCACATTTTGTATTTAGGTAGATGATTGATTTAGATTTATATAGCGCATAACAGCTTTAATTATCGTCCCAATCCATAGAAGCACGCCCCGGCAGTGCACGCAACATCACAGTCTGACACTGGGAGTATTAGTTAATACTATTTAGTTGTAGTGACAGAACACGGACTAAAGAAAGAAAAATAAAATGCTTAGATTTGTATAATTTTCTTTTTTGTCTTACGAGGCTAGCCTTTACGTTGGAGTCGCTAGAATTACCAAAAGCTTTAAAAAAAAAACATATGGCGTAAGAGGTTTCGAACAGTTTATCATTGCATTCAGTGAGATTGCCGCACAAGCCGATAAAAACGGCGAACAGCGAGTTCATTTTAAGCAAAAAGCTTCAATATAATATACCACGTCTTGTGTTTCTTGATTAAGCTGCCAGTGACTTTAACAAATTTGAAAACATGGGGCGTAGAGACTTCGAGCATTTATTAATTTGTCCGTGACTTTAGATTCCTTTAAAGTGAACGCTATCGAGGTACGCCATAACACGCATATGTTAGTATCTAAAGGAAAAGCTGAAGGAAGAGTAAGGGCGCCGGGGCCACTGTTTGTCAGTGCTTTGCATTTTGGCTGAAAATTCAACTGCCACAATGCCACAATGCTTTTTATGTTTTTTTTTATACGACGCAGTTTTATCCTGAGTTTAGATTGCTCCGTTAGGAAAATGGAATCCCAGCAGAATACTCTGCTCGGATTCCATTTTCTTAACGGAGTAATTTAAGCTCAGAATAAAACTGCGTCGTATAAAAAAAAAAAAAAAAAAAAAAAAAAACATAAAAAGCATTGTGGTATTGTGGCAGTTGAATTTTCAGCCAAAATGCAAAGCACTGACAAACAGTGGCCCCGGCGCCCTTACTCTTCCTTCAGCTTTTCCTTTAGATACTAACATATGCGTGTTATGGCGTACCTCGATAGCGTTCACTTTAAAGGAATCTAAAGTCACGGACAAATTAATAAATGCTCGAAGTCTCTACGCCCCATGTTTTCAAATTTGTTAAAGTCACTGGCAGCTTAATCAAGAAACACAAGACGTGGTATATTATATTGAAGCTTTTTGCTTAAAATGAACTCGCTGTTCGCCGTTTTTATCGGCTTGTGCGGCAATCTCACTGAATGCAATGATAAACTGTTCGAAACCTCTTACGCCATATGTTTTTTTAAAGCTTTTGGTAATTCTAGCGACTCCAACGTAAAGGTTAGCCTCATAAGACAAAAAAGAAAATTATACAAATTTAAGCATTTTCTTTTTCCTTTTTTAGTCCGTGTTCTGCCACTACAACTAAATAGTATTAACTAAAACGCCCAGTTTCAGACTGAGATGTTGCGTGCACTGCCGGGGCGTGCTTCTATGGATTGGGACGATAATTAAAGCTGTTATGCGCTATGTAAATCGAAATAAATCATCTACCTAAATACAAAATGTCAGTGCACGCACAAAGAAAGATTAGGAAATCCTTTTATAAACCCCCTTTCCCCCACGCACACACACACACACACAAAGACAAATACAACTATAATTCCTTCAAATGCTGAAATTCATTGTAAGTGTCAGGTTTTGTACAGCATTAACAATATACAAAGAAAGTAACGGTTAGAGAAGAAATCTCGTTTTTTCTAAAATTCCAATATTTTGGGGGGTAAAAAGCAAGCAACTTTTATTCTTAGAGTTGAGAGTGCGCTTCGGAACACTCCAGTGGATAAAGAGCCAGTTGCTTGTCACTTGTCAGTAATTTTTCCGAATTATTTGATCACCCAATGAATGAATGAAGCCACACGTGTAAAACTAATTACGGTCCACACAGCCGAGTAAATCACTTAGCCCGAAGGCATTATTAGTACATTACGATCCTCTTAGGGAAATTAAAAACTGCCTTGATATCTAGCTAGATTCCTATGCGGAACGCAAAGTTCGTCTGCTTCTTGCACAAGAGCTGTGATGATGCCAGTGTGCCAAGCGCTTATTGGCTGATTGAAAAAAGGGTGGGTAGACCTAAAGGTATTTTGCATTAAGCTCTACCCACTATCCTTTCAATCAAAGCCAATCAGAGCCCGGCGTTGTTCTGACGTCACCGCAACTCCAGCGCAAGACACGGACGAACTTGCGTTCCGCATAAGAATCTACCTAGATATCAAGGCAGATTTTAATTTCACGTGTAAAGCATGCCAGGACCACGGAAAGAAGCTTATATACAATTCAACAAGTATAGTGAAATAGTTTTTTTTTACATCGCTAGGGTGCTTTGCATTGCAGTGGAACTGTTCATTGAAGAAAGCTCGGCCCGAAATCGTCCTCTTCCTTTTGCAATAGATAAACTTGATTAATTTAGGGTATCGTTACTTCTAGTGAATTCTCTCTACCCACGCTGAGTAGTCCTGAGTAATGTAGAGGCACCGAGAGCTTAAGAAAGCCAGGACACGGCGAGTTTCTAGCGTCTCATTAATGCTCAGCAGCCGATGAGATTGATGCATTAGCGTAGAAGAGCGCCGAAGAGCCAATCACAAAGCTGAAAGTAAAAACATAGCTAGCCTCATGTGGTTAGCTATGTTTTTACTTCTAGTGATTGCTTAAGAAATACAGGGTGCAGCCTGTGTTTCTTAAGCCATCACTTACTAAAGCGAACGTGTAGGTTGCCAGAAAACTAAATTCATGCAAAATTATATTATTCGAGGTTTTTTGTTTTGTTTATTTTGTACCCGTGACTGCAATTCTTAGATGCTATATCAGCGCACTGAATGGAATTTAAGGGAGGTCAGAGATAGGGGTGCACCACCAAGTTTAGATCGTTTGCGCATTCAACTACGTGTCGCGAGAACGTAATTTAATGATATAAATTAACAATGAAATGCACCGATTTGTACTCACGAATAGTGCACAAACGACCCTACACAAGTCGTCCAATCTAATGGATGTATGGATGACACACAAAAAGCCGGTTTTACTCGAAAATGCAGTTTGCGCCAATCAACAAGAAGTCCAAGTATCAGAACGCCTTGATCATCCTCCACCAAATCTTCCGTTAAAATGCCAGACAAATTCCCTTCGCGCCGCAACCGCGAAAAAACGGCAGATAATTTCCCTCCGCGGAACGGCTATTAAAATGGCTGGGACGCGCCGGATTGACTGCGACGGATTGGTCACGCCGGAACGGATTGGCCACGCCGGAACGGATTGGCCACGCCGGATTGGCTGTGGCCCGCGCCGCGGCACCACTCTGGAGAGCGGCGGGTGCACCGACCTCCAGAACCGGGCCCCCGGCCAGCCTCCGCAGAGGCTATTCGGCTGGCCTCTCCGGAGGATAGCGGAGCGCGCAGCTTGTTGGAATACGGTACGCATACGTATGCTTTCGTATTCTTAGATGTGAAAGGTCTTACGTGTCCTCCTATATCTTGTTTTATTCCCTTGCCCGACCATTTTTGTTTCTGCAACGCTGAGAGGTATGGTCCTATCAAAACATTTCTAGCTCGCGTGGATTTTGTTTTGTTTTTTGTGCAGATCACGTATTGAGTACACGATCAATATAGCGTCTGCTTTCTCGCAGAGCACATGAGTGAGCCAAAAGCCTTCATCTACGGGCTGATAATGCGGGGCTGATAACTTAAAAAAAAAGGAAACAAAGGAACCCTTAGGGTTTATTTATTTATTTATTTATTTATTTATTTACCCTCAAGGCCCCGAAGGGCATTAAGCCTGACGTTTCAAAGTGCTTAGTGTCACGGTGCACAGCGGTTTTTGATGTTTAAACATATTATAAGTCCCGTCATTGGACGAGCTCCCTGCGTAGATTACGGCCATAGTCTCTCCCGAGTACTTTGCTGGAGAGAAGATACTCCAGATTCCTTGGAGTATGCGGAGAGCAAGTCGTCTGCTTCTTGCGCAGGAGTTGCGGTGACGTCACAAGGATGCCGAGTTCTGATTGGCTTGGATTGGAAAGATGGTAGGTAGACCTCACACTCTAAGAAGTGTCTGCGCGTCTACTTACCCGCAAAACACTCAAAGAGCCAATCTTTGTGATCTATGAAATCGGCTCAGTGAATGATGAGGCGGAACATCTGTTTAGACCTCGAAATTAAGTCTGCGCTGAATGCAATGATAAACTGTTCAAAACCTCTTACGCCATATGTTTTTTTTTTTTTAAGCTTTTGGTAATGGACCTTTTCCGAGACGCAATGCAAGCATGACGCTCTGCATTGCGTAATGCAGCAGCGCAGACTTTGTTTTTAGGTCTAAACGGATGTTCCGCCTCATCATTCCCTGAGTTGATTTCCTAGATCGCAATGATTGGCTCATTGAGTGTTTTGCGGCTAAGTAGAAGCGCAGGCATTTCTTATAATGAATAGACACCGCAGTTCCAGAAACACAGGGCTGTCGTTCTGCAGCCAATAGGAATGTGGCAATAGACAACAAGAAAGCAAAAAAATAAAAAGAAAACAACGACAACAACGAAGTTAGAAGTGCCAACATAATAAGCTACGCCTTTGGTTTTTCAAGCTGTCAGTGGACGAAATCACCAAACTCTAAAAAGAGACGCTGTTAGAGCGCACTATCTTGTTAAACATTCGACAAAAATACAGAGCAAAACGTACACGAGTTCAGCGGAATGCGACCGTTACTGCACGACTGGGGGCAAAAATATGTGCGTTGTCCGCAGGGGCATGAGGTTTCATTTTCTATTATCTTTGGGCACATTGCAATTTTCGGATCTAATCGTATTATTAGCTTCCCCATTGGTTAGGTAACGTTTAGTTTTCGCTGTGATCGGCTATCCACGTGTCTGCACGAAAGTCGACTCACGGACCTTATAATTGAGTGTGCTGCCACCCTGCGCAAAGTGCAGTTTCAAACCCCCCTTTGTTTTCTGGGAGGAGATTTTTCTGTGTTTTCGGGGAGCAGATTTTTCTGTGTTTTGGATGCGTTATAGAGATAAGAGTAATTGATAAAACGCGTGTTCCGTGGGGACTGGTCGCGCGGAAATTTAAGGGCGTACGAGCCGTGATAGAGATTTAATTAAATTAGGCGCTTATCCAACCCCCTATGCTTGGCAAAGTGTTCTGAACTGAATTTGTTCCATAAAAGTCATTCCACGTAGGTCTGACTGAGACCCAGCTGTGCCTCAGATTTTAGAAAGAACAACACGGGAATGAATGTGTGAAACTGCACACTAAATAAAGCCCGTGCGTCTACTTTCTCGCACAATACTCGGAGAGCCAATCACCGCAACTTACGGAGGCAGATCAGTGAATGACGATGACGAAACATATGTTTAGACCAAACAACGCAGTCTGAGTTTTGGCAATAAGCAATCCAAAACGTCACGCTTGATTTGTTTAATGTAACAACCAAGACTTAATTAAAAAAAAAGAAATACACATACAAGCATTTTTGCTTTCGTGGGCAAGCACGCTTACACATGTATTTTTTCGAAGATAATAAAGATTATTATTATTATTATTATTATTATTATTATTATTATTATTATTATTATTATTATTATTGCGTTTTTGGTCTAAACATATTTCGACATCGTCATTCGCTGAGCCGCCACCGTAAGTTGCGGTGATTGGCTTTGTGCGTTAAAGTAGACGCACGGGCTTATTTTAGAGTGTGCAGGAGATCACTCGTTATCACCTGTTTGCTACTCGAATAGCAATATTATAGGGCGGTTTGATGCCATGGGCATCCGGCTCAAAATATCGCCGGAGGCCATGTCGACGAACTTTCGCGCTATGTCTTTCCATCCGTGCAGGCAGTGTTCTCCAAGTGACCCAAGTAGCGTCGTGATTGCCTGCGCCACCCAGAGTTGTTGGGGAAATAAAAGAGTATTCGTTAGTACTTTATATATATCAGTCTATGTTCGGACTAAAGATGAGCCCGCTATAGAGAAGTCGACCCGTCGGCGGCCCAAAATTACCCTATCAAATGCCAACAAGACGACTTTGAAAAAAAAAGTGAGGTAAGCATAGGTTAATGTGGCCTAAATACATCATCGCTCATACTTTTTGAGTTCTGTCGTCGCCTGTGCCACTTGCCGTGCTTCTGCGTTTCACCAACATAGAAAAGAACCACCACGCCAATAGCTGTTCCTCTGCACGCAAACAAACAAAGAAAGTGGCAGACGAGGTTCGTCAATATTTGGGGGAAGGCGGCTGAGGCGTTGAGCGAAACCGCCCTTTCGGATAGAGCTAGGCTTGCAAAATGATCCTTAGAGGTAAAGTTTTTTATAGTAATGATATTTTATTGATTGTAGTAATAACTCTATGACTGACACTTTACAGTTTTGCCAAAGTAATTAAAAAGGCATTTTCTTAATTTTATCATCAGTCTACGTTTGTTACTCGTTAAAATTTTAAATAACCAGTACCAAAGCACCATAATTATATAGAGTGTGATTAGATGTCAAATAAGCAACTTAACAGGTAATAGAAAGCGCGAAAAGACATGAACGAAGAAGGCGCGTAAACAATACGAACGTTTGTCGGTGTCTTTTCGCGCTTTTTAATACCTCTTTAATAATGATTCAACACACCAATTTATACTTCTTAATCAGACCAGTAAAAAAAAAAAGAAGGAAGGAATGAAAAAATAAAAAATAACCCAAAACAAGGGGGAAAAAATACTATGCAAATATAATTTATTATTCCAAAGTTATGGGTTCAAGTTCCAGAAAAAAGCAATCCACCTTATAAGGACATCAAAAAGGTTGGCCCATTTTGCCACGTGGAAAATAAAACTTATATAAGAATCTAAATAAATAAAAGAGGTTATGTAATGGACCGATCAGTTCAACAGAGCTGATTTAAATATGAAGGCCTCATTCAGGGCTAGGTTCTTTTCGTGAAATTTGATTCTTTATTCAACAAATCACATTGTTTCCTGAACAAAGTTATCATGTGTTCTGCAAATTAAATCCTGAACTTTTTAAACGAGTATTCAAACAAAATAAACGCAGAGGCAAGATGAAGCTCAAAACCTTTTATGAGGTAGACCAAACTGTAAACACAGATATTTTAAAAAAACGCCAGGCATAACCATCACGAATTATCTTGTGTTAGCTTGCATTCGACAAGAAAAAAGAAAGAAATTGCGGGCGAGGTAATGGAAGTTCCAAGAGTGTACTTTTCTGTACCAGCTTCCCTCTGCCTTTTCCACCGAGTGTTTTTCAGCTTTCCATTCGTCTCAGGTCTTACTCTTATGATGACAAGAAATTTTCGGCATTGGCGGGTAAAAACGTCGTAGAACAAAGCAAAAAAGCAAGGGGTAGGAATATACTATCAGTAAAGTCACGCTCCGTGTTTCTTAACATATCGCTTACTGTGATTAAAACTAGTAGGTAGTGGAGCAGCTAGGGCGCTCATTTGGTCAGTATACTGACAGTCTGTCATCAGTTTTTCTGTTTTTTTTTTCATTCAGCAATCAGTAAGCTCATTCAGAGTTTATTTGTTTATTTTTTCTCACAAGGAAATCAGATATCAGATTTTTAACTAAACTATATGTAAGAGTCGGCAACCGCTTGAAATACCTTAACGGAGCACGTGGCCAGGAGTCTCTCCTAATCTGGTGCTTCGCTCACAGCTTTCGGTAAAGTCAGCAAAACCTTTTTAACGGAACGTTTGAAAAAAAAAAAGGAAGAAAGGAACAGGACACACACAAACATTTTCGCTTTGTATTTTGTATGCTATCTGAAGAAATATGTTTGTTAAAGCACCGTAATTTACTTTCACAAAATTATTCCCACAACATTACTTGAAATACTGATAATCAAGTTTGAATTGACAGTATGAAAACTGCACTCTCTTCGGTAAAATATCGTAAATTATCTTCACTAAATTTCTTCAGACAGCTGAAAGCCGAGGTACTGCTCGCAGCGGTTAAGTTTACTGCGTAATAACGCTTGCCATTGTGGACACACACCTCGGCCACGGGAACAAACCTGTATCGTCTCTGTATCTTGTAACTTCATTCCACGAATCCAAGGAGTACTACTCAGTCTCCGGAGGACTCGCTGTTTGCTGCCGAATTGCAAATCCGTCAACTAGCCGTGCCATTTCCTCTTTGTCGGGTGTGCGGCTACATGCAAACTCTTAGTGCCTCATAGGTCCTCGTACGCCACCTGTGCTCTTCATATCGAACGGCGCACCATCGGCTACACCCCATCGTTCCGTCCCAGTCCTGTAACCAAAGACGGCACTTCGCAGCGACGCCAGAATAGTGCGCAACCTGTTCCTCTTCGCCCGGAGTCACGACTCGCCACGGGCGCGAGCGCGACACATGAAATAAAGATGGAACCCTATCACCTCACCTCGGAGTCAGTCGCATCATATTTTCGCTTCATCGCGAGACGAACAGCGAACGCGAACGCACATGCGTATTTTCCTAGGAGCCCAGGATGCGCGGCGGCATTTCCACTCAGCTTATTTCCTTCTTCGCCTCGTTCACTGCTTTCGCAGCTTGGGGAGAAGTGCCATCGGACAGCAGAATATCGAGCTTGTACATCCGCCTTCAGAATCGAGTTTTATGTGCCTGACTGAACGTCTTTGCTCTCCATAAAGAAGGAGCAGGCAGAGTTCACGAAGAAAAAAATAAAGTGAAATCAGTGTTCCACCTCCGATTCTGCATACAAGGAGAGACCCTAGCATTTTTATTAATCTTTTTCCTTGCAGGGTTCTGTGAAGCGATGTCGTCTACACTTTAGAAAAAAAGATGGCTCGAAGGAACGTGACATAACAAGGATCAAACACCTTATCTACAGAATACAGGCAGCAAGCACGAAGTACACAGGTATACCAACGTAAGCGAGCAAAAGGTAGCTGCGAAGAGTCGCGTGTTTATGTATAATATCACTTCTTAACTTTTTTGTTGTTGTAAACGCGATTAATGCGTTTCCAAAAGGAAAGCGCATTTTTAGCCCCGGATCGTGTTTGTGCGTCGTTAGTTTCCTTTTTCTAATTTTTTATAAGCACACGGAAGTGTGACTTACGTTTGGAGAAGGAAAACTTGTTGATCGCGTGAAGCTATTAACAACAACTAGAAAATCTACAACATCTCGTAAGTAAAAGTCAAAGCTCTCGAGGAAAGTCCACTCGCCTGTGTGTTTGAGCGTATGTAGTATTCGCAGTAACCGATGGGTCAAAATATGAAGTCGTGGAAGAAGGATTAAAAACGTGCGCGTGAAATCGCCAGTATTCTCCCCTTTCTTGGCATAAACGACAAGTGCTTGTTGGTAGCTTTAGTGGCCACTCTCGCTCCGCAAGTTTTCGTGCACCCGAGGCACGATTAAAAGCAAGGAGCTGACCTTCATTCGCAACTCTATCAGCATGCATTTAACCGTCTTCCTTCTGCTTCGCAATTCAACCTCCAAAACGCGTTCGTTTTCGCTGTCCACTTGGATAGGCGGTTGCTGCCCGGATGTACGAAGGAACGTGAATTGCAACCAGGGCTATTCGCAGCTTTTCTAGAGCTGCGAGTAACCTTTGTTGCAGTTCACGTTCAGCTCAAACAAAATGTACTGGAAGAGCTTGCAGAAGCAAGCATTGATTTATTTTAGCTCCATAATATATTTCCCATCTTCGCTGGTAAAGAATCAGTAGAATATTTACCAGCGGAGAGCACGAAAGTTGCCGCCTCGGTTAGACCCTCTCCAGAAGTTCATCAAGTAATAACGTTGGTGGTCGTCATTTCTTGGGGACGAACCATGCGATTGGTCCCGAGTCCTCGTCGAATACTGATGCAGTGCTCGGTTTCGACTCGAGCAGAGCCGAGTTCATGCCGAACAATGGCGTATGCCTTGTGTCCAATTCACGCTCAGTGTGCATGCCCAAAACAATGGCGGACAGGCAATGGCGAGTACTTTTGAAAAGGGCCTATTGCTGTGGAAGATCATTAGTGAGAATACTTGTACGTCTTCCTTCGTCGCAGGCAAGTACAACTTGCAGACAAGTACAACTTGAGTCGTACTTGTCAGCAAGTCGTACTTGCAGACCCCTCGTACTTGTCTTAGTCGTCGTGTCGTAGTCGTACTTGTAGTTGGTTACGCCTATGGTGGTGCAGTGAGAGGATTAATATTTCACAAATATTTTAGTTTCTCAGCGTCACTTACGTACTCGCCTTCTGGCGGTGCAGGTCTCTCAACTTGCACCACATTCTGGTGTTGCAGGTTGAGAGACACGTTTATTTTTTTTTTTGTCACATAAAAATTGTAGTCGAGTTTGTAAGTACGGTCACATTGATACCATCGGCAAGACAAGAACGCGTATACATATTAAAATTAATAAGAAAAAACAACAAGACAGTTCTTCATTTCACGAGCATTTCGGAGCATTGTGGAAGCAAATGCGAGAGAGTATGGCTCCGTGAAGAGTGTTTTGTGATTAATTGTTCGTTCACTCAAAAGCAGTGTAGAGAGCAGGGTGTAAGATAGACAGGTGGAGAAACGAGAGCCAAACGAGCGACCGGATTGTGTCCCCCTCGGCTTTCTCTTTTTCTGTGGCGCCATCTACGTGGAGCTCCGCGAACTCTCACTCTAGGTGGGCGACCGGTGGCGACCAGCTAAACTGACGGAGATGGTTTCTCGTGGATTTTCAATGGAGGACTGTCGTGCTCTCGGTTTATTTTGTGCACTCTCCCATAGAGTTCCACGCAAATCCGATTCCGACTTTTTTTCCTCTCGCCGCAGCGCCATCTGTCGCAAATCGGGGGTACCCGCAAGCACACGAGTATACAATCCGGTCACGGCGCTGCGGTAGCTTGTATGGGCCGTTTCCCCACCTGTCTATCTTACACCCTGGTAGAGAGCTATATTCATGCCTGTGCCTTTTACTTAGCCAGGTAGAACATTTAAAATAAGGCCGTAACTCGGAACAACTTTGAGCGTCCACAGACATTGAGCTAAATGCCAAAGACATCTTTATATATACTTAAAAAATACATAAGGCCTGGTAGAAAGAACCACGTTCAAATACGTTTGTTAAAAATGCGACTGGTGCAAAACATTTGCCCATATAAATTATTTTGTTGTAGTTACGACTGGCCTTACTAATACGAATGAATGTTTATTTTTGAATGAATGTTTATTTAATTCCGGATTCAACCGAAATGAAGAAAGGAACTGAAGCCGTGAAGTATGGAAAGGTCTCGGTCCACAATGCAATGCTTTCCAGCAGCAAGCAGTTTACAGAGTTAACAATTAGTTATGAACAAAATATTAATTTTTAGAATATACCAGAAAGACAACTAGTAATTACATACAGCTTCAGATTATAAAGGAATACCACTGTCCACCATGACTGCCTTGAGCTCCTTTTAAATTCACTAAAAGTGTTATTAAAATCTCTGAAGTATTTAATGTTATTCAAAGTTTTACTGACTTGATATTACATTGTCTGAGTTCCGTAATTTGTACAGGTCTGAGAGGGCCGCTTATGTGCGTGTCGAAAAGGGTGTGCATGCGTTACGTCACATGCATCCGTCAGATATAGTGTTTGCCTCTGAATCAGTTATAATAACTTATTCACAGGTGTGTTTCAATTTAGCTCCTGATTAAACCAAACTTCCAAAAGTTTCGTTCGTGAACTTGTTCCATAAGTTTATTTTTAAAATGCGTAACTACGTTGATACCGTCGCGTTTGTTTTAGGTGAAAATTTTAGATATTTCTTTTTTGTATTTAAATTTAGCTTGTTTGCTTGAGCGTATTTAGCTAGGTCGGCAAGATAGTTATTTGTTATGAGTGCTAACTGGGCTTTGGATGAGGCTGCGAAGAATGCGCTGGTGTCGTCCGCATACATAATAAGCTCAAGAGATCCCGGGATTTCTGTAATATCATATATATAGGGAACAAACAAAACGGGATCTAACATCGAGCCTTGTGAAACACCATGTTTATTTTACTTTCAATGTACTTGAGACAGTGTTATTAATTTTAACATATTGAAATCGATTTTGAAGGTATTTTTTTATGAGAGCCAAAGTTATTTCCCGTATTCCATATGTATGTAGTTTTGTGAACATTATATCGTGTTGTATGGCGTCAAATGCTTTACTTAGGTCTAAACAAATTTCTAGTGTATATAGTTTATTCTCAATATTGTTTAGAATTTTGTCTTTTACCACTTCGAGTGCATATACCGTGGATTTACACTTCTGAAATCCATATTGTTATTTGTTAATCCCTCAATACTTGGATATAAATTGGTCTATTCTGCTTTGCATAACGCCGTCAAATAATTTAAAGAAAAGAGGTAAGACCGACATAAGTCTAAACTTTTCTAAGTATTCTCCATTCCCTTTGTGGACAGTTGTAACTTTGGCAATTTTATGTTGCTCGGGAAGTATACCCGCTTCTAACCCCCACTTTATAGTTTGTGATAGGACGTTGCTAATATCTTGGGAAACGTATTTTATAGGAACAGGTCGGTGCCAGTGGCATCGATGCCAGCGGCATCATTATTTTTTTATTTTTGTTATTAGTAGTTCTGTTTCCTGTGGGGTGACTGGTGATAACATTATATGGTTTGTTAAGGAAGTCGTGGTAGGCATGACGTAGTGCGCTTGTGTATCTGCAATGCACTCGCCAACTTTTACAAAATGCTCGTTCATTGCGTTAGATAAGTCGAACCGGCTTACACGCTTGCCATCGACAATCACAGTGTGTATTTCTGTTGCGCGATCGGTATTTACCGCTTCTCATATTTTTCTGAGCTTATTCTGGACGCGAAAAAAGAGGTGTTGATATTAAATCATATTTTGTATTTTCCAACTCAGATGTTAGCTTATTTCTGTACTTTTTGTATGCTGCTAAAATGTCTTAATATCTGCTTTAAAAAAATAATGATATTCTTTTTAATCTGTGCGTATAACTCATGGGTCATCCAAGGCTTGCGCGATATACATTTTGCTTTGTTCATCAGTTTAAGTGGGAAGGCAGTGTGATAACGTATTTCAATTTTTTTTTAAAGCTAGCGTACGCGATATTTGGGTCGTGTTCAACATATTTACTGTTCCAATTGATGGCTGTGATTAGGTCACGAAACTTTCTCAAATAACTTTTGTCTATTTTCCTGTAACTGTAACCACTACATTGAGTTTGCTTTTTTTTTTTAAGGAATGGTGCAAAACAGGAAATAGATAAATGGTCACTGATGTCGTGTTTAAAAACGCCAGAAGAAACACCGTGAGTATTTAAATTAGTTATACATACGCCAAAAAGAAGTAGCAGTACTGAGGTCACCCTGGTTGGCAGTGTTACCGTATTAATATATCTATAAGTGCACAATACATTTTGTAATTCAAACGCATGCTCTTCTTTTTTAGGTAAATCAATATTTAGATCACCCATTATAAAGAATTGCTTAGCTGTTGAGCCGAGAAACCCAAGCAAGTCCTCACAGAAAGATATAAACACTTCCGGCGTCCACAACACGAGACTCGACGTCTGTCGAGATAGCGGAAAACTCATATAATACATAGCAAGATATGTCTTCGCTTAAATATATCGCTACCCTGGCTCCTCTTTTATTTTTCCTGCACAGGCTGGTGCACTTAGAGCCACTGAAGAGAGGGGGCTCAGATTTGTCAGGGATCCACGTTTCCTGTACAAAGAAAAACATCAAAACTTATACATAAAAAAAAAAAATTAGATTATCTTGTTTATTGTTTATGCTCCTGGCTAAAATGTATAAAGGAAGGGTGTGAATTATAACTTTGATAAGTTTGCTCGAAAAATGAATCGTCGTAGTATGTACAATCTATTGGGGGTGACACAATCATTTTTGTCAAAACTTGGCTGAATCCTGAGTTATCTACGCGTTCTTAAGGTCATCGTTGCACTTGATGTGGACAGCGCGTGCTCCTTTAGTTTTTCGGACAAGAATCTTCTCGTTTGTATGCAATGCATAAGCGTAGTCCTTCGCATTGGCGCGTTCTTTCGTTGCTCGAACAATGTCCCAATTAAGCCGAGTCAGGTTCTCTCGGATGAACAATCAGGGGGAACGGTTCTTTAGCTTATTTTTTTTCTTAAGCCATGCATGTCTAATCTGTTGCTTCGCGAAATGAATATTCACTCCGGGTACATTTCCTTGCCTGTGAACCGACACAATGTTAGACTTGGTGAGGTGAGGTACATCTAATTTCTTTGAAACCATTTAACGAAGAAATCAAATCTTCATTTTGCGCCGCAAGGATTCCATGAACCTCTAGGTTTAGACGCCTGCTCTGAAATTCCAGTTCATTAACTTCCTGCGGGGGCTGATCCTGTATGTGTATAGACTTTTCCAACGGCAATCTCGAACGAAGCGATTTACAGCGCGCGTTTCTGCTCTTGAGAGGGTACGTCAGTGTTGCCCAACTGCACTGGGCTGTGCGTTTTCTAGTCAGTGGGCTGTGGCAGGCTTCGTAGGCGCACTTCCGGACGCTGGTGGAGGCTAAATTGCCACGTTCTATTTTTATTTTGTGTTCTATGTGGAATATAATTTCTCGCGTCTTTTAGGAATGCATTGTACTATTTTTGCAAACAAAAACAAATAAATGAAAGCTGTTTTGGTGAGTCCGTGCATGACAGAACAAATGCCACTGGAATGTTTGTTTCATTTTATGTTGAGCTTTTTTTGGCACTATAAACTCAGCCGTGTCAATCTATAAAGGTCTTAACCGTCGAAAATATTTGAGCACTCAGAATATCCGAACTGTATGGACATTCCCCGCCCACAACAGGAACCGTTCAACGAGTCTCATCAATCGAGCAACATATATTGTACGCAGGGTTGTAAAGTGCCTAGGTACAAGTAACTGTAAATCGGTATCTAGGTACTTTTGTTGTACCTAAGGTACAAACCTAGGTACTTTCATTTCTCAGTATCTGTATCTGTATCTTAGGTACATTTTCCAGTAACTTGTAACTAAGCGAAGTTACTTTTTACAGGTATTTTTCTATTCACTTCGTCAAAATCGTAGAAAATACAATATAACATAGAACTGAAAATAAGTTATAATTACAGTCGTAAAGCAATTTAACATCACGTAGTGTTTCCACTCAATAAATCAAACTCGAAATTTGCACTTTATAAAACCGAAAATGTTTGTGAAGAAAAAAAAACTGGGAGGATGTTTCACCTTCGCCTTTAAGAGTTGAACGCGATAGGGTTATCGGGACCCGTTCGCATGGCCTTCTCAATCGCTTCTCATGCTCTTGAGTCACACAACGACCTAGTTCTTATGATACAACACTCCCAGCGCGATCGAGGAGCTTTTGCCAGTGCTTTGATGCCATTTTACCCCGCAAGGTTTATTTATGTGTTTGCTGGGCACGTGCTAACAACACTCGATGCGATAATTACTTTACCCTGACGCAGACAGACATCGAGGCACTCTAATGACGGCAGGATCGCAGTGCCATTCCCATGCCCTCCGTTGCCTAGTCGGTATCATGTCTGGCTCGCAACCGAAGGGTCGTGGGTGCGATCCTCCGTAAATTTTTCAAATTTTACTTTAAGGCAAATGAATTAGTTTATCAAGTGGGATCATTTGAAACGTGCTGCGACCATTAATTCGTATGTCTTTAACCACCCTCATTCCACGCGTGACGTCACGTTTCACATGAGCGTTGTGGGTTGATTGAAATTCCCGCGCGAAGTCATGTGGCTGTGACGTCACGACCCTATCGACCATTCAGAAATTTCCCGTCACGCCACCGACGCCAACGACATCCGACGGATTTTCTGAGACACGAGCTTCTAAACGCGCTCGCGTTACAATATTCTCTTCCTTCCTAAAAACGAAAGAAAAAACGTGAGAGCTGGAAGACTTTCGCGCATCGTTGCGTTGCGAAGGTTAGGTGCGTACGCACTCGACTCTTCGTTTCTCCGTGCGGCCGACGTCTTCAGGGCCCGCCGATGGCTTCGATGCCAGTACTGGCGCTGAAGGGCAAGCCACGTCAACAAGCGAGTTTGAGCCGGACGTCGTAAACAATGGAAGCTGTGTCCTCGGTGAGCCAATTGGAGCGTGAGAGTAAGGCATACGAGGACTCAACTCCGATGTGGACATCTGTGCAGCGCCGTCACGTGCCTCGCTCCGGTGACCTTATTGGCCCCCCGGGCCCTTCTGTTTTGACATTTGCCAACTTCTACCGAGTTGGAGACTCCTCCGGTGTCTGTTTCTCGCCGACTGTACAGTACACCAAACTTACTCCGACAAGAAGTCTGGACTGCTTCAAGCACATGCCGCGGCTGGAAAGCGTGTTCTTAAAATTCAACACAGGGCTTTCAAGCAGTGCGGCGGTAGAGCACGTTTCTAGCATAGGAGGAACAATTGCTACCAAACTGCGATTGAAGATGTCGGATGATTATTTCGAAGAAGTCCTGATCCTGAGGTCAAATCGAGCACCCATGTGAAAAAGACAAAGTCTTCAAATGCTCTGGTGAGCGTTTTGCCTTATTTCTCCCATTGACACCAATGAAGCACGTTTATCAAACTTGTTTTTGTGTACATTCCAGTATACAAAGGATTTATTCCAATAATAATGTGATAAATTTGAGAAAAATACTTGACGTGAAAATAAAAAGTACCTTTGAAGTAACTGTACCTCTACCTAGGTACATTTTTAAGCGAGTAGCTAGATACGCACCTAGGTACATTTTCGTATGAGTAACTGTAACTGTATCTTAGGTACATTTTTGAAGTACCTTTTACAACCCTGATTGTACGTACCCCACGGTGCCTCGTTATATGAACAGGATTTGAGAAAGGTCTCAAGTAACACAGCATATTCAATATACAGTGCCGACGATAGTCACTTCACGACGATCAGACGAAATCCGGAGTGTTTTGGGGCAAGTTTTGAAGGGAGCTGCTTTTTTGCACAGTTTCAAAGCAAATGAACGAACGTGTCTATTCCGTTCCCACACCCGGGACCCGACCCTATCAGCTTTTTTTTTTTTTCGCGAAGACCCGGAACATAACCGGGAAGGCCTTTTGGAGATTATCTCAACGGAAATAATTCTCCAAGAACGTCGAACTGCCCGCGTCGCGGGCTGCTTGACGTTTGCTCTCCTCGTTCGTTTTCTGCCAAGGCCCAGCAGGCTACGATCCCTGGTATTCCCTGGTTCTCACAGTGGAAGATAAAACAGAAAGGTCAAACATCCTAAACAGGCACAGAAAGTGAAAACTTCCAAGAATTGCCGGCGAACTCCGAATGCACAATGCAGGTGGGGAGTCACGCTGACCGGGTTTCCACAGCTCAGGCGGGTGGCAGAAATTTCTGGCTGATAGGAGTCGCTCGAGTTGCAAAATGGCGGCGGCCAGAGAGCTCTTTTTGCAAAGGTCTATACTCCTATCATCCTTCTCTTCCAGTTCTGTTAATTTCTTTCTAAGTTTTTTTTTTATTTCGGTCTTTTGAGGTCGAGCTTCTGTTTAAATTTATCAACGCTTTTAGATATGAACTGGATGGACAGCTACATACTGTCTACCTTCTGTTTTAGAAGGGGGAGGCTTTCCTACTTCTGCTTGATAGATGCGAGATTTCTCATACTCATTTGAGGCTGATGTTCCTTGCAACCATTAGCTTGCAATCCACCACTGCTGCAAGCTGGGCACCGCAAGGACTTTTTAGAGGCCTCGGTTTTCCCAGCGAAATATTTCTTGGTTACTGCAGCACATTTGCCGAAATGGTACTTGCACTGACACTCGGAGCATTCTAGGAACGGATCCTAATCGAAGGCTGGCAACTGACACGAGGAACATGTATTCGCCATTTCCTGATCGGTTACAGAAACGCAAGTTCAGACACTAGCACAGTAATAGTGGCATGCAGCAGCGGCAGCAGCAGCGCGAGTTAGGCCAACGTAATGAAATATAGTTGTTACCGACCTGGAATAGAAGTGTTACGTGTTTAGCGATGTTCGTTGGGTGCTGCCGCTGTCACAAAATGATCGCCGCTTGGAAGCCCGCCACTTATCTTTGCACAGCCTGCACTATCTGCGCTTGCGCTGGGAGAGTCCCCGAAGTTCCAATGTAGGGTAGTAGGCCAGAGGTGATTCCACAGATGCGGTGATACACGTATGCTGATGAACACAGCTTGCACGGGGCAGGCTGCAGCGCTGCATTGTAGATTACTGTCGGACACGGCACGATCCCAGGGCAGCAACTGTAATAGGCGTGTTAGGTGGTTAGCGACGTTTGCTGGGTGCTGCCGCTGCCGCAAACAATAACAAAAATACACTGGTTTGATTTCCACAAAAAAATGTGAGCAATAATGACACAAAGCAGTACTTCTATAGGTTTTATGAAAAGCCGTGTAAAGCGGTTTGACTAGTGCTGTTCGACCAGGCCCCTTAAAACAAATAAAAGTCGTGTTCTGTTGAGAGACCATACGCGCCATGGCTAATTCGCAAGTAAACAACAATGTCAAGTTCTTGTAGCACGCAGTCCTCGGTTCCATCTCTAGATAAAGACGCGTCCAACCAAGTACAAAGGAAATTATTAGGCCAGACTGAATATGGCTTCAAGCGAAGGGGCTCTGATTATTCTGGGTCCCGTGTACCTCGACTCGACTTTACGGATAATGTGATGGTTAAAGAAGGGCACTAACGAGCCCTTCGTTATAGCAGTTCACATAATCTGAGATTTCTAGGCAGGTCGACTACATTTGTATAACACTGAATAGTTAGATTGGTGCCTATTAAATTATATCTGCTTTTCGGATGGTCTGAACGGCCCAAGCAGTAAACCAAAGAAGGATAGATGTTTTATGTCGCTGGGTAAGAACTAGAGGCACGGAAGTGTTACATACCGAAAAGCCCCAAATAATTGTTTTGTACTAGATAACAGAAAGTATAAAACAGAGAGGACGAAACACAGACGAGTATAAAATAATGTACTCGTCAATGTACTCGTCTGTGTTTCGTCCTCTCTCTGTTTCATACTTTCTGTTATCTAGTACGTCTTACCAACACGCTCGTTAGGAATACAATTGTTTCGATATTCGCCAAAACAAAACAGGAGCCAAATATCCCAGCAAGTTTTATTTTAAGGGTGTCTGCAATCGCCAGCACTTCACAACTGTAGGGGGGGGGGGGGGGGGCTTGTTTTCGTTGGGCGTATAGAAGATACATTTTTATTCGTAAACAGTACCTCAATTATATTTTCGAGACTTTTTTAGTTTTTTTTGTTTTTTTTTACAATTCTCAATTTGATGGACTGGGTAGACACACGTACAGGGTTGAAGAGACAATTGTTCTGCGATTTGGTGTCAGCTCGGCCAGCGTATCATTCTCAACGACATTATACTGTGGCTCTAAAGCTTTGAAGCGCCACGTTCTGGTCCCGCTCCGCCTTAATCTTTTTCCCTGTTAAAATATGGAAATGAAATTTTCTCCTCTCCTCTGATCACGAGACTGAATATTGAGTGGAAAGAGGCAGAATTCAATTTGGATCGCTAATATTCGCCTCGAATGACACAGCATATAGCACATGCCTGTGCCTTGTTAGAGCTGAACTTAGTTTCATTCTAGGTTCAAGAGCTATCAGCTGACGGGACCAATCAGACATCGTGAAAAACACAGCATCATGGTGTTCGTCATGTTTGTTTCTGTACGTGTTCTACCATGGCTGAACCAATCATAACCGGGAAAGGCCTAGTGACGTCCGCTTTTGACTCTGCTTGATTGGTCCCATTGTAGCGTTGTCTGTGACTGGACTTAAGTAAAAACGAAGTATAAAATTTGCTAAGGCGAATCAGGCGCACGTACGATGTGCGTTTTGGCCACGGGGAGCGGCCTTGCTTGCGCGGAGATGCCCTCCGATAAGAAACCGAAACCCCACAACGCGTAAAAATTGGACATCTCTCCGGAACGCCGTAAAATGCTGCGCGTGCCTTATATTATTGTGATGTGGGTGTATTTAGTTGTTTTCAATGATGCCCAGCAAGATTGTAGTTGAAACCATGCTTTTAAAGCCAATAATTAACAATATATTTAGTGAAAACGAAATAATTACCCAGTTAAACTTAAAGCTAATTCTTGTTTTTTCTTTTCATAGGCCATTTGACACAAACCATGGTATCAACTGTTTTGTTTTAAGCATTGCATGGTTTTCGGAGTGAAAACCTCGAAAACCACCTTACACAACACAACACTCTTCCACCGTCTTTCATTGTACGCCCTGGTTTATGAAGAGATAAAAAACACTCGTTTATTCAGCCGTTAATCCAAAGTAATCGGAGCGTGTGATCCCAACGCCAACTACGTTGTGATTGATCGGTATTAAGGCACTAGGAAGCCTATTGGCTGTCCTTCCAGACGGATCGGTTATTTCCACACGAGAGAGCGAACCGCATCGATCAGCTTTTCCCAGACGGTGTCTGGTGCGGGATCAATTTGGCCGGCGCGTCGCATAGGCGCAGAGTCCTCTTTCCTGACACGTCTGTGGCGCACGATTTAGTTTTAGTCCCATTTCTAGTATGCTTCAAGTCTTTAGCAACAGTTGTAAATGAAGGCATTCGCAAACACATCAGTAGGACGAGATTAAGGAGGACAAATACGCGTGTTATGATAGCGATTGCGCAAGTGTACTACACGATTCACGACAAATATTTATATTGCACTCTCTAAGAAATCTGGAACATCTACTATCCCGCTAAGCACTTGGGAGTGCCAGTTTCTCCAATCTACGGAGGGAGCTTGGCTCATGGCGAGGCTAGTATATGTCTAGACCTAAATAAGGACAGTATGGGAAGAGCGCTGTGACCTGTCGTTTAACCCAGCATATTGGGACAGCGTCTTTTTTTTTTTTTCTACCATATTTTAAAGGTTTTTTAGGAGGCTACTGACATTGCCTAAATGTGGCGATAACTCACTCTGCTGGCTCTGAGCATCCTAGAAATTCTTAAATCACGGCGATACGCGGCCAATTTTCCTATTAAAAAGGCAATCAAAGATCGCAATACACCAAGGTCATCTCTGGCGACGGGAGGAGCATGTTCCGAAACCAGGACCACTGTCAGCCAATAGCAAGCGAGGGATCCTCGCGCCTCCGACCGGTGGAACCGTGGAGTGATATCTCAAATGCGCGCGGCTCGTTGCTCATACAGCCCAGACTACGATTCATTCCAGCGAGCGTGGGCTCGAAAGCTAACGACCGAACACATCACTCCCTCGAAAAACGAGAAAACAACAAAACTTGCAGTGTTTTTTTAGAAAATTATTGTGTATGTATATATGTTCCGCCTCCTCAAAGAATTAACATTTTGGACTGCTCTTATGTGCTTTTATCATCTACGGGCTACTTCAGTGCTTTTTGAGCGGTGCCGCGGATCTCAAGAGCCAAAAAATAAAGACTAAAGGCTAAGACTAATACAAAACATACATATTTCGTAATAACAGCATTTGCAATCTCGACGTAATCTCGCGTTTTCATTGGTCACATGTCGTCCTGGCTGCCGGAAAAATGCTCCTTCCATTGACGGAGGTGACCTTGGTGTGTTCGATCTTTGATTGCTTTTCTAATAGGGAAATCCAACGCGCATCGTTATGATTTGTGGATATTTTAGGATGCTTAGAGCCCGCAGAGTGAGTTGTCGACATATTCAATCGACCTAAGAAAGCTCCTCAGGGAACCTTTAACTCGCCCAGATTAATTCATAGATTGTTACTTTTGAAAAAATGAAATGGCATAATTTTTTTTTTTGCAAACTGCTTAACTGGTAGCTATTTAAGGTTTTGTAGGTATAGCTACTTTTAGTTACACGTTCTCATCTTTTCTAATGCTAGGTAAGAGATCTATTTTTTTTAGTTGATAAAACCAGCTGCAACGAACGCCGTGCACTTTGTTGAAAAAAGGTAAAATTGGTTCCACATAAGTTTAGACGGGCGGAAGTTCGTCGCCTTAATAATGACACGTGGTGTTTATCCGGGAGAGGGATCATTAGACCAGTTCAGTGCAACTGATGCCTTGAAGTATTAAATGTGCATCATACAGTATATACTGTCTAACACTAACTTATTCAAACTGACCGAAGAATGTGCCCTGGGCTCTAGAACAGGTGGCCTGGGCTCTACAACAGGTGATTTGCTCACAATTACACCAAGGTGCTGTGTACTATGTTCATAGCTGAACTTGTTTGAAGCTCGCAAGTAACTAAATTACTAGTCTGGGGTGCTTTAACGTGCGCTTTTCTTAGAGTGGTGACATCTGGTCATTGAGCAACGTCGCAAAAGGCCCCAGGCAGTATTTCAGGCGTTGCTAATAGCCTCAGTTAATTTGTGAAGTATAAGTCCTACTATATGATTTCATTTTTTACCGTATACTGTTCTCGGAGTTAGTCGAAACTTTTTACGATTTTATTGCATTACATAGCCAACATTGCTTATCTTTCGGAGTCTCGATCATGAGGAGTCAATTAAACTGGCGATAACGAGCCTACACCGAGCTTGTGTCCGCGAAGAAAAATACCGCCGTGCTTGTGGTATGCCGATAACCACTCTGTGAGTCAATTTTGAGGAAATGAATTAGAAACAGTAAAACGTAAGAAAACCCTTCATTTACAAATAGCTGCGCTTCTAAAGAACTGCTTGAGAGCATATACTACACTCTTAGTCAAGCACCAACTAAAGCAACAAAAAATATACGCCTGCTCTTTATTCTCCCGCGTAAATTGCTATTTCTAAGTGGCCGACAAAAGCCATAATTTTTTTTTTTTTTATGGAGCCACAATTAATGCAGAATTTTCTCTCCGAGAATTAAGTTTTAAGTGTCCCTTTTTGACAAAGCCAAATAAAAAACGACGTTCTTTTTGTTTCGCCTGAAATACTGCCTATTAAGCACCAGCTGAGTTACTTTGCGTTCTTTTTAAGGCTGCACTTCTCCCCCCCCCCCCCCTCCCCCAAGGCAATCTATGCGCTCACTTGCTGGTGGGCGGCTTCGTAATTACAACTGTCCCCTGTCCTCCCTTCCCTCGTTCATTAGATGACTTACGACGCACCGGCCAGTTGGACACGACCGTTAATTCCTATTACATGTTCTGGATCGCGGAAACTCGTTCCACGAATGCTGCCAACGGAAGTTCTTAATCAGCCGTGTAACCACACAATTCTTTCCACCGAAGGAAGTATTGTGAAGTTAGCCGGCTACGTGCTGCTGGGCACGTTTTGCTCTCGATCATCGTCGATTCTCGAGGATGTTCTGAGACTCCCTTGGAAGCGGACTGAATGCTTTCCTGCGGCGTTCGGTCCGTGTAGAACCACTTCTGTGTCCTTCAAGACAGTGGCCAGTGTTTGCTCATACTTTTAAGGAGAGACTTCGACAAGCGACGAACTGGGAGCACGTACTGTGCCCGGGGGTGCATAGCTAACCAGCTTTGATAGCGCTTCTCGCGGTCGAAAGAATGGGCGCCTTCGCGAAGTGCGTACGAAGCGAGAAAACTCGACCCAGAAAATGTTAAAAGAAGAAAAAAAAAAACTGTAGCTGCGTTTACAAGAGGAGAACTGGGAATCGTTGATATATTCGCTGAGCAGGGGGAAAAGTGAGATTTTTGCATGCGACAGGGACTGTGTTCAGCAGGGCCGTTTGATATTCGTCATGTCAGTGGGCGATTTTTTATTCTCATGGAATCCGGTCCGTCTACTTTCCATCAAGGCGTTTGATAAAGTCGATCGCCGCTACCTACGGAAGCTGTGTCCCTCATTCGCAACTTCAACGACCAATAGATGGCGAGGCGGTAGACGTAAGTTGTCGAAAGAGACGGAGCTAGATTGTCCAGGATTTCCCGTGCGCCTGCTCGCTGACGCTGGTTAGTATGCTACAAATAATTTATTTTGCTACACTTATGAAACGATCAGCTCAGGAGTAATTCACAGGTGACGAAGATGCTGACGTGTGCTGAGAAAATGATCATGTTAATTTTTAAAAGTCTCGAAGCGGTACAAAACAATTCCCTCTTTCACGACCTCGCTTTTTTCGTTAGAACAGCATGATACACGAGCACGCCGACCAAACCATACGGTAACCGCAGCACAATGGTGCCTAAAACGCATCTCTGACTAGTGTATTTGCCGCGTCCAAAAAAGCGTTCCCTCGATTTCCGCCTAATGACGTCATAGAAGTATCATGCTGTCGATGGTCGCGACCCTGGTGGAACCGCAACAGCCGTGGTGTATGTGGCAGATGCCTGTTCTGCTGCATGTCGCTCTCAAGTGTGGCAGTCCGCGGAAGCTTCGGCGGCCAGAAGTTGGGACGCCGTGATGACAGCGCCACTCGCGTTCGGTTGTGCTACTCGAGGCTTCTCTTTATCCTTTCTATGAGCCGCCGCCAGAATCGCGACATGCAACAGCTGACAGTTCGGCCTCTGTGACGTCATTTGTTTTCCTTTCGGGACCACTTTTGACGTATGGGAAGCATAGGACACTAAACACACCAAGTGAAGACGCGCTCCAGGCAGCATAGCAGCACCAAGGCCGACAATCCCCGTCATCATCTCCGCCGCCGTTTCTGGTTCCTCGTCCGTCCGCGAGAGGGCGAGCGACGAGCTGGAGTTACGAATAAACAAAGGCGGTGCTGTTTGTCCGTCCCTATGTTTATTTTTTTTTTATTTGACTTCACCAACGCGCTCACGTCGAACTAAATAACTACCGGTGTGTTTGCTAGCTCATATTTGGTGTTTATAATTCTCCGTCGCTCAGGCTGGTACAATGCCTCCTAAGAATGTAGATTTCAAGAAAATGTTGACATTTTTGAAGATTAATATTTGTAGCAAGAGTTGGAAGAAAAGAATGTAAAGTAATTACAGGCTTTAGTTGAGCAAGTTGGTACATATTAGTGACGGGACAGCTTGAACTTGCAGAAACAGACGTAGAAAGGACGGGACAAGGCAGAAGAGCTTACTAACAATTTTGCTTTAGTACACATCTTCGAATGTGTAATGGTCTTCTTCAAAGGCTGTACACATATACACAAAATAACTATTAGTTTGAAATAATATTTTCATAAGAAATTAATAGATTACCGTTAACCGCAGTTATCGAGGCGTTGCATTCATAGTACCTCGTCCATCGCTATCCGCATCAAAGAAAAACAGTATTTGTGGTGTGCCCCCCCCCCCTACTATCTCGTAGAAGGAGCGGGTAACGGTTGATTTCATGCTTTCCTTGTGTAAGTGTTATTTAAAACTGCTAATTATTTTGTGTACACGTAAACAACCTTTCAGGACTACAAATATGAAGACGTATACTAAAGCAAAGTTGTTAGCTGTTTTGTCCTGTGCCGTCAAAAGTCACGTCCCTTCTAAGTTCGCCTTAAGTCCCGTCCTTTCTACGTTCGTCTCGTCTTAAGTCCCGCCCTTTCTACGTTCGTCTCTTTAAAGGGACCACGAAGCGATTTTAAAATCGAATTCCATCTACCGCACGTCGAAAAAGTTGTGAAAAGAAAACCAAATCACGAAATTAGAAAGCCAAAGAACATTTTCGCCGTAGAAATTTTAAAGGACAACCGGACTCTTTTATACCTTCTTTCCTTCGAAACCTTTCTGCCTTTTCACTGCAATGCATCCGCGGTGGCAAATCACGTCAGTCAAATCCACGTCGCCGATTGGATAAGAGCCTACCTCACCAGCATCGCGATCATAAACAATGCAGAGAGCAGGTCGTCTGCCTCTTGCGGACGAGTTGCGGTGACGTCAAGACGACGCCGAGCTCTCATTGGCATTGTTTGAAAGTATAGTGGGCTGACCTCAATGGGCTCAATGTCTTGAGATGTAACCACTATTTTTTTTTCAATCAGCCAATAAGAACTCGGCGTTCTGACACCATCGGAACCCCTGTCCAAAAAGCAGACGAACTTGCGCTCCGCATAAATGGCCGGCGAATGTTTCTTAAAAGTTATGTTAGAAATATTCTGATTTACATTTTGTAGCATTATTAGCGATGTGACGAAAATTGCCGAATTTTATAATGCTCGGAGTCATCCGTCATCTGTCGTGTGGTAAATGAAGCATAAGAAATATCAGGCTGCTCCTTCGCTGTCAGCCCACTAGCGGAAAGAGGAGAGCTGGGCCGCGCGTTTTGCCTGGCGGTCGCGGTTCCTGCTATCTGCTGAAAAGCATGGCGCCGGTGGTGATAGTCAACGTGGTCTGCGGGGTGGAAGCTCATCGTTTCGCGTAGAGCACTATCCCTGGCTGAATTCTCGTTGTGTCACGATGATAACCCAGTACGTCCAATAAGGGCTACTCGTGCGGTGATGCTGTTGCATCACCCTCAAGAGAGAAGAATCGCTCGTGCCGTCGTGTTTATTTACTTCGACTACAGTGGTACTTTGTTAGCATTTGTGTTCTTGAACATCGCCCAGATTTCTTCTTTTGCGCGTTTCATGCGTGTGCTCAAGTTCAAGGTATTGCTGGTGCGTACTGTATTCAAAGGCGCGTATGAATGATGCGAAATGTGACGCGTTTTCATCAGTTGAGAAAAGTGATTAGTGTAAGCCTTCCTGAACGCTCGCAACATCTGTTTGATCACGAAATCGTATTTCTACGTTTCTATGACGCTGCTATAATTACGTTGTATTTTACAATCTTTTAAAAGGCATGTGATGAGATTTGTACTATCGGTAAAGTCGTGTGTTAAAGTCGTGATCCGTCCAAGACGGCGTAGTGCATTTTTCCCATTCTTTTTTTATCCACTCAGTCCTGTGAGCCTATCGTGACAAAATGAAAATGAACAAAAAACAGTCCATTTTCTGTTACGCCAGTGAGTGGCAGCGCGCCCCCTTCTTTTTAAAAGGCATCGCTGAAACAGCTGACGGCGGCGGAGAAGCGGCCGGCGTGCTGACTTCCTGCTGCACTTGTTGCAGTGGTTGCAGGAGTAGGTACGCGCGGCGCAGAGCGGTTGTTCCGGCCACTCCGGTCACAACGGACGCAGTCGTAGCTAACGATCTCGTTGCAAGCGCCCGAATTGTAGTTTTTATAGTCCCGAGCTTAAAAGGAAACAGCTGCAGTCTCACCGCTTGCCACACGAGGAACCACGCCGAAGGTGTTGGTGTAGATTTTTTGGTGTGAGGGACCCCAGGTCTAAGTTCACCTGAGTATGCTCGGAACATTCCATACGTTGGAGTCGCCACTCCTTGTTGTCGATTCCGACTAGGAACTCGAGTCTTCGTCAGAAGACTCATCGCACTTTCCAACGGGAGTACCGGCGTATGGGACCAGTCGCATGCTTTGGCTGCACCGCAACATATCTAATTGAATATCGCTCAGCTGCGATGTGTGTGCTATTGCGGTGATGAGAGCCGCCGATTGAGAAAATATGTCAGTGGCATTGGCGCCATCAGCGCAGCAAACACTGTAGTAATACCTACCGGCACACCGCCAGCTCGCCGCTAACGCTCCCATTCTCCTACTGCCGAGAGAACTTCCGGTTCGAATTCCATAGCTCGTCACGGCCGTCAAAATTACTTCGCGGCTTGTTTCGCGGTGAGTTGGGGAGAAAGAAAAAATCGATATTTCAATAATTTTTCGTGTAGAAGTTAATACACCGAAACAAAAACGGATGTCTGTTTGGCGTTCACTGAACTTGACGGTTTAATGTAAAAGTTATTTGACAAAAATAAAAAAAAGTAATTACATGGTCCCTTTAAGTTCAAGCTGACCCATCACTAAGATATAAAGTAGCCACTGTTTCGCTTCAATAAATTAAGGCAGGAAACGTAGAGATAGCCAAAACCGTGTTAGGTTCCACCTTTGACATCCTGCATATTACCCAAAAGAACGTATGAGACACGCAATACGTAATCAGAGGATGACTAGCACTTAACCATAAGGTTCGAGCATTGTAATTTTTACTGTAAAACTACCAAAGGAGAGCAAACTTGATAACGCGAGAGCGAGCTCATGTCGCAGAAAAGCCGGCGTCGACGTCGGCGGGTATGACGAGAAAATCCTGATTGATCGTTAGGGTTATGACGTCACAGTCGCATGACCTTACGCTGGAATTTCAAACAACCCACGACGCTCACGTGAAACGTGACGTGACGCGTGGTATGAAAGTGATTAAAACATGACATGTAATGTGAATTAAAGGTCGACGCATGCATCAAATAGTTTTCCTTTTACAAAGTAATTAATTTGCCTTAAAGACAAAATTTGAAGCATTTTATGCGGGATTCTTCGCCTTAAAGACAAAATTTGAAGCATTTTAAGCGGGATTCTAATTAGCAGTGTACCTGTATCGCAACCTTCGGTTGCGAGACAGGTACGCTGCTAATTAAGCCACGGATACACGCTTCCACGGCTTTCGCGTTCCACTCTTGAATGCGAAACTTAATCGTCGTCCTGTATTTGTAGCTTTTTCTTTTTAACTTCCCAAAAAACAATTTTTGTTTTCTGGCTTTTCTGAATATTTGGGTTGCACACGGTTCCGGGCGTGCTAAGGTGGAGTTCGTCGCATGAATTAAACACAAATGCTGCGCAACCGGTTGAGTGGTGCTCCTTTAGTAATCACCCCTCCGGTAAATAATTGGTTTGCACTTGTAAAGAAAACAAAATGCACTTTATACAAAGAGTGTTCAAGGTGTGTCGTATGTATTGGGCGTTGCAAATACAGGGCTGTGACATTCATGAATGTTGGTGGCACAAGGCGGTGAACTAGGCCTGGCAACTAGCCGCCTTTTCCATGGCCACGAGTTGAGGAGATACAAAACTTGAAAGTATAAAACAGAGAGGACGAGGACGGGAACAGGACATCGTCCTCTCTGTTTTATACTTTCAAGTTTTGTATCTATTAACCAACACGCTCGTTTTCAATTGTAAGGAGTTGAGGAGGTAAGTGCTTATCGAGTTTCTCACGTGTTGTTATAAACTGTTGGCGCGTAGGGACTCATCTGGTGTGTTATGGACATCGAATTGCTGAACGGTAATCAATGATATCGGGAAAACACGTTTCATAGTTTTTTTTTTAAAGCGTTTCCTTCGTTACGTATTGAAACTATTAAGGACGTTATTTTATTCGCCACCGACATTGAGCAAAACTTCATTTTTTGTCAGGTGACAACGGGTATAAATTACAGCCTCCATCGAAAAAAAAAAGACGAATGCAACTAAGCTTTTAAGGAAAGTAATCTATAATTACTGCTTTATAATAACTTTATAACCTACAATTATTTACTGCTCAAAAACTCAGCTGCAGATCAGCTGAGCTGGGGAGTTTCTCAATAAATAATTTGCATAACCACTGATATTTAAACTTCACACCCATTAGTGGGAGTACTATTTTACTTTTCCGGTCACAGTTAGCTTTTTGAGTACTACCTTAGCCGCAAGTAGCATACAAAATAGATCCTTCCTTTTGTGTTCCGACGCAGTTATAGAAAAAAAAATGGAGAGTGGCAAACATATATCCAACAAAATAGAACTATACAAAACTATATGTGCTGTCAATTTGAAATTAAATTCGTTTGTTTCCTATGCCATGCTGGAATACCCCTGAAGATCCAACCACATGGGACGTTTTGTCACGCGCCTCGCCCGCGTCGGCGTCACTTCGCGTCGGTATGCGTCGCTCCGTGCCGATATCTGTCCCAGCGAGATGTCCACGGCCTCCAGCGCGTTACATTGTGGTGAGTGACATAGAGCGATGCGCCCCGACGCTGACGCGTGCGAAACGCGCGAAAAAACGCGCCATGTTGCTTTGCCTTAAGGGTGAACTGACGACAGCATAAAAAGCATAAATTTAGACATAGTCATATATGACTCTGTCTAAATTCGATGTAATTATTTCACCACTATAGGGGTAAAGTAATGACATCCCAATATCATCCTCTAGCTTTCTAATACTATTTCGATATCGAAGAGACGGCAAGTAAGCTTCAAAGTATGCCCTTATTATATGAGTTTCTATTCCATGTATAACGAACTTTATCGCTCACAGTATTTGCACCTTCAGTTAAGCTCTGGCTTCTGGATTCCTTGCTGCACGCACTTTAAACTTTCCAAATTTGGGGTCCCTGAGCTTTTTAAGAGTGGTGTGTACTTCCCACTTCCCATTAGTGCCTTTATGGTGAGTACCTGTGAGCTAATATCGGCGTTCGGTGCTTTTAGAGGTAAGCTGATTATGACCTGCGCTCACTATTAGGATAATCTCTGTCAGCAACTCAGGCTGACAGAGATTTTAGTATAAAATTTCGACGCTTTCTTATTTTTATAAAGTGTTTTCTTGCGGTATATTGTGTTTATTGTAATCTTTGCGGTAGATAAATACTAAAATACGAATAAATATCCGGAACGTAAAGGTGGAGGGCATCAACACAAGTGTTTCCTCTTTGCATCAGCTGAGGATATTCTCTTTGATATACTGGCAATTGGCTTTGCATTTTCCAGCCTGCGGTAATCCAGTCTCCATCTTACAAACAAGACCATTCTACCCAAAAACCGTATAATGTTATCTTGCAGAACTTTGAATTTGTACCAAAACATGCATGATACTGAAGCAGTTTATTATTGGCTACCTTCAAGCTTTTTTTTTTTTTTTTAAGGTTCAGAAATTTCTTGAACAGCTAACATTTTAACAATGCCAATTTAAAAATGCGTGATGCGATTATATTTTTCTTTGTATACTTCCGTGTCAAGTATAAACAATGAATATAAAGCCGTCTAATAAAACAAAGTTCGGTTGCCGAGCGTGTTAGCGCACCACCGCTCGATGCAGATGGAGCGAAAGCACGTGCAGTACACAATATTGATGACTCCTGGGTTCGATCCCCGCCCCTGCCCGTTACGATCTTGATGAGCATTCTGGCGGCCTCCAGTCGTGCGACCTCTACTACGCGATGCGCGTTAAAAGACCCAGGCGTACTGCATTAGCTAAATTATACGCTGCGCGACACCGTGAATTCGAACAAGCGGTCGCCGGTCTTTTTCCATTTTTCTTTCAATATCAAAGGGCTGTCTTTAAAACTACTCGTGTGGTTGAATGTAGATATTTGAAGTACTAACATTCTAACATAACCAATAAATTTCTTGTGTTCTGACGGCCAGCTTATATAGTTATTTTGCCACGAGCATTGCTTACCATGAATAGTGCCGGTCTTAGCTGCCTATTATTGCGAGCTCGTTCCGAGTAGGCGCTTAAAACGTCGCCCTCAAATACGGTGCCTAGTGAACACCCCCACGTGGTTGGGTTATGTCGCTTGGAGACAGAGGATCGACGAAATAGTTGCCTTGACCCTTTCCGTTCATTTCCTTGACTCTGGTTGAAAGTGAGTGAGCGTGAGTGTTTCTTTTTTTTTTCTGTTTTGAAGAGCGAGGGAGTTTTATAGTCCCTTTCTGTGGTTTGTGTAAAGGGTACGGTAGCAAAAGATGCATTAAAATATTTCCTTTGTGTCACAGCTTTTAGAAGTAGGGCATTCCAGTTAGCCAGTAAGGTTAAAATAATAAACCCTTGTGGCGATGACTCGTATGCGATGGACAGCGCTCCGGTACGTCCCCCTCCGACCACTTTAACCAATCGGTGAACAAAACAAAAAAGTGAAAGCCGTTTACAACTCCCTGTAACGCCGAATTAGAGCGCAGCTCTTGAGGAGGAGGAGGGAAGGGTATTGAGGACCACGTGTTCTCGGGGGAGGGGGGGGGGTCAGGTGACCTCGGGGGGAGTCCACGTGGGGGTCACGTGACCCCCTCCCCCCGGGGGTACCGTGACCCCCCCACGTGGCCTCGAGAAGCGGGGTCCTGACCTTGGGGGTGTCACGTGACCTCGGGGGTCACGTCACCTCAGGGGGGGGGGGGAGGTGACCTCGGGGGCCACGTGACCCCCAGAGAAATTTTTCCCCTAGATTTAGCGGGGAAATTTTTCCGCTAGATTTAGCGGAGACATTTTCCCGCTAAATCTAGTGGGGAAACTTTTCTGCTAGATTTAGCGGGAAAACTTTTCCGCTAGATTTAGCGGCGAAACTTGTCCGCTAAATTTAGCGGGGAAATTTTTCCGCTATATTTAGCGGGGCAATTTTTCCCCTAGATTTAGCGAGAAAATTTTTCCGCTAAATTTAGCGGGGCAATTTGCCCATAATGCACCGTGCGGTTACGCCGATGGCGATAGCGACGGCGACGCCGCTCAAGCCGGAAACGGGCGCCTAAGAGCTGCGCTCTAAAAAAGGGGTGAATACTATGGAGGTTTCTGAATGAACCGTTCAGCGTATCTATCCAGAAGAAATTTGATAGCGCTTTAACAACATGGTTGGCTTAGCCGTGTCGTCTAAACGTTGAAAGAAAATTGGAACCTCGAAATTAAGATAATGTGCTCCTTTGGCTTTTAGGTCAGTGTTTCTATAATAGGTGTCCTGACCTAGCTGCCAAACACTTATTATCCTAAGTAATAATGTTCCACTAACTTGGAGGCTACAAGCTTGTAAGAAATCAGTTTCACAATTTACGCAATAAATTGTGGCAAATTAGATGCAACAATTTACCTTCTCTAAAAGTAATTGACTGTTCTGGCGCGTTTACGATTGCGGATTCGCGGAGGGGATCCGCACAGGCGGTAAATGGATTGTGGAGCCGGATGGCGAAATCGACTCGTCCCTGGCGGAAACTCTGCATATGGGTCCCGGACTCATCCAGATTATCCGCAAGCTACTAGTCAAATTCGCCACCCGGCTTCAAAATCCACTTTCCGCCTCTGCGAATCCGCCCGCGAACCCGCAAGTGTAAAACCGCAATTACGCCTAAAAGTAATCTGTTACTTTAGCAGCGCTCCTTTTAATTACATTGACATAGGGATAACAACTGTAAGATAAGAGTCCAAGTTTTTTTTAGATGTCCGGGTTTTTGTTATTAGTGTTTGAGACGCCCGTGAGAATATTGCAATCTTTTCCTTTCACTCAAGGTTTGCCGCGCTGTCACCTGGGGAGCGCTTACGAACATCCTAAGCTTGCGAATTAGTACTGAGCAATATAAACGTCGCGTTGTAGATAAACATCCGTCGTTGGGTTTTGTGTCAAAACTCTGCATTCCAGCGAATTGCGCCATGACCTTACCTAGAGCACACTGTTTCTCCCATGGTAGTGCGCGAACAACTTGACGAATGGAGTTTCTGCAACATACAGCGCAAAGACGCATTTTAGGGGAAAACAACTCGAGGGTAAGGGGATGCTAAGGAAGGCCTTGTCCATCCCTAGAATGCCACCTGACAATGCCTTTTCTCTCAAGCTTATTATAACTGTTTTCTAAGATTAAAAAACAACAACAGTATTATGTTTATGAAGCAATTATATCTATGACCAAATTCCCACTTGTTCCCTCTGCAAAGCAAAATGTGCCAAAATAAAATAGATCCGTAATTTAAACAAGTAATGTTGCTATTTCAGAATTACCGCTGAAAATACGTAATTAATTTGTTACGAGAGTTAGCATTTTTATTTAATTGTAAGAAACAGATGTACAATTCTGGTTCGAAATTTATTGTAAAATCGAGTATTTCGATTTTTGAGTCTCTTGGTAATTTTTTCGCATCTGAAAAACAAGCTCTTCATTGATGTTTATACTTTCAATTACTTATTCTGAATATCTCTGTTTAAATCGGTATTTTTTGACAATTAATCTGGAAATTTTATTGGAAACAAATTTATCTTTGAATTGATCGGACTGCTGCTGAGCGCTCTGTCGAGCCTTTCCTTGATATTGTTTGTTCTTTTCCATTATTAAAAAAAAAACATATAACATATAAAATGCTGTTCAGAGAGCCACATAAAAGAATGTCCCGATGTGACGTAATATAAAAATGTACCGCCAAGTTAAATATGGAAAGATGAATCTAGCATAGAATCAGTTCAGTACCAAGAACGTTCTGTAATAATTGAGAGGTGTAGAGCGCACCTCCAAAGTTTATTTAGCGCTAAAGGTGTGCGAGCTCCCGTATTTCTGGCTTTATAGGCTCTGAATATTTTAATGAAAGCATGAACGCGATAACCTAGCTAAGCGAAGGCTTTTTCTGAAAGTACTGTCAGAAAGAAGAGTAGGCCTAAGGCTGCTTGTATATGGTTGTTCCTCATACACCGCTGTACTGATGACCGCCACGATGTGTGCATTGACACTGTGTGGCTTGCATATCGACGCTCGAATGTTCCGTAGTGTTGTGGAAACAATTGCTTTAACTGGGTATTGAAGATTTCAGTGCTTACTATGACGGCAAGAAAACTGCTACCTTGGTTCCAAACGTTACAGTCCGCTCAACCAAATCGAGCTTGCCAAGGTACGCGATAAATGGTTAAAACAACCGTCCATCTCATGTTTTCATGAAGAGTACTATCTGCGCAGTTCCAAATCGAATGTATTTGATCTAATAAATTAGCACAATATTGAATTGGGTTGCTTTGTACATTCTTTTATGTGGGTAAGAAGACGCGACATCACATGATGTTCAACAATATTAATCAGAAATGGAATACCTGAGCCCTCGATATAACGTGTTCCGCATAGATGGTAACTGTCAATATTTTTTATTCAGAGTTGGTCTCCTCAAAGAACCAAATACTAAGGTATCAGTAGCCTAAACACCATAGTTGAAAACTCTAGCACGTGTGCTTCATTTGCAAAAAAGAAAAAATGTTAAACTGTTTTTTTTTTTGTTTTTGTTTTTTTAAGTTGAAACCTTACTTAACGTTAAATTGTATTTTATATTTTGCCATCCGGAGAGGTTTTCCATGTAGCACTGTTTTATGGGCGCCGAATTTAGTTTTAGTGTCATAATTTAGGGCCTTAAAAAGACCGGAGGAGCCACACTAGAACCAAACGTGTCTTTCTTTGGCCACAGTTTGGGTATCTTGGACATAATTCGCCAACCAATCGTCAAAGTTAGGCTTTACTGCTGGTAGTTTGGCTGTCATCGGGCATCGTTGAGCCTAATAAATCACCAAACAAGTGTCAGAGTCAGGTTTGATTTTCTGATTGTTGGGTATTCACTTGCAACTTTGGGTCGAAATTCACAACAAATGCCAGATTTAGGCGTCACCGCTGATCTTTCGCTTAACATTTGCCAAGTTGGAATCTAATAGTATGGCACTTCGAGAATTACATGGCATGCCGGAAAAAGCCATAGGAACAAAAAAAAAAAACGCACTTTAGGGCTACTTAAAGCCTTGGAACAAGGCCATATTATCTTCAAGTCAAGGTTTAGGATCGCCAAGCTCGTCCAAGTTAGGCGTTTCTCTGGCGTGCTACCTGAGTTGGGCACATTCGCAGAACTCCAGGTTCTGTTTCAGTATTTGAACAACGTCAAAGTTTGTATGCCAAGGTTATGCGGAAAGTCCAATGTCTGGCGACCTTTGTGAAATTGGTCTTTGTACACAGAAATAAGAATTTTAGCATTTTATTTAGGATACAAACCTTCAAACAGATTACAGTTTTCTAATACACCAGAAAGAAGTGGGGACCTTTTCTTTGTTTTTTGTATAAGAACTGGTGTGAGGCCAAACAAATCTGCTTGGTTCAGGCTCCGTTCTCCTCGCGTTTCTATAACCGGCGGCACGCCCCTGATTGCTGACTAGGATTTCAACGGCAGTTGAACAAACGGTTATAAACCGTTGCTATATTTTGCCGACGTCTGTCTTTGAAGATATTAACACTTGCGTTTTTTATTTATAGGGATATAATGTTTGTTGAGAAAAATATTTCCGGTTGCGCTAAAAAGCTAATGTCACTAAGCCATCCGATTGGAGTGCGATTAAGTGCGTGGTAGATGGCACATACACAAACTTAGTCTGAGCATAACGCGACTGCCGAAGTTGCGATTGAGGCCCTGCGACCGGAACTTAGTGATGGTGGTTGACCTTGGTACTATTGAAGTTGCACACGGTTACAATATTAGATTGTGATATAAAATTCATATGAACGACGTGTTTCCTTTTTTTATTGGGGGAGGGGGGGGGGGGGAATGCAATAAAGAGCGATTTGAAGGTGTGTGTTGCTTTGTGTACGCTTTGTTAGTTTCTTTGTTTAATTAATTTTCACGCTTAGTTTAAATAGTCTGTCAGTCAAGGCGTATGTAAATGCCAATTGTTGTCAGACGCGGGAGAATTGCTCCTGTATCGCTTTAATTTAAGGAAACTTATATACTAACGCGATAGCATTAAGGAGCTCGTGTCGCAGAAAAGCCGCCCTCGGTGGCGTGGCATAAAAGCCGACCTCGGTGGCGTAACACGCAAATCCTGATTCGTCGATAGGGTGTGGGAACCATGGGGCTCCCTATACACCTATTTAGGCCTAGCTTCAAGCAGGCCGTGGGAGTTTTCACCACCAATGGTGGTGGCTACGCGTATACGAGAAACCGAGGCCGTATTCCCCGAACTCCCTCGCCCATTTGTGGTGAATGATGCGCCGGCACACCCTTGGGAGTGATCGTGGAGGCGTCCCGTTTTCGGGTGACCTATTACCGGCCACACCGGGCGCGTACATTTCCCGCAGGCTACATGATCTGGCCACATCCAGTAGCCGGGACTATTGGCTGGGGGGAGCTACGCTCGACTGAACATTCATCGTTATTTTACAGTTCCCCCTTCCCGTGATCTTGCCAGTTGCGGCAGCGCGGCTTCCCCCCCCCCCCCCTCCCCCCCCCCCCCCTCTAGGCGATACTGTTGATCAAGTCAGCGCCTACCCTTTTTCTCTCTTTTGTACGGCCTACGGGCAAAGCCTGTGGCGCAAGCCAATAAACACGTTGTACGGTATCCCTGTGTTTGGTGTGGTCTCCCGTGCACCGGGGCCTAACGGCAGTCAACGAACGGTCCCGACCGCAGTCGCCAAAGCAGCGGACTACGGAGGTTGTGTTGCCTCACAGCAATCAGCAAGGTAAGTCGAAACCCAAGTTTTGCTCCGGCGGGTTACGGAGTGGGTACTTGACTCACTCATAATTTTGGGGCAAGCTAGAAGCCCACGAGGGTCATGACGTCGCAGCCACATGACCTCGCGCGGAAATGTTAATCAATCCACAACGCTCGCATGAAACATGACGTCACGCGTGGATTGAAAGTGATAAAAACCTGACATGGTAATGCGAATTAAATGTCGCAGTATGTCTCAAATGATTTCCCTTTAAAAAGCGATTAATTTGCCTTAAAGAAAACATTCAATAATTTTAGGCGGCATTCGAATCAACGGCCTACGCAAGCGGTGTGAATCTGGACGTCAAGAGAGCCTTCTACAACGTGAGCCACTTGTTGATTCTTTATAGCCTGGCCTCGACCAACTGTGAACAGCGAACCTACCAACACTTTCGAAACCTCCTCTCATACCGCACAGCCCCCATAGGAGTCAAATCCATCCGCACGGATGTCCTTGAGGGCCCGGGAAACTGTACCCCACAAAGCTCCGTGCTGTCAGCGACCCTCTTTAATATATCGATGTTCAAGCTCCCGTGACAGCTAGAATGCATTCGACACATGAAACAGTCCCTGTATAAGGATGATTTGACCATATGGACGACCTCGGGCTCTTACGGTGTGGTCGGGTTGCCTTGCTGCATGCCCATCCGCGAGGAACAACACGAAGCCGGGGTTTCCAAAACGAGAAACTACATTTATTAAAGTGACATCGAAGGGTTGTTAGTAATAAAGTATAATAATGTCGGGCATGCGACCTACGGGTCTCTGTGCCGCCGGTCCGTCTCCCCCCTTCTGTGGGCGTGTCCCCCACTTTTATACACTTGCGCGCTTGTCCTTCGTGCGCTGTTTGTGCGCCCCGGACGTTCTTTACTCTGGGTGGTCAGCAGCGGCCTCTGGTGGTGGTGGCCGACTCTCGCTCCCACAACGGAGAGAAGCAGTCCTCGCTGTAGGAAGCCATCGATTAAGTACAGCAATACCCCAAGGCAGGCCACCCCAAGAGTGCCCCCAAAAAATCTCAACTCCTACTCGTACGCTCACGCAAGCGGAAACGAAACTCCGCCCTCAAACGACGACAGCAGACATACAACTTTACTTCGAGAACGGAAAACCCGTCCCGTGGTGGAGTGCACCCGCATACTTGGTCTTCACCTCCAGCACGACGGAGGGGCGACACACACTGCGCACCTCCTCCAAGAATCCGCGACCCAAATCGTGCATATGTCGGGAAGAATCACAAATCGTAAGCATGGCCTAAAGGGAGCAGACCTCATCTCTACGACCCAAGCTCTTATCATGAGCCGAATCACGTATGCAGGGCCGTACCGGAGCCTGATGAAAAGGGACGAGGAGAGACTGGACGTCATCATTTAGGAGGCATTCAAGATCGCCCTCGGACTCCCCCTTTACGCATCCACCGAAAGTTTACTCAACACGGGACTGTACAACACAAACCGCGAATAAGCCGAAGCCCAACTTGGAAACCAAGCAGTGTGACTAGCGACCACATCAACAGGTCTGCACGTACAACACTTTCTCGAATACACAGTATCGGAATCCATTAGAGACACACAACAGCTGCCCGTAGAAATCCACGAGATAATGCAGAAAACCCCGATTTCACGTAACATGAACCTAACGCTCCACGCGCAATGGCGCGCAGCCAGGACGAAAGCACTTGAACGCTGGTGAGAAGGGCGAAGCCTGCGACAGAGAGCACTGGAGTCCTGGACTGAGGGCCCCGCCTAGACCACAAATCTATTATGCAATTAATAAAGGTTTACTCCTCCTCATGGTCCTTCGGTTGCGAGCCAGACACGCCACTGACTAGGCCATGTCCGCTTTTATTTTCCTTATTGCCTTTTTTTTACAGGTTAATTTTTTTCATAAAAGATTAAAACATAAGCCAACTTAGCTAAATAGGAAACTGATACAGAGTCAATATGGTAAGAAATCTGTGAGGGTCGCAAGCTCTTCAACTAATGGCAGCCAGTCAGGCAGCCGTTGCTGCAGCTTCTAACTTTCTTTCAGGTAGCAGATGATTTGAACGAAATACATATGCATACGACGCACATTAACATCTGCGGGCTGTACCACCGCACGACACTGCCACAGACTATGCAGAGCAACGAGCATAAACATAACGTAGGGAACCGTGTTTTCACAGCCCGCAAACAAGCCCCACATTCCGTTGGGTGTTAGCGAGAGATCTTTTTTTTAAAGCTTTTCAAAAAATGTCCCCCCCCCCCCTTAAAAAAAAAACAAAAAAAAAAAAAACGCATCCCAGTTATTTAGGTATACATGCTTTATGGTCTCGGGTTTTTTACACAGCCCACAGTTCTCAGACCATGCTACTGGTGCGCCCTTGGACACTAACGAGACAGTGAGAGCCATTGTTTCACTGTGCAGTTTAAAGAGAAAGTGTTTGCACACGCGGGAAAATAATTTTCTCGACTCGTTTTCAAACGCCTTGTCCTGGTGCGGCACTATACAAAGATAGGTACAAAGGAGCGGGAAACAGCGTATCGGTCAGATCTCTTGACAGCCGTTTACGGGCACCCCTGGAAAATATTCTCGCGAAAACCGCGCTCTTAGGAACCTATGTGCGTCAATTACTTCCTTTAAACACCCTCGATTCAGGCCGCTGAAGCCACTCGACACCACAATAAACTCAGGCAGCGCGTCACGGCACCTGACTTGAATCACCGTACGTAAAAATGGGTCCCTTTGGTCTCGAAGAAATATAAACCTGTTCACGAGCTGCCTGATGAATATATGAAAAAGTTTGTTTGACTGATTTTGCTCCCAAACCTAATTTGATATAAAATCCGGAAACCCTCGCTGCATACGTTGAATGTTACATTGTGAGCGGTGCATCACATACAGCACTTAAAACAGCTGCGCAGCGAAAAGAAAACATTGCATACTGTGGCAACTGCAAATATAGTCAAACAGTTTCCCCCCACTTTCGTACTTAGAGCGCAAGGCTTCTGTTTCCTCGCGCAAATACTCCTCAATGTCTCGGTAGTTCTCCAAATGCACGCCAAGTTAACGCACGAGCGAGGCGGACCGGACAATACTTTCAAACATCGGCGCTGACGGCCAGTCGCCGCGCCAAAAACCGCTACACTTCTGCCAGTTCACTAAACTACACGTGTGTTCACGAAAAATCCTAGTTACTTCGATGGCTCTTTTCATATTTTCCTTATCGGTATTAAAAGTAGCTACATTATCCGCGTACGCCAGCAGACGAACTTCACTTGCTGGTAAACTAAATCCCTTCACATAACTATCGCGTGTAACACTTAAACAAAAAAAGCGCCAAGAAGATACAAGAAAGCAGCGGCGAAAGTGGACAACCGTATTGCACTGATGAAAAAAGGAGAATTTATTGGCTAACACGTTTGTTGATAGCTAAACTGGTGGCGCAGCTGCTGTTTGCCATGCGCACGCCAACACACAAAACTAATCCAAAATTAACATGCTTCAAAATAGAAAAATATAATATCGTGTGACACCCGATAAAGATCTTTTTCAACGTCTTTCTGTAACACTGCAACCTTTCGGTCCATAGCGTCACAGCCTTCTAAGATGGAACGAGCAACATGCACATTCGGGACAATACTTCTCCCGTTGATACGACATGTTTGAGGCGGACCGACTATAATACTTATAACAGTCTGTAACCGTTCTGTTAACACTTTCATTCAAGTTTTGTAATCAACATTGGTAAGTTTCATACGACCATGTGATCCTACTTGGCATAGCTTCGCGTGATCTTCACACCTGGGAATTAAAAACGTATGGGTACATAAAAAGGACGGAGGCAAAGCTTTAAGACCATGTACGCTTCACTAAACACACTAAGCAATTAAGGAGCAATTTGTTCTTTGAAGAAATTATAAAATTACGTTTTCAGACCATCGGTTCAGTCGATTTTTCAGGGTTTCAAATAGCCTATCGCTTATTTAACTTCTCACAACAGTATTGGATGCTCTAGTTTTTCTCTAACAACATCCTCTAGCCTCGTTATTAATGTTAGATAAAACTCTTCAAACTCCGTAAACTTCGGCGCGCGATAACTGAAAAGCTGATAAACGCGCTCAATGGTTTTTGTCACTAGAGGGCACAGATTTCGCTTATTTCATTTCCATGTACGTTCCTCTTTTGCATTCCCAATGCTCGTTTCGTTAATATCTCGCTAAGCGATAACCGCCCCAAACGCGATCGCACCATGACTCCCTTACCCCCCATTCACACTGGAAGCGGATCCGCGTTCGCGAAGCGGTTGAGAAAGCGGTTGTATAAAGATCCAGTGCAATTGCACGCGCATTTGATGTCATCGTGTGCGCGTGAAATTGTACTGAATCCTTATACAACCGCGTTCGCAACCGTTTTGCGAACGCGGATCCGCTTCCAGTGTGAATGAGCCCTTATATGCGTTCGGTATCGAGAGCAATGAGTTGTTTTATTAACCTGATTATGTCGCCTGAAAACAGGCCCGGTGAACGGCATGCTTGGAGCATCAACTCATGTAGCAGCCGCCTTAGCTATCTTATATGTTTCATTTCCTTGTGTTAAAAAAAAAAATAACTTGATCTTTTGATGGTACTCATTTTTATCTCTTGTATAAAACGCTGCCATTTTGCACCAATACCACCCTCTGCACGAGTCAAAGAGCCGAGGCTTTCTCGAACACTATCAACGAAGGTTTTGTCATCTAATGGCTTGGTATTAAATTTACACAATTTCCAACTGAACTCTTAGTTAGCTTCCCGAGAACAGTACAGCATAAAAGCAACGAGGCAGTGATCGCTAACAGGCACGTGTACCACTGCGTAATTTTTTCTCATCGCAATAAGTTCGAGGGAACGTAGTCCCTGTCTAAACGCTCATGGCCAGCTCTCTGGAAGTACATAAACTGTAAGCACCGTGCCCTTGTTGCGTAGTGAGCAACGTCCTCCAGTCCACACGGCTGTGTCATATCGCACAAGGATTAAGAACTGGCATCTCTCTACCGTGCTTCGTTCGATCTATCATCTGGTGCACAGACGCAGTTAAAATCACCCAGCAGAATGACTAGGCAACTGGTTAGAACATAAAAACATAAGACGCGAATGGCAGAACTACAGAAAGAAAAATCGCAAATTACTATCTTACCCGAGTCACAACTAATCACGTGTTCAACCGTTCCAATAGACTTTTTAAGGAACACCAAACACCCTCCGGAGGTCCCAACTGCGTGACTAACGCACACATTGTTTATTGTGACCGGAAAGGCTGCACCATGTTCCCGTCCGGTCTTCACTTTTATCTTTGATTGCTGCACTGCAACAATCATTTCGAGGTCTTTATCTCAAAAAGTAAATCGGCTGATATTGCCTGCGCCTGGACCATAGATCCCGCACAGTTATAGTACCCATACGTTGGGATCTTTCAAGCATAGGCTTTAACTGGTCGTCCGGTGGAGAACACAGAACTTACGAGGTCATGCAGTGACGTGCCAAGGACACTTACTGCGTCTCCTTTTTCTTACGCGTTAAAGGCGCAGACTGGGCCTTGAAGTGTCCTATCTTGCCACACCACTCACGTTCAAGGCGTCTCAGCGGAGCCTCCCTCGCGCTTGGAGATGGGTCCTCCAGCGTCCGTTTCGCGCTTCCTGTCACGACGTCCATGGCGTTGATCTAGCTCCCGTCCTTAGAGGCCACTGTGTCCTCCAGCTGGTTGGGTGACTGTGTGTCTCCACACAGTCACACAGTCTCCGTTCAACAAACGTTCTCCGTTCACACAGTCTCCGTTTCTTGAACGGGCACAACGCCGTGGCTCCCCTCGGTGGCCATCTTTCCATTCGGTGCTCTGTGCGAAGGCTCCGGTGCCACCGGTCCGGGTATGAAGCTGGCGCTGCCGCCTCATTCCGTGCTTGCTAGGCCAGTGAAGTCAACGGTGGCGCTGCCATCTCAGCCTCGTCCTCGTCCATCACCAGCTCGTATTCTGCCGTGTCCGCGTCGCTGCCGGTGACGCAGGCGTAGTATGTAAGTCTTGACGCGGTCCTTGATTTCATGCCCGAAGGCCCGCTACTCTGAGCACAGTGGCGCTCTGCAGACTCGACGGATAGAACCTTTGCGCCGGTAGCGCGGTCATATCGGTGCGCGTCCGGGGACGACGACCAGGACCGTTCTTCCGCCAATTCGAAGCTGGTGTGGGAGGCTCTCCAACGGTACACCTTCGTTCAACGTCATCCGCACAGCCAGCGCTGTAGACTCGATGTCTGCGAGCCTTGGACCTTCGAGGTCTCTCGATATATATATATAAACGCCGAGGACGTAGTTAGTCATTCCTAAAACAATTTTTCACGGCGCATTCTACAGGCGAGTATGTAGTAAGTATGTAGTATATATTTGATGCATCACATGCAACTAGTTTGAGATCATACTTGCTCTTGAAATTGCCGTTTTTTTTGTGTATTCAAAAGTTAAAACCTAAAAAAAGTGTTTTATTTTCTCAGGTCAGTGCTTTGAAAGGTTACTTGCTAAATGTAGCTGAGATAGTCTTGAGCAATAACAATATATATAATATGAGATGACGCGCCACGGTCACTGCCGCAATTTGGAACTAGCGCGGGCCCTAAGTCAGCAACGGCTGTCGTCTATCCAGTTAAGCGATATCGAAACTAATAGTACACAGAGAGCTGGCCCAAAATTGAGTCCGCCTAAACGAGTGGCGACGATGGTCTAATCGGTTAAGGCCAGTCTTGTACACGTTACTAAAAAAAAGTAATCGATTACAATTACTATTACTCTTGGCTAAAAAGTATTCGATTAGATTACTTGATTACTCGACGGCGAAAGTAATTGGACATTACGTAAATAAGTAATCGTTACTTTTCCGATTACTTTATTGTGCGAAGACTTACATCTTTAGCGCTCAGAGCAATGAACTACTTCCAACCTATATTTCACATTTGCACAAGTACTGAAGAAGAAAAACTGGCTCCCTCTTCGTGGTCGTTGAACCTTCACAATGCGGACACAAGCATAGAATCCGTTTGAAGACGTTTAATAATTTGGGCGTTCGCCAGTGTGTGTGTGTGTGGGGGGGGGGGGGGGGGGGGGGAAGCGGAGGGGGTTCTAGATCTTGTTAAGCTTGAGCAAGGGTTGTCGCTCAAAGTTTGCGTCGCTCATTTTATTATTCACATGTCGCTCAAAGTTTGCGTCGCTCATTTTATTATTCACACGAGCTCGCATGTTATACAAAAGAGCAGCAGCTCCAGGATTTGAAACGGATCATGTGTAGTATCCATTAGCGAAAGAGATCGCCCCGACCACTTTTCAACTCCAAACATTGCTCGTCAGAAAGACCACGTAGGGGAAATGGGGAAATATTTCAACTGCCTTTGTTATATTTTGCATCCGCTTTAGGCATTCTTCGGTTCTGGTTCTCCTACGGGCTGCGAGTAGATACCCTAAGCAAGATTTTTTTTTTTTTTTTCTGTGTGTGTGTGCGTGAGGGGGCTAATTTGAACGAAGGACTCACAAAGCTACATTCTGCTTCCACAAACTTTGCCCTGAATGGCCTTTGTCACGCACTGGGGCTTGCCTGGGGATTCCCACTCCCAGTCCCAGCTCGAAAAAAAAAAAGAAAAAAAACGGACATTCCGCAGAAACTGTACATACAAAGGGGTTGGCCTGATTTCCTACAGCTCCGGAAAAATATTTCGTGTTTTTTGTTCGAAAAAAGATGCAAATTTTATTTTTGTCATTTCATAAAAAAAGTCGTTTGCCGTGGGGAGGGGGGGGGGGGGGGTGTCCCGTGGACAAATGTAACGGTTACAAGTAATTTTATTACTTCAAAAAGTAATCACATTACTCTTGTGATTACTGCCTAATAAAAGTAATCAAATGATTACAAAATTACTTTAAAAAGTAATCGATTACAAGTAATTTGATTACTTATAATGCCTACGGTACAAGTCTGGTTAAGGCGTCGCCCCGCACAGGTGAAGGTTGCGTGTTCAATTCCCGCTCCTGGCCCAACTTTTCGCCAGCTCTCTTTCCCTTTCCCTAACATAAATTCAATAATCACCTTCTCCCCTCTTCGTTCACAATGTTACTACGGCCGCACTTGTCAATCTTCACTCATTCATTTTAGATTTTACATTATATTTTGCAAGTAACCTTTCAAAGCTGTGACCTGCAAACATAAAACACATTTTTTTATGTTTTAACTTTAAGATAAATAAAATAAAGACGGTAATTTCTAGAGCAAGTATAATCTCAAACTAGTTGCATCTGATGCATCAAATATATATACATACTCGTCTGTAGAGTGCAAAATTGTTTTAGCAATGACTAAGTACGTCCTCGGCGTTTCCTAGGATCATCATAATTGATTTTCTTGTTGAGCTGCAAGTTATACATTCATCTAACAAGTGCAGCCCATGTTTTTTTTTTAGGTTTTTAAGCGAACAATGGACAGGAGCACCATCATATCGAGATCTGAGAAGGAAGGAGAAACAGTACAGGACCGGGTTTTTCGATCGCTAAATTCCACTTCCCAACTTTTCCTAATTAACGTATTTCACTACGTAGTCCGATAAACCCTAATTAGTATTTCTATTTCTGATGGAAAAGAGAAAATATAGGAGCGGGATGTGGAATTGAGAATACGTCATTAGGAAGCGAATCCGTGATTGAGCTGTATCAATATCAACGGAAACTCACAGAACTGGCAGATTATCGTACCTCGTGTATTTATAACTAAAATTCAGTTTGAAACAATCAGGCGCGTTTTTGGATAGTTAGGATAATAATGTGCTGGTATATGCTGCAAGTTAATTGCGGCCGACCCTCTACTAGTACAAGAGTCATGTAACGTTGAAACGTTTCTGTGGGATCAGACTAGGGCTGACGCAGACAAAAACTGGTAATGTCGCTTCCATGTTTCTAAATATATCTGACATGGGAAATCTCGCAAAATAGTGCCCAGACAATTGCTATTTTCTTTCGTCTCTTCAACATACGTGTGTATAAAGTGACTTCGATTCCAGGTGCTTGACTTGTAAGAAATTATTTCTATATATTGCCGCGCGCCAAATAGGTAGCGCGGCCGAAGCCTAACGGTTATCGGCCTTGCCTCCCACGCGAAAAGCCAGGGTTCGATTCCCGGGAGTCACGCGTCCTTTTGTTTATTCCTGCAGTTTAGTTTTCTGGTTTTCATATTTTCATATTTTTAGTATTTCATATTCTAGTTTTCATATTTTGGAATAAACAGGTACAGAATTATCAAATTTAAATATATACTCAAATTCGCCATGTTCCTTATTAGTGCAGGTATATCTACTACATATTTATTCCCTAATACACAGAACATACACCGAATAAATCAAACAAACTTCAACCTCGTTACAACACAGTCAAACAAAGTGCAAGAGGGCTTTGCTTGGAGCATGCAGTTTATTAAATTTAAATTTCATGCGAGCCATGCATCTAGTTTGCAGCATCTTACACAATCCGTATTTGCTATCTGTCGAGCGACATCGAGGGTGCACGTTGCCCCCAGAAGTGAGAGTTGAAGATCGATGCATCGAGCCATAGTTATAAAGCCAGATTCTGTCAATGCTTTGTTTATTACACACGCGCGAGTCGTTCTCCCATTTCCCTCAGAGTATATATTTTACGCAGATTTTAGGCTTAGGCGTACAGAAGAGTCTGCACCCCATGCTTGCTTCTCTAACCAATCAAACCTCAGATTTTGATCACGTGGTCACCCGTTCTCCGGGTGGGCACTGACAAAGGAAGCAGAGTCGCGTGATGGAAGACCGACGGCCAATTGGATGAGCACGCAAGAGGATTTCACACAGTTGCCAACTGTTGAACGAACGAAATATGAACGCAATCAAGTTCGGATTGGCTTAAAAAAAAAAAGATGCTTGCGTTTGCAAAGGTTGACGACGCAGCAGCGAGGATTGGGAAACGCTCTTGCTCAAACTGAAAAACAAAATGTGAGGAGATGGCGAGCGTTCGAAGCCTTCCAAATCCTACTGCACCCCGTTGCTTTATTAGGTGTTTGAAAAGTAATGGTATTCTGTGTATAATGTTGAAACGCTTATGCATACAATATGGTACACGGTTGGTTGACCTGCGTTGTTGTAAAGGACGCTGAATGATCCTGGGGGAAATAGACTGGGAAAGGCTAGACATATATTTTTGCCAATCCGATTGTAAAGAGAAAAGCTCCTTACTCTAAAAAAAATGACATAATCTCATAAATTTTTTGAAGCGCGATTGGAAGGATTTGGTCGTTCAGTTCATAACACACTGTCTTTTTAAGCGAAATACTTTTTTGTGAAATCCACGTGCAGGCTGTTTTTATTATGTCTACAATTGTTTAAAGAAGTGTATGTACGCCTACGCAAACTCGAGATGAGGAATGCAAATCCCTTATCATAACCGTCTTACTCTTCGTCTCCAGACATCAAGTAATACAAATATTCGCTCTGCATTTAAAATAAAACTAAATAGCTACGAAAAGAATCGTTCGCCAAACGTGTCAATTCTTTGACAGCATCTGCAATGAAAAATAAGAGATATCTGCCATCTGAGACATACAAACAAAGACTATATGGTATCTTCGACGTATCTTTCTTCGAGCAAGTTTTGTTAGAAATATATGTAAATAGCAACATTTGAAGCCTCCGCGACATGTATGCCTCCGGAATGAAGCAAGAAAAGAAAATGAAAGATGTTTGCAAATCTCTGTATTGCGAAACTGGAGCGTAACTTTCGAGGAGAAGGAGAGGAGGGTACAAAGGGGAGGGTATGCCCCTCCGCCTCTGTAGCCTCCCCTCCTCCTCTCCCATTCTTCCCCTCCTCCTCATCTTCCCCCTCTTCCTCCTCCCTTTCTCGTTTTCTCTCCCTGCCGCTGAATATTTTCATGGGTGAGGAGACCCGAAATCGTGAGGTCATTTTCCCCACTAAATTTAATGGGGAAACTGAATTGGTGTTGAGGTCACGTGACTTCGATTTCGCCGCTAAATTTATCGGGGAAATTTTACCATAATGCAGCTCGCGGTTATGCCGACGCTGATACGGACGCCGACGGCGACGAAGACGGCGACGCCGCTCATCCTGGGAACGGGCGCTTAAGAGCCACGCCCTCAAAGAAATAGACATTGGACAGAAAGGTGCAATCTCCTAGAGAAGTGCAAACAGTGTGGCAATTGAATCCTTTTCACACTTGCGGAAAACTCTTTTTGCCGCGGAGCGAAATCACTCTGCTGTAAAGATCGCGCCGTTCACATATTTTTGCGTCCTGCCGCGCTTTAATCGCTGGCACGAAAAAACACACCGGCCCCTGCGGTGCACAAAAAACTGCTCTCGCGGCTTCCTCTTGCCCTCAACGATTCCCTTCTACGCGTTATAAACTAGCTAATGGCCCACAATGCCGAGAAAATGCCAAACGTCCTCTCGCTGGGGGGTCGACAACGTAGTCATGAAACAAAGAGCCAACCGAAGACCGCGAGTGTTTGTACTAATTGCTCACGCCTATGCTTCTTAGTAAAATTATTCCAATGTACATTATTGTGGGCACAATTGTATTTGTTCATATTCATCTTGTCGACGAAAAAAACTCCAATAACCAGGTAATGCTTTAGCGTCGGTGAGTTTTTTTTTTGCCGACACAGCCAGACCAGCGAGCCGGCGCCATTTGCGCAATTTGGGAACTCCGACTTCGGTGGCAACTCTGGCAACTCGGGAGACTCAGCCAGGATGTGACGCCGGAAAACAAGTCCCATAGGCTTATGTGCGAAAACGTTTTCCGCGAAGAAGTCGGTGCCAGACCGACACTGCTGTCGCGGCCGAATATTCCATCGGCGGCGAGAGAATTTTGCCGCCCAGCGTCAAATTTTGCCGCCCAGCGTCGCGTGCTGCAGCCGGCAAATCTGCACGTTTTTTTTTTTTTTTTTTTTTTGCTTGACAATTGCAACGTTTTGCATATTGGTCCTACCCTGAGGTCTGGGGAGCATACGTACATTATAAACTTATAACCAATTACATTAATTTTTTAACGCTGTAAAACAGTCGAAAATACATGGTGTTTCTTAACAAATTCGTATAAATATATAAATGAAGTGATTGCAGTGAAACATTTCACGAAGGTGTCTTTAGGCGGTGGACATATCATGCTCAAATTTACTGATTGTACGTGTCGGGGAAAAGCCTGAAGCTACTCATGGATGGCACAAAATAAAGCGCAAACGCTTGAAAGCTTCATTGAAATGAACACCCGAAAGCACATATAGCAAATCCGAGCGTGTGTGGTAGCATCTTAAAATAATAGCATCATCCAGGCGGATTTTTACCGTTTCCATCTAAAGGGGGAAAAACAACAGAATCTTTTTTAAGCCTAAATTGTTTTCTTGAAACAGAAATTCATGACATTTCAGGATGATAAATGCATCGCCTAGAGACACCTTCGTGAAATGTTTGAATAAACTCCCTCATTTTGTCTATTTATACGATTTTTTTTTGTGGCAGAGGAGGAAACGAAAATTTCCTGTTAAATATATTGCACGTCTTTAGTAATCTGGAAAATCCCTCTTTAATCAAATCAAATCAAATCGTTTATTTTTCGTTTCAACAAAAAATGAGGGGAGGCCGGAGAAAAAAGCTGATAAATCAGCTTGACATAATCCTCGGCCACCTTACAGCGGCAGTGACAGCGACAATGAAACAATATACACTAAAAGTTAGGAATTGAAAGAGTTAGTGAAAATACAAAAGGGAGCGTCAGGAGCAATCGGTAGAAGTATTAAACATCATTGAGAAACTGACTTGAACTTTCTCTTTCGTTACACAAAGTTTGACATTCTTTGAAAAGCCTAAATTTCTAGAAAACCAATATCAACCCAAATTAAAAGTAGACACACTAAAAAAAAACAGAAAAAAGTTGCTTACAGAGAAGATCCTGACTGCCTATACAAATTGCAGAAATATGTAAAAAATAATAAACACAGTGCGAGTGATCTACAATAAAATATACACCAACAGCCAACATCCGAGAGCCGCGGTGGGAATATTGTATGTAATACAAAGTATACAATAATTCGAGGCAAATTAAAGTACATAATACAAATTAAGTGCGGCCAGCGCCGCGGAAACTTTCGCTTTCTTTGTCATGGTTGTAAGAAGCTTTATAATTGTTTAAATGATGCGTTATGTATATGTAGCTTATTACTTGACCGATGATTTAACAATTTTGGCAAGGTGCGCCTCAACATTTGATTTCCGTATGTAGTCCCTTTAGTGGTCCCCTGCCAGCATTCCCGCCTTCGTGTTTTGTACCCTGGGATATTTTTCGTCGAGTGTGATAATTTAGAAATTGCGTCATTGCGTTTATATGTTTGATTTTTGAACGTAGAAATGCGCCTATAGCTATATACAAATGAGCCTATGTTCTGTGCCGTCAGCGTATCTAACCTTCTAAGCAATTCTTCCGTGTGGAAGTGGTAAGGGGTGTTGTGGATTATACACAACATTCATTTATGAAGTTGATACATTTTGTTTAGGTGGGTCATTGTGGTCGTGCCCCAAACGAGATGGGAGAAGCTAATGCTTCTCCCATCTCGCTAATGCTTCTCCCATCTCGAGAAGTGTGCTTTCCTTATAAATCTGTTAGGTTGACCAAAAGAAATCGTAAACCATGGGTAACACCAGAGCTTCTTATTAAAATTAATAGAAAAAATGTTTTGTATAAAAAGTTTGTGGAAACAAGGGAGCCTGAACACCTTAAAGTTTTCAAATCATATCGAAATAGACTTACAAAGGAACTAAAAACAGCTAGAGCAAGGTACTTTAGTAACTACTTTATATCATCATCAATGAGGACAGACGTCACATGGAAAAAGCTTACCAATGTTCTAAATCGTTCACATAACATAAAACATATCCAAAAAATACTGAATGATAGGGACCTAACGGATCAAGCACTAGCAGACGCTTTCAATGATTATTTTGTAAACCTATCAAGAGATGATCCCGATACAAATGCTTGCGCGTATATCGAACACAGAAGTAGTAGCTCTATCTTTCTTCAGCCAGTAACTGATAATGAGGTGACACAAACATTTTTATCACTAAAGAATAGTAGCAGCTGCGACGCTGACGAGTTACAAATAGGTCCGATAAAATACGTTTTAGATCTCATATCGCCCTGTTTGACGTATATCTTTAATTTGTGCTTGTACAATGGGGTATTTCCCCAAAAAAATGCAGATTGCGAAAGTTAGCGTTCTCTATAAAAAAGGTGACAAGAATGATATAGGTAACTATAGGCCAATCTCAATTTTACCAGTGTTTTCAAAAGGCCTCGAAAAAATTCTACTTTCGCGTATGGTACATTTCGCAGATAAACACGGTTTAATCTCTCCATCACAGTTTGGGTTTCGCAAACACCGTTCCACAGAATTGGCACTCCTGGAGCAAAAAGAATACATCTTGAAAAGCTTCGAAGAAAAAAAAATGACTCTTGGTATTTTTATTGATTTCAGCAAAGCATTCGATCACTTAAATCACAGTCTGCTACTAAAAAAATTACAAATGTATGGATTTCGTGGACATGCATCAACTCTCATAACATCTTATCTTGCACATCGTAAACAGTACGTTCATATAAATGGTTATTCATCTGACATTAAACCCATTCTATCTGGCGTTCCACAAGGAAGCATATTAGGTCCCTTCCTTTTTAATTTATATGTTAACGATATTGTCAATATTAATAAAAGTGTTAAATACGTAATTTACGCTGATGATACAAGTTTATTTTTTACCGGTAACTGCTGTCAGGAACTAGCAATAAAGGCAAATCAAACGTTGAAAGACCTCGCTACTTGGAGTCAATGTAATGCTTTAAAAATAAATGATAACAAAACAAAAGCAATTTTATTTCGCCCAAAAAGTAAGAATGATTATATAACTACTGATATTGTTTTAAATGGAACCAAAATAGAGATTGTATCTAGTTTTAAGACACTTGGCGTTATATTCACGGATCGAATGAGTTGGGATGAACACGTAAATTATATTTCGGTAAAATTGTCACGAGTCGCAGGCTTAATGTATCGTCATCGCCATATTCTGCCCACAAATGTAAAATTAATTATTTATAATGCATTGTTTCTCTCCCACATTCATTATTCCTTCTTAGTCTGGGGTACTACTACAAATACAAATTTAAACAAAATACTTGTGATACAAAAGAAAATATTGCGAAGTATTTGTAACGTGTCATACGATCACCCTAGCGAACCTCTCTTTAAACGTTTAAATTTGATGCCTGTAAATAGATTATATAAATATCGTTTATGCATGACCTATAAATCCGAAGTACAAACAAATCTTCATGCCCTTAGTGAATTGGCGTCTCTCTCGCTAAGAGTAGCAACATATCCTACTCGAAACACGGAAATTTGGACGCTCCCTATTTGCAAAACTAACTACGGTGAACAAATGTTAAAGTATGCACTTCCTCGACTGCTTAATTTTCTTGTTACTCACAACATTGACCTTCCGACAACATCTGTAAAAAATCTCCGAGCATTTTTTTCTTTTCCAAATGTGATTGCTTAGTTGTCATGTTTCATAAACTAAATTTTTGCTGAATTGTATAATGCTTTGCTTGCATGTGCTTTGATTTTGTTTGCCTTTTATATATAGTCGCACCTTTTTTGTAATATTGTCCTGTTCTTATCTCTGAAATTGTTATCTTTTCTCTTGGTTTTCTTTTTGGATTACTTGTGCCACTGCTGCCATGTGTAAGGAGGGGGGGCCGAGGGCCCGTCAAGCTGCATGATGCAGCTTTTTTCCTCGGTCTCCCTCCGTCATTTGTGTTTTGACGGAAAATAAACATTATTATTATTATAATGTACGAGCAAAATAACGATCTATATATAAACTTCTTAACGAAGTGGCTTCTATATATTAACGAAGTGGCTTCTATATATTAATACAATGACGCCAGTTCATTTCGAAGCTTTATTTCCGACATGTGAGTCTCAGGACATGTGCCCATTGGAGATTACACCTAAGGTTTTAAGATCTTTAACCATTTCAATTGGTGAGTTATTTATCAAGAGATCGGCAGGCAGGCTAACCTTTCTAACAGCGATTACGAAAGGTGGTATTTACGAGCGCCGACTTGCTCTGTGCGAGCGGACGATTATCTAGTCAGGAGTTACACGGCGGAAGTGACGTCAGCGGCCTTATCACGCATACGCTGGGGCGCTACCGGGAAAAAAAAACGGATGTCAACAGCGCGACGCGCACAGTTGACATCCGGTAGTTGAGTTTAGCCGACAGAATCCAGTTCAATCCAATCCGACATTAGTCGTCGCGGCAATTTGGTCAGGTGTTTTTAACTTTGGTCATGCTTTATTTCTTGCGTTATGAGTTTCTCCAAGGCTCCACGCGAAAAAAACCTCGAGGTGAAAAATGGGACCAGACGGGAAAGTTAAGACTCTTGGATTCGATTCTACCTTACGTTGCTGTCATCCAGGACAAGTCGAAGGACCACGAAGTCAACATACAAGAAAAAAATGCCTGGAAAGTAATTGATTGAAACTTCAAAACGGAGTCGACGACGAAAGTTTCCGACATCGATCGTATCAGAGAACAATGGAGACGCATGAAGCTGACAGCAAAAAGTAATTGGAGGGATTACTCAAAAGAACTCTTGTGGACGGGAAGTGGTGCACCACCGAAGGAGCCATCCGACGTGAACACCACGATAAGAGGTGCTTTCCCTCAAGAATTTGTTAGAGACAGGAGTGCTTACGACGACGACGTGGAGATGGACGAAGAAACGTGAGTTCATCGAGTTATTCTACTTCGTTATTATAATAAATGTGAAACCCTAATTTTTGAGTTTTTTAGAACGACCGCACCAGAGCAACGTTTCGGCTGCGTCCAACAAGATTGTTCACTGGTGGACGAGGCCACACTGGAGCATGTATACCTACACCCGAGGAGTTGCTGCTCAGCACGTATGTCCTACTTTTAGGTGTAGTTAGAACGTTCAGAGCTTTGCTTCGGTCGAGCAGGCTTTATCAAACTTCATTGCACAAGATTCAAAATTGCCGAGCCATTTTTATTTCTTGATATTTTCTACAAAAAATGATGACGACGCAGATGGAAGAGTAAAAGAATTTCGCCAGTGCACACAAAAAGACGAATACATCCTTCCCCCCCCCCCCCTCCCTCCCGCCCCCCGCCTCAATTTATGAAGGTGTGAAGCGTTAATGTAGATGGTAGCTGCGAACATTAACTAACTAAGTATGGGTGCTAGCCAAGCAAGAAGAAGCGTGCATCTTGTGATAGAGGTTACTGTACTACCTGCAGCCAAGTGCCTGCGCCAGGGCCTGGAACATGTCTCTCCCCATCTTGAGGCCGTTGCAAGCACAGGCAGCAGCAGGTAAGCAGAGATTACGCTTAATTTTTGCACTCCCATGCTGTGGGACGTTTTTTCAATATTAGTTTATTTGCATGCCTCTAAATATGAGTGTCACATCTATCAGAAAGCCTGGTGCACTGTTACTGATTTGTACTTCCAAAATCTGCTCCTTCAGCTCATTCAGAACTAGAATTCTGCCTACAGCGCATTACCAAGACGCGCAACTGGGGACATAGGAAATTCAGCTGGAACACCTCGATGAACCGGGAGAGTTGCTCCTGAACACGTAAGTATGCTGACGAAGATGCTGTTACCTGACAGGGAACATATCTGATTCAGGCTGAATGACAAATTGTTTACCTATTTTCTGTAACGAAACAAGACAGAACCTCTACTGGAGTAAGAGCTCACCGCCGTATTCTTAAACGCTACTCGACTCGAAACTCGACTCGAAACTCGACTTGAGGGTGGTTTTGCGATTCATAAACAAATCTCCACTCGAAACTCCACTCGACTCCAAAATCTCCACTCGAAGCTCCAAAATTTACTCGAGATCTCGAGTCTGCGCCGGAGCTACCTTGAACGGCCACTCGAGTCACTCGAGTGCGTTCAGTGTCATGGCGGCCGACGCATCGTTCGCCGACTTCGTCGACTTCGTGTTGAGAACGGACGAAGTTCTTCATGACGACCAAGACCCCGACCAGGACGTCGATGTGCCGAGACGACGTTGCCGGGACCGGCTCAATCCGCTGGAGCATTTCAACGATTGGGAGTTCCTGGTGCGCTATCGTTTTACAAAATCGACAGTCGTAAGCCTCCTGCAGTGCCTGCCGCTGGAAGCAAACGAGAGCAGTCGCGGCCTGCCACTGTCCCCGATGCTCCAGCTCCTCGTAGCGCTGAGATTTTATGGCGCCGGGACTTTTCAAGTAGTCACGGGCGACCTCGTGAACGTGTCGCAGCCGACGGTGTGCCGCGTAATCGAGCGCGTCTCCCGGGTCCTCGCCGAGACTCTCTTCCCCCGCCTCGTGGATTTCCCGGAGGGCGACTGCGACGAGGTCATGCGGGATTTCTACAACATCGGGAAGTTCCCCAGTGTGACTGGGTGCATCGACTGCACCCACGTCAAAATAAAGGGACCTGGCGGTCCCAATGGGGAAGTCTTCAGGAACAGGAAGGGGTTCTTCTCCCTCAACGTGCAGGTAAGTTCACTTCTGTCTGTGCTGTTAGCGGCAGCGAAGTAAGTTGAAAACAACGGCACGCCAAGACCCGGTGTGGCACGTGAAAGCTCGGCGATATTGCGACTGATATAGACTAGAACTTGTAGAGAGATCTGCACTCTGTGACAGTGCAGAGTGGTGGTGGGCCAGCTAGAGAGGGTTCAAAACCAAGAATTATGTATTGTGTTTGGAAACATACATTTAATCGGGTGCCGAGGTGGCTTTTGTTATTTTATAGCAAACGGTCATGTTTTATAGCATTTTCCCCTTGAATTATACTTTTCGAACAAAATATTAAGGAGATTTTATCCCGTGCTCAAATTCTCTTCTATTATACTGCGTGAAAAACCTAGGAATTAAGCCACATTGAAGCTTACGTCACATAAAACTGCGAGAACTCAAATGCTAGTTAATTTCCAAAGCTTGCAGATGCACTTTGTCAAAAATATACTAATCATAGTAGAAATATCAGCTTGAGCACTTGTGTTCATATCATGGCAACCTGCTCATCCCTGTACTGCTCCTTCCTATCCACAGGCCATCACAGGACCCCAGCTGCAGTTTTTTGACCTTGTTGCTAGATGGCCAGGCTCCGTGCATGACAGCAGGATATTCGATAACAGTCGTGCAAGGGTCCTGTACGAGAATCGGCGCATCCCTGGCCTGCTGCTCGGAGATGCAGGCTATGCCTGCATGTCATTTCTTCTGACGCACCTGACCAGCCCAGGTGTAGCCAACAGCCCAAAGGGCAGGTATGTACTAATTTGTTGGAAGAAATAATGGCATGAAATTCAGAACAGCTAACAAGAAGTGATGTTGTAGCCACAGTGTTCCTATTGGTTACTATGTTCTGCAAATCTTTGTCACAGCTAGATTCATGACCTTTAAGCCTTTGTATGGCAAAAAAAGCTGGCATTATTCACTTCCTGTGGACAAATTTTTGTTTCAAAAGTATGTAGCATACAACATTTTAGTTCTATTTTTATTTTCCTCGAGAACATTTGTTGTTCTTCCTCGTCACAGTTAGTCGGTGTCAATTGTTGCTTTTTGTCACTAGAATTGGACTAGGGCCAAGAACTTGAATTAAGACGGTAATGTAGAAAACACCAGCCAAAACCACTGTATGCAGAGCAGTAGCCTCTGGTAAGCAATAGAAAATGCCGAAAATGCAGCTAGCATGGATGGGCCGCACTGTACAGGTTACTGAACCATACTGATGGTTGCAGCAGTGGCGATTTTTACACCTGAAGACCTTTATCTTGCAACGTTGCTTCCATTACCAATGCTGCACCATATAGGTACCAAGCAGCTCACCTAAAAACAAGGAACTCGGTCGAACGGGCATTTGGAGTGTTCAAGCGACGCTTCCCATGCCTGGACATGCGGCTACAGTACAAGGCGGAACGGTCAGCCCTCATCATCACCGCCTGTGCTGCACTGCACAACCTGGCCCTGCTGCGAAAAGAGCCATGCCCACCTGCTCTACCCTCTCCACCAGTACCCCGACGCCGGAGGCGGTTGCGTCCTCATGTACTGCCATCACCTCCAGACCCTGTCGACACAATCAACGGCTCGCTGAAACGCACACAGATCATCGCACTGTGTTTCCAATAGGGATATTCAACCAGTAGCACATGTTTATAGTCAATGACAGGTCAAGGATAGTGTACAAGCTGGAGAGGAGGAAGCAGACAGAAGCTTGAGGTGGAGAGGAGAAACCTCCTCTCCACTTAAAGCTTCCATCCTACTTCTCATCTCCAGCTTGTACTCTGTTCTTGACCCGTCGCTGACTCGTGCAAATACTCGGACACAAATTCAGTAGTAAGTGCTGGAATAAATTGATTTTCAAATCCAATTCCGCGTATTTGGTCAATCTAACATATTCTGGGAAAGACTTGTGGCCAGCACAGAGCTAACGAAAGACCTACCCTTCCCTTCAATTGTAGTGTGCTGTTTCATTCAACTTCTGAATATGCAAAACACATTAGGTTCTATCGTTTCACTACAATGTAGCGCACATAAAATAAATAAGTAAATCCTCGGAATGCTTTTAAACTGAAAGAATCCAAATTTAATTGTGATTTCCACACCCTTGTAGCTTGCAGCGCAGGGCTGCCAGCTGCTCCACCTTTATCTCTCTCTCCAGCTGGAGCAGCTGGAACTCTGCCTGTCCGCGTCGTCGCTGCTCAAAAAGCTTGTTGCGGAGTATGCGCATTTGCATTAAATGTTGCGCCTCCTTCCGCCGATCTTCCCTCTCGAGGATGTCTACACGGGCTTCCTTTTCGGGAGCCATGATCCGCTCCAGTGCTGCGATGCGGTTTCCAGTTCTTCTGGATGCCCCGCTTGGCAGCTCAGCACGGGGGCAGGTGATGCTCCTTGCCGGCGGAGTCACACAAGCAGCTCCAACGCTGCTGTCTTGGAGAGGTGAGGCGGACGGATCAGGAGCATCTGGGCGTGCAAAACACATTGGCACTGTGAGTGCTAGGGGAAGAGGCCCAACAGCCACATGGGCCTTTCGTAGAAATGTTCAAAGCTAGGCGTTGGCAAATTAGTCAAACCTCATTATATCGAACAGTGCAAGGACCGTGAAATAGTTCGATATAATCAAAATTCGATATACAAAGTCACACACAAAAAGAGCGTCAAAGTACAGCGCGATTTAATCAGTGAAAGGCTAACGGCAAAAAATTACTATACTTCGTTTCAGCTTCCGTTCGAGCGCAGCCAAAGGCTGACGGACGCTTCGCAACTTCGAGAAGAGCATTTTTACGCGTCGCAAAGTAGTCCGCAAAAGTAATTTCTTTTAAACAACTGTTTTGTGCGTAAACGTTGCACAATATTCCAGATGTGTACTGCTGAGAATGATTTGCAACTAAAGGAATTAAATATCTGAAGTTTAAGTTCTTATTAATATATGTAGATACATGTGGTTTGGTGAAAAAACGTACGTCCGCTGGCAACACGGCTGCAGCGCTCAGTTTTGATTTTGTTCCTGTAATTGCCGAATCATGTGCTTCGCTGCTTGTTCGTTGCTTTCCTCACCGAGTCCCTTCAAAATGTCCTTTCGCAAAGGCATGTCTGGGCGTCAGGCGCGAGAGGTCGTGATGAATGTCTACTTTTCAATTCTGCAGGAGACTCCGGCCGCGTCCTACCGCAAATGCTTTGTAAACAAGAAAAGCGTCCAGGCCACTACAATTCCCTGATACACAGCGAAATCAGGGCACCCCTTTACCTGCCGATCACATTGTACGCCAAGAAGCTGGTAGAAAGGACTGTGGCTCGAGCCCTGGTATATCCAGACAATACAAGGAAACATCAACGGCCGGGTCGTCGGGCATCTTGCAATGTCTACTTACATCTCGAAACTATGCCGAAATGCCGAACAGGTGGAAAGCTCGGACACAGACGCCAGCGGCCAGCATACGTACTGACATCCCCTGCGACTAAATTTCAGGACGTGAAAGGTCACTTTTTAAACCTGTAGCAGACGATTTCGTTGATACACCCGTAGCAGACGAAATACTCGGTGAGCGCGGGCGGCGCGGACGGCCAGCGGCGCAGCGGAGCGATACCAAGTGCAGGCGAGATCGCGTGACCAATTGCCGGCGTATTGATTGGCTCCGGCCACACGTAGCTTTGGCTGCGTTCGGACGGAAGTTGAAACGAAGTATAGTATTCACGTGAAGCGTTAACGTGAACTATTTATTCTGACGAAAAAAACTGCCGCAGCGTAGATTGCTGCATGGAGCTGACCGCATGCCTTATTACGGCCGGCTCCACTGTCTCCAAGCAGTTCATCAGCGCCAGATCACTACCGTCGATTGCACTGCAGTAGCGGCGTAAAAGTGAGACCGTCTTCCCGACAATGTTGTAACAGGCTTTGAAGCGTTGCAGCCACCCGCTACTTGCGGCGACGTTTTGTGCTTGGTGGATGAACGCGAAGTCCTTTGCTTTCTGTTGAAGCATCGGCCTGACGCCGGAATGTTCCGAGCCCTTGCGTCCATAAACCACTTGTGAAGTGATCTTTCCACCTTTTCGAAGGCCGGTGTCCGAACACGGCGTGCGCTGGAGTGCTTGCTTTGTTCAGCCTTCGGTTTGATGTCACTTTTCGTCTTCAGCAGCGTGCTCAAAGTGCTTCGCAGTATGTTGTACGCTTCGGCAATGCTGGACTTCTTTTTCTCCTTTTTCAACGCGGCGGATGATTTCAAGCTTTGTCGCGAACGTCAGCGACGTACGTTTCTTTACGATTGTTGCCATCCCCACATGCGGTTGACGCAACGTCGGAGGAACAAACCCGGAGCCACGAAACTGCACATGCCCGAATGTCGCCGAATCTGGATGGCGTTCCCGGCACCACAGGCATAAAGCTTTATGCGGGCATGCGCTTGAATAAAAGTCGCAAACGCCTGCTGCGCCACCGCTATCCTACGATGTGTTGCGGGAAAGCCCGTGTTCCAAAACTTACTCGATCTAACTCTAGGGTAAATGTGGTTGTCGAAAACCTACCCGCGTCCAGCGTTTCTCTATTTTTGATGTCGCGTGACATAATCCGCCAGGGTAACTCGTATCCATTCGAGTAGGTTTGGAACGCAGCCTCGGTGTGTCGCGCTCCTGTACGCTATGCGCCGTTTAGTTGCTGCACTCGGAGTAGGAGGAGTAAAAGAGCGCCACAGATACGGTACGCCGCCAACGACGGTTTGGCGGGATGGCGGATGGCTGCGACTGCTGCTGGCGGCAGCTGCCACGACTCACTCGCTGTCGCGGAAGAGCAACGAGAAGGCACGTGATCTGTACCGAGTCTTCCCAAAATTCTGTGCCGTCGTGGCGCTGTACGCTTTGCAACAGGTCTATTAACCACTAGTTTTGGTTTCAATTCACAGTACTATCCGTACTATGTCACGACCCACTGCTTGCATTTTCAATTTTGGAACTTCGAAGATATGTACAATAGTGTAGACGTTGCCGAGCAATAAAAGAAAAAGGCTTCGGTGCCTTTTTTTCTGTTCCAGATTTGCTGTTAAAATGATACAAGTCGCAAATACAAGTAGACATGTTACGGCTCACGGTACCCATCCCCGACATGTTGGTGCAAATTTGTCGCAATCCAAAAGCCCACAGTTACCTGGCACGTCGTTCCAGCAGGCGTGATTGTCATTGCCTTCAGTGCCTCGCACCATTGCTTCAAACATTGCAGCCGGAGGCAGCGACAGCACTGGCCGGTCTCTTGCCCTGTCGCTGTCGCAGAGATTTGTGACCACTGTCCCCATGTGGTCTGCCGCCGCTCCCACAAGAATGAGTGAGGGGCTCATCGGCCGGCTTGTTCGTGGCCCACCTCCTGTGACAGAAACCAAAGAATTTGAAGCTCAGATTGGAGAGAGTGAACAATGTATGGGACGAACAATTCAAAAAGCACACTGAATTTTCGAAACGCCTCCGTGCGAGATAAAAACAATTGTTAAGGGGACTAAAGCGAACCTAACGAAGAGAAAATCTAGCACAACCCAGTGGAGGCCCACCTGGAACCTTCTTATGGGCAATTGAATGCTGGGCACTTTGTTAGATTAGGCTTCCGGCAAGATGCGGGGACCTCATTTGTTTTCAGTGACGATTGTAAAAAAAAAAAAATGTCAATAACGCCAAATGTTCTACAAAAAAATATGTCAAGAAAAAAGCAAAGAAGTAGGCCCACTTTGGATCGAACCTGAATCGGTGCATGCGTATGAAGCGAACTTTGCAACGCTACAGCTTTGAACAACTCGTTTTGAAAATTCGCTTTATACGAGACCCGGAAAGGAGCACGACGTCGTGCACATAGCATTGTTCTGGTCGAAAGGACTTCTCTCCGATGTTTACTTTTTACACATCGGGAACGGTTTACCAAATATGCAAATTGTCGACTTACCCGTGGCGTGGATGTCTCTCGTCTCGTCGGACTAGGTTTTTTTGTATCTGGATTTTTCGTTCTCCCCAACGCTTCTTGAGTTGCTTAGCGCTTCGTGGGCGGACGTTTGGCTGGCTGTTATACTCGGTGCTGAGTTTCTCCCAAGCTTTAAGTTTAGCCTCCTTCGAGTAGTTATTTGTCTTCTTGTTTTCAAGAACTCGCGCATGTTGCGTTACGAGCGCTTGGAGGAGCGCCTTCTCCTCCGCAGTATAAATAAAACGAGCCCCTGCCCGCTCTTCGGTATCGGCCATTTCCGAGTCGTTGCCGTTGGGGTCCTCCATGATTTGTCGTGCGAGGCGGCGAGGCGGCGAGGCGACGAAGCAGGGCTGCACGGTAGACAAAGGGCGGCGAAAGCAAGAAAAAACGAGACGAAATCGACAAACCGTGAGATAGACGACTGTCGACGAGAGAACGACGAGACGCAGCCGACGCAGCTCGCGAATGCGCTTGTTGCCAGACAAGGTAACGACTTTGTCCGTTTTGCCGCTCAAACACGTCTAAACTTTACGCTGCCTTAATAAAACTTCGTAGTTCACTAATTCGATGTTTGTATGGTACATGTTTTTAGATAACACGAACGAATATATTTACTTTTCACGTAAAAACGGTGTTTTAAATAAAACCTTTGGCTATAATCTCGCTCCCAGACGTCCTCAAGCTTGTTGGAGTGGAGAACGGAATCTCGAGTTCGAGTGAGTGCCGATTCGCGTCTGTGAATACCAATGGCACTTCGAGTGGAGTCGCGCGTCCATACTCCACTCAAGTCGAGTCGAGTTTGGAGTCGAGTAGGGGAATGTTTATGAATACGGCGGTAGGACGTTTTTTCAATATTAGTTTATTTGCATGCCTCTAAATATGAGTGTCACATCTATCAGAAAGCCTGGTGCATTGTTACTGATTTCTACTTCCAAAATCTGCTCCTTCAGCTCATTCAGAACTAGAATTCTGCCTACAGCGCATTACCAAGACGCGCAACTGGGGACATAGGAAATTCAGCTGGAACACCTCGATGAACCGGGAGAGTTGCTCCTGAACACGTAAGTATGCTGACGAAGATGCTGTTACCTGACAGGGAACATATCTGATTCAGGCTGAATGACAAATTGTTTACCTATTTTCTGTAACGAAACAAGACAGAACCTGTACTGGAGTAAGAGCTCAGTATCTTGGCCTTCTTCTGGAGGTTGTGTGATGTCCGAAGTAAAATCACTAGTTTTCCTATGCAAAAGTATATTTTTAAAAATTTGCATCTTCATCTTTGCAGCAATTTGCTAAATGTCTAACCAAAGCATGAAAGCAGAAGCTGGTAGGGAAACTTGATTTTTGTCTTGAGAGTACGGGTTTAATTAATTAATCATGGTACCCAGTCTTTATGCGTATCTGTGTGCAGTTTCTACCATAATGTGTTGTGTATGTAAGAAACTTAACAGTGCATCACCATGTGAGTGAACGTCCAATAAGGTGCTTGTAAAACCACTGCACTATTGTGCGTTCAGTGACTTACTGTCTTGTGCTGTGCGTGGTCAGGCGCGTCCTTGCTTGTGCAAGCTTCAATGTGTGCATTGAGTGCTCCCGCTAGACCTGAAATTCTGTTCCCCGTTTTCTCTCTTTCTCTTGCCCGAGCAAGCCTACTACAGAAGCTGCCGGTCTAACCTTTTTGTTTTATTTCCGTCATAATAAAAATAGCTAAAAGAATCTCCCTAGTGAAAAAAGTAATTTGTATGAGAAATTTCTTGTGTCCAATAAACAGTAATGAATGATACAAGATATATAATAACATATAAGAGCCATGTAAGAACTATATAAAAACTCCATAAGAACTACATAAGATATATAAGAACCATATATGAACTTATAACAAACTTCTCACAAGTCTCTTATATGGCGCTTGTATGTTCTCATATATCTCATGTAGTTTTTATATAGTTCTCATATGGTTTTTATATGTTCTTATATATCTTGTATGATTCATATGTGTTTATTGGACAGAGATATTTCTTATACAAATGAGAATATTCAATAGGGCTTTTGAGCTCCAGTATGGCTGAATACGTTTTGCTAGTCATTTAGTTAAAGGTAATTTATCATTCCTAGATCCTAAATCTATTCCTATTCAGTCTGATAAGCTCCAACATGTACAGGATAGGGTGACCGAGTCATGACGTAATAATCTAAAATGTCTTTAACTATGCAGTACGCGGCCGACCACCCAACCTTCATTTACCTCGTAATGTTTTGTAATGTTTTATTTGCTCAGGAGAGCCGCGGCACCGCAGAAAGGCAAGAGCCCGTACCAAGGAGGCCCGCGGTGCCGTGTCTAGTGATGGTGATTATGTGATGATGTAATGTACAGATGAAAGTTATGATGTGTTAGGCCTAGCAGCAATCTTCGCGGTGATGGTCTTCGCGGTGCTGCCGTGGGCTGCTTACTTCTGGTAGGCCGGTCTCAAGCGCCTGGAGAGGGCTCTTCGCTTGCCATGCTTGCATACGAGCCGGCCGAATTACCGGCGGCGCAGGGAGTCCATGCACCTCGTGGTGGATCCACCTCGTGGTGGATCCTTGACTGTCAGAAGGAACAACGGTACTGCAACTGCAATGCAGCGACGTGCTGGCACCAGGCATCACAAAAGGTGTGCATTTTTGTACTCGTTGCGAAACTCCGCAATAGGGAGTGAGTATTGAGTGTGTTAAAAATAACGTTGTATTTGAAAGATATGGTGACACTATTCTTTGCATGCACAAAACGCTTGCGTATGCTATACTAAATCTCCCTGGTAACATCGCAGACAATACCTCCGCGGTGGCGAAAGTCGAGTTACTCTAGGGCAAAAGATTTTTCTTGAAGCATTGTTTGCCTAAATTTTGGGCATAAAAAGAAGGCCTTGGAACTCTTACTTTGTGGGAGCCGAGGGTGAAAGACGAGGCAGAGGGCACGTGACAGGCGGTCGGCGGAGAAGTCACGAGCTGGGGCGAGACAGAGCGGGCGGAGCGAGGCTGGCAGCTGGACAAGGAACGTCGAAGCCAAGCTGCCTGGCGCGGCCCATGACAAACCCCGGAGCGGTCCACCAGCGAGGTCTGGAGCAAGACCGGTGGAAACGGCGAGCCCTGGCCATATGACCTGGGCTAAGACGATACCGGGCTAGTTCCGCAGCGCGACTCGGGCATTGATAGCCGGGGACAGCCAGCCTACGTAGCGCTGGCGTGGGAAAGGCGATCCCCATGCCTGGACAAGGACTCCGAATGTGAGCTCTGATCGGCGGGCGACAACGAGATTCGGCGTGCCTGGACTTACGGCTCTCGACGACGGGCAACCGGGAGGTACAGTAAACCCATTCTCTGTCTTCTCGTTGCTGTATGTCACTCCCTGGGTGACGAGCGGAGCGCATACCGATGGGGCGGTGATTATGAGTAGAGGGATCTCCGTAAAGAACCCCGCAACTTTCAACCTTTCTTGGGTGACATGGTTCTCCCCAAAACCTTTGCCAGGTTTCAGTGCAACAAAGCGTACCGAACTCGTAGCAGACTGCTATAATAAAAAATTTCTGCAGCAGATGCAGTTCGACCATAATTTAATGATCTTTATATTTTAAAAATTGAGAACGCCATTGAGTCGTGCCTCCTCATGCTTATTCTTATATACTTGCGTTACTGTAAAGTTTGGTATTTTTTTGTTTTTTTGGGAGAGCCAATCGCTACAATATGCGGAGGGGGCTAGGCCAATGGCGTAAATGAAAATATAATTCTACATTAAAAATAAAAACACTTCGCCGTGGTATCGAACATCGCCATGCTCCATGCCAGGGCGCAGGCTGTTTCTTTTAGTTCTTTTTTTTTTAGATCTAGCCATAATTTTAGCCTCGTCATTTGCCTAGCTACTTCGGTAGATGGCAGCAGCTGGTTCTCCCAAGTGCTTTACGGAGAAGTATACCCTCCAGATTTCCCACAGTGTATAGATACAAACCTTTCCGCAAATGTTAAGCATCGTTTTGCTAATCTTGTTGCTTTTTCTTTTTTTGCTGCAAAATTGCGTTATATTTTGGAACAAAATCGATCGGACAGTGTTGCTCTGTTATTGGTAGTGCAAATATAAAAAAAAACATGTATATCAAACGACTAAACAGCGTGCTCGGTTCCTATAGCGTAAAACAAAATGCATCCGGAAATAAAGTATATTCACCGAACATGTACGCCCGAAAGATTCAGGGTCCCGACGTTTCAAAACTGATTTGGTTTCTTCTTCGGCGGTTGACTATTCACAAACAAAGAGCGGCTACTAGACTCGTCGTTTTTTTGGGTGGTTGCCTTTTTCATTTCTTTGTCAGGTGACCTAGTTCAGTGATGTGTGCAGAAGGAAAAGTTCCGATGGATCGATTGAAGTTTCCTCGTGTTGGCAGAATGTGCCACAATTCTATTTAAAGCCTGTGGGTTTATATCCGCCTTGCAAGTGGGCCGCATTCGGTCTTCTGCGCATGGGAAAGTAGGTGTGAAGGTGGGAGAGGAGGTTATACTAAATTCCTCCTGCTCGGGGTGGGGGGGTCGCGGATGTAGACATCTCGGCGTCGGGAATGGCGGGTGTGCTCTAGCAGCTGTGGCTGTAGCCGTTAATCCTTCGCGTAATAACTAAATAAAAAAAAAAAAAAAAAAAAACGTTCCGCTTTTTTCTTTTTTTGTTGTGATTTAGAGGTCGGCTGCGATCAGGCACTGTCCAAGGCGCAGTGTTACCAGGGGATATGAAAACGTGCTGCGTCTTTGGAAATGGTGGAGCATTCACGACGGTGTGCCGCATTTTAAATTTCCGGGAGGATTGACAGATTGAGAGCTCTTTCTTAATTCGGTGGATGGTGGTAAATGTCCGTTCTTAGTTGGTGGAGCGATATGTATGGTTAATTACGGTAACGAACAAGATTTTAGCCTATTAAATAGGTGCGTGGCTCTCCGCATCTTACACCCTTCTTGCATGGGACAAGCTGCACCTAGCCGCACGAAACAGAGCAATAACAGGTCTGTGATGCCCTTAGATGTCCGGGGCCTCACGCGTGCTACACTGAAGGAAGCAGCGTGGTTTTATCCGTTTTAAGACAGTAAGCTTAGAAAAAAGTGACTTGAGTAAATACAGAGGGCTAACTGAAGTCAGTCGGATTACCCCCATGCCCATGGCCCTCACGAGCAATGTCTGCAAACTGGCGGAAAAAATGGTTCTCGCAAGAATCCTCTGGCAGCTCGAAACCGAGGACCGATTCCACCATTGCCAGACAGGCTTCAGACAAGGCCTGAGCACGCAAGATAATCTGCTTATGTTATGTCGCGATGTTCTGGAACGACCATCGAAATCTCAGCCTCGAACGGTCGTCGCGGTCGACATCTAAAAAGGCGTTTGATTCCGTCCCGCACGCGGCGGTGATCGAGAGCGCGGGCCTTGCGGGCGTAGGCGAGCGAGCGCTCAACTTCATCCGCGGCTTTCTTCGTGATAGACGGTTTAAAGTCAAGATCGGAGACAAGACAGGTCCCGAAACTGCCAACCACGTCGGCGTCCCGCAGGGGGCGATCTTGTCGCCGACTATGTTTAATATGGTCATGGCACGACTGCCCCCGCGCCTGTCCAAGATCCCACAGCTTCGTTTCGCCTTATATGCGGACGACATTGCCCTCTGGTCAGTGGCCGGCTCCGTGATGGAGCAAGAATATACGCTTCAGCGAGGACTCGACGAGATCCAAAGATTTTTGGGGGAGGTAGGCATGACCGCCTCCCCAGAGAAAACGGAATTTGTCGTCGTTCTCTCCGGCCCGCAGCGAGAAGCTGAGAAGACCAGAAACCTCTACACTTTGAACCTGGCCGGGAAGCCCATCAAGCGGAGCTCGACGGTCCGTGTATTGGGTCTCTTTATTGACCAAGACGGCAAAGCCGGCACGTGGATGTCCCGCGTGAAAAAGGAAAGTCGGCAGATCCTGCACCTCATTCGCCGAGTGACCAGCAGAAGATGGGGCACCGGCGAGAAAGAAACTCGGCAGCTCGTCCAGTCTCTCTTCTCATCAAGAATCTTCTACGGTTACAACTACCATCACGTCACTACAAAACAACGGGAGGAGCTGGAAAAGTTAAACCGCGAAGCGATACGAATCGTAACGGGCCTTCCAAAGTACACCTGGACTGCGGACCTCTATGCCCACGGCGGGCTGAACAGGCTGGCCGACGTGGCCGAGCAACTCTTGTCTGCACAGAGAACTCGGCTACTGAGCACACGTGCTGGGCAGAGGATTCTCGCAGAGCTGGGAGACCTCCCGCAACCGGCACCGCCGATCTCCCCGGTGCAAGAGCCGCCATGGGAACGACAAATCAATCTCACAGACGATGCACCGCTCCCAAGTCACATGGGCCCCGATCATCCCGAGAGGAGATCCCGTTTCGCGGCAGCGCACGAGAAGCTTGTCGAAAACAGAGATGGAAAGAAACACGTCTGCATCTACACCGACGCGGCCGCAGAACAGCCGTCACCGGAAGAAACCGGAAGCCCTCTCCGAACATCAATAGCCTGGGTTGACACCACCACCCTCGAAGTGGATGCGTGCGCGCTGCCCCCGGGTGTGGGCGTGAAGGGGGCCGAACTTGAAGCCATCCTACGAGCAGCGATACACGCAGAGGAACGTCACTCTGTCGGAACAAAGGTGACGGACATCACTATCTACACAGACTCCAGGGAGGCATATTTGGAGTGCCGTAACGCAATCAAGAGTCAGAGCGAACGGGTGCGAAATATTCACGACGTCGCGAAACGCCTACTGCATGACAGGAACGTCACACTACGAGTCGACTGGGTCCCGGCACACGCGGGTATCCGGGCGAACGAATGGGCTCACAGCGAGGCACGAGCACAGACGCAACCAACAACACAAAAGAGCCCAGACAAGCCCCAGCGCCGAGTGAAACTGGCCCGCCGGACGACTTACCAGACTCCGCGGAATGAGCGGCAATTGCCAAGAAGGAACGTAAAGCCATCCTCCTCCGACTGAGACAAGACGCCGCCGCCGCCGCGAACCGTCACAACCGAGAGATCCCACCGATGCCTCCAGACCTGAACCGCAGGGCACAGGTCACCACAAGGCGGATTATCACCAACACCGCCCTCACGCCGGCCCTCAGGCACAAGATGTTCGGCGATGATCCCAACAAAGGCAAGTGCCGAGCCTGCGCAATGCCGGCGACCGCCTCGCACCTGGTCTGGGAGTGACCAACCTATGGCACAGCCCGGGAACTCATTCTGTCGGAGTTACCGGCAGAACACCGACCCACCAGCTACATGGACTGGATTCTACCTCAGGGCACGTCGCTCGGGACTGTTCAACTCCTGTGGAAGCACCTCTGCCTCTTCGTCCACGCAAACGGAGGGCCTGGAGCCCTGCTTCTACACGGCCCGCCCAGGAAAGAAATCCCCCGTGTCTCTCCCCCGCCGCTGCTGATGCCGTAGGACAAGAGCAGCCTCGAAAAGGCCCAATAAAGACGTTTACAAACAAACAAAAACCCCCGAGAAAGTGTTTGTCTGTTTGAGTAACAGGGCATAGAAAAATAAGTTTCCATACAATTTCGCCAAAACAAACAAAAAAAACAAACAATAATTACTCTTTGGTGTCAACCAGTCTACAACATAAAGGCACGACCACATTGGCGTCGCGGAGGCCTGCGGCGCGACGGTCGGCGCGGCCGGCTGCCGACCAAAACCAGTTTTCGGTTTCAGCGGCGTGACGTACAGCGCCGCAGAGCCAACCGCTTCTTGCACGGTTCAGAGCGCGCCGCTTCTAGCCGCAGAGGAAAGCAGCCGATGGGAGGTGGCGTTGTTAGTGACGTTGCGATGCCATGGCAACGCGGAAGCCGGTTCAGCCGCTTCTCCGCGCGTCTTTCACGTTCCGAAGGACGTAGCATTGTTTTGTGTCGTCTGCTATCCCTATTTCCCCCCGATGCCTTCCCCAACGGAGCGGTTCCTTCAAACTGTGCGACTGTTTCCCTTTTTCTATGACAAGACGCAGCCAGACTACCTAGATAATGACGCTAAGAACAACCGCCGGGAAATTATAGGAGAGGAATTCGGAATTACAAGTGAGTATCTCCGTGGCACTTGTTGCACGTCGTCTGTGTTGTGACGGATGTCGTGTTGATCTGGCGACACTTTCGAAAGTAGCCTTCATCTCTTGCGCGCCGCCGGAACAGCAAAGCATGACTTGTCCTTCAGTATTTCGGTAGAACCAACTCGGCCGGACCCGAAACCTGTGCCTCCTTCCCTTCAGGGCGCGGCGACGTCGCAAGATCAACGAGCAGACTAGGATAATCACATTTATGCTGATCACCAGATCATCACGGACACCTACCATGTAGGCAGCGAGTGCGGCTTCGATGCTGATATATGCGAAAGTTGAGAACCGAAACGGAACAATCTAACAAAGAGCAGACGACGAAAGAGGAAAAAGTCCGACGGGAGGCGCGCGCGCGATCGCGAGAGCCATTGTTGCCACGTGACGCCCGCAAAACAGAGGCCAATATGGATTCCTCGAGGTGGGATGTCAGACGGCGGTGCCGCCCGGCGGCGCCGACCGGCATCGCCGTTCACGCTAGTGTGGTCATGCGTTTAACTGCCGCGATACGCTCGACGCCGCACACGAAAGGAGGGAACTTCCAGACGCTAACCACACTCGTTCTCGGTTGTTAGCAAACAAACCTCGGCGCGTCGGCCAGCTCGCCCGGGGTCCTTTATTGGCTTTGCTCCTTGATACGTGTCTGCTGGTTGTTAGACAAAAACACATCGTACCCCTCGAGTTTTTCCGTCTGTCCTCTCTGAAAGGCGAAGTCTGGCTCGCTCGCAAAGGTAAGACAGTTGTTGTATTGCAGACGACGTTGCAAAGGAGCAGACGACGCTCAGATAGTGGGTCTCGGTGACCCACTATCTTTCCACTCTAACCAATCAGAGCTCGGCGTTCTGACGTCACCGCAACCCCTGGACAAGAAGCAGATGAACTTGCTTTCTGCACAAGATCCTGCCCATATTTGTAAACACTCAGCCCCCGAAGAAGAAACTAAATTGGTTTTGAAACGTCGGCACCCTGAATGTTCAGGGCACGCATGGTTGGGGAATATATATATTTCCATAGCTTCAAGCAACCGGACGGGCTTACGTCAAATGTGTTTACGTTCAGAATATATGTGGATGCGGCACCATTACGCTACATCAGTTCCCTGTCGAGCCGGACCTATACAACTCCCTCGGCTGTTCAATTTAAACCAAAACTACTTTTCGCCTTCGCCGAGCAACCGCGTCTGTACCCACCCCTTTTCGTGTGGTCTGCGGACTGTCGAGAATCGCCTGCCGACGCTCCTGCTTGGCTATTGCAATAAAATGTAAATGGAGCACAGCTTAGTTCTTGAACAATATAGTCGCGTGGCAGTTGGACGATTAGTTTAGTAGTTTAGTGCCTGCTCTTGGTGCTGGCGACTCCTATAGTACGGAAGGAAAAGGGGCCACCAAACTTGAAGCGTATAAGAACAAAATGGTTACTTGGGCTACTTGGTTCATTACGTACATTTAAGCGCCAGAAACGAATAAAAGTTCCTTATCAATCAGGACCAATGCGGCTTGCCTACCCACTTATCAGAACCTCTTGTTTTTATTGCCTGTGCCACGTGCATTTCTCTTGTTTTTTCGCTGTGCCGCGAAAGAATCGCGGTGCCAAAAAAACCTGAAGTGCACGCACATCGGTTGCTGTGTACTGCTAAATGCCTGACTGTGATTGCTTCAAAGAGGAGCGCCCGCAGGAATGTGGAATGTTATATACAATCCCGTTTTTTCATTTCATAACCTTGATTTTGTGATAGGTCTTACAATCATCCCCACTCCCTCTAAAACATTGACTTTTTTTTCCCATAACGCAGGGAGTTTGTAAGGGGCTCAAAAAAAAAAACAAAAAACCACAACGTGTTAACGTTCCGGAGCTTTCTTCAAGTTGTGAGAGATCCCGTGAATGTAAGGAATTACGTCAGGCCTTATTTTATGGCGTTCACCAGCATTTCTCTCAGTGGCATGAACGATTGGACCATTTTAAAGCTTTTTAAAGCCTTAATTGCTTCTTAACGGGACCACCTAGTACCGAAATTTTGTCCATCCGTCCGTCCGCAACTTAATGCCACGTCACCTATGCAAAACGTTTCATCCCCGCTAAACTTGGAGGGAAATTATACGTCACGTCGCACACCAATTCACTCTCCTGCCAGCCCCTCCTTCCCCTCCTCCTGGGGTGTACTCCGCATTCCTCCCTTCCCCTCGCTCCCCCTTCCTTTTTTCCTCTCCCTATTTTCCCCTTCCCTTCCTTCTCTGCCCCCTCCTTGGTTATATGACGCAGAAATTCAGTTTCCCTATTTATTTCTTCCCTCTCCCAATCCCTTTTTTCACCGTCCTACAGTGCCTTTTCCTGCTCCTCCGTCCCTGGCAACGTGACGCGACAATTCAATTGCCCCAAAATTTGTAAAAGAAATCAATATAGCGTCTTCGCTTTTGTAACAACTGTTCCATGTCTTCCAAACAATTGAAACAATCGCTCCTATATCGCGCTGCATTGTAGAAGTTTCAAGATGAAGGTCGCTGCTAATTTTATTCATATTTACTGTTAACACTTAAATGGTTGGACGCCTACATGATTTACAAAACTACCCGCATCATCGAAAGGCAATGCAATTATACGAGCGATCTTGCTGCTAGCAGAAAGCGGAACCCTGACGCCTGGGAAGAGACAGCGCAGACGCAAACACAAGGTTCCCAAGCATAGATAAATTCCTTCCACAAACCACTTTCCTTCCGAAGCGCTACCTGAATATCTAACATACAAATGAACCATTGAAAGCCTAGTGTTTCGTCTAAGGTCAATAAAACAGAGCTCTGCGAAAACTTCGAGACATTGGAGTCACAAAAAGACAGAAGAAGATTCGTCCAGAAAAGTGAAGTAGGTAAAGAAGAACAAGGGCGAAACCCAAACCCCAAAGTGCATATAGTTATAACCAGACCTAACAAGGGCACGGCAAAACCCGGATGACAACAAAGACGTTAAAGAAAGTTTAAAAAAAAAATTCGCGTTCTCAAAAAAAAGAAGAGAAAAGGTGCACCCGCCGTTGAAGTTTGCTTTCTCCATAAGTAAACTAAATAAAATTGAGCTTTGAGAATAAGCAAACTCGAAACGGAGTCGATTTTGGAAGGTACCGGTGCTACGCATTCTAAACTCAGCGCGGGGAACGCGTTATCCGCGCTGGTAGTCAACCGGAGGGCTTCGAATTCCCCGAAATGGCCGGATGAAGGCAGCCGGCGCTACAGCCGTTAAATGGCTCCCCCAAAAACTCGAGGTTTATTTTTCTTTTAGATTTTTTAGTTGACAGGCTTCACGCAAGAGCGTCGTTCGAACGATCCTTCTCAGTTGCCCGCACACGAGCAGGTACGGGAAGATAGCGATCCTAGAGCCAACTGCGGCACCGCTTCTACAGTCGATGTAGAAGGAGATCTCTCGTATGACGCTCTTTTCACGCAAACGTTTACACAATCGTCATGTTCATAGAAAATCACAATGAAATCACTTTCTATTACAGGCATTATGTGCGTCCAACGTTCTACCAGTTCCGCCGCTTCCGCCTGTCCATGGGTTGCACGTGACGTCGTTCAAAAAGCACTCCGATGACCACCAGAGACGAGGGCAAGAAGGACCTCCCCTCTTATCAGGGCCCTCTTTTGTGCCTCCCGGATTTGCACAAGCGTCGCTATTCTCCTCGCAGAAGATTATAAAAGATTAACCCGTCACTCAAAAAAAGCAGCTTCCCTTTCCTCCCCTTACATGGTGGTCAAAAGTATGCGATGTGACGTCAGTGCAGCCCATGCATACGGGCTGATGGTGCTGCGAGCGCCACCAAGAGGACGCATAAAAAGGCGCAAGGCCTTCTGAAAAGCATGTCAACTGATCCTGAACTAATGGCGTTGACAAAAGAGGTGTACAGGGTCGTTCAAATAAATCCCGATTTTTCTTTCTTCATATTTTTTTTTTTGACATCACAGTGAAGTTAACCGGCCGTATTGCACTTCTGCGGCCAAGTGATTCGACAGCGGACCATCGTATGATAAACAATTCTCGACCTGCACTAATATGAGCAGGAAATACGACCGGAGGGCGACAATACTTGAAGCGCTCTACGCAAAGTCGCCTTAGCAAACCATTGCGTGGTATGGCTACAAGGAGACAAGTTTACAGCATCGTCAAGACCTTCAGATAATCTATCAGCCAGGAAGACGTTACGGCAGACCAAGCAAAGCACAAAAAACGGTCGATATTTACTTTATCTTCTCTGTGTTTTCCTGAATATGGTGAATTTTCCGTATTTATCTTGAAGACCCTGTATAATATTCACCGACAAGAGAAGAACGGCAGGAAAACCCTCGGGTTGTCCTGCATCCAGCACGAGCTTGCTACCTTCGACAGCACTTCGACGTCACGTGAGCCTCGAGCGTGCATGCCCAGCGAAAGCAGGACGGAAGGCAACTTGAGAGCTCATGGCCAATTAGCGATTTCAGCGAGATTATCGATCTACTCTGAGCCAAACTCGAGTGAGCCCATGACCTTCCAATGATTCCTGCGTCTTCTGTTCGAGTAGACAGAAAGGTATAATCATAAACGAGAATGTACACAAGCCAATCTTCTTAGCTTTAAAAGAAACTATAGTAATCTAAAAAACACGTTTTCTAAAGTAAAAAAAAAAGTACGGTTTCCAATTTACTTAAAGTTCAAGGCGGGAAATAGAATTCATCAGGCTTGAACCTAAGAAAACATGGCAACTTCCCGTAAAAAGAAATAAAATTAAAAATAATGTATATATAAATATATTATTTTAGTTTTGCCCGTGCCTCGTGGTTTCCTTCTCTCCATTTTCAGCCCCCAGTTTTTCTTCCCCCTTATCACCCTATCTTAGTTGGGATCTCATTCAGTGTGCAATGCTCCTGCCCAAAATAAACGTTTTTGCTAAATGAAAGAACATGGTTGTCTTGTGCTTGTTTTCCGCGTTTTATTCTTTCGCTTTTAAAATTCTTTCACTTGAAGAAGCTATGATGGCGAGGTTTTCGCAGTCTTCGGCTGATACATATCTACTTCACTTTTCCAGCCCTCCTCGCTGTTTATCCTTATGCAACACGATCCCCTGAGGACATACACTTTTAGAATTTGAATAATTACTTCGAAAGTAACTTAGTAATTTATATGGTGTTAAAATATTTTTAGCCTTTTAAATTCACGCGTCTATTAATATCTCAAAACTTTTGCAAGCCCCTTTGTGACTTAATTAAGATGCTAAAAAACGTTGACATATCATTGAAGCCAAGTAGAAATTATCTTCAGTCATTTTGAATCTTCTTCTGGATGTCGCTCCCAACCTGCACTAAGAGAGCTTAAATGTCCCAAATCTTTACACAGCTCCAAATAAATAAGATAGAGTTTTCATATGTTGCTAATTTCTTTTCTTTTATTTTATATTAGGCTCGTTATTGTGCTGTGGTATTAAAGAAAAAAACTACCATAATTTTGTCACATTGACCTCCACAATGCTTGTTTTAAGAAGAAGTAGCATTCAGCAACGACTTGATAATAATTAAGAAAAAAAAAGTCACTTCCCACCAAGAAAAGATTCCTTCGGAATAACGTCGTCAGCCGCGGCGGACGTCAAAGTGGGGAGGAAAAAGTGATAATTTGTAGCCTAGTTGCCTAAAATCCGCAAATTAAATTTTCAAACATTTGTCTGCTTTGGTATTTCAATGAGAGCTTTGTGGCCCGTCGTCTAAACATGCCATAGCAGTTTAAGGAAGTAAACAAGCGAAAGACGTCTCAGCGATATTCAACCGAGGTGTTAGGCTGCGTAAAACCAACCAAAACAAAACTAAGAAGGAAAAAATATTTAAAAAAGCAGCCAAAGCTGCGTGTGCGAAGAGACAGCAAAGTAAGACTCACCTTTTCTACAACTACGTGGCTCATTCAGCCCCTTCCCTTGGCAAATATCGAGCGCTCGCAGATTTGGACTCGGAGCATCCGGTATCGATGATGGAGCGTCGGAGTGATGGCTCTCAGGGGCACAAATTGCAGCAGACGGAGCTGCTCTGCTCGATGGCAAATTCAATATGTGTATGTTTTATACCCCTCTGCTTGTTGTATTGTGCGACAACGTAGGTTGCACAATACAAAAATCAAAGTGGACACATTTTAAAATTTCTTTACTTTGACGCTTAGATGAATATTTATTGACACGAACACATCCGAATGCTAATAAATTTATTAATTGCCCCGGTTTAAATCAGAACTCACTTTAAGAAACTAGCGATTTAGTGTTTTCAAGATTGGGTTTTGCAGTATCAGGCACTAATAATCTGGGTCACTGAAACAATGAATCCCAAACTATCTGCAGGTCTCGCCCGTCCCGCGCCCGTTACCCCGACAAACCTTTTCGGGTAATCCCACTTACATTCAGTGGCAATGCACGGTATGCTTTCACCCTCCAACACGATATACTTCGCAGATGTACTATGACACGAGAGCAGAACAAGCAGAGCTGCACGACTGAGCGCATGCACTCCAAACAGCTTCCGAAACCAGGCACGCTAGAGGAGCATTGCGGATGAAAACACAAACCGTGCACAAAACGGCACAAACAAGCCTGAAGCAGCGAATGGACACTTTAAGTTAACGAGCTTGAGCGCGCTCCAGCGCTCAGAGTTCACTCCAGCTAAACTAAGCGACATTGTCTTATTTCCGGTGCACGGTGGTGGAGCGAGCTCCGTCTTCGAGAAGGTGCGTGAGAGCTCGAGGAGGTCGGTTTCTGGTAAGATGACGGCATTTCCGCTTTCGCGGCCAGTTTCGCGGTGGTCTCACACGTCTCGCATTCTATTCTCGCGCCTGCTTGGATACGTAGATACTTCGACGGCGATCACTTGGCAGCTCGTGCGGCCGTTCGTCATTGTGGGAAATAAAAAAAAAAATGCTGGTGTAGACAGGTACAGAGCCGTGTATACAGAGAGTTTGGTCAGTGGGAAACGCGGGCAGAGCCAGGGCGTTCCCCAGACGCAAAACGTGGGCTTGGCATGCTCTCTTGCCCAACAGGAAGCCTAAAAGATTCCCCTAGCGGTGGTAGGGGAATTTTGTAAAAGAGCCATCCAAAATCATCAGTGTGTGCATCGAATTCCTATCATAAAACTGATACAACGTGTCTCACTGAAGAAAAAAAAAATATATAAATTTTGTGAGATGTTGTACATACCATTTACATTTCCAGCTCCCTTACAGCGGTGGTTTACTCTCATGTTTGAAGGTAACTTAAAAGGAAATGTTTGGGAGAGCATTTTTCCTCAAGTTTTTGCTCTCCTTGGTTTGCATGATTAGTGTTTTGAATTGGTCAATACTGGAGTGGTCCTGTAATAGATTAAAAAGATAGGACTTTAGTCGAGAGCACATCGTGTAATGCCACCTCAAACGCCCGTTTCTGCAGATCCTAGGTTAGCCTGCCAAAGACCTGCACGCGACGTTTGCGCGCTGTCAAAGCTGCTGGCGCGAGTGTGGCGTTGATCTCAAATGTTTTATTTGTTTGAGTTTTTCGTTTCAATAAGACTACGAGCGAAGGAGACCCTATTGACGCTACGAGAGCGAACGCACTTTGAACGGGCTAAGCACACACGCTCGTCCAGTAAGAGCGTCGTCAAAGAAAACATACTCCTGCTTTTCGCACTGGGTGCGCTCGCACTTATATTGAAACGGAGTATAGATACAGCCCAGTGCTCGGATCTGCAGCTGCGGCAGCGTTGCAAGCTATTTGTGCGAAACAAAGTATGGTACGCGAGCACGTACGCAACACTTGACGGGAGCGCGTACTCCGCACGCACCCGTAATTGGGAGCGACGCCGATGCCACAAGCACGAGCAGGAGCAGGCCGCTTGAACGGCTTAATTAAGGCCCCGACGCACAGTTGTGTTGGAGAGCGTTTCACCGCGTTGTGACTGCGGGAACGCAGGACATCCGTACTTATTTGATCGCGTGCCAAGCAATTCCTTGAATTGGATTCCATGCTTCATACGAAACACAGATGTACCTGTGACTCCTTTCGTTTCTCGACGCAACGCAGTCAAACGCTCTCAAACGCAACTGTGCGTAGGGGACTTTACTTCCACGGCACGAGCGTCCGCGCATGCCCCGTTGGCAATGTTGTGCTCGCTATTACATCGCTCGCGTTTAAGCTGGAATGTAATGCATAATTCACTCTAAACAGCTGTCTTTTGCATGCTAATGAGTATACGGAGCACCTACCTCGCATAAATTTTCGGCTCCCGTCGGGTTGAAATCTCTTCGACTCATTCGGTGAAGCAAGATCTTCCTCCGAGGTTCATTTTCCGTTTCAGAGGGAACACTGAAAAGCTTTCCGGTTGACTTTTCTACGGGCTCTGCAGTCTGTCAGCTGCGGCGTAGCAACATCTTGGGAAATTCATGACGACCGGAAGTCCAAAACCGAAAGCCAGAAGTCACGTGACGAATGGACAATAGTGTGCGCGGCAGCTAGTTCAAAGAATGGTGCCACTTTTCCCAGGATAGAGGGGCTTTAAGTTTGACCGCTCGGATGGCAGATTCCTGCCCTCGGCGCTTGGTCTAAAGATTATGTCGATCGCTCCGCTAGCCGCACTCTTCCACTGTGATATTGGAAGACCGTGATTGAAACATCACGTGCACTAGATTTTCAGTCACCGAGAGTTGCTCCGATGCACTTATCAAGTTTGTTTCTCGCAACCACCACCAGTGTTTTATTTCCGGCTTCTGGTTGGCAAAATACGAATTTTTGCAGACGCCCTGGAACACGCCCAGCCCGCTTTCGCCCAATGGCGACTCCTCATTTATCTTCAATACTTCTTAACGAATGGCCATACTCTCCGCTCTGGACAGGTATACATCCTTCAAATGCTTGTCAAAGTTCTTCATATGTCTTACCAAAATTCCAGGACCAGACGAGCCGATGAATTCGGCCATTCAGACGCCATTCTTTGAGGCTTTTTCGGAATTCAGAAGACGTTCGGCGTACCTTTAATCACCGCCTGCAGCACAAATGCAAGCTCTTGCTGTTGCCACCGTCTCCTCGCACTTATTTAACCGAAGTCATCGTCGAACAATTACTTAACGATTTGCGACGTGACGGGAGCCATGTTTAAGCGCGCGCCGAAAAGACAGAACCGGAAACTTAAAAAAAAGGCGTCAGATGGCGACACGATACGAAAAAAAGTACGGTCGTTAAGCTACGCTCCAAACCCGCGCGCTGGAGCGCAGATGTCCGAAGTCTGGAGCTCACTAACCTAACCTTTCCAATGTTTCCTTGTGCAGAGGCTCCGGCTGGAGTCACTGGCGTCACCGTGTTACAGGATTACGTGCCATGCACGTTTTGTGTTTTTATTCCCGTGGCTCCTCTAAAAGTGTGATCGCGCTCTCCGCTCAACTCGCGGCCTCCCGCTGCTGCTGCTGCTGCTTCTGCGTGCCTAGTAAACGGTTTACGTAGGTGTGCGGGTGGGCGGGTGGTCGTCGTACCGGATGCCGGTGAAAAGGCGTCTGCAAAAGTTTTACAGCGAAGCGTTTACGACTCGCAGGTGGGATTTTTTCTTGTACGTCAACAGAAAACCCACGCACGCTCCTTACCACCGTTCGCGCACGAATTATCTCTTATCACGTTGTTTTGACACTTGTTTCAATAAATAAAAAAGTGTCAAAACTACGTGATAGATAAGCACGTAAGCGCTCCCCGCATGCGTTTCTCGGTAAAGACTGCGGTTGCATAAGGTGCCGTGGCAACGGGAAAGTACGAAGTGTGGAGTGATGTCACTAGTCCCACTAACAATGCGGAGCACGTAGCGCTCCCCGCATGCGTTTCGCGGTGAAGATTGTGGAACACTTTCACATATAAAAAAGTTTTGGTACGGGGCATTAAATTTGATTTCGCCAATCATTTAATATAGACACTTTTGTTGTCTACAAACCTGAACTGCCGCTTGAGTCTCAATCGACTTTCAGCCGCACCGTCTTTGGAAGTCAGTTGAGCTTGCTTATGCCACCAGTGCTAGAAAGCATAAATGTTACACAGACAACAAAGTTGGAGATTTAATGAGGGCCTTCGCCTGCACAATGTTGCATTTTGGAGGAGCGACGTTGGTTTACAAGAATACTAGAAACATTTTAACAGACCTCGCACTCCTTCGTTCTTTTGGCGTTCACCCGGAGAATAGGTGGTTCAACGTTTCATCTAGGAACTGTATTGACCCCTATTAGCAATCTTCCGATCTTCCGGGATCAAGAGGCTCATTTAACCGTCGTCATCCCGCCCCACTTTCCCCTTTCCCTCACCCTCATTGAAGAATCGTCAACCCACCTCACTCTCCCTGTTCCCCACCCTACACACCAAGTAAGGCCACCAAGCCAGGCGTGTGAATCAAAATAAAATATGTTTGAAAAAAAAAAGAAAAACATTTCAAGCAGCAGGTGGTCTCTGTTCACTATTTTTATAAACTGGAAGTTCTCCGGGACGTCACAAACTGGAGAACTAGCTGATGTCGTTTGACATAAAAAGGGTCTATAGTGCAATGGGAAATCGTTGCAGGTAATACCACAGCTTCGCTGTCGAACCACCTTCACGCCGTGGATTGGAGCCTAAACATTTTTTTTCTGACTCTTGGGCGTGCTTCATATGGAACCTCAACTCTCAAGTCAACTCGCAAGCCAAGTAGAACTTATAAAGGGTAGAGAGTAGTCAGCACTACTGTCTTTGCGTTCTATAGTACTATGATGCCTAGAGCGCGTCTTAGTATAGACCAGGGGTGGCCAAACTGCAGCTCGCGAGCCGCATGCGGCTCTTCGCGGGTTCAAGTGCGGCTTGCGGCTCCCTGGTTAGCGTGCCCCCTTTCACTCCTAAATCCACCCCCCCCCCCCCATAAGAAAAGCAGTTTGCCAGTTTTGCATTGAACTACGCACAAACAGCTAGACTGCTTTTTGAAAGATGTGTCTAGTGACACTGTTTACTTTATTGTCCTAGAAACCATTTGGAACCGTATACGCATAACGGCCGTTTGCATCACGAACAGTGGCTGGCTAGCGAACCACAAATTCAATTTTGCTTAGCTGTTGAAGAGATATTTTTTTTTGGTGTTACTTGTAGTGGACAATTATACTTGTCCCCTTTGAAAAGGACTGTTTCCTCCATGTCGTTCCTTGTAATAAGTACCCCCCCCCACACACACAAACACACACACGCAAACACTTTCTGTTTTTTTTTCTTCTTTGTTTTGTTCCCCGCAGGGGGAACCTGTGGAAGCAGGTGGTTGAAGAGTGGCGTCTCCACGTACCTTGAGCCCCGCAGGGGGCGCCTGCACCTTAGGTGCTAGGTGCTTCGTGAGTAGCGTCACCACGGACCCCAGCCACGTGGGCCACCATACCCGCACGCAGGGGGCACCTACTTTAGCAGGTGCTTGGTGAGTGGCGTCACTACGAACCCCGAGCCATGTGGGTTCGCCCACCCACGTCTGGCTGTGCGTGGCGTACCCGTGTCCGGAGAAAAGGGGACCCTGGTGGTTGAGCTGAGCCCGGGATATGTTTGGACCCTTCGGGGCCCCCCAGCGAGGCAATACACCGCTTCGGCCTCTGCTTCTCGTAGACGGGTGTCCTGGCTTGGCCCGACCAGGATGATTCAGTCAGTCCCTCTTCTACCCTCTTCTTCCTACTTTCACTTTTCCTCCCACATCTTTCTCTTCTTCTACATTCTTTTGCTTCCTTTTTCACCTTCTTAGGCGGCAAGGGCCAACCTTGAGTGGAAACAGGACCTGTCCCTGCAACCACACTAGGGTATAGTGCCCGGGCAGCACTGGTAGTGTAATTGTGTCAGCCAAGCCTTTCTTGCTATGGCACATTACCTACCCCCTTGTTGGGCTCCGCGGTGGGCGGTGCTCCCGGGCACTGAACTTTCTTTCCCATCTTTATGAATCTGCAAAACAAAACCTTCCTCGATCGGGCTCCGAAAAGAGTCCGCACCGAAGCACGTACACTTGAAATTCCATTAGTAGTTACACCGCAGTATCCAAAGTTTTTGGTGATGCACTCAGAGACTGTGAAACCACTAAGTAAACTGTCCCCTTTTCTTGTCGCGAAAACTCTAGAGGGCGTTGTGGGAAAGACTTTTCAGGCTAAGAAGATGATATCAGTTGACCTCCTCGTAGAGGTTCACACTAAGATCCACAGTGATGCTCTACTAGCATTGAACTCAGTCTCCGATTACAAAGTCACCGTAACCCCCCACCGCACACTGAATCCAGTACAAGGCGTAATTTCTGAAGAAGACCTGTTAGAAACTCCAGAAACGGAAATTGTTGAGGGCCTCTCTAGCCAGGGTGTGATCGCCGCACGGCGCATGACACTTCCACGTGATGGCGTGGAACACAAGACAAAACACATCGTACTGACCTTTGCAATGACCACCCTTCCACAAGCTGTCAAGGCAGGTTACCTGCATTGCCGCGTTCGGTCATACGTACCGAACCCGCGGCGCTGCTTCAAGTGCCAGCGCTTCGGCCACGGCTCGCGGAGCTGCCGCGGATCTGACACGTGTGCGAGGTGCTTTAGCAAAGAGCATCTCGCAGATCACTGTGAGAACGATCCGAAGTGCACTAATTGCGAAGGGAAGCACGCTGCATACTCTCGGTCTTGTTCTCTCTGGAAGCAAGAAAAGGAAATACTTACGTTGACGGTCCAAGAGAACATTCCATACCACGAGGCAAAGAAGCGTGTCTTGTTTGCCTCACGTGGCTCATATGCAGAGGTTGTGCACAGGGGACCTGCACGGCCGATGGTGTCCACGGGGACGCAGACATCTTCGGGCGACCTGCGTGTCCCGTCGGGGTCCCCCTCCACCTCGGGAGTGGTGCGGCAAACACCGCCCCCGAGCTCTAGGAAAGATGTGGGCGTGCCCACACCCAGTAAGGAGCAGGGCTTGGCGACCCTTGCTCCTCCCACTGCCCTGCCTCCCAAAGGACGGGGTATGACACTCCGCCCTTCTGGTACCCAGAGGAACCCTGGCCTGCCAACCAAGCCAGCGGCACCCAAGGGTCAGCCATTGGCGACAACCACTGACGAGCCATTGGATCAAAGTGGGCTCAAGTCCGACGAGGACAGGTCCATGTCGGGGTCGGAGTGTTCCCTTCCTGGCACTGGTGGATCCACCAGTGAGCAGAAGGGTGGCAGTAAGAAGAAAAACACTCCTCGTATGAAGATTGATTTTAAGACCTGAAAATCTATCCCTTGTCTGTATGTACTTAAGCTTTCCATCATTTTTACGTTTTTAGCTTTTTAGATTTCGCTCTTTTAAAATATGGCTTGCATTATGCAGTGGAACTGCAGAGGTTTTTTCTGTGATTTAGATGATGTGAAGCTCTTGCTGCAGAGGCATGAACCCTCTGCATTTTTCCTGCAAGAAACTTACCTCAAACCTTCCAACAGCAACTTTCTTAGATCATATCAAGTCTACAGGAAGGACCGCGTGACTACCTCTGGCGCTTCCGGTGGGGTTGCTATTCTTGTAGACAGTGGCACTCCTGCCTGTGTGGTCCCCCTAGACACGCCTCTGGAGGCCGTTGCGGTGAGGTTGCTACAGCAACGCCTTATTACAATTTGCTCTATTTACATCCCCTCCTCATTTGCCCTGGAACTCGTCCAACTTGAAGCTTCAGTTGATCAGATACCTGAACCTTTTCTTTTAATGGGCGATTTTAATGCACACAACCCCCTCTGGGGCAGTTTCCGAACTGACACTCGAGGTTCTGTTGTGGCGCGGTTTTTATCTCTCAGAGAGGTATGTGTACTAAATACAGGAGAGCCAACATATTCTAGTTCTGCTAATCCCTCCTTTTTTTGCATTGACCTCACTATTTGTTACGCTGCACTTTTTACAGATTTTATTTGCAATGTATTGAATAACCCTTATGGAAGCGATCATTTTTCGGTGTATCTTACTCCCTCGGAAGTCCTGCCCAGGCTGCCTTGTCGTTTCCCCCGTTGGAAGATCTGTTCAGCAGATTGGGACCTTTTTCAGTCAAATATCCCTTCCTCCCTGAATCTTTCGCAAGCGGCCTCCGTGGACGAAAAAAATGCTCTCATAATTCAACAGCAATTGTTGAGGCAGCCCGTCTGTCCATCCCACAGACATCCGGCAAGCTGCCGAGACGTCCAAAACCATGGTGGGATAACGAGTGCAAAGAATCCCGAAACCGCCAAAACTGTTCTTAGGCAAGATTTAGGAGGTATCCTACTTCCAGAAACCTCTTGGCATTTAAGCAATTACGTGCAAAAGCCCGCTATATTAGGAAACGGGCAAAAAAGAGATCAGTTTGCTCGTATGCATCTTCTATTAATAGTTTCACGCCAGCGAAGATTGTCTGGGACAGAGTAGGTAGAATGGATGGTGACTACCATACTTTCTCAATCCCCTTGCTGTTAGACGAGAAGGGAGAAGCATTTTCATCATTATATGAACAAGCCAACGCACTGGGTAGACACTTTGCACAAGTCTCTAGTTCTGAAAACTACACTGCAGTGTTTCTAGAGTTTAAGTCCAAGCGCGAGAGAATTCCAATTCGCAGGTCAGAAGATTGCACTGAAAAATATAATTGTCCTTTCTCCCTCGTCGAGCTTCGTCGAGCCCTTGCTGCTGCAAAGCCTACATCCCCTGGGCTTGATGCAATTCACCCTAGCATGCTCTCTCATCTACCTGAAACATTTCTAGTCATTCTCCATCAGTTTTTTTTTAATATCATCTGGGCAAAAAGAAAGTTTCCTAGCACCTGGAAACAGGCTATTGTCAACCCCTTCTTAAAACAAGGAAAGGACAGAAGTAAAGACACGAGCTACAGGCCAATTGCCCTTACTAGCTGTTTGGGGAAAACATTTGAGCGGCTAGTCAACAACAGGCTAGTCTAGGTACTAGAAAACAAGAAACTACTGAGCAATTTCCAGTGTGGTTTCCGCACTTCCAGGTCGACTGCTGACCACCTGGTACGTCTTGAGACGACGGTCCGCGAAGCTTTCATAAATAAGCAATTTTGTCTGTCTGTATTTTTCGACCTCGAAAAAGCTTACGACACCGCCTGGCGGTACGGCATACTCCAGGACCTTATCTCTGTGGACATAAAAGGGAGAATGTTCAACTGCCCTGCTGACTTTCTTCAGGATCGTAGTTTTCAGGTACGCCTGAGAGCTACAATCTCCGACCCTTTCCCCCAGGAGAATGGCGTGCCGCAGGGCTGTGTCTTAAGCGTCACTTTGTTTATTATAAAGATAAATTCTCTATCTCAAGTAATTCCGCCCACAATCTCTCATTCTCTTTACTTCGACGATGTCCAGGTTTGTTTTTCTTCATGTAACTTAGCCATCTGTGAGCGACAAGTTCAACTTACGGTAAACAGGATGAGTAGGTGGGCTGACCAGAATGGCTTCCGGTTTTCTGCCGAAAAGACTGTGGCTGTTTGTTTTTCTCGAAAACGAGGAATGTCTCCTGAGCCATCATTGTATATTAAAGGTACACCCATTCCGGTTAAATCGGAGCATACTTTCTTAGGCCTAGTATTCGATAGTAAATTAACTTTTGGCCCACATATAAAGGAACTAAGATTAAAATGTCAGCGAAAGTCGAATCTTCTTAAGGTCCTTGCACACCGTTCTTGGGGTTCCGACCGTGTCTGCCTTTTGCGAATCTACAGGGCCTGCGTTCGCTCAGTTTTGGATAAGGGAAGTATTGTTTACGGTTCTGCCAAACCCTCTACACTTAAAATGTTAGACCCAATCCATCACCAGGGAATCAGACTGGCAACCGGAGCCTTTCGAACGTCTCTTGTGCCCAGCTTGTATGCCGAGTCAAATGAGTGGTCGCTTGATAAACGTAGGTTTTATCTTAGCACGCAGTACTATTTAAGACTCCGTTCTCTTCCACAGCATCCAAATTTTTCTTTGATTGAAAGCATAAATTATGAGCAGGCCTTTCAAAACAAGCCATCCGTAACACGTCCGTTTGCACTTCGTGTGAAGGACGCTGCAGCGACTTACAGTTTTGACATATCCTGTTCTGTCATGGAAACTGAACAAAGACTTGCTCCCAGGGATGACCTAACTATAACATGCGACCTCTCTTTGACAAAATACAACAAGAAAGTGTCCGCCGCTAGTGTTATAAAGCAAGAATTTTTTGAGATTGCTAGTCGTTACGAGACGGACAAATGTTTTTTTTACTGATGGGACGAATGGTGCTGGCTATGCTGGCTGCGCTGCGGTTGGGCAGTCCTACCAACGTGTTATTCGAATTAATGCCAATGCATCTGTGTTTACAGCTGAGCTTCATGGACTCTTAGTGATTGTAGATGAAATAATCAAACAAAAATAGAGATTATCTGTGATATTGACAGACTCGCTCAGTTCCCTCCTTGCCTTAACTCTGCAACATCCTGGAAGCATCCCCTGGTTTGTCTGCTTCGTGTTAAATTAATGAATGCTATAAAGCAGAACATCACTATTCACTTTTGCTGGGTTCCTAGCCATATAGGAATACACGGCAATGAGGAAGCCGACCGAGCCGCAGGTGCATGTGTAAACAGGTCCATTGAAATTCACACCCTCCCAGTGACAGACTATAGAACCACACTACGAAATAAAATCAAAGATTCTTGGCAAGTAGAGTGGGACTCTGACCCTCACAATAAGCTATATAAAGTTAAACCTGTTTTGAGCGAATGGCGCAGCGCCAGACATCGAGAAAGGTTCTATGAGGTCATCTTATGTCGACTGAGGATAGGCCACACACACCTGACTCACAGCTACCTTCTAAGAAACGACGACCCACCGATGTGTGACTACTGCTCAGAAACTGTAAGTGTACTTCACATCCTTTTAGTATGCCCACAATTTAATAACGAACGCCGCTCCAACTTTTCTATCTTTTTCACAAAACAAATACCTTTCCACTTGGCACTTTTGCTTGGAGACGAGCCCGTTACTCCGTACAGACAAGTTTTTAACTTTTTAGAAAAGTTTAATATTTTACATCGACTTTAAACTACAATCTTGTTTAACTGATATTTGATATTTTGACCCACTGCAATAGTAAACATTTAGTCTTGTGATATTTACTTACCCTGTGTTTGGCGCACTATGGCCTATGTTGCTGCTGCGCCAGAAAACTCAAAATTCATTCATTCATCCATCTTTGTTTTGTTTTTTTTCTTGCGGCTCTCTGAACTCATGTAGTTATGTCTGCAACTCTAATCCCATGTCACTCTGACCGCCCCTGGTTTTGAGTTTTCCATCTCAGTAGGTACCTGACCTGTAGACAGAGGGCGCTGACACACGCGTGTCCATGAGGTGTCTTCAATTAGGTTGGTTTGTTTTAGCGGGCTCGAGGCTGTGTTGGTGTGTTATGTCGTTTTCGCTTTGTTTTGTGATATAAATGTATCCGTTGTAGTACAGAACTAATGACACAGTGGTAACGGGCCACCTTAAAGACTACAACGTAATTACGAGTATAAAATGTGGACGTTTCTATGAACACCTTGTTCCGATCATGTTCTTCGTTTGGCCAGGTTCGGCGGCAAAACGACTGAAATGATGCTGGGGGGGGATTACGGATGTCTACGGCCGTACTGGACGTGCCCGCTGATACTTCCATAAAAAAAAACTATTAAAAATACTAATGCATGCAGGCACCGTGAAAAATCAGGTCGACGACCTGAATAACAATGTTCTGAATCGCAGAAAACAGATGAACTCGCAAGTTTAGTTGTCACTGTACGGTTTACGAGGACATTAATGTTTCGTGTTAATTTCCGACCAGAAACCTCCCTGTAATGACGCATCGAATACAAAAAAGAAACGATATGGTTTCTTTAAAGAAATTAAGTACTCGAAAGATCTTTTGATGGTTCATTCTAGGCCAAGCATGAATATTTTTTCAACTATCAGCCCTGCTAAATTATTCATTAACAGCATTTCACAATGTTCACCTTAGGAAGCTATTCGTTATACGGACATTTCCTTACAAAGTATTGAAATTATGAGATAAGAGACAAACCCATCACTTGAAGTCTGACGTCTGTTTTCCGTATAATTTGCGAAATAAAATGAAAAGGCACAAGAAAATAGACCTCCAGAACGATTAGGTCAAGTCAAAGGCCAACCACAACTTCATGGATTTGTGTAGACAATCTTTATTTATTTGAACAAATACGCTTTTACTTTCAGTGGCGTCGAAAGTAAATCCAGCATTGGACATCGCCGCACTCAAGCGAATTTCATGCAGACAGCTTCTTTTCGGCGTCACATGTTGCGTGCCTCAGGCGCTTTTGTCAGGCACTCACAAGATGTCTTCGACATGTTTTTCACCCAGGCTGCCAACCCTTTGTGTCTAAATGAATTAATTGAATTGGATATCTTTAGAGAATTTAATTGCTGCAGACATAAGACCGAGCACATTGTATATATATTTTTTTAATTCATAAATAAACAAATTCGACGCATGTTTACACCGCACAAATGATTCCCCCATATAATCAAAAGCAACTGTTTTGGCCACGTAATGACGGCAAGCAGTCAGCTAGTAAAAATAATTATCAGACGACACTTCGCAAAGCAAGGCAAAAACTCGCTGTAGAACGCGACAAAAAAAAAAAAAAAAGAACCACACGAATACGTCTTCGCCAAGGCGCAGAGGGGAGAGAGGAGCGACGATTTAAAGCCACCGTAGGGCGGGCGCGTCACGTGATTCCAAGATGGTCGCGCGCATGCTACGGAGGGCAGAAAGTTCTATACTTTCTGTTCACGCGTGTTCTCACGCTCCTGTGGTCGGGCTCATTTGACTTCGGTTCGGCCTACGCCGACTTTGTGGAGCCATAAGTGCTTGTTCGGTTTTATAGCGAAGGTGACACGAGGTTTACTCTCATGCGGTATGCATACCTCGGCAGTTGCATTAGCAGACGGCCGGCGAAGGCATACCGAATTCACGCTCTTATGTTGTTACTCCCTACTCAGGTAAGAATTTTTTAAATTATTATTATGACACACGTAATGTGGGCGGCGGAGAAAAGCTTACCGAAGAAAAGCTCACCGGAGGAAAGCTCACCGGAGGAAAGCTCACCGGAGGGAGGCTCGCCGCAAAACTCTCTGACGCGAAAAAAAACTCACCAGCGTTTTAACGGATGCGGAGAAAGGCTCACCTACGAATCAATGAATTTAGCGTCTCTCAAGAGAAACACCTTCAATTTACTTAACTAAAGTGTGCTGGAATTCCTTATGCGCGTGCGGTCATTCTGCGCTTGGCTAGCAGAATTTATTTTTAAAAAAATATAAAAAAAAAACAGCATTGCTGAACACTAATTAAAAAATAACGGGAAGAAAAGTGGGAAAAGAGGAGGGGGGGGGAGATAAAACTTGTGTAGAGGGCTGCAGCTTGAGTAGTTTCTGGATATTTACTTATCAGATCACATTTCATGCAGTATACCGATACCACATTGCCAAATCTCCGGATTGCACCGTTTGTTTCAAAAACTGATTTGAAGTCTTACCTCATTCGAACGAAAATTAAAAAAAAGTCGTATGATCGCTATTCCGGCTACGTCAAAATTAAATATGCTAATATTTAGGCGAAATGGGTTAAACTTAAAGCAGAACGAGGGCTAGAGCCAGGGTGGAGAATAAAAATCTAGACGACTTAAATCGTTATTTATATGAGACCGGTTTTACTAGGACAGTTTAACTCAAAGATTTCCCGCAATAAATAATCCGGCAAAAAGAATCAGTTTACATTTTGTGTAAATATATTAACTTTTTTCTTTCTCGTTATCATGATCAAAAGCTTTTTGAAGATTGTTCACAAATGCGAATGAATAAAAAGGGGAATAAGGCACCTGAGTCGCAGCGTACACCCAGAACTTCACTCTTGTCTTGTGTGTGTTGCCCTTTGACACAGACGCAGACTTCAAGCATTCGTAGGTCATCTGTACCCCTTAGGCATGCAAGTAAAGGCAGGACCTTTCTCTTGCCACTTGAAGGGGTGTAGGAGAGTGTCTTTCGTGGCCACGATTGGTTTTATTATTATTTAAATATTGATTTTAATTTATTATACACAGCTTGCATGTGAAGTCGCTCGCGGCCATAGCAGTATTTTATGCGCCGCGAGCGTTAGGGTCGGTGTGTTAGTTTCGCGCCGCACAAGTTGTAGTTCGAAGAAACCAGTAAGCAGAAATAACCGTCAATACCCAGCGATGCTGACGCCTGCAAGCTATGTATTATGGACTTCTTCATTCTGGATGATATTTCTGGTTAACGGTGTCGTTCATAATAACGACACATGACTATCAGAAGGTTCAAAGTAGAAGCTAACAAGCCAAATGGTTTTTAATTGCAATTATGTGCAATCGAGAAGTTTTTTGTTTCAATGCAGGCTCAAGCGTGAACGACACTCAAGGGATAGATAGACCTTTCGGTCGACGGGACAAGGGGACCGCAACAGCCAGCGACGGAAAGTTGATGGAATCATTTGGCGTCAACGATTCGTCGCCTACGCGGCTGTGCTCTGGCCAAACTGATTTTGCTGAGCTATATGATTGGATAATTACAAAGTTTCTTTCTTTACAAAAGAAACAAATGAACCCAACTTGATAGCATGCAGCGAAACAACACGACTGACATGTCGGCCTTCCTAAAAATAATCTAATGCAGGATTAATCTACAAAATCATGCTCATATGTTGCACATAATGTTACAGGTAGGAGAGATACCAAATAATTGACATTCTCACATTTTTGCACTAAAGGGCCGTCCAAACAGGACACCCCAGGATCTCATGCCGCGTCGAAGCACCTGCACATGGCGTACTCCAATCCTCTTTAGTCTCTGTATTTTTATTATTATTTTTTTTTTTTGCCGGGAGGAAAAGATTTTTTCCGCTTGCGTAGTTGGACAGGCTTGGGGCATGCTGATTGCGTGACCGCAGACAGCAACTCGTACGCCCCGCTGGCTGTTGTCAAGGCCTTTGCTGCTCGTATCAATGCCCAAACTCTTGAAAATAAGAACGTGGAAAGGACGACAGCAGAAGAAAGCTGTGCTGTTCGCGTAGTTGATGCCCAAACTCAAAAAGGGACGGGTGGACAGCAAATATAATTTCGGATGCCGGTGCAATGTCGCTTTACACAATCTGCCGTGTCCTGTTCGGACGGCCCTTTATACGCCTCGCAAGTGGGCTCATTTTCGTCTTCTGCGCATAAGAAAGGAAGTAGCGGTGACGTCAGAGCGCCGAACTCTGATTGGCTGATCGCGACCCCCTGTCTGAGCGTCGTCTGCTCCTTTGCAACGTCGTCTGCTCGCAACGTCGTCTGCGTCTCTCTTACCTTTCCTGCGACTTTCGGAGCGAACTCGACCTCGCCTTTAAGAGAGGGCAGACGAAATAACTCGAGCGGTACGTTGTTTTTGTCTAACAACTAGCAGACGCGCATCAAGGAGGGAAGTCAAAGGACTCCCTGGCGAGGTGTCCCGGGGCGCCGAGGTTTTTTTGCTTAGAACCGAGGCAAGTTCCCTCCCAAATACTTTTTCCCTCCATTCGTGTGCGGCGAGACCCCTCACTCTTTAACGGCGTCGGCGGGTTGGCGCAGTTAACGTCGTCTGCTTTACGTCTGCTAGTCAAAGCGGTCAAAGCGATGGCTGCTTTACCTTTGCTGCGTCTGTCGGAGATTCACCGCTTTTTCATCGGCGAGAGTCACCGTTGCCTCGGGAAACAAGGAGATAACAAGAGGAAGAAATTGACCCCTTAATCTAAAATTGAGGTCAGCAATCAAAATATTATACGGGAAGGGTTCACAAGGGTCGCGCGGGCATATTCCATTCAGCACGCCAGCCGGTCGTGGGCAGACGGTCGCCGAGTCGCGGAGAGCCTGCTAGGCCTAACTGCCCAGCTCGTTTGGTCGCGTTCGGTGGGATCGTGGCCGTGGGAGCTTTTCCCGGGTGTTTGTGGATCCAGCGTTCTTGTTCGTCGTGGTCTGTTTCAAGTACTTTTTACTTTTTTCTTGCTGCTTGAAGTCGGGACGCGTCAGAACCGCACGTAAAAAAATAAACGTCCGTGGGTCGTCGCGACCGCGGCGTTGTCGGCCATGTTGATTTGATCGTAAGAAGTGCGTAAGACAGCTTCGGAGCTGTCGTAGGATTTCGTCGTAACCTGCGCAAAACGTACGAAAATTTCGTTTCGTGAATACGAATTTGTTCTTAAGTTTTGTCTTACGCACATTTTCGGCGTAAGATCGTTTCGTGAATCTGGCCTCTGCACTTTCAAAAGTCACAGGAAAGGTAAGACAGACGTAGACGACGTTGCGAGCAGACGACGTTGCAAAGGAGCAGACGACGCTCAGATAGGGGGGCGCGATCAGCCAATCAGGGCTCGGCGTTCTGACGTCACCGCTACCCCCTGCGCGAGAAGCAGACGAACTTGCCCTCCGCATACCCTCGTTGTATGAGCTGTTTCAATCATCAGCGGCTCAATGACAATTTGCACTGCCATGTAATTCTGGTCTATCGTAAGTTACACAACTGCCGTTGCATCAGTGGCGATCGAAATCGCTTGTGCAGGGGGGGTATATTATGGTCAGAGAATGTTACAGTATTTTCCAAATTAGGGTATGCTTTATATAGTAATGTACTTATGTTTAAGAATTGATATTTATGTGGTAAGAACTGAATGACGATTTGCTTTTTTTTTAATCGCTCGTTATCAAAGCATTTTTCATCTATAAACTGCTGCAGGTAAAAAAAATATCAGGATAAGCTGCTCGCATAAAGCCTTTCACTCTTTCCAATTTAGCAGGGTAAACGCTAAAGATGAGGTAAGTGGAGGGGAGGAAACCAGCTGTCGCGGCGAGCAAAGAGCTTTGTGAGAAGGCCTTGTTCTACTTTTCTTCACCTGAAACAGGCGATAGTGCAGCTCTCAAGATCGCGCTGATTCAGGATGGGCATTAGTCAGCAGGAAAGAGGGGCTGTCAGTGTATTTCTTTTGGTTTCGATCCCTCGAGGGGAACGGAAAAGGTCGCTGTACCCGGACAAACAATGAACTGAGCCTGATCTTGACGGCACAACTACGTCTTGCTTACAGTTCTAAAATAATACCTATATAAGCAACTGAAGTCTTTCAGGAAAAAGGGCTGCAATGCCCCCGATTTCTATTTGATCGGAAATTAACGACTTACATTTTTTAACAGAAGTAAGACATGGAGGAACAGAAGACCTAGTGTGGAGTATGCATCAAGTGAGGACTATCTAAGGAAAGCACTTTTTTGAAGCAGACTCTGCCCTGTGGGCTACACACAGGGTGGAGATAGTAGTCCGTAACTTACAGTGGATGTTTGCATTTACCTCACAGTATAGAATATTTGAGGCTCGAGAAGAGTGCTAAGTCCTATGCATACATTTAAGTAGCGATAATGAATGTAGAGAAGAACAGGGGTGTTTCCGACCGACGAGGCAGCAAAGCATTCTAGAGAACTTCCATCGAAGCCTTTTATTCCAGTTTTTATTACCATCGTACCTTTCGACGTGTGCCTTCTACCGGAAGATACAGAAATCTCTTGCACATTTGAATTTACAGCCTGTCTTACCTAATGTAATGTATATTGCTAATTTTAAAAGATCACAACCTCGAGCATAGATACTGATTGCAATACGTTCTCACGCTTGCCATGAATGCCACAAGGCAGAGAAGGCTCCTCGTCGTTTCGTTAGAAAGTAAGCATTTCATGTTTAATTTCATTTCATTTCTTTCACCCTTAAATTCCCACAGGAATTTTTCATAAGAGGGGGGATTTAAACACTTAAAGTAACACAACAAACAAAAAAGACTAGAGTGTTTGTGAACACGTGCAAAGAGGACGCAAGATGGTGACTGGAGAGGAAATGGCAGTTCCGAAGTTACTGCCTTCTGGGAGGCTCACAATAGGTTCCGGGAGATTGTTCCAATCAGTGATAGTCAGTTGTAAGGGAGAAAATTAGAATAGGTTAGTCCTAGGATTAGTCAGTTGAACTTTGAAGGGATGGTCGGTGCGGGGGAAGATGTGGTTGGCCGGTGGGCAGTATTCATTTTTTTTAAAGGAAAATTATAATACATATTGTGCAGGTGGCGAAGACGTGATACTCTTTTCTTGTTTTAAAAGAAATAGGTTTAATTTAGCTTTGATTGCGGTAACACTTGTGGGCTGATAATTAATAATAATAATAATAATATTTATTCACATGAAATATATACAAAAACAGTGATCTGGCCCACAAAAGCAGGGGTGTGCTTGTGTGTGGGGCCAGGCAAACGACGGAACGCATCGACATGAGGAAATCGGAATCATATTGCACAACAGAAAAAAGGCACTTAGAAGTTATGCAGTTAGACATATTACAATTAATTCATTAAAGAATGACACCAGGTTTTAAGTTTGAATTTTATTTTTTTTAAGGATGTCATAGCTATTAAAAATTGAGGAAGTCTATTAAATAATGTTGGAATATAATGATTTCTTGTTCTTTTTCCGTAGTGGGTGTATCCTTTCGGGACAACATATCTTTCTGTATGTCTTAAGACTCTGGTTTTGGCCACTTTATTCTTAAAAGTCTTATTAAAAAAGTTTTTCGTGATTGTAGCAAAGATATGAAATTTTTCAAAAAATAAAATACCCAGCTTTGCCACCTTTTCCTCTAATTCTAATGTTTCGTACCCAGTTCCATGGGTGATATGGTTCACAATCTGTTTTAATACCCGATCTATCGCAGTCATTTTAGAACGAGAACAATGACCATATACAGTGATACCGTAACGCAACGTCGATTCTACTAGTGATCTGAAAACTAACAATCTTATTCTTAAAGAGCTGACAAATTTTAATTTATACATGTTGGCAGATATTACACGCAAACGTTTTATTATGTAATCTATTTGTTCATTCCACAACATGTGCTCGTCGAAATAGATGCCTAGGTATTTAACAGACCTGCTATACGGCAGAGGCAAACAGTTGCAATTATGACAATGAGCTGTATGAAGGAGAATACATGGAGACAACTGAACACGTTTATGCGGATTACGGAAACAGACAAGCTTAGTCGTAGGAACATTCACAGAAATCATGTTAACAGCAAACCAAAGCAATAATGTATCAACGTCTTTTTGAAGTAGAGAAACTGAGTTTTCATAGTTATCAGATGGTAGCAATAACACTGTATCGTCTGCATATTGGAAAATTTCCGAAGCAAAAGGCAAGCAACCGAGATCGTTGGTGTAAACATTATATAACATGGGTCCCAATGTACTACCCTGCGGTACTCCACAATCGACTGAAATTTTATTACTCACGTGGTTCATAATTTTTACCATTTGAAATCTATCCGTGAAATAACTCTCGAAAAACTTAGAAAACGGACCTCTAAACCCTAGTTTTTCTAGTTTTTGTAAAAGTAAAGAATGGTCAATGGTGTCGAAAGCCTTTGATAGGTCAATGAATAGGGCTAACGCGGTTTTGTTATTATCTATGGCATCATGAATGTAGTCAGAGAAGTCCTCAAGCAATGTTAGTGTACTCCTTTGCTGACGGAAACCGTATTGAGTTTTGCTTAGTAAAGAAAATTTTTCACAGAAACTGCTCATAGCCATATGAACCCATTTTTCAATTATGTGCATCAGCACAGGCAGGATAGATATAGGCCGATAACTTCCAAGGTCTTATTGCTTTCCCTTTTTATACAGAGGCCTTATAATAGATACCTTAAGCTTTTTGGGGATATCACCGGTGTGGAGAACGTCGTTTATTATTTTAAGCAAGATTTCTTTTAGTTTATTAAAATTATAGCGTATATCTCGAACTCTTAACTTATCAATGCCGGAAGATTTTGTCAAAGACATAGAATTTATAATCATTAGGAGGTCATGCTCTGTCATATCTGGAAGGTAAGCTGAATTAGCGCAAGTGACTAGGGTTGTAACACCTTTTGATGATACCACGGGTATGTTACTTTTCAGTTTTTTTACTGAGTCAATGAAAGTATTGTTGAAGGATTCCGATAGGCCCTCCCATGAACTTGATCCACGGAAGTGTTTCAGAATAGTGTCATCAATATTATTCCTCGTTTTTCGACCTGTTAGCTGGTTTACAAGTTCCCATGTTTTCTTCGAGTTCTTATTGGCCGCATTGAACTGGTTAATACAATATTTCTTTTTTGCTAAACGTATTTTTGCTGTAACCCTATTTCTAAATTCGCGAAATTCTCTTTTGAGGAGGCTGTCAGCTGGATTTTGTTTGCATCTGTTCCAGAGTCTCTCTTTCTGGTGGCACAACTCTAATATTTCATCGGTTATCCAAATATTTTCTGCTTTTCTTTTCAACTTCACCCTTTTCGTAGCTTTCACGTAAATATCCCGAAATTTGTCAACCACAGTGTCGTAGGCAATGATGTGATTGTAGTCTAAAAGTGATTTCCAATCAAATTGCTGAATAAGGCTGTCAATGAGCTCACTGTTTAAAATAGTCCTATAGGCTTCATCCGGCGTTGAATTTTCGCTTGTGTTTTCTCCTAGGACTAAAAGAACCGTAATGTAGTGGTCGGCTACTTTTTGTTTTATTACACCAGAGAGTAAGTGTAAATTAGAAATTCGAATGATTATGTGATCAATACATGACTTCGTAAGTTTCGTTCCATAATATTCTTACCGCGTATAATTATTAATTGTGTTTTCTAAACCAAAGGAGGCAAGAGTGTCCAGGTAGCGTGAGACTCCCGGACTTGCCTCATCTAAAACGTCAATATTAAAATCGCCCGCAATAACTAGGTGCTCGTTATTATCATATTTCTTAAGTGCTTCAGAAAATTCGTCGCAGAATAGTTGCACATTGGAACTTGGTGGCCTATATAGGGCAAATATCACGTAGGATATATTAATTTTATATATCCTGACAACTAGTGTTTCTGCATGCTGGAATGAAACATCTAAATTATCTGAACACCATGCATCGCTTACAAACATGATTAAGCCACCACCCCTTCTCCCCTTTCGGCACAAACAGTGGGAGTGGAAACCCGGTAAAGTAAACGATGTGCACGCTGACTCATCTGTATTTACCTCGCTCAAGATAAGTATGTCAAGGGTTTGCAATCGGTTAGTCATAAGCATCATCAACTGATCCCAGTGCTTATGAATGCTTCTTACGTTTAAATGCACTAAGCTTAGCCTGTGATCCTTGCAACCTTCTATTTGCATCAACTCAGTTACGTGAGTGTCCCAAAGTCTGAAAGATTCAAATGAGGACTCCATTACTACCTAATTTTCACTAAGTCCCGTTCACTTTGAATATGAATGACAGCGGATCCCTCCTTTTGCCGAACAAAAATTTTCCCGTTCCTGATCCACGTAAACGTGTAACCCTTGTCTTTGGCGTATCTCTTTGTTTCCCACAGTAAATTCTTTAGTGTTCGAGTCAAGTTTTCATTGATGTAGATTCTTTCATTACGAAGGGTAGATCGCTTTTTTGCCCAGCTATCCCTTGTATTCCTGTCTCTGAACCTTACCAGAATAGGTGCAGTTTTGCCTTCTTTTGTTTTCAGCCTATGGGCTGCCTCAACTTCTTGTAAAATTAGCTTAGGGAGTACCAGTTTGGAAGAAATGTGGTTAAGTATATCTAGGAGGTTTTCGTTGGGCTGCTGGTTTACTCCGTGAATTTCGATGTTTTGACGTCTAGAATACTGTTCAGCGTTATCAACCGCTACTTTGAGCTGACAGATTTCAACGTCTCTTTTAGCTATCGCTCCTTCCAGCTCACTAACTTTGTGCTTTAAGTCACTTATTGCTGCATTTTGGCTTTCTAGTTTAGCAATGAGCTCATCTTGCCATGCTGACTGTGCATCCATAGCTGCTTCAATCAGATCAATAGTCTTTCTCTGGTTTTCTAGTTTGTACATCAGCGCGTCACTTTTCCCAGTCTGCGACTCTAGCGATTTTTCCATAGCATCCATTCGATTTAGAACGGCAGTCAACTTTTAATTGATCGATTCGTTTTGCTTTAGTAGCCTCCCGAATCTAAGATCATGTGCCAGCCCACCCGATGACTGTCCAGAGCTTCCGGGAGGGGTAGACTGTCGCTGTGTGTGGATTTTACAAGTCTGACACTGCCATTCCGTCCGATCCTCTGGACTCATGGCCTTCAAGGCATTCTTTGTCACACCGGAACATTTACCCACATGATACACGTTGTAACATTCAAAACACTTTAAGGAGAGGGCGTCCGATGCGACTGGTTTCAGACAGGACAGGCAATCTCCTTGTTCACCCATTTCAAACTAAACACAGGCAAACTAAACACAGGCAGACCGGCGAAATGAACCGCGGAAGTCGCACAAAAAAAAAAATGAAGGATAGTAGGGCTTACCTACGAAACGGACATTTCAGTGCTCGTAGCCACGCATTTCGCCGGTCTGCAGCGTGTCGCACAGCGACAGGGTCTTAAGTAGGCAAAGGGCTCCGATGAGGCTGGTCACGTGGGCGGTAGATGGAATCGGCACGCGCCGTGGTCCGCTGATGACGGTGCAGATAGGTGACGATATCAATCGGAGGCTTGTTCCCGAGTTGTTAAGGACGCCTTGCCCACCGCAGCGCCGTGTCACCGTGAAGCCAGATGACCACCTACGAAACGGACATTTCAGTGCTCGTAGCCACGCATTTCGCCGGTCTGCAGCGTGTCGCACAGCGACAGGGTCTTAAGTAGGCAAAGGGCTCCGATGAGGCTGGTCACGTGGGCGGTAGATGGAATCGGCACGCGCCGTGGTCCGCTGATGACGGTGCAGATAGGTGACGATATCAATCGGAGGCTTGTTCCCGAGTTGTTAAGGACGCCTTGCCCATCGCAGCGCCGTGTCACCGTGAAGCCAGATGATCACCTACGAAACGGACATTTCAGTGCTCGTAGCCACGCATTTCGCCGGTCTGCCCGTGTGGAGAATGAAACGTTTAGCCTGGTTTAGTACAGCTTCCAATTTTTCTTCTAGATACAACTGAAGGGGGTTGCAGACAATGAATGCATACTCGAGTTGAAGACGGATAAGAGAATTATATGCGATGAGTTTTGTTTCTTGAGCGACCTAATAGAAATGGCATTTTAAAAATCCCAAACTTATGTTTGCTTTCGGAGATATTTACTTTATATGAGGCTCCCATGACAAGTTATGGTTAAAGTTGATGCCAAGATACTTGTAGGGTTTTACGGCTTCAGCTGCTTCGGTAGAAAGTGAGTAGTTCATCTGAGTAATGTTTTTTTTTTCTTTTTGTAGTGAAGTTTATAAATGTAGTTTTGTCGACATTTATCTCCATTTGCCTTTCTCGACAGAATGCTTGAATATGTAACAAGTCATTTGGCTGTTGTTGCAATCACTACTGCAAAGCAGTGGTGATTAATGCAGATTGCTGCGAGGGGAAGGAGGGGGCCATTTATGATTTATAATGTGGTACATGTTGCATGGAACTTTTACTTATGCCTTCTATGCAGTTCATCTTATGGCATATTTAATAAAAGGTGTTTTCTGCCCCAAGCCAAAAGACGACAGTCTCCTGCAGACCTGAGTTTCATTGACATTTGGTACGGCAGCTATATATGTTGGCATGTCGAGTCACATGTTGCTTGCCTTCGATGATTGTGTAATTTGCTGCATTTATTTAGAAAATGGTTTCCTGTAATGTAATGCAGGTTGCTAGTAATATAGATAGCGACGTTTAGGCGAATTTCTGCGAAATAGGTATTTGCTATTTTTCTCGCAGTTTCTGCGATGCCACAATACAGATTGGGCTTGTCGTCATGGTGAAAAGTAATCATTTGATGACCTGTGTGTTACTCTAACATATTTTTAGAATTGCATATGCAGAATTCTACTTCACATAAAGCCTACTGCTAAACAAAGTGAGGTTCTCACCGAGACCATGTGTAGTGCGGGAAAGCAATCCCCACGATGCTCGCGGTCATTGCTTTTCCGCAGTACGCGTTTACCCGGTGAGAAGCGCACTCGATGAGGCTAACGCACCATGATTATGCAAGAAAAACTGTCCTGACAATCTGCTTTCAATATTCGTGCTTGTTTTTTGTTTTTTTTTTCTCAGAGGGTTAAAATCGAGGTTGAAGAAAAATATTTGTGTACAGCGAAGCAGCTCTATAATTTTCCTCAATTAGGATAGCTCGGCGTCTCTTTAGGCTTAATTTTATGTCAAATCTGCCATTTACGTGACAACGTGTGTAGGCATTGGACTTTCTTATGCCACGGTTCAGAGATATAGTGATAATGATATTAAGTGATCTTAGAAGTGGACAAGTGGAAGGCTGGGAACAACCTTCCTGAGTTCATCTGAATTTTCGTGTCGGCATGGTACACGGTAGTAAAAAGACTAGGAGAAACTATTCGATATTCGATTAGAAAATATTCTGTCAAATCAACTATTCGCTTCGAACTTCACCGATGTTTTATGTGTGTTTCTGCTTATGAATAGGCCTGTGTAGAGGAGAGGGTGAAAAACCTGCTTGGTATGTGGGCCAATTTTCCTATTGCAAATTGCTATTTTGCTTTACATCACATGCAGATGAATTTCTGATGATTCAAACTTGTGATATTTCAAACTCAATCTGTGGCTTCGTGGAGTTTGAATTAAATAGAGTCGATTGTAGCTAAAACTTTCTTCCACGAGCCTGCAGGCTTTGAAGATGCTGTCATTGCGGCTCTCCTGGTATATGAACATTCGGAATTTGCCGGCCTTTCTTAAAAGATTTTACTTTATTTGGTATTCAGGCTGCTTGCCTGTTTTGCATTATCTTGCATTGTGAGAACCAGGAAATACAAAGGAACGTAGCCTGCTCGGCCTTCACGGAAAACGAATGACGAGAGCAAATGTCCAACAGCCCATGACGTGGGCCATTCGATATTCTTTGAGTGTTGCTCTTGCTGAGATAACGTCCGGAAAGCCTTTGCGGTCTTCACGGAAAAAAGCTAATCGGGCGTGGGGTATGAAATGGAAGAGATGCGTGTTTTTCCTTTCTTCTTTGCTGTGCAAAAAGCACGATCTAATGAAAACGTGCCTAAACCAAGCTCGGATTCCTTCCAATCATTGCGAAGTGACTTCTGTCGACACTGTAAATTGGATATGCTGCGTTATTTGAGGTTTTTCTGAAATAAACCCTGTTGGGATAACGCAGCACCGTGGCTACGCGATTGACAATACTTGTGAAATTTAATGTTGTGACCGAGGAATACTCGCGCCTTTTTGCTATATTGTGTGGTCAAATATTCTCCGTAGTTAAGACCATTGTAGGTTGACAGGGCTGAGTGTATAGCGGTGTGAAAAATCTGCGTAAAATGAAACAAACATTTTAGTTGCATTCGGTCTGTCATCACGGACTCACCGAAAGCAGCTTTTATTTGTGCATTTTTGTTTCAAAAGACGGTAGAATTCTTTCTAAAAGCTCCCCAAAGCTCTATTTGGAATCAAATATAAAATAGAACAGTAATTCAGGTGCCGCCAGTGTCCGGAATTGAGCCTACGCAGCAGAGTTGGGCAGTATCGCGATACAAATGTATCGCGATAGTATTTCAGAAATACATTTTGTATCTGTATTTCTGTATCGCGATACATTTTTTTCACCAGTATCTGTATTCCTGTATCGAAATACATTTTGAATGTTTCTTTGTATCGCGATACAATCAGGGTGAAATGTATTTCGTTACATTTCTTGAGAAATACTCCGCCCCCCCCACCCCCCCCCCCCCCCCCCCGAAAGAAAAATTATTCGGATTTGATTTGTTTTTTCCGCCCCGCCCCCCCCCAAAAAAAAAAAAAATCCGAATTTTTTTTATTTTTTTATTTCTGAGGTCACCAGGGTCCCCATGCTGACCAAGGATCCTTCCGATTCTACAAACTATTTTTTATGCGTCCCCTTCTCTCTTCTGAGAAGTGTTGCGTAGTCGGGACTCGGTGGCATGCCAGGAGAGGAGTCAGAGCATCTTGTGTCGCAGGTCCTTAGGTAAGGTTTTCTTGAGTCATTGTTTGCTGGCATCCAAAGCTCGCTGCTAACCGTCTCTCTTGCCTTAGCGTACACAGTACACCCAGCCAGCAAAGCGGAGTCAGAGTCCGTTGCAGCCCGAGCCTGGTGGTGGTTGACTTGAAAAAGTAGGATGACTCACGCAGTGAAGTTCAACACATATTCGAATGCGTCTGCGGCTGCGCCCGTAATATTGCATAGCTCAAGGGTACGTCATCAGCCTATGTGAAAGGGACCCGCTGCTCTGATTATCCGAAACCCAGAAAGGAGGTCAGACGTGGCCTCGCTGTGGCGACCCAGACTTCGTACACCTGCGGCTCGTCTCGAGCGCGCTGTTTCTCGGAGAGCTCACACATGTGCCGGCAATATCAGGTCGCAATCCACAAGGTCTCTCTTTGGAGTATGCAAGACGAAACTTGAGGACTGCAATCCATGCGTCGGTGGCGGAGGGTCGGCAAGAAGTATCTTCACAACAGGGATGCCACCGTATCGTTTTTTCAACCGTAACAGAAGATAAGACATGTGTTCCAGGTTGCTTCAGGTGGTCCACTATTCTCGAAAATTCCGAATGACGCTGCCTGCACGATATTTAACGAGGTAACCTACAACGAAAGTACGTATTGTCCTTTCTTACAGCAGGCTGGTAAAGTTTCATGTTGAAGGCCACATCTACAGATAAAGAATAGCAGTTCATTCCACCGTGACGTCATGTGATCAATGTTGACAGGGGCGTGGTGACGTTTTGATGGGATTTAGGATGACATAGAGTTTATTTAGAGGTCGAAGCCTTTACGCATCCCTGGTCAGGCAGACAGGATGTCAGGGAAGGGATCGCAGTCAGTCTTTGATGGAAGGTTTATTTTTTTTTTCTTTTGAGCCCACTGAAGACTACGTGTCGTCCGAAATCACTACCTTCAAGGCAAAGTGCCAAGCCCACGGGAAAGTAATTTCAGAATCAAAAACTTCCACTTCCAACTTCCAACTTCATCTCATTTGGCGTCAAAGACAAATTTGAAAAATGTATTGCAGTATCTGTATTTCTGTATTTGTATTTTTGCCCTCCCTAAAATGTATTATTGTATTTGTATTTCCAAATACTTTTTGCCTCTATTTAAAATGTATTTCCGATACGTATCGTGATACACTTTTACAGATATATTTCAGTATCAGTATTTTAACCACTATATTCATGTATCCCAGTATTTGTATTTCCAAATATATTTTTGAGTATTTCTGCCCAACCCTGCTACGCAGGCTGCTACAGCCCACTGATGACGTGACCCACGGCAACACTGGCGGACACTTTTAATACCGGTGGTGCGCGCGGTAAATGACTTGGTTAGAGGCAGCTACTGGAAAGGTATGGTCGATGACAGGATGAGAATCAATCTAGATGGCTTTTCACCTCCAGCACGCGCTCACTGCCTTTCGCAGGGTTTTGGCTGCTCGTGCGGTGAAATGACGCCAGGTGCAGAGAGCTCTTACTGGAGGCGGAGCATTTCATGAGCTCTTAACCTCTCGTCGACTTAGCTATAAAAATTACAACCCCTCGCGGAGTTGCCAATTACAGACATCTTTTTTAAATTTGCATTTGCCACCGACTGCCTGGGCTTCTCGTCGTCGAGTTCAAAGGGGATAATTTTAGCTGATGCATTTTAATGCAATGTTCACAAGACAGAAACTCATGAATGAAAACTCCCTCGCAGTTACTCGTTGTATGTGGAATTTGTTAGGATATTTTTATACATTTTACACCCTTCACATACTGCGGGGTTTGTCTCTTAATTCATTACTCAATAAAAACAACCTAGGGAGTTTTTTTTTTATATTCACAGTCACAAGAACATACCAAAAGCTTGTCATGGCCAAAAGTTCAGATACTGGGTGAGATTTCATCCCAGAGCAGGTTTATTGGTACCCGATACAATAAGACATTTTTTTTAAATTCCAATAACTCTAATACAAAAAACAAAATATTGTAATTAAAAAAATGGGGGTTTAATACAATATGAATTATTTTAGTTCACTACAATGTGCTTTATTGTATTGCTTTACAATTTTCATAATACAATGGAACTTATTGGGCTTATTTAACTTTTCACATGCGGTGTAAGCTTTCCAAGCACTTATTTGACACCATCAAACTTCTTGAAACTACTTGGGAACAAATTCTACCACTCGAAACGTTTACCCCTTTCTTCTGCTGGCGTCACTTTTCTAGTTTTTGTAGTAAAACATTTCAGTATAAAAAAAGTGACAATCAAAATTAACATTAAAAAATTTGAAAAAAAAAAAAACTATTTTTGTTTGATATCTGGGCCACTCGTTCAGCGAACTTTGTTAGTATGTTTAGATCATTTTGAGGCGAATCGGGTACCATGAGGAAACCGCTGGAGTACCCCTAAACGCATAAAAACCTTTCGGAGCGATTTCCTGTGCAAAAGCAAGCCTCTCGTAGTCCTAACCCTCCCCTAAAGCACGGCCTTGACATTTAGGCAAGCTCTAAGGGTCATAAGCTTGAAACCGCCCCGAAAGGCCGAAGGAAATGACTGTGTAAGTTTTAAATTGTATTATGGGTTCTTTTTTTTTTTTTTTCGGACTGGCAAGAATGAAATAGACTGCCACGCTCCCGGGCTTTGCCGAGTCGCTAGCCGGAAGACGAGCCAGGAACAGCGGCTTTGCTTTCGTCTTCGTATTACTACCATACTTTTTGCGAAACCGTAAATAAAAAAAAAATACTTCCTGAAGCAGGGGCACTTCCGCACTGTAGAGGCGAAAAATTCACTCCTCACGAGTGGCTTGCGAAAGCGTTAGCGCTAGTCAAACGACATACGAAGACAAAACGAACAAGTGGTTTACTTGAAATATTCGTGTTTTTATTGTAAAGCAAAAAGAAAGTCGAGAAAAAGAGACAAAAAAATGAACAGCATGAGATTGTCATATTTTCTGAAGTCGTTTTAAACCTTACGACACTATTTTAGGGGATCTTAAAAGCGTGAGGTGGCGAAGGACTTCAAAATTTTTGAACAGCGAAACAAAACAAGACGAAAGTAGATGCTCACTCTAAGAGATGGAAAATCGCGCTTGTTGAACGCACACTGAGACTTAGGATTAAAGTAAAAAAATAAATATAAAATAGGGGGTTAAAACCTCCCTCAACCCAATTTGAATGTGAGATAAAAGAAAAAAAAAAAGATAATTCCAACATGTTCAAAGCGTGAAGATGCTCCCGTGAAAATAAACTTTAGATGAAACAAAAAACTTCCCAGTGCCAGGATGCCATCTCTGTCTCGTAAAATAGCGAGAGGAGAAAGAGGCTAGTGCGGCTTATTTTAGGATTTCATCGGGGCGACGTATGTCACGGCAAAAAATATTCCATGCGTGCAAAATCGGCATTGCGCTCCTTATATTTTCTTTCTGGGTGCAGTCCTGAAATTTCAAGACTTTTTAAAAGGCGGCTGATCTTTTTTTTTTTTTTTGCGTCTTAAATTTTGTGGTGATTAGTTGACGTTGCCGGGAAAGGCGATGAAAACAAACACATTTTCTTGTGCTAGATATTTTGCCATAATCCGAATTTGGGCGAACGAATTACCGTTATTAACGTAAAAATAAGAAAAGTATGATCGCAAAACTTGACTATTTCTTGCCCAAATACGGCACCTATAAATGTCTGCGGCGCTGTGAGACAATAAAGTTACGAGGTTATTTTGCGTCTGACTTGCAGGACAAAAGCAATGCGCAGCGCAAGTTCGTCTCCTCCTTGCGCAGGGATTGCGCCGAAGACTGATTGGATCTGATTGGAAGGATAGTGGGCAAACCTCAAGGTAGCTAGCATTGAGGTCTACCCACTATCCTTCCGACCAGGGCCAATAAGAGCTCGGCGTCCTTACGTCACCGCAACCCCGGTGCGAGAATTACAAACTTGCACTCCGCATAATCACTGACACCCTAAGACACGCGGGGCGCTGCTTCTTGGGTTCACGTTCCTTGCTTTTTTTATTTGTTTTTTTGCATTATTAACTGCTAAATTCGCAATCTCATTGGCTGCGTGGCGATAATGAGGTGCGCGAGAGTTGCCAGGCTGTTTTTCTTCAGCTGTTAGTGACTTCAGTGGAGTCAGCGGCATTCAAGCGTTTTTTGTTTCTAAGGGGCCGTATTCGTGGTCTGTCACGGTCTCAAGGACCGGCAAATATATATACAAGGTTTTTTTTTTTTTTTTTTTTTTTTTGCAAGCATAGCAGAATTAAGAAAAAAAAGAACATGAAAGCGAGATCAATGCCGTCTGCGCAGGTGAGTTATACGGCCAGGGGGACAAAGTACAGGGGGCTAATGGTAACAATCAGTCGGCTAATTACTTACAATTTGTTGATTAACTTTTTAATTAATGAAATTAGACATATTCTTCCAAATAAAAACTTGCTCAGCGTCATCGAAAACCACTAATTCAGTAATTTTCAGAAAGTCTTCGAACGCGTGAGAAGCGTAGTACTGCACTAAAGTTACCACTCGTGGGGCAGGTACAAGGCGGGGGCTAGAGACGGAAACATTGCGGGGGCGCCTTACCGCAACCGCTAGCCTTTTACCTAGGGCGAAGTACAGGTAGAATTTCGTTTTCGGTACATACCAATAAACCATCAAAGTTATCTCCTGGCCAATTTTATCGAAATCGGGAGAAGAAACAAACAAATTTGAGTTGTCATTGACTAAGAAAAACCCAAGCTTAATGGTAAGGCGACTTTAATTGCAGATTTATTTTGTGTTCCCTAGGAACGCAGCCCGCACCGAACGGTCCGCGAGACAGCTCTTTCCTGGCAGTCAGGCTCCTTACCTCGTTTCCTTCTCTTACCCGCACTTGGACGTTTTCCAAGTATTCGGGTTAACCACATGCTCCACGAGCTTGAAAAATCCAATTCCGCTGTTTCGTTTTTTTAAAAATTATCCCCAATAAACACCAAATGTTTGTTCGACAAACAAATCAATATAAAAAACATCGAATCAACCGAAAATAATACGTTACCAAAAATACCCCGGAATTCGAGCACAAAAACGTATTTTATTAGGATAGGAAAAAATCTGTTATTTGGTAATTGTCTAAGCTAAATTAGACCTTAACACACTGTTTATCAACAGCAATATACGTCTATCAATGTAAACAGAAAGGTTCAAGCAGTTAAAGTTCGCCAAAAGAAAATCCAAACCATTTACGAGGCAGATCGGCTCGGTACGGTTAAGGTGATATATCTTAACCCAGGTCATGAGTGCCAATAACACGTAAACCATATGAAGTTTTTGCTTTGATGGTGATTAGCGTTTTAATGGTGCAATGACAACGTAGGCCATATTGCGTCAATTTAAAATGATTTAGACGACACTAAAAAGGAAGGTATGGGATAGTAGGATAAAAATTACAACTGGTGTACATAGCCAGTTGTTTAAAAAAAATCGGAAACCCGGTCAAACGGTACTAAAGGGCAGTCACTAAGTAAAACATAGATGAAAAGAAAGATGACCCCCGAAGAGTTCTGTAAACCTTGATCGGCGCAGTTGTTGGTGAAAGGAACAATGCCATAAAATATGCGACACTGTCACCCCTTTCTCACAATGGGCACAAAGCTTTACAACTTCGCTACTTACAAGGTGCAGGTCTGTCAAGCGTGTATGGACAATTCCCAGGCAATAGAAAAGAACTTCAAAACGGCGTTCCCTGTGGAACGCGGTTTCCCACAGTGCCAAGGTAGGCTTAATGGCATGGAGCTTGCTACAATATTTGTCCCACTCTTACTGCCATAACCCCTAAGGTGCTTTCTTCAAAAGCGGTTTGAACTCTTAAAGGGCTAAATCATGCGTTGTTATTAGTGAATCCTTGCCACACGCAGCCAATATATCTGTATCCTCATTTCCTGGGATACCAACTTGACCAGCAACCCAGCGTACACTCTCAGCAAAAAACATATATTCTTACACCCCTTGTCCCATATAGGACAACCCAAAACTTCATTTAGAGGTACAATGTACTGACGTCAAACAGACGGCCCCAACTTTTACGAGGGGCTTGAGAGCGGCGATATATACCTCATTAAACAGCTGAAGTGCGTATCAAAGACTACAACAAAAAACTGAGTTTTTGAAGGAGAACCAAAAAAAAACCCGATTACTTTTTCCACTAGTTAACACATACATTAGCTATTTCAATAAGTTGTACCACTCGGCTATCAAACACCTTGCGAAATTTGGTACCGTCGGTTCGACGTCAGCGCACTGTACGTCGAACTGAAGTTTTGGGGTGTCGAATAGGGGATAAGGGGTGTAAGAATATACCCTTTTTTTCTGAGAGCCTAGTCTTATGCCACATCCGAGTTGAAGAACTTCGTTCCTTTTGTCTTGTACATGTCGAGTAAAAAGATTCTTTGTAGGGAGTCACGCTGAAACGGCTAGTAAGACATTTTGTTAGTCGACAAAGCGGATACGCTTTCCTTATATTGCTCTCCACTATGTGTTCAACAGCTAAGAGGATGCCATGAAGCTCCGCGGTAAAAATGCTTGCTGGACTTTGAAGTTTCACGGCTTTTGTGAATGAACCAGAATATACTGCACAGCCTACAAAAGATGACGATTTCTAGCCATCGATATAAAATACTTTGTAGTATATATCTACCGCAACGAAAGGAACTCCTGCTGGAGAACTTGCCCAAAGACAACCCGCTTGGTATATTTTGTAAATGACCAGTCACAAATGAGTGGAATTTCGTCCCAAGAAACATTTCTGTAACTGTGATTTATCACAAAAATATCATAAAATGGGAGGGGAGAGAAACACTAAAACTCTGCATGCGATAGTCAAGCGTTCGTACAATACCCGGCTTGTTTTCAAAATGTAGAGAAAATCTACAGGTATGAGTGTCACTGCAGGTTGGGTGCTGTAGATTAGAATAGACCCTGAAAGCATAACAAAGACTAAGGTCCCGTGTGCGTTTCTCGAGCTACACCTGAAGAGTGTCCTCCTATAAACTCAACACAGATGATCTTTAAAATGTGCCTGAATCAAGTCGGAGTCCTAAATGATGAACTAGATCAAGCATCTTCAAAGTAGATGGCCGTGCTGAATTATACACGACAAAATCTCTGCCCTCTTGCAAATAACAAACCAAAAAATATTGCGTTTTTCTTTTAGCATAAATCTGCTGCTTGCCTTCTTTTTTTTTTTTTTTTTCGTTGGAAAATCTGGTTGAAATATTGCTCGAGAGCCAAGCACTTACGATCATAAGAAAAAAATGAAGTTTCCATTGTGCAAGCTCGCGTCTTTGCATCCCGCTTTTCATGTGAGCGATTGTACAATACTATTCGGGCATTATCGCTGCTCCCTTCGCACGCCATGACAAACGGCTGTGCCATTCATTGATTCGGTATGGCAACATTACCTTAATTCTTTTAGGACTGCTGGTAGATTTCAACATTTCTGTTGCTTGAAATTTGTTCAAGACTTTCTAATCTTTGTTCTGAGCTAAATCCCCCTTGTTACTTGATCGATATAAAATTCAACAGAAAGCTCAGTGTTCCTCGCGAAATTTTCAAAGTACACATACTTTTAGTGCTGATTCTTTTGTTTAATTTTGAGCAACTTAGCTCGAACTACTCTTATACAAATTGAATTAAGCTTTTTGTAAATTTTATACAAGTATTTTTTGGTCGTCTCCCGTATCTCTCTCTCTCTCTCTCTATATATATATATATATATATATATAGAAGACGAAAAGAACCCTTAGTGAAAACAGCAACAACGGATGATTTAATCTTCGATGTTTTGGCCGGAGTCCGGCCTTCGTCAGGAAGCTTGACGAAGGCCGGACTCCGGCCGAAACGTCGAAGATTAAATCGTCCGTTATTGCTGTTTTCACTAAGGGTTCTTTTCGTCTTCTATACCCACGCCTTCGGCCCCCCGCCACCATGCCCGTTGTATATATATATATATATATATATATATATATATATATATATATATATAGAGAGAGAGAGAGAGAGAGAGAGAGATAATTTTATCGAAAATTATGCAGGCAAAAAAAGGTGGATAGCTTTATGTCGCTGACAAAATATATGTTATGGCGTCGTCTCTAAAAACCTCAATTTTTTTGGATTTTTCGTTCTCGACTTATGAAGCTTAAAAAAGGCCGCGTCGGAAACAGTGTTTTTTACATTCGTGGTGGGTAGTATGTTTCCCTCAATCTCCCGCCGCGGATTTTTAGTCTACATTATATTAACTTCTTTGAACCCCTCTCCGAGTGGAGTTAGAAGGCTCTAATGCCATAAAATAATTTGAAACGTTTTGCTTATTTTTCCTAAAAATATCAAAATCGCTCCTTCGGTTGTTAATGAAATTTTAATATTAGATACTTGAGATCCACCTGTGTTACATCAACATTTTTTTTATATCGATAAAAAGCCTAGAAGACGTTCTCCTTATATGTTGACGTTAATATTATGCAAAAACCAGAAAGTATCGACTTTCAAATCAATTTTCTAAAAAACCCATTTTTTTGCTAAAATTTAAACATGATAATTGTCTGCTAGAAAGACAAATCGAGAAAGTGGGTATTTTGTTTGTTTGTTCTATACTTAAGACTTCATAGCGTAGAAAAACGTGTTTGTACGACTCGAAACGGACTTAGCAATTGAGCGTCTCTACGAACTTACAACTATTGTTGTCTGTTTTCTACGTTCTCAGATAAAGATAAAGTAGTTCCACTCTGTTATATACATTGCTCATTTAAATTTTATCATAGGTAACAAGCTACATTGGAGCAGTTCAATATATAAAGCAACACCTCGGAACAGACCAGCAGGCGTCGTACACTTTTAATGTGTAGAAATTGGGAGACGTCGTAGTGACTCGGGGCCCTGATCGGCCGATATGAACGTCGCGCTTTTGCGAAACCACCAGATGACCATGACCTTTTGCGCTGGTTGTGTGAGATAAGACGGCCTGTGACAGTAAAGGGAGCAGCGAACCCTGTGTCACGAAGACTGAAATGGCACGAATGCGGCGTTGACGCGGCGTAAAGTGACGACCACCCAGGTGAAGAGAGTCAGTCAGAGTATTGCAGAAGAGAAAACAAAGTATGTGTTGCCCAGGAGGATGAGGACGCCACGGCCTTACAGTAATGCCGGCAAAGACAACGTTGCTTGCGCGCTAAAACCGGCGGCGCGGGACAATCTTGCAGACGCAGACACGAAGATGGGCCTGTTTCGATAGGGATGCGAGCGAATATTGGATCCAGCCATCCGTGCACGCGAGAAAAGATGCCGCGTATTTGCCCAAGCTTCGAGCGCCCCCTCCTTTCTCTATTGCGTATAAGTCAAGGGAACGTGTGGAGTGAGAAAAGGAACCGCCGCTTAGTTGACAAAAGGGGGCCTGTTAGTCGTGGTTCATGAAAGGTCAATGAGGAGCCTAAGATTCTCCCCATGGGTTTACTCTGTGAGTACACGATTGGTCTCACTTTACCACCTACCCTCTTCTTACAACGCCTACACAGGCACACACAGGAAACAACAATACGCAGCCCGGGCAATTTGGGCCGAAAGATGGTGACAGAGAAACCAGCCGACCTTATCCCTGAAACGTCCCTGCTCTATCTCTGCTTGATGCGCGGGGATCCGATAGCACCGAAGAGTTTTCTCGTTTGGAAACAGTAAATCACAGAGACTAGTTGCGCCGAAGTCAGCCTCCCTATTAACGATAACCATTTGTGAAGACTGGTCTTCTCTTGAGGTGAAAAGTGGGCGCCGGCAGACCTGTTATTCTAGAAAAGCCGAGGGGAGAGAGGGAGTTTGAGTAACCACCTCGAAAGCTCCTTGCCCAGTATGGGGCTCGAGGCATGCTACGTCTAGGTTGCCTTCTCGTACATAAAACTCCGCTGCTCGAATATTGTGAACAACGGCATTAGCCAAGGCTCGGAACATGCGGTGTTTGCACTGAACGTCACCACAACAAAACAGCACACGACAAAATAGCACGAGATAAAACAGCAGGGTCAAAACCGCACGCGTCACAACAGCACCGCGTCAAAAGAGCAGAGCGACAAAACAGCACACGTAAAAATAACACGCGACAAAACAGCATAGCATCAAAGCAGCAGAGCGACTGAAGAGCACGTGCCAAATCGTGCACAGAAAAACAACAACAGCACGCACGTAAATGCATGCTGTCTGTTTCGCTGTATGACACTATTAGGATCACGCGCCTGATCGTTAAGTACTTCTGCAGAACACGTGCATTGCCTTTACATTTTATTATCTAGTCTTTTATGACTTTATATTATTACCTGCGCCGCTATATTTTATTATCTACTTATGGCTTTTCGTGTATGATCAGCCATATGAATCCTTCCCACCGCTAGCCAATGAAGCTAAATTTCTTGCCGTCGTTTTAGTTACTGACTGATTGTTAATCCGCTAGCGTTTTATATCCATACACATGCGACACCCTATGTAACCAAAAAAAAAAATAAGAAAAGTTGATTGACGGCCGAAGAGGATACATCTTAGGGGGTTCAAAGCCATAGCGAGAATCTCGCAAAAACTACGCAACGTCCTGTCCCAGTATGACGCATAGATCCTCATCGACACTCTTGCGAGCTGTCGCTTTTTTTTTTACTGCATGTAAGTTATGTGTAAAACAATAATGTATGTCAAATAGACTATTTCTTCATCACCTCAGCTAAACTCGTGAATTGTGACATTTATTCTTCTTTTTGGGTAAATAGAATGTCGCATTTTTATCGATAAAAGCGTTAAAGGAATGACAATAACTCAGTCATTAAAAATACAACAAGTAATTTAGCCTCTTGTTCTTGCGGTGGGAAGGTTTTATATTTCTCAACATGCACGCGAAGTTAAACGTAGGTAATAATATATAACGACACAAATTATAATATAATCGAGGCATATAATGATAGATAATAAAATGTAACCGCAATACATATGTTCTACTGAACACGTTAGCAGCGCGTACTTAATTTAAGCTCGCGCTGCTAATAACGTGTTCTCCAGGCAAAAAAAAAAAGAAAAACAAAAAAAAAAAAGAACAAGATGCATTTACGTGCGACGTACTGTTTTGCTGATGTGCAGTTTCGTAACCCGGTGTTTTGGCGCGTGCTCTTCTGTCGCTCTGCTCTTTTGACGCCGTGATGTTTTGAAACTTGCTGTTTTTGACGCTGTGCTTTTTTGACGGGTGCTGGTTTGACCGTGCTGTTTTTGTCGCTGGCTGTTTTGTCGCGTGCTGTTCTGTCGCGTTCCCGCACTGAACATAATCGAAGGGCAGCTGGAGGAACTTTTACTAATTTTCTTCTTAGAGCTCTTTTATGTTTGAGACGGCGCTTCGAATTACTTCAAAAACAGGCACAGGGTGTACGAGTTAAAGGAGAATGCTGCCACAAAATGGATATACTCAGCGTCATGGAACGGAGAAAAGGCGTGTTATGAAGTGGGCGGCATGCTGAAGCATCATGCATCAATTCATAACTTGTCAACTACAGTGTTGAATTCTATAAGAAACGCGAAAATCTTCGTTGAAGCGCTCAGCCAGAAAATTAAAGAAATAATTCTACCCTCGATATCCCAAGAGGAGATCACTCGTTTCCCAGGAATTAAAGAAAAAGAGTGAGAGAACGAAAGTACCCCATAGAGAAACCGACCCTCACACCTGTGGAGAAAGGAGGAAGACGGCTTCACCGTCGTATTAGAAAAGGTTTGTAAAGCACGGGAGTAACTGAACATATGTGTTAAGCCTATGGCATAAAATAATAACACGTACTGCTTTGTGTCTCGAATAGTTGATTGCCATCAGGGAGTGCGTGTCGGCAGACTAAACAGTGCAACTGTGGACAGAGTAGTTAACGCCTTGCCACCGCAAAAATTAAAAAAAAAAAAAAAGATTTGAAATTACCGTATTTTTTTTTATGTGCCTTATAAATTTAGTATGCAATACAAAGGCACAAAACAAATGCCAAAATATTATGTCAGAAATATTTGAACAGACTGCAAAAAAAGGGATTAAAGTACCGCTCAACTGCATTACCACAGACAGTTCGCGTCACCTTGCACATGGACGTTCAGGCCGGGCGTAGCAGTACTGCAGACAGTTAACAACACCTTGCACGCAAAGGGAACACTAAACGTGGGGGGCTGGAGGGGGATTTTCTACATTGATTCTAGTCCAATTCCGACACGCCGACATGATGTCCTCATCGAAATCGGAGTCGTCTGCTCTAAAATCCAATAACTCAGCTGCATCGCCCTCGCTGTTCGATGAAACATTCATTTCTTCGTCTTCTGAATCTGAGGAGACATCACAATATCTTCGTTTTCGCTCCAGCCCTGAGGCAAGATCGTCACTACGAACGCAGCAACCAGAAGTTGACTCGGCCATTTTTAAATCCCCTTTTCTCTGCGTTGGAACAATTTTGTGACACATTCAGAAATTTACCAGGTTTTTATTTTCCGTGAAGCGCCATCTATTCATGGCAAAGCTCACTATAAACACGTGGACTAGCCCAGTTCGTCCATGGTAGCGTATTGGAGCCTGAACCAATGTGGACGAGCCCAGCTCGTCTTCGGGAAGAGCGGTACAAACAGTCTTGGCGAACCCAGGTCGTCTATGGTAGGGAAAGGGGTCAAACAGACACTGCCCAAAAGCACCAGACTAATTTACAGTTATATCGAACTTGTCTATTAATATGCTGTCTTCGAAGAATATACCGTGTATCTTTTCGTGCGTTTCTAACCGTTTATGTGTCCTCACGGCCGATATATGTGCGATGTGCTGTGAACAAACTCTAGCGCTTGGTTTCAGAAAGAATTATATGTAGCGTATCGATCTCGTGGTGACTTTCTATGTCTTCAAAATATAACAGATAATAGCTTGTCATGCTTGTTTACACCGCTTTTTTTTTAATCAAAGCAATACAACGTTTGTGCTTCTTCGATATTGAAAGTCTACTAGGCCTGCTTATTTTATATGATGTGCTGCCCGTTGTTTCCTGCTCCCACCGAAATAGGAATAATTATTCAATACTAAAAGATTGTTTTTATGTATGATTTCAAAACTCAAACAAAAATGAAAAAAAAAAATTTTATGATTTAAGGAAAGAAACACAGACACGTCAGTATGTCTGACTTAGGCCTTGCAAAACAAACACGTTTTTACGATATTAAGCCATAAATATAGAACATCCAAAAAAATGCACACTTTCTCGACTTGTTTTCTAGAAGTCGAGTATCATTTATAAATTCTAGCAAAAAATGAAAAAAAATTTCTTTTTAGAAAATTTATTTTAAAGTTGATATTTCTTGGTTTATTCATAATATTAACGTCCACGTACTCCAAAGGAAAGTTTACACAGCTAAGTGATTTTATAATATATATTAAGAGCGTGTGTTGGGCACTTCATCAAGATTATATATATATATTAGATAGATAGATATATTTCGTTTCATTTCATTTCCTTTATTTGCACCTCACAAGCGCCCCAAGGGTGCGGGCATACATGAGGAAAAAAATTCAACAGTACACAAAAAAACAAAAAAACAGAACAGTGAAAAAAATGAACAAACATCAGGGAAAAATACAATATAATAAAAACACGTGGAAAGCATGCATACCAATTTACGCAATATTGAGCATACGCACGTTTGAATTCGTCAAAATTTACTAAAGACACAATGTTAGCTGGAAGTTTGTTGAGTCGGAAATTGCCAACTGAAAGGGTGATGTTTGGAAAAGTTTTGTATGTGATGATTGTAATATTATCTTATACCTGATGGTCAAATCGAGTTAAAATACGGTGTGACGGCTTTAAACGTTCAAGCTTGAGGAGTGGGTTATTATGATACATGTTGTGGATAAAGGTTAGACCAGGAAGGTTTGTTCTGGTAGAGAGGAGTGACTCTGCTTTTTCTTTCAGCTGAGATACGCTTGTCTTTCGAGAGTAATCTTTGTAAATAAATCTTTTTGCTGTGTTTTGAATTAACTCTATTCTTTAATTAGGTATTCCTAAGAAGTATTCCATATGATAGAAGCTTACTCTGATTGAGACCAAGCATATGATTTGGAAGCGAGCAAACGAACGTCCGGAGGTGCCAGGTATCAATTTCGTCTTAGGAAACGTAGTGACCTACTAGCCTTGCTGGCCACATTATTTACGTGATCTTGCCAGTGTAGGTTCTCGCTCAGAACAACTCCTAGGTACTTGTAGTTATTTACTTTCACGATTGATAGACGACCTGTTGAGTAGTTGAAACTCAAACTGCATTTTTTTGTGGAGAGGCTCATGAATTTAGGTTTTGAGGTATTGATGTTCATTTGCCAGCAATCACACCGCAAAAAGAGGGCGTCTAAGTTATGCTGTAGTGAGATACAGTTGGTCTGGTTTTTGACAATTTTATAAATAACGCAGTCGTCTGTAAAGAGTCTGACTGTGGAGGAAATGCTAGTGGCAATATAAATAATATAAATAAGGAATACCAAGGGGCCCAAAATGACCTCTGAGGAACTCCAGAATTCACATTAATACTAAAAGAAACATTACAATGGAAGGAAACTGCCTGTGTTCTGCCGGTCGAGAATTCCCGAATCCGGTTAATTAAAGAACCATCAATATTAAGGCACTCAAGTTTTTTTAAGTAGGCGTTTATGTGGCACGTGATCAAACGCCTTAAAAAATCAATAAAAATAGTGTCAGTCTGAAGTCGAAAATGTATGTTTGTGTGTAGGTTAATAATTCAAAAAGTTGGGTTTCGCAAGACCGGTTCTTCCTGAAGCCCATGCTGGTTTATGAAAATAAAGTCATTGCCTACAAGAACGTTCATTATATGAGTGTACAAAACATGCTCAAAAATCTTGCATAGAACACTGATGAGAGATATTGATCGATAATTTAAAAAAAAGATTTACTACCACATTTGTAAACTGGAGTGACGAATGCATGTTTCCAGTCATGCGGTATAATGCTCTGGTCTAAGGATTGTTGACAAAGCTGTGCAAGAAGAAGCCCGGCATATGGCTGTGTTAGTTTAGTAGCTTGGAACTGTTGCCGTCGGCACAGGGAGTAGAATGGAGGGACAGGTTTTGTATTATATTGTTATTACCATTCGGGTCAATTTTGCACACAACCATCCGGGTCAAGAAAGGATGGTTGCGTGAAAAATCACACTGGGGCAGCGGGTATACAGACTCTTCGGTAAAAACATCTCCGAAGTACTCATTAAATTTGTTTACACACTCCATTGGTAACATTACAGTTCCATGCTGGTCTAAGAAACAATTAGGCATTGAGTCTATAGGTGGGCTAATTATTTTCCAGAATTTCTTGGGATTTTTTTTGCATCAAGTTTTTTAGACCATAGCCGTTAAAGTTGGATTTTGCAACCTCGGTTTTTACGTTTCCACGGCTTTAACTGAGTATCAAACCGAGACCATAAATCGTCAGTATTCCGAGATTGTGCCTTTTTGAAGAGACGTCTTTTAGTTTTCAGCATTTTTTTTTAGGGATTTTGTGAACCACTACTTTTTTAGGTGCATCAAGCATAGTAATTTTTGGAACAAATGTAGCCAGTCTGTCTTTGAACTTATTTTTTATGCTTTTCCAATTTTCTTCTACTGACCGAAAGAAGAAATCCCAGTTAAATTCGGCAATAAAAGTTTCTAAATCACTGTTTATACCATCAATGTTTGCCTCAGAGAAGTCGTGAATTTCAATGACTGTAAGGGAGCATTTCTTATAGATATACTGAAGTTAATCAGGACAGCCACGTGGTCACTCATCTTGTCAAGACACGTCATATATATATTTATTTTAATATTCTGGCACAGAAGTGAACAATAAATTTAAAATTGAATCGTCCCGAGTGGGTTTAAGTACTAATTGGGTCAGGCAAAATGATTGCGGGATGTTTAGAAAGGCGGATGTCAGGAAATTTTTGCAACATTCGTCAAATACCTTAACAGTGGTCCATTCGATCCCGGGAAACTTAAAGTCACCACCAAGAAAAACAGGCAAGCTTGGGTAACGAGAGGTTACATTTCAAATAGAGGTACACAGGTGATCAACAAAACCAGACGAAGAGTTCGGCGGTCGATAGCAAGAACCCACTAAAATGAACGAGGAAGTAACCTTTACACGTACCCAGATTATTTCAATGTTGTCATCAATTATAATAGGGACAGCAGGCAAATTTCTTCTGACAGCAATAAGGGGTCCACCACCACGTGACTGTATCCTATCCTTTCTAAAAATCGCGAAGTCATGGTCGAGTACTAACTCATTAGAAAGCCAAGTCTCCGTTCCTTATAGCCGATTCACACGACGGACCGAATCGCGATTTTTGTCCGCGGACCGAGTACTACGTGACCGGTACGTAACCGATTCCTGCGATCCTCGCCTCGTCCGCGGACGCGCGGACTAATAAAGTCGAGCGCCTTTTTTACTCGCGGATTTTTGGCGGGAGATTGACTTGAAAAGCGTTTAGTCTGGCAAAGGTAAATTGTTTTCTTTATTTTTTTTTTCGTTTCTGGACGATAAAAACAAAAATGACGCATTGTTGTGTTTTGTGCGTGCGCTGGTTCATTTTGTCGCGCGTTTCTTGGTTCCACGTGTGAAATAGACAGCAGAAACTTGTCTCGCTGACGGTTCCGGCACTCCTCCGGGTCCGCGTCAAGAAGCTCCAACAAAACTCGTCTAGCACGCCGCGATAATTCTTGCACGTCCAATCAGGGTTTCACCGAGCAAGACCTCTCTTCTGGCAGTGGTGTACCTGAGTGTTGTGCACCAGCGCGGAGGGCGTGAAAGCACCTTCAAACGCCCCTCCGCGAGTCCAGAACTTCGTCGCTTCTACGCGGAACCCTTTTCGAGCAGGACCATGCCTGTGTCACTCTCATGCTTTGAGTCAGTAAAGCTAGTGGCGCTTCGCGCGAAGCTAACACGGTGTTTTGTCTCGATTTGAACGTAACACCTGCGTACGATTAATTATCGCGGTAGCAAACGTCGATTTCTGTCTTGCACAACGGTGCCACGGTGCGATGTTCCAGTTTCGCGGCACTGTGGGGTGACGAACAGGTTCGGTCCGTCCTCGCTGGCGTCTGCCCGTTGTTGTGCTCGGGAGGGTGACGACCTCAGGCGCGGAACCAAGAGTCGGGGCTGTGGCTCGCTGCTAGCATGGACCCGAGGAAACAGGTCTCGAGTGGGAGTACTGAAGTAGAACTTTTATATACAGTGAATATACAAGTAGCATGGTCGACTGATTAATCAGCAATCGGCGATTTTGGGCTCCCCAATCCCAAGTTATATAGCCCTCTAAGGGCGAGAAGGCCCTCTGAGAGAGAGGGGCCTTCCCGGGTGTTCGAGTGTTCACGAGGTGTCCGAAGTGCGCGGGCGGCTGATGCAATTTCCGGGTGTTCTTTCAGCGAGGGGCAGATGATGTAATCCCTTGACGTTCTTGCCGCGCTCCGGTGGCTGATGTAAGGAGTCGACGTTCTTGCTGAAACCCAGCACCAACAGACCCACACACACACAGGCATGCACAGGTACGCCGGTGTTCCTCCTTGCGAGGGCCCGCGATTCGAGATGGTCTCGTTGCCTCCGGAAGACGTTTTTTTTTAGTTTAAAGCCCCCAGAGAAAGCTGTCACAACAATCCCTCCGCCGCCCGGAGGTCGGTCACGAAGAGAAGAGGTCAGCAGCCACTCCTTTGAGGGACCGCAGAAGTGCCGACGAAGAGGGGCGATAGGGCATCCTCCAACCTTGTTGTGTATCAAGTGGATAACCGTCTCCTGCATTTCTTGAGTGCCGCGCCTTCTCTCTGCTCACCTCCAAGCGCTTGGGGTATTATTAAAACTTTGGTTTGGGCTAGTTGGTCCCACCATTCTTTAGTGCCGCGCCTTCTTTCTGCTCACCTCCAAGCGCTTGAGGTATTATTAAAACTTTGGTTTGGGCTAGTTGGTCCATGGTAGGTATCAGGTTTAAAAGCGCAAACAGACAGGGACAATAGAAAATAACACAAACGACAGGGACAAGGCGCTAGACAAGCGCCTTGTCCCTGTCGTTTGTGTTATTTTGTATTGTCCCTGTCTGCTTGCGCTTTTAAACCTTATACCGCTTGGGGTAGCTTGCGAAAATCTTGAGAGGATGACAAAATTGAACCAAGACCGCACTGCAAATGCGCATTTAGCAAACCCCTTCGAACACACACCAGGCACTAAAAGGTATGAAAATCGCTCTTAGCACGATAACAAATAAAATGAAATCCCTACCAGGGCTCGGCACCCGCAAGAGAGTAACAAAAGGCACGAAACCAAAATCAGTAGTATCTCAGATTGGGTACAAATTTTTAGCAAAATAAAGTAAAATTTTGGTATCCATGACCTCGCTCAGTGAAGACTTTTCTCTACTCACTCATAAGCGTCGGCTCAAGCCATCCGCGTTGGTGTGCAGTTTACCCTTTTTGTACCTGATCTCAAAAGAAAACTGTTGCAACGCTAGGCTCCAGCGAAGGAGTCGGCCATTTTTGGGTGACATATTGGAGGGGACAATGTTCCGTCTCGATGTGAACCTCGAGCCTACCACATAGCACGCAAGCTTTTGCACGGCCCACACCAAGCAAGCGCACTCTTTTTCCGAAGCGCTGTAGGCTTTTTCGCGAGTTGTCAGCTTTCGACTGACGTACCAGATGGGATGCTCCTCGCCTAAGTCGTCCCTCTGGCTTAGCACGACTCCAAGACCCCGGTTGCTGGCGTCGCAGCGAATGATAAACGTGCGCTCATAATCTGGCGCCCTCAGGACTGGTTTGCTCATCAGAGATTTCTGAAGAGCGCTAAAAGCCTGCTCTTTTCGATCATTCCAACGAACCTTTTGAGGCTCTGTCTTTCGGAGGGCGTTAGTGAGTGGGCTAGCAACATCCGAATAATTTGAAATGCAGTTTTGGTAGCATCCTGCAATGCCTAGGAAAGGCCTAATGTCGGTTTTTGTGAGCGGTTGAGGTAACTCCTCGATGGCTGCAAGCTTTACCTCGGACGGTCGGCGTCAACCGCGACCCACCACGTGTCCCAAATGCGATACTTCTCCCCTTCCCAATTGACACTTTTCCGCCTTTACGGTGAGGCCTGCATCTCGGAGTCGTTCGAAGACAACCCGAAGATGTGCAAGATGTTCGTCCCAGGACTCGGAAAACACGGCGATGTCGTCCAAGTACGGAACGGCAAACTCCTCTAAACCTCGGAGCACCCGATCCATTAAGGTTGAAAAACAAAACGGTGTATTTTTGAGGCCGAAACGGAGGACACGAGGCCGGAACGTGCCAAAGGGGGATATAAAAGCGGCATACCGGCTCGCTCTCTCCGAAAGGGGGACCTGCCAGTAGCATCGAACAAGGTCCAACGTGGAGATATATTCGGCAGCGCTCACCATCTCCACCCGTTCCTCAATATTGGGGATGGGATACGTCTGATCTTTGGTGATAAGGTTGAGGCGCCGGTAGTCAACGCACGGGCGAGGATCTTTTCCCGGTACCTTCACAAGTATCAAAGGAGAAGTGAAGTCGCTCTTTCCTGCTTCAATCACCCCCAGATCAAGCATGTGCTTCACCTCCCGCTCCATGATTTCCCTCTGTCTAGGCGAGACTCGGTAGGGCTTTGACCGCACGGGCTGGTCGGTGGTAAGCTCGACGTCGTGAGCTACAAGATCGGTTTTTCCTGGCTTACTCTGGAACTGATCTATAAACTCCCCAAGGAGTGCCTTCAGATCACCTAGTTGCTTTGGTTCCAAATCAGCCGATACAACAGCCTTCTCGAGTACCTCTTCGACCGAGCACGCGATCGGGGTTTCACTAATCTCGGGAAACTCAAGACTGACCTCCTCGGGGTAGTTTACCGTCAAACTCATCACAGTCTCACGTTGCCGGTACGGCTTTATTAGATTGCTGTCATAGACCCTCTGGATTTTACGTTTCCCGGGCGTGCTCACGACGTAGTTGACATCCGAAAGTTTATGCAACACTTCCACGGGTCCCTCCCATTGCACCTCGAGCTTATTCTTCGTCGATGGCCTCAAGAGCATCACCTTGTCGCCGACGGAAAAGGTTCGCGGCTTAGCGGTTTGGTCGTAATACCGCTTTGCCTTCACCTGACTGTCCTCCATATCACTTTCGGCAATACTTCGACTCTGGTTCAGGCGATAAAGAAGCTCGAGCACGTACTCCACTACAGTGGGGTCTTCCCTGTAACCCTCCCATGACTCTCTTAGCATTTGGAGCGGAGATCTCAAAGATCGGCCGTATACTAGCTCGGCGGGGTTAAAACCAGTTGCCTCGTGTGGCACTGATGTCAAAGCAAACATCGTGGCTAGGAGGCATGCCTCCCAGTTATTCTTGTGCTCATAAAAACAATGCTCACAGCACCCGTTTCATCACCGAATGCCATTTTTCTACGCTGTTGGATTGCGGGTGGTAGACGGAGCTATGAATCAACTTAATACCACATCTCTCCAAAAACGTAGTGGTCAGAGCACTGGTGAACACACTCCCCTGGTCGTTTTGGATTTCAGCGGGAAATCCAACGCGTGCGAACACCGAAAGCAACGCGTTCACCACTTCCACAGAGCTGAGCTCTTTTAGCGGGATCGCTTCGGGAAACTTCGTCGCGGGGCAAAGAATCGTCAGGATGTGGCGGTACCCCAACTGTGTAACGGGGAAGGGCCCACCCGTGTCGATCACCAAGCGGAGAAAGGGTTCTGTGACTATTGGCACGAGCTTTAGCGGTGCCTTGGTCTTGTCATGCGATTTTCCGATTCGTTGACACGTGTCGCAGGACCGGACGACCTACTCAACCTCTTCGAAGCACCCAAGCCAGTGAAACTCCTGGAGGAGGCGATCTTTCGTTTTTCTCACTCCTAAGTGTCCTGACCATGAGTTGCCATGCGCTAGGTGGATGAGATTGCGGCGGTACTTTGCAGGCACCACAAGCTGATCAAATTCAATACGCTTTCGGTCTTTATACTTCCGATACCACAGCCCTTTCCTTTTTTGGAAAGCTACATTCCGTCGGGAGACTCCTTCTTCCGTTGTCGGCCTCAGATCCTTAATAGTGGGGTCTGCTTCCTGTTGTGCGATCAGAGAATCGCGATCGACACCCAGCAGTTTCTGCAATTCACCCGACTCGGGGGTAACACAGAGGCCTTCGGAACCCTCCATGTCGAGACATTCTTGAGCCTTCCCTTCCCAGGTTTTTCTACCGGTGTTTCTAGTTATTTTCGTCTCTCTGGATCGGCAGCGCCAATGTCACCCCTGACTGCCGCGCGCGAGGCGTTCGAAAGCGGGGTTCTCCCAGTGGGAACGTCTGCTTCATTTCCGTACTCTAGTTTTGCTGCCAAGTCTCGGGCTTTAACCCTAGTTAAGGCCAGGACGGTTCCTTCGCAAAACGTTTGGCCTCTCTCCCGTAGCAGCTCCTCCGACCTGTTGGAAAACAGGTTCGGATACCCCAACGGTAGATTGTCCGAAAACGACCGCCTCCGTTTCAAGGGCGCCGAGAGGACCCTCGATGCGCACCCTGGCGACCGGCAGGCACACGCTATGCTCTTCGACCACCTGTTTAATCCACGCGCACTCTCCCGTGTACTTCGCAGAGTCCACGTAAGAGGAGTGAATTACATCCATAGTGGCGGCCGAATCGCGAAGCACTCGGCACTGCCTGCCGTTCACCGTTAGGTCGCGCAAATATGGCTCCAGTAAGCGGAGGCTCTTTTCGCCATCATTTACGTAGGCGAAGACGACCACGGGCTCTCTGCATCCGGCCGCAACATGACCAGGCTCTTGGCAGTTATAGCATGTTATGGGCTGGCGAGCCTCAAACGTTTTTCGTGATCCGCCCTGCAGTCGGCGCCGTCGCCGGCCTCTCCTTTCGTTCGCGCTGGTTCCTTCTGGTTTTCGCCCTCGACCTTCTTTGGCCGCCCGTCTCTCGAAAATCGACCCCCTGGCCACCTCCCGTCATCTCTTTTGCCAGGCGGGAACGCTTTCTCCTTAAGCGGGTGACCTTCCTCGTCTAAGGCCCGGCGAGTCGCAAACTCTTCCGCCAGCTCCGCGGCCCTCTGAACAGCCCTTGCGTCCAGCTTATCCTGAACCCAAAAGCGGGTCTCCTCAGGGATGCGACGCAAAACTGCTCTAGGCAAATGTACTCCACTACTTTATCGTGGTCCCCGTGCGGGTCTACGCCTTTGAGCCATTCCACTAGATTTGCTCTCAAATTGTAAGCAAACTCCGGGAATGACTCGTTCGGCTTCTTCTCGGCGCTACGAAAACGCTGTCGGAAGGCCTCAGCGGAAAGACGATACTTTTTAAGGAGGCTTGTTTTGACCTTTTCATAGTCCTCCGCTTCGTCTTTCGTGAGCCTTGCGACCACGTCTGCCGCCGGGCAAGGAAGAAGCGTTAAGAGGCGCTGCGGTCAGGTTTGCCTACTTAAAGGGATTGTCCGGTCGAAACCGGAAGTACTTAAGTTCTTGCGCTCGTTACGGCGAGGGAGCCTTCATATAGACAAACGTCATTTTTATTTTGATATATGATCTCCCGCTATTAATTAAACCTTTCATGATCCTATGTACGAAACTGCACCCCGAATTTCGCCAGTGTCAATGGCTGACATCCGTAGGTGCTGCGTGACGTCACAAAACGCAAAGGTTTGTCGGATGGTCGGGATAACAAGCGTTGGTCGATGGATGTCTTCTATTTTGCTTCGAATTATATAGTCTCCTAGGCAGTACCTTACTGAAATACGGTTCTCTTAATGCAGTTCCCAAGCGCGTGCAAAAAAAGTCACGCCTTTTAGGAGGATATTACTCGCAGACAGCCATAAGCTTCGAGCAAACGTATGCCGTTTCGCGCAAACACAACTGCGACGGGCGCCGATCGAGCTATACTCCGCGACAACTTTTCTTGGCAATGCAGTGGAAGGTACAGGCCCGCGTCCCCTCTCCCATTTTGAGTGTGTGCGGGCTCTCCTCCTCTCCCCGGAAAAGGGGGAGGAGGAGAGGCTGCGTACACTCAAAAATGGGAGAGGGGACGCGGGACGTACCATCCCTATTGAAAATAATTCTAAAGGGCCCATCAGCCTTGAAGGATTATGGAACCGCACAGGCCTTCAAAACCCTTCAAAAATACCCTTCAGGTATACCCCTCAGAAAAAACCCTCCAGCCCCACAGCCCTTCAACCCAAACCCCTTAGCCCATCAACCCTTTAGACGCCCAAATGACAATGAACCATAGACAAAATTCAGTTCAAAACGTTATTAAAAATTTATTGCGGACATTGAGTTTTACATGCGCATTAAAACTCAAAGAGCGATAAAAACCAACGCTTGTTCAAACCCGGGCGCAAGCAGCTGTCGACGAAAGCAATCATATCAAATAGGAACAACTAACTTCTTTAACACAACGAAAAATATCTTTCAAAGTACTCACAATGCCGTTGGGTAAATTTCTGATGTACGGTAGTTCAGCTAATAAAACGGAGCAGGTGCACCTCACGAACACATACACAGTCTCAGTAAGCACGTTTAGCGAAAACCACGAACTCGCAAGCAGATCCCGTCACCGTTGAGAAATTCCGAGCACAGTCACGGTTTCGTCCACGATGTCGTCGGGGCGGCGTCTTCCGCGTATTTTTTGGTCGCTGGATGCTTCTGAGGCCGGTCGGACGAAGAGGCGCAAGGTACAAGGCGGGACAGCGGCCGTCATCCACCGTCCCAGGATCCCAGGACCCACAGTGCTATGATCCCGGTGCGCAGGCACTGCGAGTAGGCCGACACCGGCCACCATCTCCTTGAATGCGCTGAACACGATGGTGCTCGAGCGGTGCTGAAGGCGGCAAACGCCGAACTGGGGTTCACCTGCGGAACCAAGGAACAAACGGCACGGATTAAAACAGACCAAGGGGCGAGCCCTCAAAGCAGTGCTTACCTTTCTGGATGTAGGAAACCGGTCCGTTCCAGATATCCATGGCGGTGAGAAACAAACCGCCCACGAGCGGAAAGAAAATGGCTATAGCGGCCTCCTGACTTCTTCGGTTTCCTCACACCACTCTCTCCCGCCGACCATTGGAGAAGCGTGCTGTCCGGAACTGGCGGTATTGCATCCTCTCCCCATTGCCGGGCGGAGAGAAGCGCAGTGTGTGTGTGTAGGCATTGTAAAAGGGGGGGGGGGGATTTGAGTTGCCTGTTCGTGTTTTTGGCGACGACGAAAAGTGGACTCCGACTCTGGTGAAAAGCAAAATGGTTTTGTTTATTTTTTTTTTCCTTTTTGGGGACCGTCCCCCGCGGGGAAACCGGTTCCCGGCACGAGTCGCTGCCGCTTCGCCCTTGGAATCTCCCCAGCGTCCCTGAATTTGGGCAACGCGCTGCTCTCGGCTTGCCCTTTTTTATTATTATTAGTGCAACAAGTAAAGCTTGTTCGCCTCAAAACGCCTCGCGGCCAACAACACTCGGCCCGCGCCTTGTCAATTCTCCCCATGGGGCGATCGAACCCGTAGCCCCCTTGGCGACCGAACACCCGGCCAGTGACAGACGGGTCGAGGAGCCCAGTTGTGTTTGATAGAAGAGCAGTAATAAAAAAACTGACCGTACACACATACGATCGACATTCTCCAGATAATTATTTGTTTTCCCTTTGTGAACAACACGTAGCTATGTTCTAATTCTGCGACATGTATTTTCTCCACCTAGGCCGTGTCCCCACAGACATCTCAAGAAGCCTGAAAGTTTTCCCGACCCCATTAGAAAAGTCCTTGACAGGCTTTCAGACATTTCAAGGCATTGTAAAGGGGACTTCAGACATTTCAGGAGAGCCTTTGACGGGGCCAACGAACCCACCAGGAAATATCGGTGCACCTTTCAAACATCAAAAGAATTCCTGGAATCCCCTTCACACCCCTCAAAGAATTCCTGAAGTCCCCTCAAAGCGATTTTCAATAGGGATCCACTGCATTGCCAAGATAAGTTGTCGCGGAGTATAGGGGCGCTTGCAAAGCAAAGGATGCAGATTTCGCTCTGAAGCGGCACTTAGGTACACCAAGCGGCATCTGGGTACACATTTCGGCGGATCCACTGGATCGGTGATGAGGCTGCGGGTCATTCCCTCTGAGGCGACGTCTGCGGGTCGAAGGCAAACGGCGAACCGTCCAAATGCATGTCGTCACTTGACTTGGACGAGTTTGGTTAATCGTAGCTACGCTCCATTTTCACACGCGGGTCAAACAGATCTCGGGCTGCACGCGTGCTGAATACAACTTCTGGTATCATTTCGAGATGGCCAAGCTGTTGGTTTCGGTTTCGCTGCATAATCAAGGTCTGTTCGATTCGGCCAGGAAGTTCTGAACTATAGTCGGTTAAAAGTCAAGAAGGTAGCAGCAAATGCCCCTCAAAGGGAATCTTTGCATTTCGACGATAGGTTCGCGGCATCAGGATCATTTTGCGTCGGGGGAGTCACTGGCGGCAGCGCGCGGTCGGTATACCGGTCACCTCGAAGACGAAGGCCTGACGATAGCGTCTTGGCCAAGACAATTATCGACCGTAACTTTGGCGTCAAGCTGAAGCGAGAATCGGCAAAAAAAAAAAAAATGCCGATTCTCGGTGTTTTCCCCAGGCCCGTTAGTGGGCGTCCACAGATACCAGCGGACAAAGCATGCAGTATTATGCTCAGCTACAGCGACATGCGAGTGCCAACGCACTAAATCCCAGACCTCTGCAATGTATCGGAGTCGTCAATATGCATCCAAGAGCAACTGAAGGCGGAGACAATCAAGAAGGCAATACCTTTCCCGAGTCTGTAAGTAAGAATATCAACACTGTGGATCCCCGCATATCATCAAAATGAAACAATTTACGTGAGCCAATATTTCAACACTCACCACAGGGAACCAAATCTACGCGAGCAGGTGCCTAAAACGCTTTTAGAATATCATAATCAAGCAAATTCCTACCCTCGGTTATGATCTCCATTCCGCGTCCACCGCGGGTACGTTATTATCATATATGAAAGGAAATGCAACCTCCGTATCGGCGTTATTGTTAAACATCGCAGACATTTGAGCAATCGCTGCGAAAACTGGCACCGCGAGCAGAGACGGACGAGGAGTTCTGCTATCGCCGTCTGCTCTTGTCGTCTGCTTCTGCACGGACGCTGAACCGAGTCCGGGGCCGGTGCAAGATTTTGAGGAACCGGGTCTGAACTCGTTCAGAACTGGCGTGAATCGAACGCGCCAGTGCAGCGGTCGCGCAACTTCCGGTTGAATCGAATGCACCAGTTCCTGCACTACCGAACTAGCTCAGCCAGTTCAGCCGAATCGAACAGACCTAAATTGACTGATCCGATTTGGGCGAGGAGTGGGTGGGCGTAGTTTAATATCGTTGGCACAGCATCACACCTCAGCTTACAAGCCTTCAGTCTGCTGAGAGCTCAGCTTGTAGCTTTCTTCTGTGAGATGATTGCTGCATAAGCAGGATCTCGATCTGGACGGGAACCCAGTCCCTACGCACGACGGCGATCCACTTTGCTCGTCACTGCACGTCTCGCGGAAAAGTGTGGAACGTCATGTCTTGGCTCGCATGTGCTGCCCGGTGGTTGTGGCACCCAACCGCGCAACAAAAATCTCACCCAACCACGAAACAAGTAGCGCACAGCAACAAAAACGAAGCACGCTGAGGCATTCACTCGCAGGCAAACAACGAGACAAAAATGCTCGCTTTGTGTTTTGTGACGTCAGAGCTTCAATGTTGCCAACGAAAGCAGCGTTTACGCTAGAATGCGATCGGAGCAGTATAAATTCAATTACTTACGCAGAGGGGCATATAAAATTCGGATATTGCACGGAAGATGCTTCTCGAGGCAATAACAATGATATTCAATTGTTTTCTCGAATACAAAATTTCACCGGACAATCCCTTTAACCCGACCTTTTCGCAAGTGCGCTCGAAGTTCACCAGGAACAAACCAACGTCCTCTCCAATTTTAAAAGGCTGCATTAAGTTCTTCATCTTAAATGATTTGCCTACTCCTGTGCTGGATGCCGGACTGCCTTCCCGATCACCCCTTGACTTTACCAGCTCGAGTTCAAGTCTCTTCATCTTGAGCTCCTGCTCTTGGCGTTTCAATTCCGCTTCTTGACGTTTCAATTCCGCTTCTTGGCGTTTCAATTCCGCCTCATGGAATTTCAATTCCGCTTCTTGCGACTTGAGCCTGTCGCTCCGCTCCTGTTCTTCTAGTTCTCTTTTCTTTTTGTTTATTCTCTGCACTTCCACCCAGCGCTTGTATAACTCGGCCTCATCTGCCCCAAAGTCGAGAATCGCCTTGATAATGAGCGGCTTTCTTTTTAACCCCCTGATATCCACATCGAACTCCTCGCAGATACGTATCAATTCTGGCTTGCGCAGCGAATTGAGGTCCATGATCGTTCCGAGCACTGGCTAAATCCCAAAACTACCATTGTGACGTGCAACAAATGCTGCGTCACAGATAGCCGCAAAACACAAAACCCGCTTTACACTATTTAACCCAGAAGGTAAAGCCTGGTGACTACCCAAAAGGGAAAAGCCAGACACTCACCCACACGTGCGATCAATGGTCTGCGTGGAGTCCATCCCGTCGTTGCCGGCCAGTTATTGCGTCCGGGAGGGTGACGACCTCAGGCGCGGAACCAAGAGTCGGGGCTGTGGCTCGCTGCTAGCATGGCCCCGAGGAAACAGGCCTGGAGTGGGATTACTGAAGTAGAACTTTTATATACAGTGAATATACAAGTAGCATGGTCGACTGGTTAATCGGCAATCGGCAATTTCGGGCTTCCCAATCCCAAGTTATATAGCCCTCCGAGGGCGAGAAGGCCCGCTGAGAGAGAGGAGCCTTCCCCGGTGGTCAAGTGTTCACGAGGTGTCCGAAGTGCGGGGGCGGCTGATGCAATTTCCGGGTGTTCTTTCAGTGAGGGGCAGATGATGTAATCCCTCGACGTTCTTGCCGCGCTCCGGTGGCTGATGTAAGGAGTCGACGTTCTTGCTGAAACCCAGCACCAACAGACCCACACACACACAGGCATGCACACGTACGCCAGTGTTTCTCCTTGGGACGGCCCGCGATTCCAGATGGTCTCGTGACCTCCGGAAGACGTTCTTTTTGAGTTTAAAGCCCCCAGCGAAAGCCGTCACAACGCCGTCGTGTCCCTCGTGTGGATGGGCTTGGGAGACGGACGAACCACGGACATTTTGTCACGTGACCAATCCGTCCGCGGATCAGTCCGTCGTGTAAATCGGCCATAACACGACGTCGGGGTTGCACATAGCAATTGTATCAGCGAGAGCGTCTTGTTGAGATAATATGCTCCAAAAGTTGGCAAGAAAAAAGGACAAATCATGAGACATACTTTTTTTTTTGTTTTTAGTCAGTTCGTATTTTGGCTTGTAATGGTCCGTTGCGATTCAACAACGGCATCTGTTTGGAAATCATACAAAAACACCTTGCCATTCATAAAAAGTTTATCAAAAAGTAGACGCACGCGTGATTGGGGACCACGATGCGCTTTTGCGTATACCCAAAGGTTTCTGCGTGCTTCACGTATCAATGGCGAGAGATCTTCCTCAATCCATCCTTTAGCAGATGCTAGGTTTTTCAACCTGTGTGCGTTTTCTAGAATCGTTTGCTTGCTTTTGAAGCTAAGGAATCTTACAGGGATTGGGTGAAGAAGTTTGCGTTTTTTCTACCGGCCCGGTGGGCTCTTTCAATTCCTCCTGCCTCTAGATCCAAGTGGTCTTTGACGAAGAAAGTTATTATTTCTTCAGACCTGGCCAAGGCTTCCCTGGCTTCCTCTAGAATGCCTTTGAATACAAGATTATAACGGCGGATGCGGTTATCAAGAGCTTCCAGGCCGCTAGCAAAGTTTTGCGTAGTTTCAAAGTTAGACGATATTGATTGGCCTCTCTCTTCAAGCGAGCGTAGGTCTTGAGAGACTCTAGTAAATTCTTCTTTAGTTCCCGACAATTCTTCAACCTTTCTCGTGACTCGTGACCCTTTCGCTTAATTCGCTGACCCCTACAGTGATAGCGCTATGCTTTGAGACACTTTCTTGGTGGTTTAACTCAGCCTTTAGGAAGAGAGCGTCCAGCTTCTCTTACAACGTAGCAAGAGTTGGCTGGTCGAGATCATCTTTGGGGCCGGGGTTCATCTCTACGTCTGCGGACAAGATGAGGAGTGAGCATAACCATGCGACTGTAAACACAACTCTGATCGACGAAGAACTCGCGGACCCCCAAAACAAAACAAAAAACAAACAAAAAAGTTTCGATCATACACATTTGTGGGTGGTAGAAGGGAGGAAACATCCTATTCTTGCTCGATAAACCGAAACATCGACACCTATCATTTGCCAACACGCACTGTACAAACAAAAGTAACACTGGAATCTTGCGACCTGGTAGTAAGAAAAATTCAACACAAAAAAAAAGTAAGCGTGCACTCTTACCTGCAAGTGTGGAAGGCAAGATTAGCTTTTCAGCCAAGCGAGCGGTCGCAAATCCCAGACAATGAAGGCTCGGTGAGCCTTTTGTGCAGTCACGTAAGCACGTCACACGGAGGTGTAGAACCAGCAGACGATTAAAGTACGAGCGGCGTGAAGCGGTCGTAGAGGGAACCAGTTGGCTCCGTAAATCCGTTAAGCAGGGCGCTGAGTGCCGTCGAGTGCCACGTAAAAGGACAGCATGACACGGCAACGATGCAGACTCTTGGGCTTCACTTTGGGCTCGAAATGACTCGTTCATGAAACTGCAAGTGTGGAAGACAAGATTACTGCTCTTCAGCCAAACGAGTGGCCAAATTCAATATATATATATATATATATATATATATAGCTGCACCAAATTTTCAAAAAGTAAGAGCTGCGTTAGGGCGCTTCTAGTTATGCCATTAGCATACCCGACCTGGCGCCAACTAGGAACCAAGTAGTTTGTGCAACTAGGTGACTAATTAACGGAGATCTCCTAATTAGCTTTTTAATTATTATTTTTAGAGGGCCTATTGCATTTACGAAATTCAAGCCCAACCTTAATATGCTCCAACCCCACAGCGAAATAAAGGCGCGAAAAATTTCTGCGCGCGTTTCTGACAAAATTATTTCATTCCCACATGCTCTTTCAAACCGAAACTGACCAGAACAAGAGCGTCAAGGGCGTCGATATCTTCGAATCCCGGAGAAAAGCTCACCGGAGAAAAACTCACCGGAGAAAAGCTCACCGCAAAACCGCAGATGCGGAGAAAAGCTCACCGGCCATTGAGCGTATGCGGAGAAAAGCTTACCGATATTTTTTCTTCTTTTTATATGGAGGCTGTCGGATAATGCGTGACATATATCAATTTATAATCATTCAAATTCGTCAGCTTTGTAAAAAAGAAAATGTCCTTTTTGTAATATTTGTTAAGCTTATTGGGTATATTGCTCCCAAATTAATAATTGCGGGCGAGTGTTTTCTGTGGCTTACCCTCTAGGCAACAAAAGCCTAACTAAAAACTTTGTGAACTTGAAGAACACGAAAAAGTTGAAAGATTTAATGATGTCTGCCTAAAACCTAAAAATCAAAGCTGTAACTGCCGGTGCCTGAAATTCTCTTTGAAGCTTTTGTTAACCATTGAAAACAGGATAAAACAGTCAATAGGATATCGAGGCTTCTTTCTTCCACGGACATGCACGCTTTCTAGTCGTTCGTGCTGGTGTTTTCACACGTTCCCTTTGTGTGATACTGAGTGCCCTTCTACGGTGAGCCACCCATGATATTCGGAACTGCGCAATGGCACCGTTGTTACTCGTAACCTATAGAAGAAGTAGTCTTCTGTTATGCAGCGAATAGGGCGAATTGGTAAACGTTATACATGATGAAAACCGCTCAAACGACGACGACGGTGTGAAGAAAACAAACACGACAAGCGAAGCTGTTCTCGCAACTAAAGTTTTGTTAGTGAAATTAACAGAAAGAAAACAGCGTAGCCGACACTGGTTACATCAACAAACACCTTCTTATCTATTAGGCACTACACAGTGTTTGGAGCTGAACCGGTTCACACACCGCTATTCATTATAGCTCGCAAAGAACAAACCTCTTTATCTGACAGAGCTAGCGACAGCGCGCTGTCAGCTGTTAATAATTTGTTGCCTTTTTTTATCGGTGTACTTTTTTTTTTATTTTATGCTTGCGGCTTCATTAATTTATAGAATGTGTGATTACTAATTTCTGAGGAATTGGTAAATATGCCCAATGAACTTCAAGAATATTACAAAAAAGGACGTATTTTTAATGAAGTGACGAATGCGCATTGTGTTAAATTGCCACGTTCGACGCAGAATCAAGCTAAGCTAAAAAAATATCGATGAGCTTTTTTCCGCATCCCCTCAAAGGCCGGTGAGCTTTTCTCCGCATCTGCCGGGTTTGCGGTGAGCTTTTCTCCGGTGAGCTTATCTCCGGTGAGCTTTTCTCCGGTGAGCTTTTCTCCGGTGAGCTTTTCTCCGCCGCCCGATATCTTCGCCCTCGCTTGGAATCACAGCAGTGACGTCACCTGTGATGCAGGCACTGCCGTCAGCGATATTGCAATACGTTGCTCTCTCCTTATTGTTGTGCTTACCGCGGCAGGTGTAAATCACGCTGTCCCAGCGGGCATCGTGACGCTACCCTTTCCTTTTGTTGATATGATAGAAGCTGCTCTGAAGGCTTGTGCCAATGGTGCTACGAAGCGACGAACGCTGCGTCATTTGCTCCTCTGTTGTAAAAGACACAGGTTTGCACCCATATCTTCGGAAGGACGAAGGCTACAAATAACACAGGCGCTATGCGATTCATAGTGCTGTGCCTTTCTGTCTCTGATTGTGGCAGGAAATACATCTGAATGGCGTCGCTCATTGCGACAAGACTTTCGGGTGAAGAAAAAACAGACATGGTGATCGCATATTTAACTATGCAAAAGAATGCTCATCATGCTGCGCAACCTTATGCCGCTCAGCACTCAGGTCACTTCGTTCCTGCCCACACTTCCTTCATACGCGTTTTCAACAAGTTTGCATCAAGTGGCACGGTGGTGAGTGGGCGAAGACAGAAAATATTTGTCCTTAGCCGTGAATTCGAGACTGACGTTCTCGCGTACGTAACTGCTAAGCCTGAAGCAAGCGTGCGCGAAATTGCGAGGTCTTCTGGGACAACAATCTCTACAGTGTGGAAAGTGCCTGTGAAGCATCGCATGCATCCATTTCACCATGTTGAATTAACCTGAGACTGGAGTAGAGAAGAAACATCAAAACGCAGAAGGGACAGAAAATAGACAGGACGAGGACGCGGTATAAATGACAGATTAAACGAACATAAATGAAATGTCAAGAACAATGCACAAAACTCGGAAATATCGAAACATATTCATGAATGCAACAACTGCTCGGCACTCTGGTCGGAGACGGAAATAATACACAAAGAGAGGAACGATGTAAAGAGAGGGAGACCGCGCGGATGAAGTCTCTAGGCAACTGCATAAGTCAGGCTTCATTACAGTTTTGAAGCAATTCAAAAAGCTATCTAAAAGTGTAATTTTTTTTTAATATTTTGTCATTTAGGTTGTTTTAAGTGCTTGTGATTTTCCAAAAACCTGTAATACCTTTTTTGCTTTGTGTGGTTCTCCACGTGTATTGGCCCAACTATCGTTTCAGTGTTTTTTTATGTGGAGAGGGCTCTGTTATGATTCAGAATTATGAACTGTGTTTAGAATGGTAGGGGAAGAGATCCTTTTGTTCAAGTTTGAGGGTGGATGGATGATGCCTTATCGCGTCGACCTGTAAACGTTGTCAACGATCTTGCATTGTGTGATGAAGGCTGTGGCGCTTGTTCTGTATAGACTTCGTCCTTTTGTGTTGGTGCAGATGACCTTGAGATTGAGACTATATAAGGAGGTGGACTAAATAAACGAGTTAGCTGAGTTTGAGACGTCGTCCTGTCTATTTTCTGTCCCTTCTACGTTTTGATGTTTCTTCTCTACCCCAGTCTCAGGTTAATTCAACATGGTTAATATTCACCAGCTCGCCTGCACCCTTACGATTTTTCCTATCCGTTTCACGTTAGCCTGCACCAAGAGCTACATGGCAGTGACTTCCAACGACGACTGGACTTTTGCAATTGGGCACTGATTGAAATGGACCGGGATCCTGGATTCTTGACAAAAAAATTATTTGGATTGATGAGGCTCAATTCTGCAGAAATCCAACGGTGAACCTCCACAATGCCCATTACTGGGCAAGCGTAAATCCTCGTTGGCTCCGTCAGCACAAACATCAAGTGAGATGGTCTATTAACCTATGGTATGTAATATTTAATGATAACATTATTGGTCTATATTTCTTTGACGGCACACTGAACGGAAAACCTTACACGGAGAGAATCCTCGAGGGAGTCGTAGGAGAGTTTATTTCCGGCCTGCCTCTCAGCGTGCTGAAGGAGACGTGGTTTCAACAGAACGGCGCTCCAGCGCATTCTTCTTTGAGTGCTGTTCGATTTCTACACCCAACTTTTCCACAGAAATGGATTGGACGCAGTGGTCCAGTTCCGTGGCCGGCACGATCACCAGATCTGAGCCCGTTAGATTTTTTCTTTGAGGTTATGTGAAGAATGAAGTCTACGCCATGGAAGCCACCAGCGTGGACAACCTGAAACAAAGAATCGTCGCCGCCAGTACCGCAGTTCAGCCTGAAGCGCTTGAGCGCGTGTTGTGTTCCATGCGGAGCTGACTGATGATGTGCATTTCTGTAGATGGACTCCGATTCGAGCACTTGCTACGAACGCAACTGTTTCCAACTTCATAAAGTGGCCAGGCGGCGGCAAACGCTGGGTGGCTTATCACATGCCCCTATCACATTGGTTGCCAAGCTTTCTTTTATTTTTTTTAAGTACCAAAATGCGCTAAGCCATATTTTTGCCTGATTTTCTCGACGAACTAAAAGGTTTCTGAAGAAAATACTTGTGCTGCGAAAGGTGCTAATTCGGGGCTCTAAGTTAGTCGTCAGCGTGTTGGTACACTGAATAATACTGAAATAATAAGCAGAGGGACGGACAGTGGAATAAACAGAGAGCTGGACGGACAGAGGCACGAAAGATGCGTGGTTCTGTCCGTTCCTCTGTTTATTCTTTCAGTATTATTGGGGCTCTAAGTGAAGAAGTAAAAATTAGTTCTCAACAGGACCCTGTTTGAGCTACACTTTAAAAAGCGCCGATGCCGTATTCACACAGTGCCGCGCACAGCACCTGACTACCGTAATGTGAGCCAGGACGCCGGTGCAAGGCTCCTTCCTCATTTATTAAGAGCCCATAGAATATAGAACAAAGAAAGATTATTTTGTTACACGCTGCAATATATTAACTACCAGAGGGGCCAACGAGTAATATTACACAAGCACGATTACTTTGTTCGTTAAAAAATGCCTGGCTAGTTTAATGCATCACAAAACCAAGAACTTAGAAATAAAGCAGCGGTGGCAAACTATAGGCAGCGAAGTCTCCAGCATTGGAAAAATATATTTCCCAAATATAACGCAGGAAGCTCGTCTAACGTTGCCGGCCGTTGGTAATGCATGCAACAGAATTTATCGTACCAACGAAAGCGTCGCGTCGCCCGCAGGTCAAGAGAGGGATATGGCACAGCACAGTTGACGCCGACTGCAGACGCATAAATTACACATGCCGCGGTAAGCAAAACACTAAGGCGAGAGCAACCTATTGCAAAAGCGCTGACGGCAGCGCCTGCATCATAGGTGACGTCACTGCTGTGACGCAAAGCGAAGGCGAAGATATCGACGCCATTGACGCTCTTGTTCTGGTCAGTTTCGGTTTGAAAGAGCCTGCGGGAATGAAATAATTTAGCCAGAAACGCGCGCAGAAATTATTTGTGCCTTTACTTCGCTGTGGGGTTGGAGCATATTAAGGTTGAGCTTCAATTTCGTAAATGCAATAGGCCCTCTAAAAACAATAATTAAAAAGTTAATTAAGAAATCTCCATTAATTGGTCGCCTAGTTGCTCAAAATACTTGGTTCCTAGTGGGCGCCAGGTCCGGTATGCTAATGGCATAACTAAAAGTGCCCTAACGCACCTCTTCTTTTTTTGAAAATTTGGTGCAGCTAAAAAAAAACCACCCTGTGTATATATATATATATATATATATATATATATATATATATATATATATATATATATATATATATATATATGAGGGGCATGAAAACAGCAACGACGGACGATTCAATCTTCGACGTTTCGGCCGGAGTCCGGCCTTCGTGAGGAAGCCGTGACGAAGGCCGGACTCCGGCCGAAACGTCGAAGATTGAATCGTCCGTTGTTGCTGTTTTTACTAAGGGTTATTTTCTTCTTTTATATATATGGTTGAAGTTTGTGGGCAGGTGATATTTGAAATACACAAGAAATATCCATGGCCTGAACAAAATCAAGGAAAGGTTTATTGACGTTTCGAGAGGAGCCCTCTCTTCTTCAGGATGACGATTGAGGGAACTTGGCACGAGGTTTCTGTAGTCCCGAAAGGTAAATAGTAACTGCAACTACTAACATTTCACAAAAAATATTAATAAAAGCGAGGTGGAGCATTGGCTCACTTCCAATTAGCCAAGAGGCAAATCCAGCGTCGCCTCCGACGAAGAGGGTCTGCCCTCTAACCCCCGGGGCGCTCCGCGGTCGGGGCGGCGGATAAGACGCGTGAGGGTCCCCTTCAAGAACGGGAACCCAGCGACCCCTACAAAAAAATAAAGAGCATGGTTTTGAAGGCGGTATAAACAGCAACCAACAAACCAGCAATGAAACAACCAAGGGTAAAGGGGGGGGGGGGGGGGGGGGGCGGAGGGGCGGGGGGGAGGATTGATTTATATCTATATATATCAATGTCACGAATGGCAAGGTGACGAAAGAAAAAATAGCTGAGGAAACTGAAACGTCTAATGGGGCGAACTTGTGCCCAAAACAAAAGTGAACAGAACGACAGAGCGTCGCGTGCGTAGGAGTCGACGTAGCAGCAGGAACGAACGCCGGGGCGAGACTCCGACCCGCGCGACGCTCTGTTGTTATCTTCTGTTCACTTTTGTTTTGGGCACAAGTTCGCCCCATTAAACGTTTCAGTTTCCTCAGCTATTCTTTGTTTCGTAACCTCTTCACTCGTGACATTTTGGTGGAGGTGTCACGAATGACAAATGATGAGGCGACGGAAAGTGACACAAACTAAACTTTTAATGGGGCGAACTTGTGCCCAAAATAGAAATAAAACAGACGATAACAATAGGGCGTCGCGGTCGTCAATGGCAGCGCAACAGCAAGATCGAACGCTGGTGCGAGAATAACTGCGGCATGCCCTGCGGAGCACCTTTTGTAGCCGCATGGGCCTATGGAACATTCGGCCTAGAACGTTCGGCACGTTGATCATTCATAACTCGATCAGACCAAGAAAGTTCTCCAATCTGCGAGAACCCGCCAATTAGAAAGAATATACGAAAAAACGTTCCGCTGCCTGAAATCGAGCCCATATCTTCCGCGCGACAAGTAAGCACGGTAACCGCGCTCGCTCAACGACGCGGGTGGCATTATACCCCCCCCCCCCCCCTCCCCCCTTTTAAAAGCGCATCTCCTCGATGCGATATGCCGGGGAACAAAGCAGCAAAAAAAAAATAATGAAAAACTACGGAAACTTGTAAAATACAATCCTATCGAGCGCAGTACAAAACGCGATTCACAGTCCTACCGATCGTAGAAGGGCTTGAGGCGCACGGCATGGGCGACTTCTGGTCGTGGGGTGCGGCGTGATGAAGTCTGTGTTCCGTGGAGCATCACCGAGTATTTCAGATGCCCCAGTCGACGAAGCACATTGTATCGCCCGAAGTAGCGTTTCAGAAGTCTCTCGCTTAGACCGCGACGCCGCATCGGGTTCCAGACCCACACATGGTACCGGTTGGCGTCGACACGCTGTTGATCTTGAATCCGGAGTCGGGCGAGCTGGCGAACTTCTTCAGCTCGTTGAGCCACCATCTGGGCGTCGTGGCTCCCATGCTCAGCTGGTTCGTGGAGCAGCATCGCGTCGAGCTTGGTCATTACTTTTCTGCCATGCACTAGTTGAAACGGCGATTCTCTTGTGGTTTCTTGCACCGCCGTGTTGTAAGCAAACGTGACGTAGAGAGACGTAAGGTAGCATCTTGTCTCGCATCTTGTGCTCTACGTCGACACATAGGGAGATAATGTCGGTGATAGATGTGTTTAATAATTTCAATAGTCAATTTGTCTGTGGATGGTACGCAGTGGTTCGACGGTGGCCGGTGCTACTGAGACAAAGACTTGCTTGCGTCAGCTGAGCCATGAATGATTGTCGAACGGTCTGTATTGAGGACATCGGGGGCGCCGTGCCGGAGGACAATAGACAGTTGACTATAACAGGAGTTCCTGAAGGAAGGACTTTCGTTTCGGCGTATCGCGTGATATAATCGGTGGCAACGATTACCCGGCGGTTTCCCGATTTTGACGTCGGAAAAGGGCCAAATATGTCCATCCCGATCTGCAGTAACGGCGTAGACGGGGTAGTAATCGGATGCAGAAGTTCTGATGGCTTCATCGGTGATATCTTGCGACAATAACACTCGTGGCACGATCGAGTGTAAAGGTGAACGGTCTTCGGTAGCCTTGGCCAGTAGTATGTTCCCGAATCCTGGCGAGCGTTGCTGTAGCCAAGGTGCTCAGCCGTTGTGTCGTCGTGGCAGGCTTGAAAGATTCCCTTTCGAAGGTCGGCAGGAATTACCAGCAGCCATGGCGAGCTGTTGTCCCCTGAGTTCTCCTTTTAAAGTACACCTTAAAGTACAGTGGACACAAAGCGGCTGTCAGGCATGGCGGCGTAGCTCAACGTCGGTTCCCCTGGTGTCGTTGTGTTGGTGGGAACTTACGGTTGGAAGGGTCGGTAAAACTTCTCTTGGACGACCTCGGCGAGCGAAAGTGAGGACGGGCGTCCAGCAGTGAGCAGCAGCTTCCTTAGCTCTTCACGTACGACGTCGCGAATTATCTCCCGAATTTCAGTCAGGCTGAAACAGTTATCCAATCCCGATGGCGAGAGGACAACTACGCCGGGGTGCCGCAGGTAGTGGATTGCCCTTGCCAGGATGTCACGCTCTATGTTCGTGGCCTCGGTGACAAATCCTTGAACGGTCGTCGGTGGGTTGCGTACGAGCCTACCTATGATATCATTTTTCCCTCCACACATCAAAATGCGTACCTTCATTTCCTCGGTGGCCCGAGGGTCGGCGAGGGAGCTCAGGCGCTGGACGTCTTCTAAGAAGCTCGTGACGCTCTCATTAGAACCCTCGGTCCTCAATTGTAGCAGATCTTCGGCCCTCTCTCTTCGGTGTTGACTGGTGAAGGTGCGCGTGAGCTCATTCTTGCAAAGGTCCCACGAAACGAGGGAGGCTTTGTGGTTTCGGAACTAGCGCCTTCAGTACCTTCAAGCGAGAAATAGAGGTTCTGCAGGCGCTGCTCGTCACTCCACCCGTTGTGGCGGGCCATGCGATCAAACCTGGTTGATCCAGTCTTCAACGTCCTCATAGATCTCGCAGAGAAAGGGAGCAGGTGTCCGCAGAGCGATGGGCAGGACGACAACGAGCAGGGTGGTCATGGTCGGGATCTTCTTTTTCCGGTTTTCGGGCACAAGATCAAGATCGGGGGACTGACCTTTGGTACGACGGCTTCTTCGGGCTTCGGCGTCTTCGGCGAAGGGTAGCCTTCCGGGCCTGAGCATGTCGCTTGGCCGGGGTGCCTTCGGAGGGGCACGCTTTACGGGCATAGAACGCAATACCCCGCACCTACACCCAAATGTCACGAATGACAAATGATGAGGCAACGAAAACTGAAACAAACTAAACGTTTAATGAGGTGAACTTGTGCCCAAAATAAAGAGGAAACAAGATAACAATGGGGCGTCGCGGGCGTCGATGGAGGCGTTACAGCAGGATCGAACGCTGGTGCGAGAATAACTGCGGCTTGCCACGCGGAGCACCTTCTGTAGCCGCGTGGGTCTCTGGAACATTCGGCCTAAAACGTTCGGCGCGTAGAACATTCATAACTCGACCAGACAAGAAAGTTCTCGATTTCGCGAGAACACCAAGTAGAAAGAATAAATAAAAGAACATTCTGCCTGGAATCAAACCCAGATCTTCCGCGTGACTGCCAAGCACGGCAACCATACGGCCACGTACGCGTTTTTTGTTTTCTTTATTGCAGCAAAAACAACAGATGTCAATTCATTTTAACAATGCGCTGCAGGACTTCTGCAGGGCGTGTTAAAAGACTCTCATCTCCAACAGCGCATTACAAAGTCCTAGCCATTCGGGCTTAGGATCGCGCGTGGAAAAAACACTCTCGACCTGCACGAGAGAGAAGAAATAGAAGCGCACTTCTTTGGCAGTGGGGTCGGCATGCCGTACTGCCAATGCGTGAGCGCCAAATACTACAAAGACTCAAAAGAAAAAAAAAAAAAAAAAACATATCAAATGGCACGTACTCAAATTCATTACTTTCAAAAAACGAATGCCAGACGGGGTGATGCACAGCTCTTTCTTTAGCGTGCGCTGGAGCACGTCCCAGGAAAATAGGGCATCCATGCAAAAAATGAATACATGTTCTACAGTTTCAGGTTGCTTGCATAAAAAACAATCAACCGTCCACCGTACATCAAAACTTCGGCCACGTACGCGCTCGCTCGGCGACACGCGTGGCAATAAATATATTTGAAGAATGCCAAATTTTCCGCTGGTATAGTGTTTATACAAGGTGCTATATTCGAATGGATCAATCTTTTAAAGCACAAATTGCTAGCTAAATGCCGTGCTCACTGTGTGTTTCTCGAGTTCGGCGCGCATTAGCTGAGGGAATGACCGTCATTGTATGTTGGCTAATTATAGTAAGTTGGCTAATTATCTAAAATTTGTTAATTAACCTTTTAATTGTGGCTTTAACAGACCATGTTTTATTTGCATAAAGGACGGTAATTAGTGTTAGAGGCAAAATTAATTAAAGTAAGTTGTCTATTGTATTAGTTTTTGAGATGCTATTAATACAATTTCACGCCTTTTTAATGCGATTTAAAAAAAACGCGCAAAAAACGCGCCGCAAGCTTTGCCCACAATGGCGCTCAGAATATTAACTACGTCAAGCTTCCAAGCGTCATTGGGGGCAGGGCTCACAGCGCGTTTTTTTGCGCGTAAATTTAGGTTGTTGTGAACATTCACCAAGCCTTTTTCTTTCCTTAGTCACCCAACGCCTGCACAAGCCCCGCTACTTCGTAGACGTGTGCTTTACCACAGCATGCGGCCGTGCTATAGTGAAGCAAAAGAGGCAGAATCCTAATGTCAACTCCCAGGGTGTTCCTGTCGCTCAGTGCACTGTTGCGCGGTAAGAAGCGCACTCAACGTAGCTAATTGAAACGACCGTTAACAATGAGGAATACTGTGAAACCTCCGAGGGCTGCTACTCAGTTCTCCACACGAGGATAAAATCAAATTGTACATTCTTCGATTCGCTAATCGAAAGTTTCAAAAATTGGCACCGCCCTGCCGTCATGACTCGTCAGTGCAGTGATGCCTAACCTGTGCGGAGAGCAGATCGCCTGCTTCATGCGCAGGAGTTCGTGGTGACGTGAAAGCGACGCCGATCTCTTATTCGCTTTGACTGAAAGGATAATAGGTAGACCTCAATGCTAGATGGCTTGAGGTCAACGTCCCATTTGTTTTAATCAGCCAGTAAGTATTAGCTTGCTTATTGACCTTGTGATATTAAGTTAGCACGCAATGCTGGCGCAAAATTATTAGATTTTGAAGAGATTTAGCAGGATATAGTAGTCTAGCAAATTGTGCAGCAATCGCGTCGATGTGGCGGTATTTGTGTAGCCGAAGCCCTTGCTTACTGTATTTTTTATTCGCCGAAGTCGTTCTTGCGCGTTTGCAGCGGCCAATTTAGCGATCGCCGGCGAGGCGATGGCTCACGAGGGGGTTCGTTTTAATTTCGAATAGCGGCTCGTAAGGTTGAAAACAGAGTTCCGGTCGATGCTCCTTCATTGGAGAAAGATAGTGCAGGTACAATCAACTCGTCGCCGCTGACTCCGGCTGTCGCAGTCGAGCGCAGCGGGAAGTACTCGTGCGAGAGTGGGAAGACACTGCGCATATTAAAACACAGGGCGAAGGTTCACCAGTATGGATTCTCGCGAGTGTTTGAGTCGGATGTTGTGTCAGGTGAAAACGCTCTATGGGCATTTTATTGTACTTAAATTAACAGAGGAAGAAAACGAGAGCATGCCTGTCCCTCTTTTTATTACCTGTTTTCGATCTTTTTTATATTATTATATCTGCCCTAAAAGTTTGAGAAAAGCTCTTTCTGTAGACAGAAAGGGTTCGGCACCGACATGGAGCATTTTAGCTCATGTATCTGCTTGCTTCAGGTGCTGACCTTGGCACACAACACGGACGCAACCTCAGGTCAAGCGGACGCTGCAATCCACACCACGGAAGACAGCTCGGGCTTCTGCCCGTTAAGTGACATGCCGACAGCGAAAATTCTGACACCGTTTCTGAACTTTTTCGTGAACATCGACTGGCAACAACCGCAACCATCAGATGATCAACACGGCTACAAAAGGGGGTGGCACCGCGGCAGCTCTCCGGGGTTTGGCGCCGACATGGAGCGTTTGCGCTCATGTGCCTTCTTGCTTCAGGTTAGTTCCCTGCAACACAATATCACGTGTCGTAGTTCTGACCCGTTTTTGATGTCGGTGCCATGCCCCACACCTTTGAAGTATCTTCTTCATGCCCTGTGTATTTTTCGAAATGTAATTAGTAAGTTCGTCCTAGCGGTAGTTAGGGGCACCTTCTGACGTCCGGGGATGTCGAGCTGAACCCGGGCCCGTTTACTGTTGAACAGGAACTCCAGATTGTTGAAGCCCTGACGTCTTTCCCAAAACTCGTGCAGGGTCAAGCCACTTTTCTAAGTGATCTAAGACGTCTACAGGAATCATTGAAAAATAAACTAGACGCCTTATCGTCTCGAATTAGCCAGCCGGAAAGCGATTCTGTTCTGCTGAATCAATTGCAGTGTGATGTTGAGAACGCAAATGCTGTCGCAACGAACTTAACTACTCATCTACAACAAATAGCGATACCGCAGGATAAACTGGAAAATCAGTCGCGACGGAATAACCTAATCTTTCACGGTTTTGAGGACGGCCAAAGTGAAACATGGGCAGAATCGGAGAAGCGCGTGACGACGCTATGCCAAGAAAAACTTGGTTTCTCTCTAGAAACAGCTGACATAGAACGCGCAAATCGCCTTGGCCGTTTTAAACCACGCGCAATACGACCGATTATCGTAACGTTTAGGGCTTTTAAAATCAAGCAAATCGTTTTGGATGACTGCGTACAAGCTAAAGCGCAGCGGGTTTTCTATTGGCGAGGATTTTTCTGCTAGAGTATGTACTGAACGGAGACTGTTGTTGGAGTATCATCATCATCATTTATTTTCCTTGAGGGCCCGTGGGGCATTATACTGTCACGGGTGGTGACTAAAAACAATAGATAAACAGAAAGAAATAAACGTTTAATGTGGCGAACTTGTGCCAAAAATAAAAGAGTACAAAAGATAATAACAGAGCGTCGCAGGCGTCGAAGTCGGCGAAACCGCAGGATCGAGCGCTGGGGCGAGACTGACTCGACAAGGTCGCGAGCGGCGTCTTATCTAAAGTGAGTCACTATCTCGAAGATTCGGCGGAGAAGGTTCGAGCGTAGCGCGCTCGGGGCGAGAATGAACACGCACTTTCTAGAAGAACATAAGCGGGGATAAACGATAGAAGTTATGTCCGGAGCAAGAAAAACGAGAAAGTTCTAGAAGTTCGTGACCCCTGCGCGCGGCATTACTCCCCCCCTTTAAAAGTGCATCGTCCCGATGCAATCCGAAAACAAAACAAATAAAAATAACGGAAAACTAAAGAGTCATTTGGAACACATGAGGTCCACAGTCCTATCGAGCGTAGTACGGCTTCAGTCGCACGACGTGGACGACTTCCGGACGTGGAGGGCGGCGTGACGAAGTCCGTGTTCCGTCGGGCATCACTTCGCAGTTCAGATCCCCGAGTCGACGAAGCACTTTGTAGGGTCCAAAGTATCGTTTCAGCAATTTTTCACTGAGGCCGCGGCGACGGATGGGCGTCCATACCCACACCCTATCTCCTGGCTGGAAGTGGACGTCCCTGCGACGAAGGTTGTAGCGGCCGGCGTCGACGCGTTGCTGGTCTTGAATCAGGAGTCGGGCGAGCTGGCGAACTTCGGCGCGTTGAGCAACCGCCTGGGCGTCGTCGCTCTCGTTGTCAGATGGCTCATGGGGCAGCATGGCGTCCAGCATGGTCGTTACCTTCCGACCATGTACCAGCTGGAAGGGTGTGAATCCAGTGGTCTCTTGAACCGCCGTATTGTAGGCGAACGTGACGTAGGGCAGCACCTCGTCCCACGTCTTGTGCTCTACGTAGACGTACAAAGAGATCATATTGGCGATTGTCTTGTTGAGTCGCTCCGTCAGCCCGTTGGTCTGCGGGTGGTACGCAGTTGTACGACGGTGGCTGGTGTGACTGAGTCGGAGGATTTCTTGGGTCAGCTGTGCCATGAACGATGATCCGCGATCTGTAATCAGAACTTCTGGCGCGCCGTGCCGGAAGACGATGGACTCAATGAAAAACTTCGCAACTTCCACAGCAGTCCCCGAAGGAAGAGCTTTCGTTTCGGCGTACCGCGTGAGATAATCTGTGGCGACGATGATCCAGCGGTTCACCGACGTCGAAGGCGGAAAAGGACCAAGTAGATCCATTCCGATCTGCTGGAAAGGTGCAGTTGGAGGAGAAATCGGCTGCCGGAGTCCGGCCGGCCTCGTCGGAGGTTTCTTGCGTCGCTGGCACTCGTGGCATGATCGTGTGTATAGGTGGACGGTCTTGGGGAGCTTGGGCCAGTAATACTTTTCACGAATACGGGCCAGTGTCCGGCTGTAACCAATGTGTCCGGACGTCGGGTCGTCGTGGCAGGCTTGTAAGATCTCCTCTCGTAGGTCACTCGGGATTACCAGCAGCCACGGCGAGTTACTGTCCCCAAAGTTCTCTTTGCAGAGTACACCTTGTCGAATGGCGAAGGTCGGCAGGGTTCGTGAGAAAACACGGGGCACGGTACTCCCGCGCCCTTCCAGGTGCTGAATTAATGCGCGCAGCTCAGGATCGTTTCGTTGACGTCGTGCCAGGTCGTCGTTGGTCACTGCTCCTAGGAAGCACACGTCGTCATTGTCGTCGCTGCTGCCGGAAGGTGTTTCGACAGGGGCCCTGGACAAGCAGTCGGCGTCGGTGTGCTTGCGGCCTGACTTGTAGACTACAGTCATGTTGAACTCCTGTAGTCGGAGACTCCATCGAGCGAGGCGTCCTGAAGGGTCCTTGAGGTTCGCAAGCCAGCAGAGCGAGTGGTGGTCTGTGATTACGCGGAACGGGCTCCCGTACAAGTATGGGCGGAACTTCGTGATTGCCCAGACGACCGCAAGACACTCCTTTTCAGTCGTGGAGTAATTTCTCTCCGATTTGGACAGCGTCCGACTTGCGTAGGCGATGACTCGCTCGGTTCCTTCTTGCACTTGAACCAGTACCGCTCCAAGTCCTGCATTACTAGCGTCCGTGTGAATCTCGGTTTCCGCATCCTGATCAAAGTGTCCTAGGACAGGAGGAGTCTGGAGTCTTCGCTTCAGCTCGTCGAATGCCTGCTGCTGCTCCTCGGCCCATTCGAACTTCTGGGCGTCCTTCGTGAGGTTATTGAGCGGTGCGGAAATCCTTGCGAAATCCCGAACGAAGCGCCGATAGTAGGCACAAAGTCCGAGAAATCTTCGCACGGCCTTCTTGTCTTTCGGCGCTGGGAATGCCGCGACGGCGCGAGTCTTCTCGGGGTCTGGGCGGACGCCTTCGTTACTAACCACGTGGCCTAGGAACTTCAGTTCGTCATAGGCGAACCGACACTTTGACGGCTTCAGGGTGAGTCCGGCGCTCCGTATGGCTTGGAGAACTGCTTTTAGTCGTCGCAAGTGCTCGTCGAAGTCGCTGGAAAACACGACGACGTCGTCGAGATAGACGAGACAGCTCTGCCACTTCAGCCCTGCCAGCTCTGTGTCCATGACACGCTGGAAAGTTGCTGGCGCTGTGCACAGTCCGAAGGGCATCACTTTGAACTCGTACAGTCCATCCGGCGTGACGAAAGCTGTCTTTTCTCGGTCCCGTTCGTCGACTTCAATCTGCCAGTAACCGCTCTTCAGGTCCATCGATGAGAAATATCGAGAGTGGCGCAGCCGGTCAAGGGTGTCGTCGATGCGGGGGAGTGGGTAGACATCTTTCTTCGTCACCGCGTTCAGCTGCCGGTAGTCCACGCAGAACCTTAGCGTTCCGTCCTTCTTCTTAACCAGCACGACTGGCGAGGCCCACGGACTATTTGAAGGTTGGATTATGTCGTCTCTCAGCATCTCTTGAACTTGCTCCTGGATTACCTCCCTTTCTTTAACGGAGACTCGGTACGGCGATCGATGCACAGGGCGTGCGTCATCCTCGGTAACGATGCGGTGCTTCGCAACGGCGGTTTGGCGTACCTTCGATGACGTCGCAAAGCAGTCGCGGTATTCGGCGACGAGGTTAAGCAGCTGCCGTCGTTTTGGGCCCGGAAGCTTTGAGTCAATGTCGAGCTGCGCTGGCAACGCACTGTCTGGCTGAGGCGGCGAGGATTCGTTTGTAATCGCGGTGATTTCGGCGGGGTTTCGGAGTTCCTCGACGTGGCCCACGGCTGCACCTTTCGTGAGGTGTTGCGTTTCGTTTCGGAAGTTCGTCACGAGGGCCACAGTCCGCCCATCCTGAAGTTCAGCTACACCCCTTGCGACGCCTATTCCTCTTCCCAGGAGCAATTGGAGGCTTCCCTCGAGAAGAACTTCGCCGCAGGAAGCTGTATCGGCCACGACGGGTACGACAACACTTGATCGCGGAGGCAGGTTCACGTGGTCGGCGGCGATTCGGACGGCGGGTGACGCTCTTTGGGGTTTCTCTGAAGGCGGAACAGGCTTCCGCAGCGTCAATCTGTTCTCACCCAGGTCGATGACAGCGCCGTATTCGCACAGAAAGTCCATGCCGAGAATGACATCTCTGGAACAGTCTTGTAGAACGACGAATTTCACAGGGCACGTTTCGCCGTGAATTTCGACGCGAGCAGTGCAACTTCCGACCGGTGTGATGAGGTGCCCTCCGGCGGTTCGTATCTGAGGTCCATCCCACGGCGTCGTGACTTTTCGAAGGCGGCGGGAGAGCTTCCCACTCATGACTGAGTAGTCTGCTCCGGTGTCCACGAGTGCCGATGCGTCGTAGCCGTCGATAACAACATTTAGGTTGTTGGACACCGATGCAGTGGCTTCGTTGCGATGCGTGGCGTCGGGGGAGTGGGAGCGCTCCGGCGTTTTTGGAGGCTCTTTACTCTGGTCGTCTTCGGCAACGCCACCTCCAGGCGTTGCCGCACTTAGTTTTCCCGACGAGATAGGGAGGATAGGTTCCCGTTCGCCTTCGCCACGTCGTGGCGAAGGCGAACGGGAACCTCGGGGTCGAGTCGGCACCGGGGACAGGGGTCGTCGGAGGTATTCTTCAATGTCACGAGGGCGTTCACCGTACCTTGGGCGAGGGTCGTTTGGCGCAAACACTCGTAGGCCCATTTGACGATAGGGGCACCTTCGATAGACGTGGTCGGCCTCACCGCAGTGGTAGCACAGCGGTCGCCTGTCGGCCGTCCGCCACACGTCGGTCTTCCTCGTCGAGGGTTGCTCCGGACGGATGTACTGGGCCTGTCCTTCCTGACGTCGAGGATACTGTGGCATCGGAGTGTCTCGTCGGGGTGGTGCCGTTGTCTGGCGGTTAGCTTGCGGCGGTCGTCGGGCCATAACGGCGTAGCTCAGCGTTGGTTCCTCTGGCGTCGTCGTGTTGGTGGAAATTTCAGGCTGGACGGCTCGGTGAAGCTCCTCTCGGACAACCTCGGCGAGTCTTAGAGAAGACGGGCTATCTGCAGCGGGGAGCATCTTGCGGAGCTCTTCCCGGACGACTGCACGGATGATGTCGCGTATGCCGGGGAGGCTAGGGCTGATGTCGTGGCCCAATGCAGAAAAAGCAGCGATGCTCGAGTGCCGATGGTAATGGCTGGCTCTTGCGAGGAGGGCACGTTCCATGCTCGTAGCTTCCTTGACGAAATCTTCGACGGTGGCTGGAGGGTTGCGGACAAGACCACCGAAAATGTCATCCTTTACGCCTCGCATCAGGATCTGCAGCTTCTTTTCGTCGGTGGCTTGAGGGTCGGCGCGAGCGACCACGCGCAGAACATCCTCAACAAAACTGGTGATCGTCTCGTTTGCGCCCTGGGTCCTCATTCGAAGAAGGTCCTCGGCCCTCTCCCGTCGATACTGGTTGGTGAATGTCCGTCTCAGCGCATCCTTGCAGGCGGTCCACGAGGTCAGGGAAGTTTCGCGATTTTCGAACCAGTGCCGGGCCGTTCCTTCGAGCGCGAAGTAAAGATTCTGCAGGCGCTGTTCGTCCGTCCATTGGTTGTGCTGGGCCACTCGCTCGTATTGTTGTAGCCAGTCCTCGACGTCTTCGTGGGCGTCCCCGTGGAAAGGCGTCGGGGTCCGGGGTGCGAGGGGCAGGTAGATGTAGGCAGGAGCGGCCGGGGTCTGCGACTGGTTGGCCATCGTCGTCTTATTTGGCCTGGGCTTGTCCGGCAGCAGACCAAATTCAGGGGACTGACCTCTGGTACGGCGGCTTCTTCGGGCTTCGGCGTCTTCGGCGAAGGGTAGCCTTCCGGGGCTGAGCACGTCGCTTGGCCGGGATGTCTTTGGAGGGGTACGATTGACGGGCATAGAATGGATTACCCAGCACCTCCACCAATATGTCACGGGTGGTGACTAAAAACAATAGATAAACAGAAAGAAATAAACGTTTAATGTGGCGAACTTGTGCCAAAAATAAAAGAGTACAAAAGATAATAACAGAGCGTCGCAGGCGTCGAAGTCGGCGAAACCGCAGGATCGAGCGCTGGGGCGAGACTGACTCGACAAGGTCGCGAGCGGCGTCTTATCTAAAGTGAGTCACTATCTCGAAGATTCGGCGGAGAAGGTTCGAGCGTAGCGCGCTCGGGGCGAGAATGAACACGCACTTTCTAGAACAACATAAGCGGGGATAAACGATAGAAGTTATGTCCGGAGCAAGAATAAACGAGAAAGTTCTAGAAGTCCGTGACCCCTGCGCGCGGCAATACAAGGGGGTGGCAATAGAACAAAAACAAATAGAACAGTAAACACAATTATAACACTGTAAGCTAGCTAGGTAGGTTAGATAAAGAGAGGGTAATGGCTTCAACAAATTTAGTAGTATCATTAATACAAACGATGTTATGAGGTAGTGAATTCCAATCCTCGATGGCCAATGGTAGTGTAGAAGTCTGGTGAGAAACAGTTGATGATCGAATTGGACGTAATTTACATAGGTGATCTAGACGCAGGAAAATACGACGGGGAGGTGATAGCAGTGATTCTTTGAGGTGGCTATTGTGATAGAAAATTCGATGGAGGAGAGAAAGGCGTGATACTCGGCGGCGAAGGGAAAGTGAATGAAGGTTAGCTGATTGGCGTAATCCTGATATGCTGGTATATGGTGAGTAGTTGTTATAAATAAAACGAAGGGCGAAGTATGCGGGTGAAGTAAAACGAGGGCAAACGAAGTATGCGAAAAATGAAAACGTGAAATCTAAACTAAAATACAATTAACTGATTATCGGTAATAAAACCTTCGTGTACGACCATGCGGACGAATCTGTCAAAGAGTACGGCATCTAGCAATTACCGAAATACTATCTTGTCAAAGGCGGACGAGAACTTATAACACTTGTTGTGTACTGTCGGCGCGTCAAAAATAAACCAGATGATCTTGCTGCGCTTGTTTCTGTAACAAATCCATCAAAAGTAGTGGGTACCGAATCGTGGCTCGATCAGTCAGTCTCTGATACCGAGGTGTTCCCTGGAAATTTCACAGTATATCGGAATGACCGAAATTCTCTTGGGGGAGGGGTCTTTCTCCTAGTACATAACAGTTTCATCAGCTGCCCAATTGCTATTGAGGGGATTTCGTGTGAGGCAGTGTGGTGGAGAATTTCTTTACATAAAGGCAAGTTTTTATCCGTCGGTTCTTTCTATCCATCCCAAAACAGCTCCGTTGAACTGTAGTCCGTTAGAACCGTTAGAACTGTAGAACTGTATAGTCCGTTAGAACTGTATAAATATATGAGCGCACTGAGCTCAGATAACATACTTTTTGGGGGGAGACCAATTTTCCGGACATTCAATGGTCCAACGGTCGCCCAGTGACCAGTAATCCTTCCAATGTCTATACCGCATTTATTGACATCATTAACGATTTTGAGCTGTACTAGTTTGTTGATGAGCCAACAAGACGCGCGAATAACTGCTCCAAAGTATTAGATTTAATATTGTGTAATAATATGGACGCCATTAAGTCTACATCAATTGTACCTTTAATAAGCGATCATGACGCAGCGGTAAATAGCCCATCGTTTTCATTTGAAGAAAATGCGACACCCTGTAGCAGAAAGGTGTACATCTACGAAAGAGGAGATTACACTAGCATTGCAAAGGCTCTTTTTGATTTTCTTCCTGATTTCGAAGTTTTAAGTTATAAAAACGATGTTAATTTTTTGTAGAATGTCTCCAAAAGCAAGATTCATGATCTAGTTGATACACACATTTCTTTCCGCACTATCAGTTCTAGGCGTAGAAAAGATAAACCATGGATCTCAAAAGAGCTTCGCAGTCTGATTAACAAACAAAAACAAAAATATAGCAAATACAGAGTCGGTAGAAATAAAAATACGTATGCAAAACTAAAAGATATTCAAGCTGAATTCAAGAGAAAGGTACTGATAGAGAAGAGTGGCTACCTTAACTCTCTCGAAGGCAAGGTCAAAACAAATCCAAAGTAAATGTGGATGTTTGTTAAATCTAGTATTAGAGAGTCATTAGGAATCCCGCCCTTTATGGCAGACGGTTCGTTAACTACCGACGAACGCGCTAAAGCTTTCTGCTTTAATCGTTATTTCCTATCTATTCTTTCTCTGGATTTAAATGCGAAACCTTTGCATGTATATGATGGTAGTTTTGAACAAATGCCACAGATTGTGATAGGTCACAATGGAATTCTTAATTTACTAAATAACATTAAAGTTGAAAAGGCGATTGGACCCGATGGTATTCCGAACCATGTTCTCAAATCATGTGCTGGCATAATTAGTTGCTATCGTTTCATTATTTTTACCCGGTCATTAGAGTGTGGTTCATTGCCACACAATTGGAAACATGCGTATGTTGTACCAGTACATAAATCTGGAGCCAGGAGCAGTATTGAGAACTACAAACCAATATCGGTAACGAGTGTTTCATGCAAGATAATGGAGCACATTATTTATAGTAACCTGATCTCGCACTTGTATAATAATTATTCGTTTGTTCCCTCGCAACACGGTTTTCGGGCCGGGTTTTCTTGCGACACTGAATTGACTGAATTTACCCACAACTTAGCTCAATCTATGGATAGTAGAAAGCAAGTCGATTGCATTTTTTTTTAGAATTCCGAAAAGCCTTCGATACGCTTCCGCACTGCTTTATTTTAGAAAAACTTGGGAGTCTAAATATTGATGGGAACGCCTACTATTGGATTTATAACTATTTGAGCGATTGTAAACAATGTGCAGTTGTAAATGAGGTAAAGTCTCTACTAGATGATGTAACAGGGTCCATGCTTAGGCCACTCCTCTTTTTAATATTTGTAAAGACATGACCCAGGGAATGGCCTCGCAAATAAGACTGTGCGCTGACGACTGCGTTTTGTACCGTGAAATTAATTTAGGCTTTGATATATCGGCTCTTCAGTTCGATTTAGACAGAATTTGTTTGTGGTGTTCACGATGGAAAATGACAAAGTGCTGTCATGTAAGGTTCACAAGAAAACGCAACGTTCTCCAGTCAACGTACACTTTACACGGAGAAACATTACTGGTTAAACAAGAAGCGAAATATCTGGGGGTACTTTTTTCTGATGATTTGAGATGGCTTTCACGTGTGAACTACGTGACAGGGAAAACTAGTAAAACAGAGCCCGCGCTCCTCCTTCGGGTGATTAACTGGCCTCTGTGAGGTTTCAGCAAAATCTCGCTCCAAGCACGAGGAGCGCGCCCATCTTTTTTCTGATGCGCGCGTCTTTTCCCGCCTCGTTCGGTCAACGCCTCTCTTTTCCCAAACCCAGTTTTGCGATACTAGGTTCGACAAAAGGAAGCACGAGTGAATATGCCTTGAATGGCGTGGTAAAATTGCAAGCAGAATTTTATCATGCGAATGAGGATGAAAGCATCTTCCGGTTTATAATGAAGCTCGTTGCTTCGAGTGTCGGGAGAAAATGAAAGGGAAAGGAAGAACCGGTACAGAGGAGTGAATCCCCAGCGGCCACACAGAAAACGCGGATCTTGTCAATGAATCCCTGGGGAAGGTGAGGCAACGGAGGTGTCCAGAATGACGCAGAAGAAAGGGGCCAGAGTCTGAGTGTCGGAGCAATATACAGCCTATAAAATGTCCGCTTTCATTCGAAGAAGCTAACCTATATTGAGCTCGCCTTGGTTCATTACTCACAATAAAAATTGCCTGGGAGAGCTTCGGAGAAAGAAGTACCGAAGCATAAAAGTCGGTACTTTTTTGTCTGTTATTTTGCGTACATGATAAAACTAGAAGAATCGCAAAAGAGTGACACTTGAGCCGGCTGCTCGAGTTGTCCACTAAAAGGGGTTCCTTAAAATATATATATTTTTTTTTTAAATTGCAATAACGGTGCTTTGACCTCTGCCAGGTGAGTTAGAAACACGTTACCGCATGCCTACCTGCTCAGTATTGGAAAGCACGGCTAAAGACTAGCATTTCATTGTGGGATATGAAGAGTTTAGTTGCTCGACCTTATAACACTCCGGCGAGCGAGAAAAGCACGTGTTAAGCGCAGCAACGTGAAGAATGATGGCTGCCGACATTTTTTTTTTTTTTAAGTGGTAAAGTGAAATCACATCCTTTCCTTTCTGTTCTTAATCATTGCAACGTTTTTATTATATAAGACGTTTCACACGGCTTGCAACATTGCCGTGTGATTTCAGTTGCGCATAACACTGAAGTATATTAAATGCGTGTTATTAAAATATTTCTCGAAGGTGATTACATTACTCATTAACATGCCAGTTAATATGACCTCGCTTTCACAATGCAGCTACGTTATGTTACGGAAACTGTCTTTCTCGAGCCGCTTGATCGCAGTGTCTACGGTTGAAGAGTACTTGGCATCTTGTACACGTTACTCGAAAATAGGAAGTTGTCAATTACAATTACTCTTGGTTAATAAGTATTAAATTAGCTAGCCCGATTACTTCAGAAGAATGGCAATGGGCCTTTATACTTTTCCGATGACTTCAGCTTTTTAAAACGACAAATATTTTCTCCAGTTGGGAAACGAGTTTTTCATACTGTCCGATGCTGTATTGTAATCACCGAACTATAAACTACTTACCTTCTTAATGCACCAAATTTTCGTAAATAACCTTTTTGTCCGATACTTGGTTCAAGGATTTCCCGGCACGAAACTTGCGCAAACCAATGGCGCCATGGGGAAGGGGAGGGAAAGATAGTAACGGTTACAAGTAAGTTTATCACAATCAAAAGTGGCCAGATTATACTTGTGATACCATCATAATAAATGTATTCAAGTTATTACGAATTGTTTTAAAGAAAGTACTCGATTACATGCATTTTGTTACTTGAAATGGGGTGCCGTACAGGTCTGCTTCTGTGGGACTGAGCTGCATCGGGCGCCGACGTGTTTTAAAAAGAAAGAAGCTCGCGCTGGAAATGGAGCTTCCACCGCATATCTCGTTTCAGCAGAATATCGCTATACGTGTAATATTAACCTGTATCTAAAGAAAGTGACTAAACCGCACGTACCTTTCTTGGAATCTCTATGCTCCGTTTCACATTAGTCGCGCCAAAAAGTGTATCATCATCGCGCTCGTCACATAAACACGCACATTGTTTTTTTTTTGTTTTTTTTCTGTTGTCCGTGATTGGTTTCTTCCGGTGGTTGTAAACGCAGAAAGACGACAACTGCCGCGACGATGCATTTTTGGCGCAGCATGAATTGGATCCATTGGATCGTATCGTTTACTGTGGTCGGAGTTAATAGAGAATTTTAGGGAACCGTTTTTGCACATCCGATACGCTAGGATGGGCCCTCCGGTACGAACTGCGGATGCGCTTGTCTTCTGCGATCTTACCGTAGTGCGCTGGTCGAACCGTAAGGCACGACCGGCACGACCGGCACGACCAATGGCCGACATGGACAGTCTCGCTTCTTTAGCAAAACGGCTATTTCGCTGGCGGAGAGAGCGTGCCGTGGCTCCAAACATGAAGAAAATAACTCGTGGCAGTGCCTGGCAGGAGCGCCATGTGTGACATCGAGTCCATAAAGTTTCAGTCAGTAAATAATGAAAAGAATAAAGTGCAAAACGCAATATGGCTCTTTTCAATAGAAATAAATTAATATTTAGCAGAGCCAGGAATCGTCTGCTCAGTAGGTCAGTGGATTGGAGCGCCAATTTCTTGAGCTCGTAGGGGAGCGGTAATGGAGAGTTAGAATCCGGTTGGTCCATACACCTCTTCTTTTTTCACATCATAAGCTTTTTTTTTTTTTTTTATACAAACATTGAATGCGCATTTCGAGAACTTATTACCCGTTTTTTTACAGTTGCTGTTATGACTGAGGATTATCTGTAGTCGCAACAGAGTGAGCAACAGCCTTCTGCATCGAGGCTCTGGATACTTTTTAGTTTAAAAATGTTGCTGAATATAAAGTTTCTGTACAAATGATAAGTTTTAGTAAGTGCACAGCAGTAAAATTACAGGTTTTCCTTTATATTTTCTTCGGAGTCGTACCGTACACGGCGCAACGATCGGTACGCGGGCGTACGACCGTGATCGTCTGCTATCTGTACCGTAAGAGAGCAACATGAGCGCCGCACCTACCTCCGTCCCTCCGCCTCCTCCTAGCAAGCGGTTTACAGCAGAAGACAACACTTTCTACTTCGGGAGGTGCTAGGCGCTACTCCTTTTTTACTCCAGCCCTTTGGAATGACATCCTTAAAGGCTTAAACGCAGCGTCGAAAAAGAACTTCTCGTTGCGAGGAGCGAAGGAACGGATTGACCTCCTCGGAACTTTGTACAAGAAAAATGACCGCATCAACTTGAGAAAGTGAGTACAGTTTGGTTATTTTTGTATTTTCTTCGCGATTGAATATTTCTAGTTTTATTTGTCCATAGCTTTCTTAATACTCGACCTTGCAGTGGGCCTCGAGGGAAAGAGACAGGATCGCTAGCAGACGACTTCAAATGTTGATGATAAGCGCGAGCGAGCGTGTTCTTGTGCCAAATCGAGTTTGCTGTCGGCAACGATTCAGCATATCAGGACGTGGTTGGTGTCAACATCATATTTGGTTGATGTAAAACACCAAAGCTTGCCTGCTGAGAACGCATGACTTATTAGAAAACAAGTTAATATGTACGGTCTAGGCATTATTTTATTCCCCGAGAATATAAATCTGGTAAACTGAAAGAAAAACCCCAAAATACGGTGGCACATCATTCGCGGTATCCGCACATCATTCGTAGTATCACAACTTCTTTGTTTACTTAAAAGCTACACCAAGTTGAACGTCCCATGCCTTGCCGCCAACACGCTCCTTCTCTTAGTGCGCAGACAGTCGTACAAAATAACTTTTTCTAAATTGTTTTCGCCGAATAGAGCCAACTCCAAGTCATTGTCAAAAAAATCGAGCGCCATTGTTGTCGGAAAGCTCGTCTGCTTCTTTAGCTGACGAACATTTTAGAACTTCGCAGTGCCAGGGGCGACACGCCGTGGTGCGCCAGGTTTTGTATTACGGAAGCGCATTCATTCCAGTAACAAAACGAGACGAACTATTGGGTATACAATGTTTTAGGTTCTCTATATATTTAGGGGGCGGTCTTTATTTACTTGAGTTTCTGCGATTTGTACAAACACACGCAAATTTGTCTTTTCTCAATGAGGCGAATGCAGGTTTCCGTTGCCAGGGGGCGCGACCTGTACCGATCGTCTGCTATCGTCTGGAAATAAGGTTCCCCCGAAGCCGTTTCAAGGCACACGATCGGTCCACACGCCCGATCCAAGGTATCGATCGTTTTTGTTTATCGATCGTATTTAGTTCCGGTTCCCTAAAACTCTCTAATGAGAAGCTTTAGCGAACCGTTTTTACACATACGATAAGGTACGATGCGCCCTCCGGTACGAAATGCGCGTGCGCTACCACGGAAGAATGCAGTGCGTACCGGAACGCCCATCGTCCCGAATCGCATGTGCAAAAACGGTTCGCTAAAACACTATAATGTAAAACGGTGTATAGCTAGGATTGTTCTGAATGAGACTCTTTTACAAGGACTCTGCGTTTCGGGCCTTACCTAACACGAACGTATCATCCCAGGCAAAGTTTGGAGCGGCGGTCGTAATCCCCGGAATGCGACATATATTAACACTCTCCTCGAATCATTTACGTATGTGTTAAGCGGACACGGGACAAAGGCTATGTACGCTACATCTGAGGCTGATTATAATTCTCAAATCAGTAGAAGACAAATGCCATGTGCACTTTCTCCCAGTTAATCTGTTTACTGGATAGCTACACTCGTGCAACAATTGATATGGATTGTTTCGTATTCTTTATTTATAAAAATGACTGTACAGCCCAAAAAGTACATTTGACTCAGTTGTATTTGCACTCTCATAAATCTTCCAACATTTCTCGTTAAACACACCATGGAAACATTTGTTTTGTAGGAGTAACTGGAACTCCAGCTATTAGCTCCACCTTTAGAGTACTTCTTTTCAAGCCGTTGCTCGTGTGAAACGGTTTTTCACTCAGTACCCGACTCAAATCACGGTACACCAAAACAGCATTCTCGTTCTTCTAGGCTCCAACGTCTTTTAGAAGATAGGATGTCAGGTTAGCGAATACCATAGGGGTTGGCTCATAATCACAGTCGGCGGATTAAAAATACACTTGTAATTCGTATTACTGCAGATCGTATGAATATTTTTGTCTATGCCTCGGTGAGAATGGTCGTTGCTTTCCGCCGTAGCTTATTGTGTTCTCGCTTCTTGCTTCGCGATTGGTTCTTGTGCGTTCTTATAGGCGCAATCTCATTGGTTGCGAAATGACAATAAGATGCTTGGGACTCGCCACGCCACGCCACGCCACGCAGGGCGTTGCGAGTCCCAAACATAACTCTCCGAGTTCATTAAAAATGACAAGAACACACTTGAAGAGTCCCTGCAACGATATCTTGACTGGTTTTTAATTTGCACCCAACCTGAGCGCACTGAACGCAATAACGTAGTGAAACTTTTTTTCTCGAATTTCGCTTTATTTTAAAAGTTATAGGCAATTTAAAATTACGAAAAAAAGCAAAAAATGACCTCCTTCATCGTGTACCTTGTCCTGGCTTGGGTGCCGTGAACTAGAGGAGGGGTAGGGAGCTCAGCGAGTGCTCACGGCTACCGCACTCCGTGTTTACGGCTCGAGAGGGCGCCACTAAAACACGTTCTGGATAGGCTGAATCAAGCGGGCGGCCAGGGTGGCTGGCATTGCATTTGCATGCGCGACAAACTCTTGGTTTTGGCCCTCGTTGGGGGGCGTGTTCCTCCACACTTTAGGCTTAACCTTTGGTTGGGTTCATGTCGTGTCCAGAAGCTTCCTACCTCCATGGTTACAGCAAACGTGCGAGGGAGATTAGCGCCATGACGACGCACTTTTGACACTGCTTGATTGGCGTCATCAAAATGTAGCGTCGGCTGTGATCAGTCCTGGAGTTGAACCCGGAATATAGACCTATGCCTCCGTTATCACTAGGGCGAAAAATTAAACTTGTGGACGCATGCGCAGCGTCTGACATATACCGTACAACGGAGCTACAGCACATGCTCAAAAGTAGTTTCACAACCTAGGAGATAAAAACGGCAGCGCACAGAGGGCAATTTTTGGAAAGGTCATTAGATGAAATGTGTTTTAGATTTGATATTTTCCGTTCGGTACCGCTGCACAGCAGTATAACCAGCTGATAGATGTGCGGTGCGAACGCGGTATCGGAATCTTAGTAGTGGGCTACCTTAGAATTTTGCGCGCGGTAGAAATTTGTTTTAGACGGTGAATTTACAGACGAAACTCGAGCGAAATGCGAAGACACCTTGTGGGGGCACATCTATGAAATCGAACGGCCTTTCACAGATTGCTAGCACAGGGTCTAGGCGACGTGTGCATCTATTTACAGATGGTATAGGAGCACTGGAATATAGTTATTATTGCCAAATGTTAGGGTTTTTTTTGTTTTTTTTTTGCATCTCCCGAGGTATAAGTGTTAATTATTTTTAGGGGTGTTGGAAATGTACTTCACAAAAAGGAGAATGTTTACGTCATGCGAAGTCACACTGGTGTACACTTCGTCTCGAGACATCTGCGCAGCGAGCACATGACATTGAAAAGTGCTTTGCTCACGGGAGTGCTTGTGCCACGAAAGAATCCTGTAGAATTGAGCTCCCGCGCGGATGAATTTGGTAACGCTCCATCGAGTAAACTGCGTGACACGGCATAAACACGACGAGGGAACTCACCTACTTTTTGTATCGTACATGGCCGCGGCGAACATTAACTTCAACCGCCTAGGTTGGCGTTTTATGCAAGATATTTCACTGCCCTTGCACTTTTATCGACTCATTATATTGCACAAAAAATATCTTAATATTTTTTTAGTGTAGGGCCTTTTTTTCTACCGATTTGTGTACCTTAAATGGTCTACCTACGTTTTGGGACTGCAGATGTCTGGAAAGATACGTAAAATATGCCAATTCTAAGCGAAAATATGAAGTTTGGAGCTCGGGTCGTTACATCATTCCGAAAATAGCTTGGAATAATTTCTCCGAACACATCACAAAAGCTATTTCATTAACTTCCAATACTCGTTGCTTCACAACAGCATCGCACTATCATTCTTCAACAACCCGAGTAGCAAAAACGTGACTGTAAAGGGGGAGCCCACGTGGGTCCCACTTAGGCAGCACACGCGGGTACCACGACGGTTTTGCAAGTCGTGGGTCTGCCTAGGGCAACCCACCTGGCCTGCCCTCGGGAGACACACAGGGGGCCTAGTTGGGCATCCCACATGGCCTCCCCTTGTGGTGCCTGCATGGAACATAGGTGGGCAGCCGGCAAGAGGTACCCCCGGGAACCTTATTCTGTTCGGGGTCATTTCCTCTCTTCCTCTTAAAATATTGTGTATTCCAGTACATCCCGAATTGGACACGTTTCACTTCTCCGTGTGCAACTGAAAAATTATCTTCAACAGATCCCGTGTAACATTTATTCTATACGTTTGTGACATTTGCATGGGTGTACTCTGGACCGTGTATCTAGCAGGCTCGGCGGACGTCAGGTACGGGCAATATTCATCAGTATCCGTTGGATAAATAGCTAAAATTTCATAATGTACTTTTCGATTATATGGTTTTGTGAGTCATGTTTAGATTGCAGTTTTAAACCCAACAACTAATAATGGTTACACAAATTATACAACATCTGAAAATATAATGATCTTCGAGATATTTACCGATACGTTCTTGAATGTGTGTCGGCAATTCAAAACGTGCACGCATGAAGCGCACCTTATTATCAAGGTGCAAGAATGATACCCGTGCCGGTCAACTTTGTTTAGGAAGCGCGTTTTTGGTGGAAGCGTCGATGCAGCCGCGGTCTAGATAACGACAAAGTGCCAGTCACTCTTCTCCGCCTCATTTAGGGCGTCCCACCCCAAAATAATCAGGCGTGTTTCTATGCCGCACTCTTAAAACTGCCGACAAACATGCGAAAACTTATAAATCAATATATCGTAGACCTTCGCCTTTTCGCAAATTGTATAAATTAGTAGCCATTATTGTGATTGGCAATAAAACTGCAATCGGAACAAGGCTCATAAGACCCAGACTTAAAAAATTTATTGACAATCTAAGTTAATTAGCTGAGAAATCGTGAGGAATATATTCTAGTGTCTAACGACCGCCGAAATTGTTATACACAGTGAACACAGCATCCAAGTAATAGACGCACACCTCAAAAACGTATGTTACAAGTAAAAAAGAAACACCCTGTATAAATGAGCATGATTTGAGAAATCAATAAAACGTCCTGAGTAGGACCATAAACATTGGGCATTTTAAGTATACAAAATAAAACAAACAAAAAAAAGAATGAAGAACGTTTACAATTCTCTCTAATGCCGAATTAAAGCACAGCTCTCACGGAGGAGCAGGGTGGGGGGTTACGGACGGGAGGGTACGCCCCTGCTTCCCCTCCGTACCCTCCCCTCCTCCTTTCCTGATCCCCTCCCATTTAGCGGAAAACTTTTTCCACTACATTTCACGAAACGTCACATGTCACACGTCGTCACCTGATGTCACACGTGACGTCAGGTGTGACGTCATTATGCGAAAAGTCCCATAATTCAACGCGCTGTTACGCCGGCGGCGACAACGACGGCAACGGTGACGGCTGCGCCGCTCAACCCGGAAACGAGAGCCTAAAAGCTGCGCTCTAAAAGGTGTGCCCATTCCAATATATTTTCTGTTAGTAACATAGGCGCCGACTGCACGAAGGCTCGGGCCCCCCCCCCCCCCCCCCCCTCTCCCGAGCTCTTCGGAAAAGCAAGCACCATCGCCTTCGGTACCTCTGGGTGCACCTCATTAGTCTCATCTGTGCGCCCTGCTGCCCGCAGATATCGATAGCTGGCGCCCAATGCGTATATACAAATTTATCCATTCACCCGCTGTGGTCATTAGGTGACCAGAGCTGGTGAGTAGTTAAAGGTTTCTAACTATTCGCGCAGTCCTGTTCGAAGATCCTACGCAGGACTAGCAAATCAGATAAAGGCTAGTGCTGGAAATTTCTTCGAAAGCCATTGAAAGAAGTTGCGAATGACGACAGTGGCACCTCTAGCGGACCTGCAGCCTACGAAAGTAACCAACATAATACATTTTGTAAGCTCCATTTAGTTATCCCAAACGTTGAAACAATTCATTACGGTCAGTTCGCTTGAACCACGGAATTCACTGATCACAACTGCAATGACAGCTAAATTATAGGGCTACAAATGCAGACATTTGTTTAGCTATCATGCCGTCAGCACGCTTATCCTACGTTATCCAGGGGATTACCCACGCTTGGGACGTCTCTTTCAAAAGACGTCCCGAAAGCCCCCCCCCCCCCCCCCCCCCCCCCCCCTCTCCGGGGAAGTTGAGAACTTTCCGCCTATGGTTAGTAAGGCCAGCTTGAGCGGGCTACAGACGCCGAGTTTTAGAACAGATGATGAGACTCCAACAACCGTGTCTACAATTTAGCCTAAAATTTAATAATCAGAGTAACACTTGCGACCCCATGTAAAAAGGCCTCCTCTTTAATTTCTCTAAGTAGTAAGTTAATAATCTAGTTTTCCAAACCCTGGCATTTTCTCTTACTAAATTTCAATCCTCAGTGACTTTGTATCAAATTAATCCGGTCTCCTAAGTTAAAATTCAAAAACGTGCACTAAATATTCTTAACCATAGCGAAAAATGTCATTTTATAAACTATGCAGGCAGTCCAAGCTGGGCATGCCCACACGGTGCCCCCGTGGAGGCCACATCTGTGCTAACTCTGCCCCCGTTAGCAGAGGTGGGACCAAGTAGGGCGGGGGGGAACATTGCAAGGGCACCCAAAGTTAGAGAGGCTCACGCGGTGCCTATGTAGAGCCCACATCTGCGCTAAATCTGCCCCGTATAGCCGAGGTGGGACCAACGGGGGTGTTACATGGGCAGCCAAAGTTGGGCAGGCCTACGCGGTGCCCCTGTAGAGCCCACCTCTGCCAACTCTGCCCCCTTACCGCTCACTCACACTAGAAGCGGATCCGCGTTCGCAAAGCGGTTGCGAACGCGGTTGCATAAAGATCCAGTACAATTGCACGCGCACTTGATGTCATCGAGTGCGCGTGCAATTGTTCTGGACCTTTATACAACCGCGTTCGCAACCCCTTTGAGAACGCGAATCCTCTTCCAGTGTGAATGAGCGGTTATAGCAGAAGAGGGCCCACGCAGGCATTGCGCGGCTAACCCAAGTTGGGCATACCAGTGCATTGCCCCCGTATAGCCAAGCTGCGGCTTAACTCTGCCCTCCCATAGCCGAGGTGGGACCACGGGGGCGTCATGCGGGCAGCCCAAGGTGGGCATGCCCCCACGTTGCCAAAGGGCATGCGCTACGGAGGTACTGCGTGGACGTGTCCCTAAAGGACGTGTCCTTGCTTTGCTAGATTCATGCTAACTTTGCCCTCTCATTGCAGAGGTGGGACTGAAGGGGGTTGATTGCATAAGCAGCCCGAACTGGTCATGCTCACGTCGTACCGACGTGTGACCCCTGGGGGTATTGAAGGGGCTGCCCCAGCCCACTTTGCCCACGTCTGGCTCACCTGGGTCCTACTTCATGTGCTGCCTGGGAACGATAACATATACGCCCGCCTTGATAACAGGACACATTAGGCTCGCTGCTCGAGTAACATAACTTGGTCTTTTTTTTTTACATTTTATTTTAATAACACGAAACTTACAGAGCAAAAAGAAATCATTAAAGAATAAATAAAAACACTAGTTCTTGATTTAATTTTGTTCTCTGCGGTTTGTTCATCGGGGGTGTTATGCAGCGTGTTCAATATTTCTATTTGCCCGTGATGACAACAAAGAGCACATGCTCATAAGATATCAATTCCACGAAAGGACGTTTTTGAATCGGAAGCATCAGTATCCCTAAGAGCTCAGGATCAAACTAGGTTGATGCATTTGCGGAAACTAAATTCCTTTCATAAAGGTCCGTTTTTTTTTTATCTTATTTTTTATAACAGACTCGTGCAATCCTAGGTCAAAAATATTTAAAAACAAAGAACATGCGAAGGTGTAACTGCGCCCGACCTGAAGCTGCTGCAAAACGATATTTTTTATTCTTATTTATTGATTTCAAACAATTCCTGCCCTTTTTTGGAATGCAAGAAGTTATCCTAAGAAAAAAAGGGGACCTGTAATTGCTGATATCGGGAAAAGGGGCAACCTCTCAAGAAAGGTTATTTAGAGTTAACAGGTTTTTTGCTTCCGACCTCAAAACATGGGCGTACCGACCGGGGGACCAAGGGAAGCCCACGCCCCCCCCCCCCCCCACCCCCAATTCTCAAAATGTGTGTGTGTGTATGGGGGGGGGGGTCGACGGCAAGGCATGCGTTTTGCCCCCCCCCCCCCCCCCCCCCCTGAAACAGCCGGACTGGGCAGGGCAAACACTGGCAGGCGTCGCCCAAGCGATACGAAGGGCACCGTCCCCCGGCCAGTAGGAGAGCTCGGGAGTGTGTAGTTTGCCCCCCCCCCCCCCCCCCCCCAACTCAAAAATAACTTGGTACGCCACTGCCTCAAAAAGCAATAATGTGTCGGTTTTGAGCAATATTTCTTGATCTTGTAGACCCTGAGATGGGAAACAATAAAGAAGCGGGACGAAGTTCGTTTTTTTTTTTTATTGTTCCCCATCTTAGGGTCTACAAGATGGCGATTCATTATCAGCTCGCCTGCGCTCTATCACTGCTGATAATATTTCTTGTTTAGCCACTCTGAACTCTTGAATTTGGTATGTACAATAGAGCGGCACGCTCTTTAATCATTCGCAAAAAAAATCTTATTTTTTTAATTAAAAAACAAATTACTTGTAGAATTACTTTACTTAAAAACCTGATTTAGTGGTTCTTCAGGTCCATTAAACCTCTTTATAGGTCCTTCAATTTATTTAACTGTCCCCCGCAGTCTAGAAGCAAACTCCCGTTGATCTTTTCTAGCAATGTCGCTACACGCAACAAGACGTTATAAAGAAACTAAAGTCAACGAACCCAGTTGCCAGAGAAAAGCACAAAGAAAAAAAAAAATGATCGAATAGATATTTCACCACTCCCTGCGTTTCTGACTTATTGTTCAACGCAGCCTTCTACACACTGTAGCTTCCTCAAGCGCACGGCGCACCCTAAATTTTATTTTCCCGCTTGCGTGTGCGCGCGACTCCTCTGGTCTCCACTCCACAAAACAGCTCCGAGCGAATCTCAGGGAGCAAGCAAGGGGTCCTGATTACGTAGCACGCGCTCCCGTGGCGTCACGGTGACGTCATCGCCACCTCCAGCGCCACCCAGCGTACGCCAACCTCACCCTGGAGCGCGCGGCGGGCGCACCCCGCGCGTTCGTCGGCGTTCAACGACTGGACGATTCAGTCGGACGCCGACGCCCGGAGAACAAGGCTCGCTCTTGAACTGTCCTCCAGAGCACGCGGAAGCGACTTCAAGTCAGCGTTCGCGTTAGATTAATTTGTAAAGTTAGTGACGGTGTTTCGAGATGTGATCGCGGCACAGCAATAACGTCTTCTTGTACGAAATGATGTCAACAGGGTCTTGTTGAGTGTTCAGTGCGCGTTCTTCTCGTTTTTTGGTTGTACGAAGACGACAAGCTCAGGTGAGGATACTTGGCACCACTTAAGAAGGTGAGTAACAAAGTTTTTGATGGAAATGTAACTTTTGGGTGTGTATGTCTGTGGCGCCTAGGAACTATAGAATGGTTTGTATTTCAGTTTTAAGACACCACATATAACTTTGTCAAACTGTGCCGTGCTCTCAGTTTATATACAACTCGTCACATAATGAATGTTCGATAAGTGCGAATGTATGTTCGACCAAGTCAAAACGGTGTTGAGCAAACTTTGATAGAACAGTGAAATGCTACGTTCAAGTGCACCGAACTTTCGCTTTTTATTAGTACTTAGTACTAAAAAAATAATTGTTTTCAAAATATATTTAATAAGTTGGGGGCTCAAGATTTTAGTTAAACAAAGCTAAGTTTCTAGCTTTGTGTAGTTTAATAATCATAAAAAGCCTTAATTATAAACATTTCTTTACCATAGGCGTATTAGCTATTATCTCCTGGAAAGGACCATTCACCGAGAGCGTACACCAAAACACTTTGGGTCCCCTTGATAGGGAGTAGTTTCTTTTTCTGTCGAAAAATAAAATTCTCTGAGGGTTTGAGTTTTTGATATTAAATAAAACAAAACTACGCCAGAAGTAAAACAGGTTATAATCGTAACAGGTAGATGAGATTAAATTAAATGGGCCAAATAAGACGTCATAGCGTAATGGTCGCGGTATTACAGTCTGGGGGAAATTGGATTTGAAACAAGCTTTAAATCATGCCAAGTTTATTCCCCAAGCTAAAAAAAAAAAATAAGCCAAATCTAATAAGTAATCAGATGGTGTTTTTAATGAAGGGCACGCTCCCTGATTACATGAACTTTCACGCCCACGAAGTTTCTCCAAACCGTCGTTTGATCTGGCATGTACCCGTATTTGAATAAAGTTTATCTGAGTAACTCCAAAATAGATCCACCATTTTTCATTAAGGCTTTATTTTATTTTTTATATGGAAAAATGGGTCTCCTTCACATTTCCAAATTGAACGCAGGTTCATCTGGGACTAAAGCATGCTGGTAAGTTGGAAGTTTGTTGAGAATTCGAACAAGAGAAAACCTCAAATCAGGGGTAATATAGATCGAAACGTCGACGAAATGATCTTCATCACCAGTCACCATATTCTAGAAATGATAAAGCTTACATTTTCTTACAAGAGAGCCATCAATGTCACAGTCGAATTGTTTAATTCTATTTATGTTGCCTAAAAGTTTTAACACTGTGGGAGGCAGTTGGCGTGAATCCAAAATCGGCGCATTTTACCACTTCGGTTGGTTTTCCGAGCGAGCGTTTCAAACAACACTATACTCGATGACTGACTTACCAAACATTACAGTAGAAATTCAGCTTCTAGCACGAGGTTTCCAGCTTCGATAGCACTACTGTGTTTCGTAAGCACGCGCAAACAAAGAACACAGAAGAAAAATAAAACGGTCGGAGCTTCTGCTGCATTCTTAGCCTGTCACTGACTGTGATAACTTTAGTGACAACCGTTCAATAAAACAAAAATAGGAAGCACGATTGTTTTTTTGTGCTAATAGTTTCGTGCCGTTTATTTCACTGCAATTGTTGAAATATTACTAGAAAAAAAAGTAGATTCGGATATTTTTTCAGTTACCTGGCAAGACGTTTTCATAACGAATTTAGTTCCTCTTTTACGATACGTATCCCATTTCAACTTTTTGCGCAAAAAGGTGAATCAAACAAAATAAAGATAAGGTTTGGTGCAACATCCCCTGTTTTTTGTGTTTTTTTTTGCGTGTTTTGTTTGTTACATACGTTTTGAGAACCATTTGTCGTCTTACCTCGCACAACTCTTTCTACCTTCCCTGTCCTCTATGCATTTGGCTATGAGTTCCACAGATTCGCTGACTCCTATGGCCATCGAGATAGCAAGCAAGAAAACGCGAGGCATTAGCAGTTACCCTGCTCTTCCACCTGCGTCTCGGTTTTCAGCACAGGTTGTTTGTATTATGTTTGTGCTTAGGGCTTGTACGGAAACAATGACGACGTTTACAACGCCCTTGGATCAACAACCCCGCCACGACAAGAGTGCGCAATAATTTTGTATTGCTCCCCGCAGAAAATATTTATTTCAATCTTATGAAAGTTTATTCCACTCAAACATCATATGCTGTTGTTTTTGAAAGCTACAATTAAAATCTGTATCTCCTTTCTTTTAAAACGCGTTTTTAACCCAAGTTGCATCCATACAAAAACGAAAAATAACAGCATAGAAGTACTCTAATTAAAATCTAATATATCATGAATTTGCCCGGATTCTGAGGCAAATATATACTGGACCGCTCCAATTATAAATAAAGGTAAAAAATCAAAACGAATGGTACATTGAATATTGTAAGGACTACTACTCTCAGACCCAGGTCCAATCTCAGAAAGACTAAACATAAAACATTCAGCTCCTCTGTAATAAAGCTCGATTATACGGTCTTAGGATTGAGAAAATTGACCTGCGAATTTGCGCCTCTCACTGACTGTTGCCTATGAAATATTGTAGCCTCCCCCGCTAACAAGCCGTTTATTGACAGGACTGGAAGTCCCGTTTTCTTTGCTACTTGGCTTCCAACGGCTGCCACGAGCTCATGAATCGCGTTGCGTCCTTGTTGTTTTCTTTCTCGAGAGGCAGTAGCGACATCATCTTCGCTGCACTATATCCCTTTTGTTTTTTGAGAATTCAGTCAGATTATACGAAGTCCTTCGTACAACGATAGTCGATCACGGTGAACCATTAAGGCCCGCGATCGATCGTTTAGTAGAAATATGCGATAGATCACGTCGCTTTGCCATTTCACAAGGCTTGTGAAGGGTCCTTTCAAGTGACACTGCAGTATTGGGGGCAGTTTTCGTTTACAGATCGGCTTGTACTCGTGAAGCAATACCCTGTCACCTGGTGGAAACGGACATGTTGAGACGTATGCGTCATACTGTACCTTCATCCGAACAAAGCCGCTTGACAGCCGTTGTCGAGCGAATGCATGCATTCGCTCAACAACAGCGTACGAAAGACTCTGGGAGTACGAAGGTCGTGACCAAAGAGGATAATCGCTGGCGAATGAGCAGTGACGTACCTCGTGAGCTTCTGGAGGCTATGTGTACAAAAATAGGGGCACGATGGCGCCCCGGTTGTTTCAACAATCGTTTACAAACATCGAGAGATGTTGTAAGATGGGGCGGTTCATCCTTTCTTTCCATGCCGTTTGACTCTGGGTGGGAAGGTGACGTCCTCGTCATAGCGCGATGTTGAAAATTTTGCAAACTTCAGAGATAACTTGAGGATCAAAGCATCTGCATTGATCCGAGTGGATGCTCACGGGTGCCACGTATCGGGTGATCCAATTTTTCACCAGGGCTTCGGAAATCTCGGGGGCGGTCTGGTTTAGAATGGGAATGACCTCCGGTCACTTAGTGGAGTACTCAACAATGACTAGCAAGAATCTGTTCCCAGATTTTGATTGGGGAAGCGGGCCCAACATGCCGATGCCGACGCGTTCAATAGGCGCCCCGTCACATGCTGTTTAAGTGGTGCTCGCTGTTTAACGTGAGGTCCTTTACGCAAGGCGCACTTGTCACACTGACGGCACGATTGCTTCACATCGCTTTGACATTGCAGCCAGCAGAAGCGCGGCCGACTCTCCTTTTATCGTGCGATTCACGCCGAAGTGTCCTACCTCTGGGCTGCTGCGGCAGCCCAGAGCTCTTAAGGACAGGACACAAGCTGGATAGTTTTTTGTGTTGAGGTCCACTATTTGTCATCTTCCATAGAATGAACGGGTCGATGTCTGGATCGCAAAGTTGAGCGGGCCGAAGACTTTCCAGCGTCCCTGCTGCGTTGCCACGAGGACGTACTTTGGGGGAAGGGAAATGCAGCTGCGTTTTTCGATGCTGGAACACGGCTTGCAAGACTTCTTATCGTACGGGCGACGTGAGAGGCTCTCGGCATTGGTGTGAAGTGAGCCGGAGCGATGATGAATCTGGAAGTCGTATTCATGGAGGCGCTCCAGCCACCGGGCAACCTGTCCATCAGGGTCTTAAAACTCAACATCCAAGTAAATATTGCGGTATCGGCTTTAGTGATGAATTTTCGGGCCAGAAGATAATGATAGATTTGGTTTACCGTCTCGATGATGGCGAAATTTTCGCGGCGGCCGGCGAAGTAATTCCATTCTAGCCTCATAAATTCTAATTGCAGTACGCGATAGCAGGGTCATGTCCGTTTCCTTCTTGCGATAAGACAGTACCAATTTCCGAATCGCTATCGGCAGCATCGCGGAAGAATGGTATCATGTGGATTTCCGCGTCGATCACTCAACAAGAGCGGAGAGATCCCGAGGATCTGTGAAACCTCCGTCTTTAGAATTTATGTGTTCGAGGTATTTCACCTGCTTTGTGAGCAACACACTCTTTTTTTTTGTTCGTTATTTTTTTGTGTAAGCGATATTTATATTTTGAAGTCGAGTAAATACTAGCTCGAGATTAGTAAGATTTTTAGAACATGTCTTGCCGACGGTTATAATGTCGTCAAAATATCCAAGACAAACTTTGCCTATGAGACCATGCAGAGCAGATTCCATTAGTATCTGTAATGTAGCTGGGGCGTTGCAGTTCGAATGGCACAACTCGGAATTGATACGAGCTATCTTTCACCTGTGGTGAAAGCGGTCTTTTCACGCTCCCACGGGAATGCAGCGAGGAGGCTGTCGAACGTGGGTAGCCTGCATTGCTGCTGATGTCATGCCGATATACGCGTCGCTCATGCTACAAGGGTTTGTAAATCTTTCAAGTAGCTGGCAAAGTCTCCCCGCGCCGATTTTATCAGCGCCACTCTAAAGAAATAGTGTGGTCTTGCACCCATTTTTCTTATATAATGCCCCCCAAAACTTCGACGCACTGCGCACTGCCAGAAGATATATCGATAATAACGGTGCCATATATCTTATTTAAGAACTAAAGTACGTATCAAGGACAAAAAAAAAGTAACACAAACAAAACACTGAGATGTTGCAGAAGGAGAAAAAAACGAAACGATTAATTTATTTTTCTTTTTTTGGCAGACAGAAACACGTACATTAGCTTTTTTAATAAGTTTTATTACCCGCCTACCAAGCCGCTCGTGAAGGTTGGCACCTTCAGCTCGGCGTCAGTGCGCTGTGCGTCGATCTGAAGTTTCAGGGTCTATTCTATGGGGCAGGGGGTGTAAGTACTTCACCCCCCATTTCTGAGAGAACATCAGTCGCACCCTCGTGAAGTGGTAGGACATGCGCGGCCCTCTTTTTATGTATTGTGTGGACACAAGCAGGGGAACGCGACACTTACTGATAGTCCACTGTCGCAGATTACCGTCAGCGTTGCAGCGCCCAAGGGAAACGAGTCGATTCCCAGATGCAGTAATTCAGCATTGATGTCCAGCACGGACGTGTTTGCTTTGGGAAAGTCAACGCCAAGAATGTATCGCTTCTCGACAGCCGCGTCGACAACAGGCAAAGCAGCTTGAAAGATTCCGATGGTGAACGTCACGGTTGTGCAGCCCTGGGGCCTTATGCTACACGGCGGTACCAAGAGACTGGAACAAAGCCGTCTGCTGCGATTGGACAGCGGCCCGGCGGTGACCAATCACAGCAGATGGTGTTGTCTCGGTCCCTATTGATCCGGTCGAGTAGCATAGGGCCTCAGTAGAGCTACCATATCCCGTGTTGCCGTGGGCAGAAAGCTGCTATCTTTTCGCGTCTGCGTTCGAAAATTTTCAAACGCAGACTGAAACTTTGGGGCTAAATTATTCGTGTCTTACTTCTAATAATCATTTTCTGTACTGATCATTTAGTTAGACATATTAACAGTCGCGGTGCTCGAAAAGAATAAATTAGAACACGAAGCTGGGGGTGTCGTGGCATCAACAACTCTTATCCAATTACGTAAACTATACTCGTTTTCGCCTCAAGAAAAAAGGACGTTTTGCGCATTGTTCATACTCTGGGCGAAGTAGTTCTTACAAGATTTGGTTGTCGGAGGAAGAAGCGATCCTTTTGGCGTTTGAAACGTATACGTCTCGATTAGATAACATATATCTAATCTAAAATGCACCTACATATATATTAATTCTCCTCGTAAAAGGGAAAATTAGTAATGCTCCGCGAGGAGCCGGACTTTTTTTTCTTCGGTTCTTGAGGTGAAAACGGGTATAGAGTGTGACAAAAACGGCATAAATTGGGGTGCGGCATACAAGACCGAACCGACCATATAATTTCTAGCGGATAGCTTATAGTGGAGGTTGCTTGGTTTTTGTGTCTTTATGGCACATAAAACTTTGTTTACATTTCACCGATATCAAATCTTTTGATTGTGTTTAACACTCTTCTTTAGCACAATTTTGCATAAAACACTAGTCAGAAAGGCGGAATGCTAGGGGCAGACTTCAACAAGAAATCGGCATCGCATAACTCGCACGAATCTGATTCTAACGGGGCATGCATTTTTATAAATCGTGTGTTTATTGTCTAAATAGATGGTGATATAAGTGATTAAATAATTTAAAGGAAGCCATAAGGTTATATTACAATACAAGCATTAATATTTATTTATGAATTCATAAGTAACATTCATGAGTGTTGATGCAGCTGATGTCGCTGCTTTCAGTTAGAAAAGAAACCTTAGTATCCATAACCTTTCCAGCGTTTTTTTAAAAAGTTTCAGACAATTAAAATGAACTTATAGATTGACCGACTTCCCAGCTGAGTTCAGACGTGTACAAAGGCGTACACAAAGTTACAAATGGACACATATTTAATGTCTATCGTATTGTAGTTTGAACATCTCCAACTGTTATTTAAATTCTAAATTCGTTGTTAGAACACAATATAAAACACCAACATCTGAAATCACAACAAACGCTTAATTTTAACCCTTAAAAAAAAAAAAAGAATCTACATGATACAAAATAGAAGGTCAGGGCATTTTTATTAGAAGGACTCGATACCGAGCAACTACCCCACCGATTTCGGATTGAACAAGAGGTGTAGACGCGTGTTTTAACGCAGACACTACTGCTCAACAAAACTTAAAGATGCCGGTTAGTAAACTTGCCACAATTTCCATCTCGATGGCGAGCGACTGCTGAGAAGGCGACCTATCCCTACGCCCGTAGAACTTCCCTTCTCTAAACATAGTCACAGAAACCACAATATTTTATTTCTTTTTCTTTTATTACAGTCGGCACTACCCCACGCACTCGTCTCGCACATTGTTTCCTTCCAATTAAACAATTTTTTTCCAAGCGTGTCAACCGTGCAGACATTCATATAACCAAGAGCCTAATGAAAACCTATGGGTCAATATATCCACGGGCTCAGCCAACAAGGATGGTCAAGTATCCGCGCAAACTGTGTGGCAGCTGCCAACCGTATGTGCCTACGCTGTTTGCCGAGGTGGGATCCATATTGTAGGGCAAGCACGTTGGGACGAAGTCAACATAACTTCGGGGAGTTCCTGCCGTATTATGGATGAGCGCGCGTTGTCAGAAAACAGAATCCGTCCCGAAGTTTGGACGTCTGTCCCAGCGTGAACTGCATGACGACGTGTCCCAGTGCGATTTGGGACTATCCAAGTTCAAGCAAGAAAATGATATAGCAAAATAAATTTACAATCAGGTTAAGACTGAATTTTGCAAGGGGCCATATTTTTTTCTTTTTTTTCGAGATTTGCATGCATTGCTGCATGTGCCTCATCGTCTTCCGCATTGTAAATTATAACGTTTTCTTAAGCGCCGTACAGGGCACTTGCACCATGCGATTTCTTGCAAACCATGTTGTGTCTAATTAGCTAACTTTCAGTGCGAGCACTTCGGTTGTTTTTAACTCTACATGCATGAGCAGCCAAAATAGCCTTGAATACGTATTGAATCTGCACGCGATCTGCCAAAACAAGACAGAAACAAAACCCGTCTTGGTTCTGAAAGTTATTATTTCTTTCTCTTGGGACTTCGACGTCATATTATGAAACTTGTAGGTGTGCCCGGAAATATTCTAAGTATAAATTATATCAATTTAATATAAATAATATTCACGAGAACAAAATATAAAAAAAATTATTTATTATATGGAGGATACTACAGGACACTGAAGGCCCAAGTAGGAGTGGGGTACAGCATATGCATTCATACATACAACAAGCAAATAACACGACATTAAAAGCTATACAACGACCAAGTAGCAACAATACATATATATATATAAAAAGGGGGGAGGGAAACAGCAACCCTCAGCAGCATGTAGTTCACTCATGCACTAATACAAAAATGACCTACCCAGATGTAGTATGAAGGTTTATACTATCTTAATGCCCATGCGAAAAGGATGAAGGTGCAGCAATGTACAAAGCAAACATGCTAATTATCAAGACGTTCAAGACCTTGTACAAAGTTGGTGTCGATGAATAGTTCGAGAGTTAAGACCTTCCAGTCGCTGATAGTGCGGGAGAAAACGCTAAACATAAACGTGTTTGTACGGGTAAAAATAGGTGTTAGTGAGATATGATGTCTGTGCCGCGTAGTTATTGACGCTAAAGGAAAAATATATTGCAATGGGTCTTTGCGAGTCTGCGCTTGTTGCAGATGAAACAAGAATTTCAACCACGCAAGTTTCTTGCTGGCCTGAAATGTGTGCATTCCGTTAGCCTGTATAAGTTAAGACGGTGAATCGAGCCTTCTGTATTTTCCGTAAATAAACCGAGCCGCTCGACGTTGCACCATCTCCAACTTCCGGATGTCTCTCTGAGTGAATGGGGTTCACCCTTGTTGGTGTTACATGGTGGCAGCTGATAAAACATGTTTGCTCTGTTGATGTCCAATCTCTGGTTAGCTCAGTTGGTAGGGCGCTCCACTGGAAATGGAGAGGTCCCGGGTTCGATACCCAGACCAGGCGTATTTTTTTGGTCACGCACCAGTCACTTAGTTGTGTTTGAAAATTTGTGTTTGTTTTTTCTTCCTCTTTGTTCCCTTTCTCCAGGGATTATTTTCGTCGAAATTCAACGAACGCTCTTAGTGTTTAGATCCTATAACTTTCTTCTCGTAGTGTTTGCTAAGAAGGCAAGAGTGAATGAAATATGAAAAAAAAAGTTAGTAAGCATGATTGATTCTAACTAATATTCCACTATACAATGAGCGCCCGCGCACATCCGATAGCGCCCGCGTGCCTCAGAACTTTAGCCAGAATATTCGCCGCGTATTTCGCGGAAAGAGAGATCTAATCATCTCGCCTTCGCCTAGCTAACACTTTTCTCCTCAAAATGCATGCACTAGCGCGCCTTTAGTGAATAACGCAGGCAATAAATTTCATTTTATTCATTGCAGTATTATAAATCAAATAATAAAAATCTTATTGAAAAGATATACTCGTATATAGTTGAACGACGATAGGGCCTGAAGGTTTCCGACGGTATTGTTGGCTTCGCAAGTACATGATGACACCGCATTCATTAAAGCCATGTATAATCGCGCGCCTATAAACGGGTATTCACAACGAATCTGTCGGCGTGAAGTAAAAACACATCAAATTTCGAGGGCCCCGAATCGAATGCGGAAATTCTTTGCCGTGGGCGCAGATTAAATGCGATGTCTAATTCTCCAACAAAAGGTTGGGACATGCAACATATGAAATATAACGATTCAGTTGGTCAAACAAACAATGTATCATGCCATATTGGGATAGGTTAGCTTAACACCCAACGCAAAGCCAGAAAGGAGTAAACAGCCCCTGAATTCTGTCAGTCTATTTAAGAAATACGGAAAACTTAGTCTTCTGCGGGAATTGGCCTTCAAGATACTCTTCCTTCCGAAAAAAAGATTGAGCAGGCTGTATCGGGATGCAGCCGCAGTGGCGAGCGTGAAACGTCTTGTGCGGGCAGCCGATAGTGTATGGGCACTAGGGGACAGAAATGACCTAACCAAATGTACAACGCACATCGTACATTTATTCACGCATTCCAAAGCTTAACTTATGTTAGAGGTGCTACGAGATGATGGGACCAATCAGACAGTGTCAAAAACGCACCATCGCGGTGTTCGTCGTGCCTCCATATATATTCCATCATCGCTGACCGATTCATAAACAGAAAAGGCCCAGTGACTTGCGCTTTTGATGCTGCTTGATAGGTCCCATTAGCTCGTAGCGTCGGCTGCATCTGGACTTCAGCTGAAACGAAGTGCGGGTCTTACGGTGCAATCGTGCATTCGTATTCGCTCTCCATTCGCTCCTTTTGAAGACGAGCACGTTCCGCTGTGGTAAAAGGGGGTGGGCGAGGATTGGCATCCCTCTGTCTTGCTTGCCGAATCTCTTCACGCCATTTCTGGACCCTATATGTCCAACGTGGTGACGCCATGGTAGCCGCCAAATTTCTACAAGAAAATACACACTTGTAAGCCTCATAACTCCTGATGAGCACCGGTTTGAGTTGAAGGGAACATACCTACCATGGCAGAGTCTCAAACACGACAACTCACGCTCGTATCGACGAACGTACTTCCGAGCTACGCCTACGCCTCTGTGAACGCCGCGCGCGAGGCTAAATTTAGCTCCGGTTACGTCATGCGTGAAGCATTAACAGCACCATCTGCGCACGCGATACATAGGTGATCGAGTAATGGCTTCTTTTCTCTACGAACAGTACCAAATTTAGGCTCGGGGGTAATACGGTTGCAAAGATATAAGCGATATTAATGTTGAATGTTTCGTTACATGCGACCTTAGCAAGCAACCCTTGACTGACCTAAATGAAAGACGTTTCACGTCTAAAAAGGCAAGAGTGCGAGGAACAATAAAAACAAGGACCCCCAAAACAAAATCTTTCTGACAACTAAAAGAAGAAAAAAAAAATAGCAAGCCTAATTTAATTTACTTAAGACTTGTCTCGTTGCGGAAGAGGACAATTAAATTCGCTTCGGTTATTTCCTTATAAATATATGCAAGGCGAAAAAAAGAAATGCGAAAATCACGTTTTCCGGCGAAACTCTGTTGCCTGCAAGATATTAGTCTTCCGGTTGGTCTATGTCTTTGACCAAGTAATTGTTCACACGACTGCTTGCCCACAATACTGCTTTAGGTCGCACGCGCTGCTTATAAAATTGCGGTCACCCCGCTTATGCGTCATCAGAGGAGGGGTGACATGATACGCAGTTGTCCCGTTGAATAAGAGCGTGTCGCAGCTGGCTCCAGCTCTATGATAACAGGGAGACACTCGCATCGAAGTGCCCCGGTCTTCGTCATTCTGCCTCGCAAAAGAGAGAGGAACCGACTAGTGAGGATATGGCTGAAAAGAAGTGGCGGCGCATTGAGACTCGAAGTGCTCGGCGTGCCAATAAGACACCGGAGAAGAGAGAACACCGTCTGGCCAAACTCCTTCAATACGCTTCTGGGGTCCAATTTCGGTCGCCGCGAGAGCGAAAGCAATATCCAATTTGCCTCTCGTGGACCGAGGAAAGATAGCGTTCGTAGACGGTTCGTCTGCTAACGCGAGCAAAGAACTCAGTTTTTCAGCTACGAAGCATTGTTAGAGGACGGAAATAAAACAAGAGAATGCCGTAAGGCGTCAACTAAAGGACCAGGCAAAAATTTGATCGTGTACTACAAATGAATCGCCACAAGGAAGTGAGGTCGCACGTAGGCTGAAATTGTGATCGTCTGCTATTTTACGTTGGAAACGACTGGCAACTTGAGTTTCGTTTGTATATCGCAAGTTGTTTTTCTTCTGCCATGCACAAGCTGTCATCGATCGGAGAATGAAGGAGTACTGTGAGTACCAAGGACGTGTGCATCAGGGGCATCGATACCTCTCTCGCTATTTGATGTTGGTAAGACATTCTCACTGAAATAACTCCCGAATGTGAACTCGCGAACGGGCCAAAAATGTCTCATTGGTTGGTTACGCGCAAGCTGTGGCGCCATGTCCAATCAGCAGCCGAGAACGCCCTCGCTCTCCCCTTGACCTAAATCAAATTGCTGAGCCAGTTTGCTCGAAGCCGGTTAGCTTAACCACGGTAAAGAGTTAACCGCCCTTCCCAACTAGGTATCGACAAGTACCTAGCAAAGTTTGACGAGTACTGGATGAGCGATAGCTCCGAGTTTTATTATGGGGAGGCAGCTGCCGTCACCTACTGGTTGTAACGAATATAAGTGGCTTTCGTGGAAAAGTTATCGAAAAAGGGGTATTCAACAGCACTCGCTACTGGGTTTTCGCAACGCAGCGTGGCATACATTTGAGTCTAAGAAACACTTCTCGTTGCTCGTGGTACAAATATTGGGCAAGGTAAAACAAAACTAGCCCTTGTCCGAAAAATTAAAATTTTTGGCTGTCTGTCTGACAAGCCTCGTTTAAATTTCATTCTAATTTCGAAAGAGGAGGGCGAATTTCAGTCCTAGAAACGGTCAGGAAGAAGTGAAGAGCGAAAGGCGGGCGTAAAAAATTGTATATATCACCATCATAAATTGAAAACAGCGTAACTCGGCTTCAGTTGAAATATTGTCACGAATAACAAATGACGAGGCGGCGAATAACTGGACAAAGTTGGGTGAACTTGAGCCCGAAAGGAAATAAAAGAAGGCTAGCGTCGCATGCGTCGATGTCGGCGTAAAAGCAAGATTGAACGCTGGGATGAGACTAACCCCGGCTCGCCATGCGGAGTCCCTTATATAGACGCTTTGCAGCAGCTGTGCATGGGCGCCGCCATAACTGACCTTCAGTTTTTGTTTCCCCTTATTACGTTTACTTCACTTCATTATTACCCTAGAAGACTAGGTCATTGCCATCCTAGATTTTATTTTGCCTTTCTCCCCAGCATTGGCCTTTGGGGAGGCTCGTCCACACCAATTTCAGTGGCTTGGTATCTCGGTAAAACAAGAGAAGGACAGCAATGGCGGCTGTATTCTGGCGCCTGTGTAAAGCGTCTATACCCACGTGGGTTTCTGGCATACTCAGCGTATATCATTCGGAACGGAAAATATTCGCACCTCAATCAGAAGACAACGTTCTCGAGCTTACGAGAACGCTAAATTAAAAAAATAAATAAAGACGCGCTCTTCCCAGGAGTCGGACCCGGGGCCTCCGCACGAAAGCCAAGTACGGAAACCACTCGGTCACGGACACGCTCACTCGGCGGCGGGCGTGCCATTACTCCCCGCTTTAAATAGGGCATCCTCTCGATGCAATTTGCCGGGAAATGAAATAGCAAAAAAAAATAATAAAGTCAAACCACGGAGACTTGTAAAAACAGTCGTATCGAGCGTAGTACAAAAACGCACAGTCCTATCGATTGTAGTACGGCTTGAGGAGCACGACGTGGAACACTCCCGGTCGTGGAGGGCGGCGTGACGAATTCCGCGTTCAGTCGGGCATCACTTTGCAGTTCAGGTCCCCGAGTCGACGAGGCACTTTGTAGGGTCCAAAGTACCGTTTTAACACCTTCTCGCTGAGACCGTGACGGTGGAAAAATGTCCACATCAACGCTTTGTCTCCGGGCTGAAAGTTGACATCTCGACGACGAAGGCTGTAGCGGCCAGCATCGAATCGTTGCTGCTCTTGGATCCGTACTCGGGCGAGCAACCGTCTGGGCGTCGTCCCTTCCGTCGCCATCTGGCTCGTGAGGTAGCTTTGCGTCAAGCATCGTGGCAACCTTCTGACCGTGCACCAGCTATAATGGTGTAACACCAGCGGTGTCTTAAACCGCTGCGTTGTAGACGAACGTAACATAAGGCAGGACCTCGTCACACGTCTTGTGTTCCACATCGACGTACATTGACACCATGTCGGCGATAGTCTTGCTTAGGCTTTCCGTCAGCCGATTAGTCTGAGGATGGTACGCTTTGGTTCGCCGGTGGTTGGTGTGTCTGAGGCTGACGATCTCTTGCGTCAGCTGTGCCATGAAACGTGACTCGCGATTTGTGATCATAAGTTCGGGAGCACCGTGCCGGAGAACGATGGACTAGATGAAAAACTTGGCGACTTCCACATCAGTTCATGCTGGAAGGGCTGCGGCCTCGAAGGACGAGGTGGTACTACCCCCGTATCTTCTCGGGAGACCTGCCGGCTTCGTTGCAGGTTTCTTGCGTCTCTGGCACTCGTGGCAAGATCAAGTGTATAGGTGGACGGTTTTGGGGAGTTTCGGCCAGTAATACTTTTCACGAATACAGGCCAGTGTCCGGATGCAACCAAGGTGTCCGGATGTTGGGTCCTCGTGGAAGGCATCAAAGATATCCTCTTGAAGGTCGGTCGGGATTACCAGCAGCCACGGCGAGTTGTTGTCCCCCAACTTCTCTTTTGTAGTACACCTTGTCGGAGGACGAAGGTCGGGAGGGCTCCCGAGAAGACACGGGGGTAGTACCACCTCGTTCTTCGAGGTGCTCGATTAATGCGTGCAGCTCAGAATCGTCTCCTTGATGTCGTACCGTGTCGTCAGTGTTCACTGCGCCTAAGACGCACTCGTCGTCATCGTCGTCGCTGCTGTCGGAAGGTGTTTCGACGAGGGCTCTGGACAGGCATTCGGCGTCGCTGTGCTTGCAGCCTGACTTGTAGACCACAGTCATGTTGAACTCTTGTAGTCGAAGACTTCATCGAGTTAAGCATCCTGAAAGGTCCTTGAGGTTCGCAAGAAAGCAGAGCGAGTGGTGGTCCGTGACTACGCGGAATCAGCTCCCATACAAGCACGGACGAAACTATGTGATTGCCCAGACGATCGCGAGGCATTCTTTTTCAGTCGTGGGGTAATTTCCCTCCGCCTTGGACAGTGTCCGACTTACGTTGGCGATGACTCGCTCGGTGCCTTCTTGCTTTTTGAAACATTATCGCTCCAAGTCCTGCGTTACTAGCGTCTATGTGAATCTCGGTTTCCGCATTTTGGTCGAAGTGTCCAAGAAGAGGAGGACTATGGAGTCTTCACTTCAGCACTTCAAATGCCTGCCCCTCCTCTTCGTCCCATTCAAACTTCTCGGCGCCCTTTCTGAGGTTTGTGAGCGATGCGGATATCCTTTCGAAATCCCGAACGAAGCGCCGATAGTAGAAACATAGTCCAACGAATCTTCGCAAGGCCTTCTGGTCTGTCGGCGCTGCAAATGCTGCCACGGCATGGCTGTTCTTTGGGCCTGGGCGAACTCCTTCGTTACTAACCACGTGACCTAGGAACTTCAGTTTGTCATAGGCGAACCGACACTTTGATGGTTTGAGGGTTGTCCGGCGGTCCGTATGGCTTGGAGAACAGCTCCGAGTCGTCGCAAGTGCTCGTCGAAGTCGCTGGAAAACCCTAAAGCGTCGTCGAGTTAGACGAGATAGCTCTACCACTTCAATCCTGCCAGTACAGTGTGCATGGCACGCTGGAAAGTTGCTGGCGCTGTTCAAAGTCCGAAAGGCATTGCTTTGAAGTCGTATAATCCATCCAGCGGGACGAAAGCTGTCTTTTCTTGGTACCGTTCGTCGGCTTCGTACTGCCAGTAGCGGCTCTTCAGTTACATTAATAAAAGATATCGAGAGTGGCGCAGCCGGTCTAGCGTGTCGTCGATGCGGAGGAGTGGATAAACGGCTTTCTTCGTCACCGCGTTCAGCTGCCAGTAGTCCACGCAGGATCTAAGCGTTAATTCCGTCCTTCTTAACCCGTATGGCTGGAGAGGTGCAGGGACTGCTTGAAGGATGGATTATACCGCCGTTCAGTGTCTCCTCAACTTGTTTTTAAATTACCTCCCTCTATTTTACTGAGCCTCTGTACGGCGATTGCTGCACAGTGCGCACGTCGTCTGAAGTAACGATGTTGTGCTTCGCAACGGCTGTTTGGCGCACCTTCGACGACGTCTCAAAGCAGTGGCGGTATTCGCCGAGGCGGTTAATTAGCGGCTGTCGTTTTGGGTCCAGAGGCTTAGGGTCAATGATGAGCTGCGCTGGCGGCGTACAGTCTTGGTGAGATAGCAAGGATTCTTCAGTAATCGCGGCGATTTCCGCGGAGTTCCGGAGTTCTTAGACGTGGCCCATAGTTGTACCTTTCGTGAACTGTTGCGTTTCTTGTCGGAAGTTCGTCACGAGGACCACAGTACGTCCACTCTGAAGCTACGTTACCCGCCTTGCGAAGCTTATTCCTCTTTCAAGGAGAAACTGAAGGTTTCCTTCCAGAACAATTTCGTCGCAGGTATCTGCATCGGTCAAGACGGGTACAACAACACTTGATCGTGGCGGCAGGTTCACGTGATCGGTAGCGACTGACGTTGTTTTGAGTTCCTCTGGAGGCGGAACAAGTATACGCAGCGTCGATATGATTTATCTAAGGTCGATGACGGCGCCGTATTCACACAGAAAGCCCATGCCGAGAATGACGTCTCTGGCACGGTCTTGTAGAACGCAATTTCACAGTGCACGTCTTGTCATGATTTTCGACCCGGGGAGTTCATCTTCCGACGGGCGTAATGACGTTTCCTCCTGTAGTTACTATCAGCGGCCCATCCCACGGCTTCGTCACTTTTCGAAGGCGGCGAGAGAGCCCCCAACTCAAGACCGGGTAGTTTGCTCCGGTGTCCGCGAGTGCCGATGCGTCGTGGCCGTCAATACTAACAGTTAAGTTGTTGGGCACCGTTGCAGCATCGTCGTTTTGATGCGTGGCGTCGGGAGAGTGGGAGCACTCCGGCGTTCGTGGTCGTGGAGGCTCTTTACGACGTCCGCCCACGGCAACTTTACCTCCGGGAGTTCACGCGCTTAGTTTTCCCGGCGGGAAATGGGGGGCAGCCTATCTCGACGGGACCGGCGAAGAGGCGACACGTGATGGCGCGGGGACGGCGAGCTGGATGCTCGGAAATGAGCTTGCGCAGGGGATGGTAGCCGGCGCACGAACTCTTCGACGTCCCTCAGTCGTTCCCCGCTCCTTGGGCGGCGGGTGTTCGGTCCGAACCCGCGAAGCCCGAGCTGCCGGTATGGGAATCGCCGGTACACATGGTCGGCTTCCCCGCAGTGGTAACAGAGCGGACATGCCTGCCGTCCTCCAGACGTCCTTCTTTCTCGGCGAAGGTTGCTCTAGGCGACATACCGTGAATCTTAAGGTTCACTTCGTGGTGGCGCCGTATACGGGTGAACAAGGGCACATTGCAGTCCCTTCAAGTGAGAAATAGATGTTCTGCAGGAGCTGTTCTTCACTCCACCCGTTTTAGCGGGCCAAGCGTTCGTACTGACTGATCCAGTCTTCAACGTCTTCGTAGATCTCGGCGAGAAACGTAGATGTGTCCGCGGAGCGACGGGCAGAACGACGACGGACGGGGTGGTCATCGTCGGGATCTTCTTCGGGTTGTCGGGCAAGAGATCAAATTCGAGCGACTGATTCCTCTGGTACGACGACTTTGCTCCTGTGTCGGCTTCCTCTTCTGAAAGTCTTCTTTCGCTGGGGGGCGGGCCAGCACTACGGGCCCTCGTATAGGGGTACGCTGCATGGGTCATACCCCGTATCTCCGCCAAAATGTCAATAATGACAAGGGATGAGGCGGCGAATAACTGGGCATACTAAACGTTTAATGGGGTGACCTTGTGCCCAAAAGAAAATAAAAGAAGGCTGGCGTCGCAGGCCTCGGTGGCGGCGTAACAGCAGGATTGATTGCTGGGGCAAGACTGGCTCCGTCTCGCCATGCGGAGTTGCTTATGTATCCGCGTGGGTTTCTGGAATATTCGACGCAAAAGGTTCGGCATGTAGAATGTTCTTACCTTGATCAGACGACAGGGTTCTCGAAGTTACGAGAACGCCAAATTGAAAGGAGAAATAAAAGACGCGCCGCTCCCAGGAATCAAAAACGGGGCAACGGCACAAAGGGCATGTACGGTAATTACTCGCCCACGCGAGCGCTCACTCGGCGACGCGAGTGGCAATATACCCATCACTCGATTAATCAACCATCGAGGAGATTGCTGAAAGTAATTCTACGCTCCGCGCTCTCTGTCCTTCCCCGTATAGAGTCTTTAATCACGCTGCAGAATGTACCGCCATTACCGACCTTCTCTAGTTTTACTGAGATGCCGATCCACTGAAGCGGGCGTTGACGAGCCTCCACAGAGGCCTATGCTGGGGAGAAGGACAAAGTAGTACATAAAGTGACAATGACGAGTCCTGGTGTGGCAATGACGCATGAAGAGAAGCGAACGTAATAAGAGGAAACAATAACTGAAAGTCCGTTATGGTGGCGGACACACAGCTGCTGCAAAGAGTCTATAAAAAATTCGAAGTAAATAATCATAATAAGGCTTTGGCGAATGCGTGTGCAAGGCAAAATTTGTTTTAGTCTTTTGCTTTAGAACAGCTACTACTGCAGACGCCAGCACGTGTAACGCGTGTAACTACCCTGGTAGCATGCACCTTCATACCTGGGAAACTTAGCAAAAGTTCTATTGGCGACGTGAGCGATCGAAAGCGTCGCTGTGGTCGGCCTGCCACGATTGGCCGAATGCTGACAATGACGTCAGCAAAGGATTTCTCATCGACAAAAATAAGAGGAATGTAAGAACTTCAATTTTGACGGTGTTGGCAGTGTTACTTTGAGAGCGCTATGATTTCGGGCTTCCACCATGCCCACTACAAACACCATCGAACTTGTTGTTCACAAGGTAATGACGTCACGAAAGGTAACCAAACGAGGGCGCCACCGAAACATCTCGCCACTAATTAGCGGCGAGATGTTTTGGTGGCGCCATCCTAAGATTTCCTCTCGTGTCGTCATTACCTTTGCTATCGACAAGTTCGATGGTGTTTGTAAAGCGCATGGTGAAAGCTTGAAATGATTGTGCTGTGAAATCAACACTGCGAATACCGCAAAAATTGAAGGTCTTACATCACTTTTATTCTCGGCGATGAGAAATCCTTTGCTGACGTCGTAGTCGGCATTCGACCAATTGTGGAAGGCCTACCAGGGTGACGCTTTCAATCGCTCACATTGCCAAAAGACCCATTGCAGTGCCCAAGCATCAAGGAGAATGCCGGGACTCGTGTTCCACGCGCCGCACGCGCATGCCTTCCCCGTATAAACGATTCGAAGTAAATAACCAAAATAAAGCGCTGACGAACTCGTGTGCACGATGCGATCTGGTATAGGCTTTTGCTTTAGAACAGTTACTGCTGCAGACGCCAGCACGTGCGGCGCGTTCAACACCATTATTTCCATTCTCCTTGATGCTTGGGTAAATTAGCAATATGTCTATTGGTACGCTGTCTGCTGCTGCGTGCTTTCTATACCCGGCCGATTGAGTCAAAGCGATCCACTAGACTATTCGCAACTTTCAGCGATGGTGGTACCGCGGTGTGAGAGTTGTGCTCCCTAGCTCCTGGATGATAGGCTTCAGAATAAAGGTGCTTGCCTACACCTTCCTGACGTGAAAAAATTAAGTAAGACTGTAATACTGTTCGTCTATAACAAAACTAGAATTACTTATGCGTCGCAGACCCAGCCTCGTACTGCTGTTCTACGACGACCATCCAGATGACAGCCATTTTGATAAGTACCAGTGCACACTCTATAGAGTCGTGAAAGTTGCGTATAGTATTCCAAAGACGTTGCCATGCCGAAAGTTACCGCGTTCATTTAGGTTTTGGAATGGCCAGAATCGAAAAACTATCTAAAAAAAGCGACGAGGTAATTGCTCATGCTTTGCGATTTAAGTGAGGCAAGGAAAAGCGAAAGCCACCTGAAACATTCACTGCTGGCTAATGCTCCCGGTACTGCAGCTGCTACAACATATCAATACCAAAGCGAGCAACCCTCGCTCGCAAGGGCACCGCCATGTTTCTCCGCCGTACTTGCTCTACCGGTCACGTGACCCGGAATTTCCCACATAGGAAAATGCGTTTAAATTTTTTACCGCGGTCAAAGTTAGGCGGCTTCGAGCAAACGGGCCCAGTCACGAAACTTCTCTGTATGGGAGAGCTTGGTACGCGACCACGCTAGCGCCGACAAGGGGGCTGTGAGCCGCCAGTCTAGCCAGCACTGCATAGAGTCTGGCAGTCAGGAGTGTATCAAAACTTCGAACTCCTCTGAACGAACCACCCATAAATGGCGATAGCAAATCATCGCACTGACTGTATTTTTCGTTATTGTGAGCTTCTTCGGCTCTATAAAAGCAATTAATTGCTCAATCTTAGATATCTGCAACGATCTTCTAAATAATATTATATTTAATCCTTTCTCTTCTTTCTAACTTCCTCGACTTCAAAACAATTTCAGCGCCACTGTTAGCTCCATCTAGTACAGGCACTGCGACCCCTACGCTCAATTGCCTGGTTCTTTTCCGTTTTCAGACAAGCTTTTGTCCGAAAGCAAGCGAAAAAAATGTCAGTTTTCTCGTTTAAGATAAACAGAAAATGTCTGGTGCTTGCATATAGTGATCAAACAGAGGCGTAACAAAATGTTAATGTACAACAGCGAGGTAGAGGGGCTTAGAGCGATAAACTGGTATCCTGCTCACCAGGCAAGTGACACTCAATATACTTCCGTTTCACCTTAGGTTGTATCTCAGCGAAGGCTAGAAGCGCGAGCTTATAACGTTGGCAGCGGCCCTTAATGCACGAGAGCTTGTGCCGCCGCGATGTGCTCTAGAGCAAGGAGCTCGCGCCCGTAGCCTTTCTTGCGGTACATCATAAGGTGAAATAGAGTATAGGCTGCCGCCATGGTGTACAATTTTAACTATACTAGACACGTGACCGTACCAAATCCTGAGGCTTTTACGCAAAACTGAAACGAGATTTGTATTGCGATCGCAGTAAAAACCACGATAAACTATTTTTTTCAATACTGTTAACCCCAGAGATCAGTGTCTAGCTCCGATAAAAACCAAAAAATAGAGAACCGCGGCTGACGACAACTAACGGAGGCATTGAGAAGCTGGCCGAGTTTTGATTGTAAAAGCACACTCTGGACCTACAACAAACGAAACAGAGCTTATGTCGTCGGTACTTTTATTAAAGATAAATATTAAATTATTCATGCGCGGTATTTCGTTAAGATGTTAACGTAAGACAATAAGGTCACGTGTCTAGTGGTAAAAAATGTGCAACATAGCGGCGGCCAATGGGGGTCACCTTCAACTGCCAGTTTATCGCTCTAAGGCCCTCTACCTCGTTGGTGTAGATTAATTTTCTTAACTGCTTGTAATCACGACTTTGGTGTGGCTCACTGAGGGTGAAATGGCCCAACAATAATGCCCCCTCCAGGACAGTGGCCCGCCTAGCGGAACTTTTTAACCCAGTGCAGATTTTTGGCCGAAGTTTCATGACCAGTACGGTATTGGAGAACTCTGGTTTCACGTTCAAACCAGGCGTGACATATGCCGTCTTCGCGAATATGCTACGTCTTTAGCGGGTAAAAAACTAAAGAAACAAAAGTAAAGCAGCAAAGCGTCTGCTTAAATAAAAAAATGACCGCATTTTCACGTGTTGAATGATGTTGCTTGGTGCGAAGCTCTGGTGGTGCTGATGATACTGATTTTTCGAGCATTTGACCGCAGCGCCCTCTCGTCTATAACCGTTGAGCCAATGCATGCCAAGTTCAACGTGATTATATGTGCATTTGACCTCAGCGCCCTCTCCTGTATAGACGCTGAGCGGCTACATGCAACGTTCCATCCATGACATACCCAGCTCTCGAGTTACTGCCACATCTCAGAGCCCCCTACTCGTCCCGCAATCGTGGCCGAGGGGTTAAGGCGGTGGACTAGAAATCCATAGGGGTCTCCACGCACAGGTTCGAAGCCTGTCGACTGCGCAAACATTGTTTTCTTTTTTTAAGAACACAGATGGGATGGCAATTGATGTGAGCATGGACACCGGACAAAGCTAGACCCTAAGGAGCTTCGCCCCTAAAAAATATTCGGTAATATCATGCTTTGTTACCCACCATCGACCTTTTTCGTTTACCTTCGTCCCCATCCATGTAGTTGACAAATCCGGTATGCGGGCTAAAAAGAAAAGCAAAACGTTACAACCTAAAACACGCAAAAAAAAAGGCGAAACGGGAATGAAAGACCGTCACCATTGAATTGTGACCTTTTCCTAGTTGTGGCCAGAGCATGACGGTGTTTTCCAGCATACGGGAAGATCCGCGATTCACGATAGCGGCGCCCGCGTAGAAAATGACGATATGTTTCGTGTCAATTTAATCAGCAACATATTGCCTTTATCGAAGAAAGGCGATGTATTTAGATTTCGACGCAGTCTCAAGCAAAGCCCTGTAGAAACACAGACCGGTCAGTGCATGCCAGTGTTGGCGGTAACGCGTTGGAAGTAACGGCGTTAAAGGTAACGTGTTACTTTTTCAAGTAACCTTATAACGTACTCGTTACCTTTTCAAAATTTTAACGGGTAACATACTTACGTTACTTATTTCGAGTAACATGTAACGTAGTTACGTTACCGTAATACCCTTAATGTTAGCGAGCCCTTAATTTTCGCGAATTTGGCGAGTTGAGAAATTCGCGAAATTTAAGGGTACGCGAAAATTGGTTCTGACGAGTTTTAATGCAGGCATCTGGAATTCTTGAAATTTAGTGGCCGCGATTAGTCCTCTTTGACTGATTTAAGAAAAATAGGGGCCGCGGAAATAAAGGGCTTTACAGATCTCGTTACATATTCTTTCCGAATCTTTAAAAAAAATATATTTCAATTTTGTGTGTGTGTGTTTCTAGGCGCCAAGCTATACAGAATTTAGCGTTTTTTTTACGTTTTTTTTTTTGCCTTTTGTTTCTCATGAGTATTTTGGTGGAACCGTAAAAAAGATAACGTAATTGCGTTCAGTTTTTGGATGGACACAATGTCTTTTAAACTATGGAGCTTATGGATGCCTTTAACGTCAAAAAAGCAAACCTGTTAATTCAGTTTTAAAGAGAGTAACGCAGAAGTAACGGGCGTTACTTTTAAACGCTAACGGTAACGCTGTCCTTTTATTTTGAGGTAACGCAGGCTCGTATCGCGTTTCTTTTGTTTGGAAGTAACGAGAAACGTATTTCGTTACTTTTTTTCGGTAACGCCTTCAACACTGCTGAGTGCCTAGCCGCAAGAAAGTTTTTCTTGAGGTAGGCGAGAGAGGGAAGGAGTAATTTATTGACGACATGACACTATTATATAAAGGAAAGTTTAGAAGTCTTTCCTAGAAGTCAGGCTCCGCGCCTTTAAAAAAATCACCGCTGGAGTTCGGACACAGTCGGAAAACTCTTGTTAGAGATTGGTACGAGTTGCTCCCTCGGGTTATATTACGTTATAAAAGGAATGAAGCAGCACTGAAAAGGAGGAGAATTCCGAACGCTAATGCACGAAACTTTATTGCCATGTAAGGTAGAGTTAAGTTTGAAACGCGGATTTTAAAAAAAGGTACTCTTTCTTATCATCTGGAGGGCACGTCGTCAAACATGGTAATTAATTTATCAGCAATCTATTTTATACTCTAAACAAAAAGAGATATTCTAACGTAAGACTGTTGTGCGTGAATAAAATTCTTTACGCAGAGTTGACTTTGATCATAGATACAAGGAGCATTTGCATATTCAAGCAGATGAAAATAAACTTATTTGCACACCTATATTCCGCAGACCCTTACGTTATAGTAAAAAGAACCAGAAGTTTGTCTTTGTGAATATATTAAATACACAAATACATCTAGAAATTGTGTTCGAGATGTTCTTTTTTTTTTTTTTTTTTTTTTACTGTTTCTCGATTAACATACATGACACGAACCTATGTTACTGTTCTTCATTTTCTTTCGGTTAGCGGATATTTTGTTCGAATCAAAAGTTCCGAAGGATACACACATTCGAGCTATTCCGTTAAAAAAAGCACACAAACAACTTTGTACTTATTCTTTATGCCGGTATGCTCCAAATTTTAAAAGTTAGATACGTACCTGATGCATGTTTTCATTCTAACCATTTCTTTTATATTGCCAAGCGTAAAACACGCCGAGGGATGTGTGTATATCTTTATCGTCGGGCGTTTCTTCGGTGAAACATCAATGACACCGTGTGTCACCAAGACCTGTGTACTAAGTTATTCACTACAAGCCGACATAAATATATAGGGTTCCAGAATTTTCTGAATTACCCAGTCGCAGACAGCCTGATATCACAAGAGCGTGGCGAGCCTAGGCCATATACAATCTAAAACAATCAAAGCCGGCGCAGTATAAATTTGACTTCATCACCGCGAGATCGAGCGCAGGCACAGATTAGACACGTCACACGAGTGCAGCGTCAGCTTTCGGCTGGGACTCGTGGCCAAAGAAGGCATCGAAGGACTCTCGACGTCGAACTCGGGCCCAGGTGCCAAGCTGGCACCACCCAAGTAGGATGACGTCGCGTCGAGGTAGAAGAGGATATTCAGAGGCTTCGGTTATTCTAAATAATGTGGCCTAGGCAGTTTTGTACGCGTTACTGAAAACAAAAATAACAAATTACAATTACTTTATTGAAAAAATTTAACTAATTACAGTAATCAATTACTGCATCACGAAAGTAATTGAAAAGTAACCAGAAAGTAATCGATTACTTCTCACATTATTTTATTTAAACTTTGATTACGAAATTAAAAAAAATGCATACATGTGTTTCATTTGTTTATTTTCGTCTTTTATTCGAGATAGAATGAGGGGCGGGGGAGATTGTTGTGGCTAGACGTGGTCCCTGCAGTACAAGGCAGTCTCGCGACACCTTGAGAATCAAGATGTCTTGGTATATTTTGTAGTTATTTAGGGGTCATAAAAAGTATCCGGTGTTGGTGCAACATAGGCGAGTGATGCACAAGGAGACAAAGCGATTTTTCACGTAAAAAAAAAAAACTCAGCTGAATAATTTAGGCACTTTTAGAAACGTATGATTGATTACTTGTAATTGACAGCAGAAAAAAAAAGTGATTTAAATATTGCGAATGTTTTCGCAGAAAACAATTATTTGAAGTGTTAGAAAGTTGAAATAAAATGGAATCAGGTTACAACTTCATTCATTCATTCATTTATTGTACCCTTAAGGGCCCTTCTTCAAGGGCATTATATTAGGGGGGGGGGGGGTCATACGTGAAAAAAATACAAAAGCAAAGCACCAATCAGTTACTTGTAACTCATTATGTACAAGTCTGGGCCTAGGTGGCACTATTACTGCGGCCTATCAGAGTGCAATGTACGGGATTGCACTGAACAAAATCAGTAATAAATTGAGTTCCACTGTTTTAACTAAATACGTTTTGTCATTAATTAACTGGCAATGTTGACTACGCAAGAACGACGTAGCGTGGCTAGACACCTTGGCATGTGGGATCCCGTCTTAACCGCGAACCGCGCGCCAAGGTGAGGCGGACCTACTCTCCAGCCAGAACGCTTGCTGGTTGTCGTACAATGTTGCCAAGCGTCTCTCGCCGAAGCGTACACCACTGAGCGCAGAAAGAAATTAAAAAAATAATTATAAAACGTACACGTGTCGTCTTCGACCGCGAAAGAGCACGGACAATTAATTAGAATGCCTAAACCGGTAACAAATAAAAAAAATTCAAAAATATCTAAAGTCTCAAGGCGCTCTTCAGAATGCGCCACAAGTCGCATGGCCTTTGCATCAACGATGGCTGCGCTCGCGGCAGCTCTGGCTTCCACAACATGCAGGAATCGAGGCTGCGATCGTTATAGAGTCAGCTCTAACCCTTAAAGATGTCCCGTCCTACAATATGTGATGCTACGATACTGTGTGGATACCTCCTCCTGCGTTCCGAGACAGTAAGTGTGCCGCTAACTTTAGCCATCGGCGATGCAGCAAACGGCACCACCTTGTCATCGCGCACCCCACTTACGTGCCCCTGGCGCACCCCAGCATGGCGGAAACGGTACGGGGCGCCAGCATCGCTCAAAATGGCAGCGCACAGGAGCCTTTCTTGCAAACGTGCATAGGGAGCGAGGTTACAAGAACAAGAACTTTGGAGTTCAGTGACCGCATGGACGTACATAAAAAAAAAAAAAAAAATTCTATGAAGTGGAGTAATAGAAAAGAAACGCTGAGTGTGAAGAGTTTCTTTTTTTTGTGTGTGTGTGTGTATGCGCGTGTGCGCGTGCGTGCGTGCGCGCGTGCGTGCGTGCGTGCGTGCGTGCGTGCGTGTGCTTGTGTGTGTGTGTGTCCGCCTCCAGCCTTGTGCATTCTCGTTTCTGAAATGCTTTGCAAAGTTTCTACTGCAAAATATCAATCGTCTATCGTGGTGTGAAAATTATAGTGAACGAGGTCATTCCTAAACAAACCGACCAAATAAATGAATTAATGCACAAACGAACGAGTTAGACCGAATAAATCTCTTCGATATTTTAGAAATCTTTTTTTTATGAGAAAAAAATACTGAAATCTCTTATTAGTTGTTTGTGCCAGCAGATCTTCGGGCCCTCACCCCTAGCACCGTCCATATCCCCGGAATCCGCGGACTTGAATACCTAACAGCCTATTGTTTTAACGACATTACTATGCGGTTTCTTCCCCATCCGATACTTGAACCTCTTATTTGCAAAAGGTGGTGGACACCATTGAGCCCTCGTTGTGCTTTAGAATGTATAGATGAATAGCGGGGCAAGAAGACATTCACATGCGGTCACCAGTTCGAGTTGAGGGTAAGCAGCTCCGAAGTCCCGTAATATAGATTATGCAAGCCTGGTGTCACTGTCACCTATCGCAAGAAAAGAACGCACGCAACTACCGCAGCCATTGAATTTTATGCCTTGGTCTCTTAGCTTCCAATAATTATATTATCGAACCATGAAATCGCCGAACATCTCGTTCATTTTTGAATGTGTGTGTGAGCGCCATTACCTACAGAATCTCAAAGGCTTGTTACGCGGAGAATTTGTTTTGAAGACTTAGCACAGACCTGTATCTTGAGACAGCCCCTACATACAGATTTCTGAACAGTGCTAATAGTTATCTAAAACATGTTCGAGTAGGCGCGGTGTTCATTTATTTGTGTAACAAAGTATGTTTAAAACAAGGATTAGATTCACTGGACCCCGAGTTAGCCGCTGATGGAGTGCTGATGTTCTCAGTCTCAGCGAGTGCTGTGTGTGTGTCCCCAGATCATGGGCGCTCATCTCGCCTTATCGGTTCCACGAGCCACGTCACGTTTGTTGTGGCCATATGTCACTGCTAGCCGTCCCACCACTTGTATATTTAGTATATGCCCGACAGGGTCATTTCAGATTCGGAGACTTTGTGAATATCAACAAGTTCTACTATTAAGTACAAAACTGAAGATTTAGAAAAACGGGAAAGAAGTGTCAGGTAAATACCTAAGTTATTTAAGATAAATTAAGATTAAACCTTATTTACATAGGAAAAAAATGTCAGTCATTCCCCAACTTTCACAACCTTTCGGAGGCGCACTGGTGCCTAACAAGAAATGGCTGTCATCTGGATGATTGACAGAGAAAAGCATTACAAGGTTAGATAAGTTACGCGTACACAATCCTACTTTTGTTAAATACGAACAATTGTAGATCTTTACATAATATTTTAATTTCAAGAAAATGTATGCAAACATCTTTATTTTAAAACTGAGCATCCACGAACTGGTGCAGCAGGATTGTCACACCGCGGCACCACCATCGCTGAAAGTTGACAATACGTGGTCTTCATGCGACTTTATCAAAACCTACTGGTGGTCATTCCTATATGTACAAAATGTCCTCCTAAAGAATTTACATCTTTTTTTTTTTTTACCGGGGAAGCACTCTACATCGCTTGACGCTAATTCTCCGCTTAAATGTAGCGCTAGAGGTCTGAACCAGATGCCAAAGTTTCATAACTAACCCTTATCTCGTTAACAATATATAAATATTTTGTTCAAAATCTTCAGTGTGAATATGGCAGCAGACGAAACCCTCGAATACATGGAGCTGTATAGCGGCAGTTTCCATGACCGGGACAAATTTCCCCATTAAAATTATATAAAAAAAATCATATACACTTAGAATAAGATCACGGTAACTCCTGGAACTTTGCCATCTAGTTCGGACAAAGTCATTGGGTCCTAGAAAAGTATCACCAGGCTCCTCGTACGGTCACCATTTTGTTTCATGGAATGCGCAGTCTCTCCTTGGAACCCTCAATTCTCGATGAGCCGAGCCGATTCAAACTCCCAGTGACAGGTTCCTTTATTAAGACATTTCTTGAACACCGGTATTTTGTAATCCATACACCGGTAAAACAAGTTCACATCTTCGCACCGCCACGAGATTCGGTGTCGGTGCTTAGTGGCATTTAAAAATAATATCCCCTTCTCAGAATACCGAAGAACAACAATATGGTTGTAAAAAATCTGTGCAGATAAGCATGATTGATAAGTTGAAGGCACGCAACGCGTTAATGACATTTATACTGGCGAGGAACGCTTTCGGTGCGGTGATCCTTCATAGCGAACTTGACGAGATTGGTTCAAAAGGGCCCTTTCGAAGCTTCGAGGACTTGAATGGACCGAAATGGCGATTGCCGTGGCAACTAAGATCAGACAATCGCCTTGCGAGCTTTTGTCGTCTGTATGTTACTATCTGTTTGTGTCCGGCTAGCAGCTAGAGGAGGCAATCGCTCTACCTCTTTAGGATCCAGTGACTTTAGTTCGAACCGCTAAGGGCTACATTTGGGCTGAAATTAAGGGTTCGGCGATGCGTTATTCATTGTTGTGGTCAAAATATAACCCAGTAATTTTTTTTCGGGGGGGGGGCTGGGGGGGTGGGGGGGGGGGGGGAGAGAGATTCTGATAGTGCGACCAGTATGCTGCACACTGCACGCGGTCAACAGCAATGCCACCGCAATGCCCGTCCTTGTGACGTCAGTGCAAGCCCCGAATAGTCTCTAGTCATCGTAAGTTTTGTAGCGTGAGCTACACTGGCCGAGGTTGAGCAGTTTCGCGTGGCTCGCATAATGAGCCGTGCTCCGTGCTGCGCATGTGCGAGGAGCAGTGACGTCCCACGGCGCACAGCTGGCGCGCCAGAGCCGCCGCCGCCGCGCGCTCCGCCACCGCCGCGCTCGCCTCGCCGGTCTGCGCATTCCAGAGGAGTGACGTCATAGCCACGGCAGACGCACTGGCGCCGGCGCGTGCCCAGCTGTGCGCCTTCGTTGCGCAGTAGCCAAGTCTGACGCTGCACCGGAGTCGCTTCATAGCGCCTCTCATTCTGTACGCATCAGCTCACGCTATGCATATCCTGGCATAGCCGAGCTAAGGCACCGCAATTTTTTTACAGGGTAATCAATCTGTTCTCATCAGCAGCACTCACGGCCAGCCGCCCTTTGTTTGTCTCTGTCCGTCGTGAAGAAATATGATTCTCTCCGTCAATCGAAACCTCTCGATGTGCCAGGGTCGATGCCGGCATCTAAGCCTTCGCTTCTTGGAGATCGCCTTCCAGCACTCTGCCCAATCGGTCATCCGGGTCCTTGTTTCCTGTTTTCTTTATTAAGAGCACAGCCCTTAGGCGCCCGTTTCTGTGTTGAGCGGCGTCGCGGTCGGCGTCGGAGTAACCGCGCGTTGCATTATGGAACGTTTCCCATAATGGCGTCACATGTGACGTCACGAGGGTAAACTTTTCTTGCTAAATTTGGCGGGAAAATTTCCGACTAAATTTACCGGAAAAATGTATCGCCAAGTTTAGCGGGAAAATTGTACCCTCGTGACGTCACTTGACGTCACACTTTACGCCCTCAGCTCGGGAATATTTTGCTGCTATACTCAGCGGAAAAATGTTTCCGCTAAATTTTGCAGAAAAGGTGCCCGCGAAATTAAGCGGGGAAACCTTTACCCTCGTGACGTCACGTGAATGAATGCGACGTCACGTGAAATATAGCGGAAAATTTCCCCGCTATATTTAGTGGGGAAATTGACGTCACGTGGCCTCAACACCAATTCACTTTCCCCATTAAATTTAGCGGGGAAATTTTTGCTAAGTCTCCCGCTAAATTCAGCGGAAAAATGTTGTTCGATTTCCCGCTTCATTTAGCGGGAAAATTTCCCCGCTAAATTTAGAGGAGTAGTTTTCGCTAAATTCAGTGGAACATTTAGCGATAATTTTCTTCTAAACGGAAGGGGAGCAGGAGAGGAGGAGGGGAGGGTACGGAGGGGAAGGACGGGCATTCCCTCCCCTTCGTACCCTCCCCTCCTTATCCTCGAGAGCTGCGCTCTAATTCGGCATTTCAGAGAAATGGAAACGTCTTCAATTTTTTTTTCTCGTCTCTTCAACAGTGGCACCATTCTCGCGCATAGCCCACAACATTGATGTCGACTTAATCAAGTACAAAAGGCCGGCTTTTATACAGCTACAATACTCTTGTAATGCATTTAGGAATTTTGAGCGGTACAGGACCGTATTCTTTGGCGCAATGTTTGCTTATTTTACCTCTAATGTGTTTTTATTATAATACGTAAATTTGATGCTGTTTGGGAGGGGGGGGGGGGGGGGGGGGGCGCTGTGCGTGTTAATTAGCTAAAAGCGTATGGGTTACCCATACGGAAGAATGGGGATTAATTTGGAATATCTGAGATTTTACTGGCATACAAGCAAATCTTAAGTATACGGTGCATAGTTTCAACTATAAAGAAACAAAAACAATTCTTAATGCTTCTATTTTATAGTAAAAAACATCAACTATTTTGCACTGTTAGGCTCTTCAAGTTCACAATGATGACACGCAGAAGCAATTGCATTCTTACTGTATTCGACTCAACTTGCTAGCATCTCATTTCAATGCGAGAAAGAGCAACACAGAGACTGGGTGCGTTTTTAGAGTTATATACAGTAAATACGCTTATTAGCAATCAAATGCAGTTACGTTCTCACCTCCTGTTGGATGCAGATTAGAGCCACTATAATGACCACGCTTAGAGTAGTATCATTCTATTTTTAGATTTTCTGGTGGGCGCCGCCATGTTGGTCTTTAGTACAGGGCGGGCGCTATAGACCCTTCTCGAAAGTTAATCAAGCAACATTGGCGGTCGACATTACTTGAACACAAAGAGTGTGATTGGATCCGAGTCCTCGCGAATGCTGACGCGGCATTCGTGTCCATTACTTGCTCAGAGCACGCAACCAAGCAATGGTTGCGTGACCGTTACGATTCGAATGTGCGATTTCCCAAGACTTATGTACGTTTTCAGTAAACTCCATATGTACCAGAATGCTCTGTCGCGGACTTCGCTCAATATTTCTGGAAGGCACAAAACCGTTTCGTAGAACTTCGAATGAAAACATTAGACAGCTGGCAACATTGATTTCAAAAACCAGGTTGACGGAAGTGTATTTACTTTACATCATTGCTTAAGTAGTGGCTGCAGATTAGATGTTAAGCGAAATCGCGTAGTTTTCACTTGATCGCACTTCTGTCGCGCCGCCCTAACCGGAGATATTATAAACTCAACACGTGCGCCCCTTGAAAGCATCGAGTTTGTGGTAGAGGCTGGAAAGCTGAAAGACTGCGTAAGCATGTCCCACGTACCAATCTCGAATATCTGCAGTGTGAAGTACCATGTATTTGGGCTCAACAGTTTGCACTATGAAGCATTTTGGATTTCGATTAAATTATCCAGTTTTTCAGCAGGTGTAATCTAGCGTTTGCTGCTCTCTCTTTATTTTCATAGAGCGCCATCACATTGTGACTGCACCGACTCAGCGACTGGTCGCCGAGTGTCCGATCAAGCACTGATTGAATCCCGATCCCAGCCGAACGTATGCAGGCAGAGCATTCGCTTTTAATCTGTACAGCCAGGGGTCCCGGAACCGGGGGGGGGGGGGGGGGGGGGGGGAGGGGAGGGGAGGGAGGGGAGGGGAGGGGAGGGAGGGGGAGGCAACGGGGGCTTGAGCACCCGCTGACATTTTCCAGGGGGTGCGGGGCAGTATCATGAGCTGAGCCCCCGTGCGTTTGGCTGACGGCCTACTGAACAATGCCTGCACCCTCCCCCCCCCCTCCTCCCATCCCTCTGTGTTCCCGTTGGTACATGGCTTGCCCTTAGCCACGTACTTGGCTAAGGGAAGCACGGTAGTGTCTTTCTGTTACGGATGGTTACCCACCAAATTGCGGCACAACCTTCGCACACGAAATTCCAGAAAAAAGTAACGAAGTAAAGCAAAGTGTCAGTAAACCGCAGACGACGCGGCACCTCCAAAAATATTATGAGGAAAGAAAAAAAAAGAAAACAAGCCGGCGCCCGCGGCTTGCAAAGTACAGTCAGGGAGATCTATCTCTCCCTGCTTGGTAATTTTCCTGGGGCACTCACACAAGGCACTCGCGGGTTGGCCATGCGGAGGAACGCACAGCGCACTGTTTTTGTCCACCCAGCCAGACGGCTTCCTCGTTTTGCTTATATTTTGAGCAGTGACGTTTCCCAAAGACCTCAAGGATTTCTTCTAGCTTTTTTCTGTTTGTTTGTTTCTTGCGGCTGCGCTTGGGGCTACGAGGGTCGTGTAATTGCATCCGTGTGGAGAGCCGAAGCGCATGGCGGGGAGATGGTCTGCGCGAGACGAAAGCCCTTCTTGAACGAAAGACTGCCTACGGATGTAGCAAGCTGAGGGAATAAAGTATCCCAACTCCCAAGGAGGAGGCCTTAGCAGGTGACACCGTTAGTCAAGGGAGGGATTGCACTGCAATCTGTGTTGAAGCACCGCTATCACGGTGGTCGTCGAGACATCAAAGAATCGCGGCGTTCTCACCTGTATCTCTGTGTCTGGTTTTCAAAACACCATTTGGCTCTGGGCGAGCTAGCCTCCTATGTTCAGGCAGGCACCCTATTATAAACCCAGACGGTTTTACCCAGTCTATGGGCAGTAGCTAGTTACTATAGTAACGCGTTACCGGCAACTAGTTATTTTTTTCAATAACGTGTAACTGTAACTCGTTACTGCTTAGTGAAAATAACTTGTAACTGTAACAAGGTTAATATTTTTCGAAATTTATTGTAAAGATTAACGTCGTTAAAGTTACTTCTCAGATTAATGTGCAAAAATATTGCAAACAACCGCCAAATCGTCTCGCAACTGCATAAAAGGGTCTGAAGTCCAGATACGGGAAGGGCACAGCAAAAACTGCTGCAGAAACTGTCTGGAGCTCGAGAGAAAATAATAATAATAATGCTTTATTCGGTTTATAAAACCCGGATAACAGAGAAAAGGCTTTCGCACATACCAATGGAGGCTCACTGTAGCCGCACCATAATAAATAAAAAGAAAACGAAACTAAATTTTGGGGTGACCCCACTTCCCCAAGCTTGTTTCGCCTACTGGGATGATAAGGACGTTTGTGTCCGTACCCGCCGTGTATAGTGCATCGCCCACAGCGCACGCAGATGTAACTGGTCGTGGATGTAACAAAGAGCGGCATCTCTAAAGTCTTTCTTTTTTCTTCCTCTGGAGGAGGAAGCAAATGCTTTTCGCGGAGGACAGTTCTTGGTGATTGTCGCCCCAAACACCCGCAGGCTTACGGGATTACAAGCATATTATTCCTCCCCTCTAATTTGAATCGTCCAACTCCCAGATGCACTCTTGCGGGGTCTCGACTTTAGGCCCATTGGCTCTCCCCTTTTTTTGCAACTCAATTACCGGCTTTGCCTCCCGTCTCCCACTTGTACCCCCCTTTGCTCTGCCTCTCGGGTCCCGTCACTTGAAAAAGAGTATTCGCTCGAACCGTCCGTGTCGTTCTGCTAGTTTTTGTGTTTTCTTAAAATTGGAAGACCGCCGTTAGTGGGGACCAGAGGCACTTGTCATCACTTGATTTCTGTATATTCACGTCGTGGGTTTTCCGGGTGGTCTCTTTTAGTTGGGGTGGTGAGATGGAGGAGCGCAAACGTGTCCGATCTGGTTAGGAAGTGGCGGAGAAAAGATCGCAAAAGCCGTCTGAAATTCTACACACAGTGGCCATTTGTACCTCGATCAGCGCTTCTTTTGTACCGCTGCCGTGTTCAGAGGGTTTGACGGAGGAATGTTGCCGCTACATTGCTCTCCAAGTTATCAAGAGAAGCCTCGTGTTTCATGAAGGATTGTGCACACGCAGTAAAAAACGATTCGATTGTCGAGAGGATTGGAGTGGCACATCTACGAAGCTGATTGCAAGGCATGACTTATCTTATTATTTACCATATGCACGATTTTTATTGCTTCCCTCCCATTTCGCCTCACCAAAGAAATCCGAAATTAGAATTGACCGATTGTATAAACTCGCACCATCATATACCCAAGCTCTAGACGCGTAAATCATCAGCAGGTATCTGTTAACATTTTGAAAAACTAAAGTCGCTTGTTATTTTGGCAAATAACCATAAATTCTTTATCATATGGTGGATTTACCCGTTCAGGGAGCACTTCATGTTAAAAATTGTATTAGGAAGCATGAAACATGTTATTATTGGTTATTAGAGAAATGTTTCTAAAAAATCTACAACATAATGTTTTACGAAAAATCTATGTTAAATGAAATGCATATTTAGGCAGGCTCCTTTTGGATATTTGTAATAATTTTTTTCTTAATATATCGACAAAGTAACGGCGTTACTTTAGCGAAGTAACTGTAACTGTAACAAACTACTCTTTAAATTTGGTAGCTGTAGCAGGGTTACTTTTTCCTCTGAGTAACTGTAACTGTAATACTGTTATATTTCAGCAGTAATTTGCCCATGAGTGGTTTTACCCTCTTTTCAAAGACGACCATAAAAAAAAGGAAACATGCTGAAATAAAAAAGGCATCGCCAGTAAAGGTTTACCACCAAAGGACGACCGCGTCCACCGGTGGTAAACGCTTTTGAAATTCACAAGAATGAATTGTTATAACTATCTACAGGAACGAAACTGCGCCGAGAAATTTCACAGGAATGCGTCCACGCTTTGTTTAAAATGTGAGCTTTCTACGTGCAGGCCCCCGATTTTCCGGAGCATTTTACATCGACACCGTAGATAGATGCCGCCGTATAGCTACTACTATTGGATCAGATTGCTTTAACATCGCATTGCTTCGTGACAGGAATTTTGGATGAATGTATAGACATACGGTATAGATAGTAACAATAAACCTTCTATAAACAATAAAATCCTCATAATGTTTTTTTTTTTTTTTTCAATTTTATTTTTTCACTTTTGGCTCGGTAACGACAGACACGCGGGCGTTGACCCGGTTTTGACCAACATGGTTGATGGTGCTTCCCTCAATGCCGTAAATCTTTGCTTTCTCTGTCTTCAGCAGGGCTTCCGCTTTTGCCAACGAAAACGCTGTGTATTTTACGGGTGCAATCTAAGCAGTTGGCTCTGTTCAAAGGGGCGATGCAACAATTTTTGTACTTTGCGTAAATACCGCTTAAAACGGATCCCTGACGTTAATGACCTACGAAACATCCGTTTGTTTTTCACCCCACGCAATAGAAGTTCCAGAAAAAAAAAAGAACGAGCCCCGTTCACCTCCTCAACTCGCAGCCAGAACAAGCGGCCACGTGATCTGGGGCCGAATATATGCCGCCAATGTTGATCATAGCCACGCGCTGGGGTTGGCAAAGCACAGGACACACGCTGAGTTCCAGACATTGTTATTCCTCGGCTATTGTCGTCGTTGCAGCGTTTGGACACTGGCCACTATCCGAACGCATGTCGAGGCATCCATTGTCACGAGCCCAGATCGAATGCGTACGCAGTCTCCGCGTCCACTGTGTGAGCGGCATTTGAATATCGTCACCGCACAGCTCGGTGACGCATTCCCGGGGATCGCACTGTTGCCATTGTCCCCACAGCTCCGTCATCAAATTTCGCGAAGGAGCAAAAGGCGGCTTTGGAAGGAGAGACTGAAAGAAAAGCTCCGCTTTCATCCTTTGGATTCCGCCGCGACAAAAACTCTTCTTGGTCAGTAGTGTTGCGTCCGAGTATTCTTGGGTCCCACTAGTGACAGGAAGCTGGTGTAAAGTAAGAAATATTCCTACCCAATGTCGTTGCACACCCCCTTTAAATTTGTATTACTTGTGCGGCGGATGATTAAAGATTTGGATATTGTGCGGATGACATTCCTAAAAGCCATGACCATCTAATTTAATCGCGTTCTGAATGCCAAAAGTTTACAGGACAATCTCTTTTTATTGAGTTCAGAGTGTGTGTTTCCAGTGTGTCAGTGCGTTGCGTCATCGAATAAATGTAGCCAGCTATCACGAGTATTAGCGCGTTTGTCTTGTACTGGCTGTCGTTATATTATCCTTTTGTGCCTCTCCGTCTCAGTGAAGGTTAGGCACATAACGTAAAGCAATTGCGTCGATTGTTTAGACAGGGGCAAGTTAGTCAACCCTAGTGGGCGTCTGTTGTTTCCGTTGATAGCACGCAAGAACAATGCTAATCCATGTCGAGACAGGCAAGGGTGGGGATTAAGCCAGTGTTAGGACTTATTATATGAAAGCGGGCACCCCGAAAAAGGCGAAGAATAAGCAGGATCTCGAGAAATAAATGCATGTGGAGGAAGGATTGAGGTGCAGTGGCCTATTCACCACACTCGGTGGGGGTTGATACCACGAGGGCGCCACAGTATTTGGTGCCCCAGTAAACTTCCGGTAGTGTATTTATTCATTCTTCAGCAACGCACAGCGGTCGGGTAAGAAGAGTTTCCTTCAGAGAAGTTTCTGTAGTATGTTTGTAAGAACATGAGTGCATTGTACAAAGTAGTGCAAATAACAAAACGAGGAGAGACAAATGGAAAAGAAGAGGAAAACCGGAAGCGCGCAGGGGTCCGCCGATAGGGGGTGGTAGTGAGCTTGTTTGCAAACAAACATTAGTGAATACTCTGTTCACCCTTGACTGGTAACTAGCAGCTTTGCCTTCAGCGTGAACTTTCTGCCCTTGTTAACAGAAGGGTGAACGCGTAAGCACGCGCAACCAAAGCACTGCGGAAGCCAGCGAGCTCGCGCTGAAGGAGGAGCTTCTAGTCTCAACTAAAGGGCGAAGGGAGTATCGAATGGGGTGGGCTCACCGCGCCCACTTGCTGAGGCGGTTCATCGACTCCTTTTGAAGCTTTCCCACGCGCTTCTGCGATTGCATGCGTATGAGCGCGTGTGTGCGTTGGTGTTTTCTTTGTGAGATAGCTGGGGAAGATTCAGAAAATCGTGGGAACTGCGTCGGCCGAAAGCATCATTTTCCCACACTGAATGCGTACCTCTTCGCCGTTGATAACGTGAACGTAATCTCTAATTATGCACTTTGGTTCACTATGTAATTCGCACACAGCAGAGGTCTCATCCAACGCCTTGTCCGCTCGATGCAAGTTTTATCCTACAGTTTTCGCGGCTCCTCGTCTTCGTGTACATCGAACAAAGACACCTTTGCGGGGTCCTTCACGCGAGCGTATCCTGTTTTACAGTCAGGCGCAAATGAGAAGTTTCGCCGACAATTAGGCATTCTTGAATTTGAGTCGACGAACAAAACCGCAAGACAACTGTATATACAGTGATCACACGGAAAAGACGCGCAGACGCGCGCACGCGAACTGCAGTCGCTCACTCAACGCCAACATTGAAACCGAACGCAAACACACGTGGCCGAGCGCAACCGGGAGGCAGGACGCTTCAGGAGGAGTCGACATCAGCACCCCGGTCAGCCTCCGACATCGACAGCCTCACCTCGAAGCATGAGCGAGAGAGGGCGGTGAGCTCACTACCACATTCTAGACCACTGTAACAGAGGCCTGGCTGTTGGCGAACGACGCCGGACGCTTGCAATGTAAATACTTGTACAGAAATGTTGTGGTTGACTTTGTTCAACTAACGACCAGTTTGCTGTTCTCACAACATGATGCCGAAATCCGGAAGAAGCTATAACGAAACGGTAAGAACCTGACTGCAGTCGACGAAAGGACGCAACAGTCGACGTACCAGCGATCAACCGGCAGCGTAAGCAATGCATGCCCATGAACGAAAGGTGCCGGAGAGTCATCATGCAAATATCTGCTGCTGATCCCATCAACCGCCAACCAGTCGCTCGTTCTTACAACACCCAGGATCCCTGTGTTCTGCAGCGATGTGAGCGCCAGTCATAAAAAGAATGATATCGGACTTATGCAAAAAAGAAAAAAAAGAAAAAGACCCGGAGATTTTTTTATTTCGCAAACCGACAAATGAATGGACGCAGAAGCTATCGAGCTCAGTCTAGTCACGTTCGGTACGGATCAATTGACCCTCGCTGCAACTTGCGCAACACGCAAGGATCAACACGTTAAAGGCCGTAATCCGATCGACGCCCGGGCGAGATGCGAAAGTAATGAATCGATAACGGGACATCGAGAAATAAGGGGATAACATTTGTTCTCTTTTTTAAAATTATCTGGTTTCGCTGTCAATCGATAAAACTGGCGAATGAAAAAAAATCTAGAACACAGAAAACAAGTTATGAATTATTTGAATTTGTATTTCATTTTTGCGGAAGTTTTTGGCTCGTGTCTTTTACAAACGCCGCACAAAAACAGCTTTTCATCTTCTTCGCGACTCTCTTATCAGTAGAGAACCCACGTCCCGAACATCCTAATTTTGGTCTTCAACCAATAGGATTGTGAAATTAGCCGATAAGAACGCAGAGAAATGAATCACCAGGTTAGAACAGTGAACATACTAAATCCCGATTCACTGCGGTGAACACCGCAGCTCCCACCCCCCTTTTTTATCCGCACGGGCGACGTCGACCGCTAAATCGCAAGTAAAATCGGACCGTGTATATTAGGCTTAAACCATGCTCTACGTTTATTTGGCTGTCAGGGACTATGCTCAAAGCAAGTCGTGTGCTTCTTGCGCGTGGAGTTTCGGTTACGTCGGAACGACGTTGAGCTCTGATAGGCTTTGATTGAAAAGATAGTCTATAGTAGGGTGCCTTCATGTGCGCTTTGCTTGGGGTGATGACATCTGACCATTTTGTTTCGAACGCTTATTTTTATTTTTTGTTCGGAAGCGCGCGAAAGAGCGTGTCCCTGCACGCGCTCGTGGCGCTGACTGTGCTACGGCGACATTTTGTTTCCTGCGATTTCTTTGTATTTTACCCGTGAGCGCGTGCTGTCGGCATCGGGTACTACAAACGATGGCATCACCCTAAACAGAAGGACATTGAGGCACCCTAGTCTATAGTCCTCAATGCTAGATGCCTTGAGGTCTACTTTTTTTTTCAATCAACTAATGAAAGCTTGGCGTTCTCACATCATCACAACCCCTGGGCAAGCAGAATATGAACTTGCCTTCCGCATAGCCTGTGTACGGCATTAGCCAGTTGTCAGCTGTTTAAACGCCTCGGACGTTTCATTTTTTTTCCCCAAAGACCTTGACCAAACAGCAGGGCCGATGTGGTGCCCAGTTCTTTAGTCGTTAAAGAAATACGTTTCAACTCACACACTAGCGAGTTTTAGTAGACCGTGTTTCCCCCTCCGCCAAGCCCTTCCGCTACCCGGAACTTTACAGCCAAGGCCATCGGCGCGCAGGTGTAGTGGCGGTTTCTTCGTAGCGGAGGGTTAGCGGAGAGGGAAACACTGTCTACTAAAACTCCCTACTCAAACCCCCAAAGGCGCTAGCGTGCTTTTGCTAGTTCTCGGTTTCAGCCAGTGATTGTCTGCGGTTTGGGCTTCACCACCAGAGCAGCTTTCAGTTCGTGCTTTTTGTGCTGAGCGCCGATTGGCGTGCCCTAAAATGTACGCATTGACTTTCGAGACTTAAGGAGTGTGGTGACAAAAAGAAAAGAAAGATGCGGTGAGCCCCGAGCACATAGTTTTTGCTCCGGAGCCAATGATTGCACTGAAGTTAGCCAACAAGAACGCCGAAGCACGAATCATGAAGCAAGCTGCGCGGGCTTAATACCCCCCCCCCCCCCCCCCCCCCCGAGTTTCTTAGATTGTCAGCGACTCTGGTGCACAATCTTTCTTGCGCCCGAAAGAACTCACGCAACAATTTCGGGCGTCCGTTGGAACGGTTTTGGAAGCGACACACACACACACACACACACACGCACGCGCACACCCACGCACGCACGCACGCACGCACGCACGTAAACACGCACACACACACACGCACACACACACACGCACACACACACACGCACACACACACGCACACGCACACGCACGCACGCACCCACAGGCACGCACACACACACGCACACGCGCACACGCACACACAAACACACGCGCACACGCACACGCACACACGCACACGCACACCCGCACACACACACCCGCGCACACGCACACACACACACATACGCACGCACACAAGCACGCACGCACACGCACAGGCACGCACACACACGCACAGGCACGCACACACACACACACAGGCACGCCCACACACGCGCGCACATATATATATATATATATATATAACGGGCATGGTGGCGGGAGGCCGAAGGCGTGGGTATAAAACTAAGAAGAAAAAAACCCTTAGTGAAAAACAGCAACAACGGACGATTTAATCTTCGACGTTTCGGCCGGAGTCAGCCGGGAAAATCGTCCGTTGTTGCTGTTTTTCACTAAGGGTTTTTTTCTTCTCAGTTTCATATACAGGGTGCGGCCGTAAAAACTTTCACATTTGGCACGCCTAGCAAAAAATGAATTTCAAACGTACATACCTGAAATTGGGCACACGAACGTCGTTTATTCTAAAGTTTTTTGTCTATTTTTTTCAGGCGTCAACTCTGCAGTAGCGAATTATTAGAAAAATAACAAAAATGACAGACGTGCATTTCCTATGGCCTACACCCGCCCGTTCGCCGTCTGCTATCTAATTCGCGACGCCGCTCCCAGATGGCGCACTGAACGCACAAACGCGGGAAACGCCGCACGAAAGGCTGGTGTCGGGCGAGATAATCGCGATAAAAATTGATTTTACCGAAATATGTGAACAATTATGCCCTTTTACTTGAAATTGAGAAACTGGCGGACACCCTCGTTTAATAAAAATATGTTCTAAAGCAGACGAACGTGTACCTTCCTTTGTCGTCTGCTTATCTGTTGGCGGGTCCGTTCCCGGTGAAAGCTCAACTTTGGAATCAAGAGTGCCGCTGCTAGCGATGCCGCGAACTTTTTTCGAATCGAAGTTTCGATGATCGAATCAAGCGGTTCGAAAGATTCGAAAGATTTCGATTTTTCGAATTGTCTACATCGTAAAATTCGACGGAAGTCGAATTTTCGAACTTGTTGAGCTAAGAAGTTCGACGCTTTTCGAACCGTCGAACATTACGCTAAAAAATTCGATCTTTATCGAACTTTCGAACTTATTGCGCTCCAAAGTTCGATGCTTGTCGAGCTTCCGAACTTGACTGACCAAAAAATTCGATGAATTTCGAACTTTCGAACTTAGTTATCAAGAGAATTCGAAAAGTTTCGAACTTTCGAATCCCAAAAAGTCAGAATATCGACGAACTTCGAACTTTTAGGGTAAAAGTTCGACGTTCGTCGAACTTCGAAAGACCAGCGGACGGCTTCATTTGAATTCAAGTAGTGAGGTACATTCGCAGTTTTTTTTTTCTCGAACTTTTACACGCGGTGCTGCGTTCCTTACGAAAGACAATGGCGTTTGTTTCAATGTTCTGGCATGCTTAGTTTTAAAGAAATTAATTTCCGAAGGGGCGAGGAAGGACGACGGGTTTTTGATGATTATCGTTTGTGCCAGATTTGAAGCGCGCTGTAGCCGAAGCTATTTGTGGTAGAGATGTTATACTTTTTTTAAGAATGATCTATGTATAGCCTAGGTAAGTGGCATCTTAAGATGTGATTATTGTTATTCAACGTGAGTTTCGAAGAAATGTCCAAACATGTATCTACATGCAATTATGCCCTAAACTTGATATTTATTTTCGTCTAAGTTGTTTGAGGTATCGCATTTAAATTAACACCACAGACAGTACATATCATTGCCATCTGCAGAATACAAAATAATGTATTTATTGTTTTTTTCACGTTAAGGAATAAATTAACTCATGGCAGAAGATTTCTAATAGTGTTCAAGTTCAGCACGTCATTAAAAGAAAAATTTTCTCTTTATTTTCGCTTCACGATCCTGGGACGTGTTTCTCTTAGCCTGTACACAATTTGGTAAAAGAAACTTGTTTCGAAGTTCTGAACCTCTGAATACGCAAGAATACAACACTTCCGGCGAATTCTTGATAGTTTTTTTTTTTTCCAACTTTTTATCACCGCATTTTTTTTTTTTTATTATTGGCACAGTTATTTAGGTCGAAAAGACGGGTCCATATCACAAGAGCGAATGACATTTTAGCGAACGGCGACATTTGAGCGAATGGTCGTTTTAGCGAATAACGGGGGCGCGCGTTAACCCATCCGTCGCGCTGCGCTTTACGCCGCTTCGCGGCGACAGTCTGCGGCAACTCATTACAAAAATATTAACTCATTTTGCCCACCCGAAAACGCCGCTTCGCGGCGTCCGACTATTCGCTAAAGTGTCGTTCGATGAAACGTGGGCGTTCGCTAAAACGTCATTCGATCAAGTGAGTGCCTCCCCGAAAAGACATAGCTTTGAACTTCCGAACCACTAAGCATGTGACGCTTACACCCCGTTTTTCCTCTTCCGACGCCACTTGTATGGTAGAACGCTCCTCAACCTCGAGTTGTGTCGGCTTTTTGCGAGGCGATTCCTCCGTCCCAGAAAATAAACCTCCAGGACAATTACAAACTTAACTTACTATATGCCAGCGTCACTCGGGCGGCGTTCGATCAGATTACTACCAGCGTGCAAGGGGTGGCGAGGTAGTTTGCCAGGTCGCTTCAAGGTTTTTCTGAGCCTCAACCTTCTGCTCGTCCCTGGCCATTTCGAACTGGATGAGTCTCGTAAAACAGTGTGTTCGTGTGATCATCTACTGCGTGATGCAGGTTAAAGACCCCCCCCCCCCCCCCCCCCACCCCGAGCTGGCGGTCACAATTACTGATCCAAGGTCACACGTCACTCTGCACTTGCAAATATCCCAGCACATCCGGGACACTCGTCGTCTCATTTAATTGCCTGACCAACTTCGAAGAATCTAGATATCACACCCTAACTTTTCTAAACTTGATTTTATGAAAACAAGTGAGTCGTGAAAACGTTATTTGAAACAAACTGTGGAGGAACTTGAAAACCGGACTTCGAACTTTGAAAAATTGGACTAGAAAAAAATTCAAAATCTTCGAAGTTTTTTTTTTTTTTTTTTTTCGAATTCAGCGTTAAAAGAGAATCGAAACCTTCGACCTTTTCGAACTTTATGCAGAAAGAAATTCGAAATCTTCGAATTGTTCGAACTTCATGTCTATAAAAATTCGAAGCGTTCGAAGTTTTCGAATTTTATTTCCAAAGAATTTCGAAATCTTCGAATTTATCGAACCTGAAGTAAAAAAATATTCGAAATATTCGATTCCGAAATTCTAGAAACAGTGAAAGCTTCGAACTTTTTGAATTCGAAACTCCACTGTGATTGAAAGTTGCGAATTTTTCGAATTCGAACTTCGGTCGGTACGAAAATATCAAAATTTTTCGAAATCGAACCTCAGTTCGCTTCGCAAATATCGAAACCTTTCGAAATCGACCTTGGGGTGGTTCGCGACATCCCTAGCCGCTGCTGAGGCATCTTGATTGTTCCTATTTATTATTTTTGTTGCACTATCTTCTGCAGTTATTATCAAAATATTTTCCGCGCCGCCCTGCGATGCCGCAATACTCGGCAAGTGAGTGTACCCAGGCAGTCAAGTGGTGCGTGGAGCGAAACTCGGTGGCCACAGCACAACGAAAATTTCGCACTGCATTTCATAAACGCCCGCCTTTCACGCCCGACTGTTTTGAGTTGGGCGGATCGTTTTGTGAGTGGAGAAGACTTTAAAAAGAAGAATCTAGTCAGTGAACGTGAGAGCTTGCTGAAAAATGAGGAGTTAATTGAAGCGGTGCGTGCTGTCTTCGAGAGCGACCCGCAATTGTCAACAAGACGAGCAGCTGTAAATAAATGATCTCGTCGCATCATGGTGTCTTCTTGCTTGCATGACGATCTGTCAGAACTTGACTGGAAACAGGTAATTTCAACAATCGTTTATATATTTCGTCCAAATCACTTTTTATCGTGATTATCTCGCCCGACACCAGCATTCCGTGCGGCGTTTCCCGCGTTTTTGCGTTCAGAGCGCCACCTGGGAGCGGCGTCGCGAACCAGATAGCAGACGGCGAACGAGCGGGTATAGGCCATAGGAAATGCACGTCTGCCATTTTTGTTATGTTTCTAATAATTCGCTACTCCAGAGTTGACGTCTGAAAAAAAAAAGGCAAAAAACTTTGGAATATACGACGTTCGTGTGCCCAATTTCAGGTATGTATATTTTAAACTCGATTTTTGCTAGGGGTGCCAAATGTGAAAGTTTTTACGGCCGCACCCTGTATAAGTCAGAGCTCTGTACTTGCCGAGTTGCTATGCTAGGAGTTTTATGTATTACGACAGTTTCGCCGAGAGGCTCGGCTTCGTCAGGAGATGGCATTCATGTGAGGGCATCAGACGGCGCAGAGCAGTAAGCGGCCAATGTGTCGAAAAGGCCATGACGTCAAGAAAAATAAAAGTAGGACATATGAAATAGAAAACGTATTAAAACAAAATCAAACGCCACAAAAAAAAAAAAGGTTTGATTTGAGCACGCTCCCACGGTGCGGCGGCGGGTTTCAAAGCTATTTGCAGTGGCAGTATTTGCAGTTTGCAGTATTTGCAGTTTGCAGTATTTGCAGTTGGAATTGGACCCTTATTTTGTGTGTGTGTGTGCGTGTGTGTGTGTATGTGTACGAAACAGTGAGCCTTCCACACGCGCTTCTGTGCACGCTGCCGTCCTTTTTCCTCATTTTACCCACTCATATGCCAGATCCGTTAATATTATATATTTTTTTCATTGAAATGCGAAGCAAATCTGTGCCTTCCGCGCAATGCTGTCATGCTGCACACAACGTCAAGCGCGAGACAGATGGACGGTAGAATCGTCCGATCCGATGTCCGATCCGACAGTCCGAACGCCGCTCCGGATTTCCGCACGCGACAGTTTCAGACACACGCTTCCGACCTTGCATGCGACACGACGATCCGTTCGGCTCCGCCCAAGCAAGCGCTCCTGCAGCGGCTCGCGTTCCTATACAGGGCAGATCTCTGGTACCAGACTAGAGAGTTTTAGTAGATCGTGTTTTCAGGCCACGCTAATCGTAGCGGGAGCTCGCGCTGCCACTTCGATGCATGCTCTGAAGCGCGCGCTCGTAGCGGTAGCGGGCCTTTGAAAACGATCTACTAAAACTCTCTATTGACGGTTCAGGTCGCACGAGCGAAATTAGGAGCTCGTTCTCCCTAGCGCGTGCATTCCTTGCTGGGCCCATCTTTCTCGAATGAATCATCGGGATTCACGCGTTCGGCTTCCTGCCGCCCAAGTCAGTCCTGTTTTTGTGTTCGTCCCGCCAGACCCAGTGCGTCATCATGACGTTCGCGCTAGCTGTGCTGTCATTGGCTGGACGCTTCGGACAATCCCTCCGCAGTGCGAAACTATCTGGCGCGTTGGACGGACGTCGGATCACCGATCCGACGTCTGAAGCGACCAAACTTTTCGGATCAGGCAGTCGTAATGCGGGATCGGACGTCGGATCAGATGGATTTTACGGGCATGTGTCTCGCGCTTTATTCCGTCTTGACCCTAGGCATATATATTTATTTCAATTTTTATTTTAATGCTTTATCTTTTCAGTTTGTATTTTAAATTCACTGTCCGGTACGACGACGTCTTTGCAACTAACCGGTGGCAATCCCCCCCCCCCCCCCCCCCCCCCCCGCGCAGGACCAAGGCTGGAAACTAGTTTAGCCGCTTGTATTCTACAATGCACTACTTTCGCGCCAACAAAAGACAAGTGCGCATCTAATATTACTCCTGCCCAAATAATACTAATTTTACGCAGCGTTAATTTCTTCTATTATTTTTACTCCTTGAACACTGCTATCGAGATTACACACTTGGTCTACCGGAGCGAGCGTAGTGTGCTCCCCGAACTCACTTCATTGCAAGTGTGTTTTTTGGGCAGGGCTGGGGACTGAGCTCAGGATCAATAGGTTCTCCCAGCGCGAGCTTTCTCTCCACGTACTCCGATGTGGTGGGCGCTAGCCCACTCGGCCACCGATACCCCTTAACAAAGACACGTTAAAAAAATTAGACGTTTACAATTCTCTGTAATGCCGAATTGGAGCACAGCTCTTGAGGAGGAGGGAGGAAGGGTACGAAGGGGAGGGTATGCCAGCTGCTCCCCCTCCGTACCCTCCCATCCTCCTCTCCTGTTCCCATCCCACTTAGCGTAAAACTTTCGCTAAATTTCCCGCCAAATTAAGCCAGGAAATTTTCCCGCTAAATTGACGTGTCACGTCACATGACACGTCACCTGAAATTTTAAGTGTGACGTCACGTGACGTCACACGGGTAAAATTTGCCGTCTAAATTTAGCAGAAAAAATTTCCACCAAGTTTAGCAAAACCTTTTACCGCGAAATTTAGCGAGAAAAGTTTACCCTCGTGACGTCACACGTGACGTGATTTTTGGGAAACAACCTTTAAGGCTGCGGTCCCACGGCAGCCATCTTGAACAAGGCGTTAGTTCAACCAATAGATGGCGACACGCACCCGTGGGGTGGCCGAAACATTGGTTCACAGTGGCACGGCCACTCGATCCCTCCTGTTGGTGCGGCCTGCCGATGTTTTTCCGAAAACAAAAGAGCGCGTGAGAGGAGAACTTCTCCCATCTTCCGTGGGGGCGCTGCACATCGGTGAGCGGTCTTGTGAGCTGAAAGTACTCTGTTTCACCTTATGTTGTACCACAGGAAAGGCTGTAAGCGCGAGCTCCTTGCTCTGGGGCAGATCTCGGCGGTACAAGCTCTCGTGCAGTAAGGCCAGCTGTCAACGCTATGAGCTCGCGCTTCCAGCCTTCGCTGCGGTACAACATAAGGTGAAACGGAGTATAGGGAAGGCGCCCAACGCGCTCTTGCTCCGCTACGCAGATAAAATATCTGCCTGCCATTGGCTTCACCGATACCGAGGCGCTGCCGCGGTTGCAGAAGGCAGCAAAACTCGCTTTCCCCCCCACCTATGCACCGCTGTGCTCGGCGAAAATATCGTAGTGTCACTCTGCGCTCGCGTGTGTGGTTTGTGTTGGCATTTTGGAAGCTGCCGGAGATATAAATGCGTGTTCTAGTTCTGAGTGCCAGACGGCGATGAAATGTGCCAACTCCACTCGTGAAACAGGAAATCCTGCAGTTGATGAAGTACAATGAAATCTCTTCCGAACTTGAGTTCGCACCGCTGACTTACATGACTGGCTGGCTACTTGGCCCTCGATTGCGGAGAAAAGGTGACCATTTTTATTTGTAGAAATTGTCATAATTTTAAAGTAATTAGCTGACACATTCAACCTAGCAAAGCAATAATAATTTCTCTGTGAAAGCAAGGATGGCTAATGTGTAGAACCCGCTAAACTTTGCAGGTGACGTGTCCTGAATGCAAGCGCAACTTAAGGGAAATGCATTGCATGATGGAGCATAGCGGTCCATGTTTAGCCGTGACCAAGGAGGTCTCAGCTATCCACGACCTCAAGCTGTCTGGCTGTGCAAGCTCGTCTGCACCTTTGTCGAGAGGACTAGTCGGCAGAGATTCGTGGTTGTGGAAGGTTTTGCAAGGTCCTCTCGAGCGCTGTGCTTCCACACCTTATGGACTGCCCGCTGATGTGGTGTGTTAACTGCCGAGACTCCTACCGCAGCAAAGAGCTCTGCGAGCTCTTTCTCAGAAAACTCCTCAAACCTTTTTTGGCAAGCTGGGCTGGTGACCTAAACAGCCCACTAGAGAATATATTGAGGCTTTTGCGGAAACCTCTTTCCCGAAAGGTACTCCGCTTGTGAACTATATGACTGCCTTGGTCTGTTTTTTGTGAACAATGAAGTTTATATTGCTGAAGTTATGCACGCGGAATCCTATTTTATATTGTCCTTCACAGATAAATAAATGGCACAGCTCGCGCGTGCTCGAGCGTCGGTTAAAACCGGAAATCATACGGCCTAGCTATATCCAACTATAACTCCTATATTACAGTGGTAATACAAACGGGGCAACAGTTACGGGAACAAGAAAACGACAATTCGCTGATACTGCCAGCAGAATGCATCTTTAAAGCGCAGCCTGTAGCTGAGGTAACTTTTCGCAGAAAGAATCGTGTGCTTTTATTCTACACAGATTTGTCACATCATTCATGCAATCTGGCACTCGTTTCAATTGAGACTTGCAGCTTCACGAGAAAAAAAAAATCTAAATAGCCACACCGGGCCGGGCCTACTGCTCCTCTCTCACTATATTTCGTCTTACCTTAGCATAGACTAACCGCGAACGCTGTGCTAGCGCGAGCGGCTAGCCTTTACTGCCATGACTGGAGCACTCGCTGCACGAGCGCTCATGCAGCCGCCGAGGCTTCCTTCGAAGCAACTATATCGCGCTTTTAACACGCGCTGCTAACAAGTACATACTAACGTGAAACGAAATATAAAGTTCCTCGACATGCTCCCCCGAAAGGAACTCTATCTCTCACTAAATCTCTCACCGATAACGAGCGCCACAGCTGGCGCTGCGGGGTAAAGTAGAACTATCGCTCTCACCGGCGGAGTGAGGCATACGGCAGGCCGCTCCCAAGGGGAGTCCTAATCGAGTGGCCGTGACAGTGGGATGGCTCGAGCACCATCACGTTCCCCTCGTGGCCTTGCTCGCGCCGCTGCCAGCTTTGCTCAGCTAGCTCAAGAAGCGTGGCCCAGCAAACGGATGTATACGGGAATGTCAGGCTGAGTATAAATTGTTCTCTGATATAGGGACATACGGTTAGGCGGTTGTAACAGGTTTTCGCAATAAATCTTACCAAGAAGGAATCAAATGTTGATTGACGTGTCAATATTCTAACAATGAAAATTTCCTCTGCAGGAATGCACGCTCAGTAGACTCAACCAGTGGAAGCGGACGTCAAGTAAACTGCTTCGCGATTTACGGTACTTACCTCACCATTTTAATGACGACTAAAATAACGTCACGAAATATTGTGTTTCACGGGGTCCGGAAGATGTTGTAAAGGTTGTTACATTATAGTTCCCGGAAAACAAACGCCGTTGCAATATTTTCGGAAGTACCGACACACATAATGTTGTAAGTACAGCTTAGGAAAACTATCAGAAGAAATAGGAAGACGTTTATTTGCAATGAAGACGCTATGAATGAACGGCGTTTAGCGACGGCAAGTTATGAGCGTTCGGGAATTTATAAGTTGACGTGATTGCTAACTATGGACATGCGAACAATGAAGACCAGTTTTGTCGGGAGATGGTGTTGCAGTGATGACCTGATATCGGACGACTCATGGCAGACGAACAAGCAAGTTTCTTTTCAGCGAATGGTAAGTGTCCAGTGTCAAGCACAACATGTGGCTACCGACGTTGTCGACGTTTCGAACACTTACCGCTTTCGACAAAAGTCCTGGCACCTGGGCTGACTTTGTGGAAAGACTCGAAGTCTTCCTTGAGTCCAACGCAATCATGAACAGTAACTGAAAACGATCCACTATTCAGTCGTTGGGTGGCGAAACGTATCCGCATCTACGGAGTCATGGGCGATGCGTGCTCTAAGTGGCTGGAAGTTTACACGATGCCTGCCACGACGTCCAAACACGTCATTGACGTTCTACGGTCTCTTTTACCTACTTTTGCCCTACCTAAAATACTTTTCTCTAATAACGCGCAAACTTTTCCTTCAAATAAAATAAACAAGTTTTCTAAGAAAAAAAAACCGGCATGAGGCATCACATTAGTGCACCGTACCACCCTGCAACTAACGGGCAAGCAGAGCAGATGATGTGCGAAACGAAAAAAAAAGCCCTTTTGAAGCTTACGGAAGAAGCAGTTCAGTGAAGAATCGCCAGGTTCTTGTTCCGGCAGCACGTGACGGTCTCATCTTACACGAAAAAAAACCCGCCGAAGCAATATTCGGCGGACGAAGAGCCACACCCCTCGATCTCATAACACTGTGGCCTACGAACAAAGATCTAGAGATTCCCAGATAAAGAGTAATGGCAGTTTAATCGGTCGGACAATTCGTCTACGTGATGAATTTCAGCGGAAGTGGGGCCTTCCATGTAAAACTTGAGTAGAAAAGGCTCTATGTTGGTTGACCAGGAGGTGTCATCTCTCTGAATACGTTGGATATCAATGCCCTTCAGTGTAAATATTCTTAGATGGATAATGGAAGGTTGCTTTTAATGTATAACCGAGTGGGTTGAGGACCAGGTTCCAACTGATTCGGCCAGCATGCGCCGCGTGAGTCGATGACGATCACGGTGGTTGTGAATGAAGACGATGACGAAGTATGAACGTCAATCTTCTTAACATTTTCCCCCTCTATATGAAGGATGGCACATTGGCGTCATAGGGTTATCACAGAGCTGCGATTGGTGGGTAGTACTTTTTGAGTCTGGCGACGTGAACGGTGTCACGGTAACGATGGCGGTGGTCCACGGGAACCTCAAGAGCTTCTATGACGTAGTTCACTGGGGATGTTTGGGATATCACCCGATAAGGTCCGTCATATTTATACAGGAGCTTTTCAGAGAGGCCTACTTGGCGTTGTGAGATCCAGAGCCACACTAAGTCTCCGGGATTAAATCTCTTTGGCTGATGACGAGAATCATATCGGCGCTTTTGTTCAGCCTGGGAGTTGATGGTTCGCAGACGCGCGATTTGCCGGCACTCTTCTGCATAGGAAGCCATTTATGAAAGTGTCTGATTTTCAGTTGCGTCTGAACGGTATGGTAAGATTGTGTCCAGGGTAACAGAGGCTTCCCTGCCGAATAAGAGGAAAAATGGTGAAAAGTTGGGGTGGCTTGGATGCTAGTATTGTAGGCGAAAGTTATGAATGGCAGAACCCTGTCCCAATTGGTTTGGTTGGCGTCGGTATATATGGCGAGCATGTCGAGAAGGGTTCTATTGAGTCTTTCAGTTAACCCGTTTGTCTGTTGATGATATGCAGTGGTTGTAGAATGAATGGTATTGCAAGCTGCGAGAAGTCCTTGAACTAGAGCGGAAAGAAATACCCGACCGCGATCGCTGAGCAGTGTGTGTGGTGCGCCATGGCGAAGCAGTATATTGGTTAGAAAGAAGGTGGCCACATCTTCTGTGGTCGCAGTTGGGAGGGCGGATGTCTCAGCATATCGGGTGAGATTGTCGATTGCAACTACAACCCAGCGATTTCCAGAAGATGAAGTGTGCAAAGGTCCGATCAAGTCAATTCCAACTCGTTCGAAGGGTCGCGAGGGACAGGGGTAAGGGCTGTAATAGTCCAGATGGCGCTTGCGTGGGACGCTTTCGTCTTTGGCACTCAGCGCATGCTTGCACGTAGCGCTGCACGCTGCGATAGAGTCCGGGCCAGAAGTATCGCTGGGAGATTCGAGTGTAGGTTTTTGCGAAGCCGGCATGGCCACATATCCCGTCTGAATGCATGGAATTCAGTACTTCGCCGCGAAGGTGTTAGGGGATGTAAAGTAACCAACGTTGGCCATGAGGCAGGTAACTGCGTTGGTATACAAGATTGTCCCCTAGACAAAAATGCCGAACTTTTCATGAAAACGCGCGATCCGTAGATATTTGAGATCCGTTCAGGTGATTGATAATTTGAGTGATACGGGGATCTGACGCTTGATCGCGGGCCATATTTGTTAGGCTTAACGATTGAAGACAAAGAGGATCCTCATCAAATAAGGTGTTTGGTGACTCTTCGGGAAGAGGGCAACGGGATAAGCCGTCCGCGTCACCATGCTTCTTGCCGGACTTGTAGCGAACTGTGTAGTCGAACTCTTGGAGACATAGCGTCCACCGCCCTAGACGGCCAGATGGGTCTTTCAGTGACGCTAGCCTACAAAGAGCATGGTGATCGGTGACCACGACAAAATGGCGGCCGTACAAGTATGGTCTAAATTTCCCGATGACCCACACGATGACAAGACCTTCTTTTTCTGTTGTGGTGTAGTTTCTTTCTGCTTTTGTGAGCGTACGGCTGGCGTATGCAACGACGTAGCTGGTGTATCCTTCTTTCTTTTGAGTGAGAACAGCTCCCAAACCGAATCCACTAGCGTCGGTGTGGAGCTTTATGGGTGCGGAACTATCGAAGTGGCGTAGTGTGGGGTCAGAAGTTAATAAATGCTTTAGTTTGTCGAAAGATTGCTCGCACTCTGAAGACCAGCTAAAGGTGGTGTTTTTGTTAAGGAGGCAGTAAAGGGGTTCGGCGAGGCAGGCAAATCCGCGAACAAACCTCCGAAAATATGAACAAAGTCCTAGAAAGCTACGAACGTCTTTAACACTTTGTGGATGTGGGAAATGTGAGACTGCTCGGATTTTATCCGGATCTGACTGGATTCCTTCCTTGGAGACGATGTGACCAAGAACTCGAATGGATCTGCTCGCAAAGCGGCATTTTTTTCGTGTTTAGTTGTAATCCCGCTTTAGACAGAGCTGAAAGAATGTTATCTAGACGGCGGAGGTGTTCCTCAAACGTTTGAGAAAATACTACGACATCATCTAGATAGCACAAACAAACTTTCCATTTTAGTCCACGAAGTACATTATCCATCATGCGCTCGAAGGTAGCGGGAGCATTGCATAATTCGAAAGGCATGACATTATATTCAAACAATCCGTCTGGCGTAGAAAATGCTGTTTTATCTTTGGAAGATTCTGCCATGGGAACCTGGCAGTGCCCGGATCGAAGGTCGATGGAGGAAAAGTAGTTCGAGCCCTGAAGACAGTCCAAAGCATCGTCGATACGCGGCATTGGATAGACACCTTTTTGTGTTATTTTGTTTAGGCGACGAAAATCTATACAGAAACGGACTGTGCCATCTTTCTTTTTTACTAACACCACTGGCGAAGCCCATGAGCTACAAGAGGGACGTATAACACCTTTCTCAAGCATTTCATTTACCTGCTCATCAATTAAATTTCGTTCAGCTGAAGACACCCTGTAAGGTCGTTGCCGTAGAGGGAGAGAGTCACCAACATTTATGTTGTGCTCTGTAGATGTCACGCGACCGAGTGAAGGGGAATTAACATCAAAACACTGTGCGTAGTGTTGGAGTAGAGCCAACAGGCTTTTTTTCTTTGATACCTCGAGGTTAGCATCGAGCGAGTCAGCGAGGAGAGGGTGAAGGGACTGACCAGGAGATCGGCACGTGATTTGAGTGGGGTTAGGGCTCGGCGTATCGAGGGACATAAGGTCACATTCGTCATACACTGAGACTATTCCTAGGGTGGAGCCTTGAGGGAGAAACAAAGAGGTAGAAGATGGGTTAGTCCCAACAAGAGAAGCAAACCCGTTGACGAACGTCGTTACACAATGCGGTACCACGATACCACTTTTGAGAAAGTTTGCTTGCGACGGGCTAATGAGGGCAGTACAATTAACACAGTCGGGAGATGTGACACCCATTATGACGGAGGAGCATGGGGGGATTACGGTATTCTAAAAAAGGGAGAGTTTTGCATCTGGAGGGAGCTCACAAACATCGGATGAACCTACTTCCGATAGCTCAGCCTCGCCATACGAGCAATCTATACACGCATCAGCAAGGGTCGAAAAATCCCATCCAAGTATAATTTCGTGTGGACAGGCAAGAAGCACGACGAATTCAACCACATGAATTATCTGATCTATACAAATACGCGCAGTACATTTTGCCGTCGGAATTAAATTCTGCTTGCCAGCTGTAAGAAGGGTATATCCCGAAAATGGTGTTGTCACTTTCCGAAGCCGTCGACAGAGATCAGACCGTACTACTGAAACTGCAGCTCCTGCGTCTACAAACGCCTTGACCGATATACCTTCCACATTAACATCAATCAGATTTCGCGGGTTATGAGGGCTTCCGAGATGTGATGCAGCTGCAACTCTTGCCTCATGAGTTGGAGTTAGCAGTTTCCCCAATGCGTGGGATTGCTGTCGCGAGAGATCATGGGAGATGGAGATCGACGGCGCGGTGATGGGGAGCGGCTTGTCATCCTGGGACGATCGTTTCTTTCGTGTCCAGGGGCGGACATCTCGTAGTTGTCGCGACGTTCGGGTTCCGTCGAAGGGTATCGGCCGTTGTAGGGTTCTTCATATCTTGTTGAGTTCACGTGCAAAGGACGGTATCCTGGAGAATGGCGGCGGCAATATCGGGTGATATGTCCAGCAACGGCACAGTTGAAGCAAATCGGACGACCGTCCTGAGCCCTCCAGTACCCTGGCTGGGCGCTGACTGGAAGCTGAAGTGAAGCACGCGGAGAGGGAACGTGCGGGGACAGGAGTACTGGTCGCGCAACAACTTCGGCGTATGTGGGTGTTATCGGAGGGGAAGGGGGACGTGGTACAGGCCCCAAGGCGGCGACGACTTCTTCTTGGATCAGACTGCGGATGCCCGGTGGCGCGACCGGAGGGGATGGTACGTGGGATACACGGGTGGATGTGCTCGTGCCCAGAATTCGCGTGACTTCGCGAACGGCCTCGCGGATAAAACTGCGAAGGCTTTCGCGGGAAAACGGCGGATCCTCTAGGATCATCTGGTGCTTGAGCAAGGCTCGCGATTGTGTGAACTGCGGTAGTTGAGCGCGGGACAGTCAGGCGTTGTTGGCGAATTTCTTGATAATTCTGACATGCCTCGACAAGCTTGCTCAACGTGAGGTCGCTTTGGGTGGCAATGAGTTGGAATGCATCCTCAGCAATTCCCTTCAAGATATGGTTTACTTTTTGTTTTTCGGTCATGGCCGGGTTGGTTCGTCGGCAGAGCTTGAGAACTTCTTTGATGTATGCCGTGAAGGCTTCTTCTGGTTGCTAAACCCGGATGTTGAGTTTTCTTTCGGCGGTGAGCTTTCGAACGGCGGGTCTTACAAATACCTCTTTGATTTTTGCCGTAAACTCCTCCCAGGTGGTGAACACGGCCTCGTGGTTCTTGAACCAGAGGTTAGCAACGTTCGAAAGGTAGAAGACAGCGTTGCTTAACTTGGTAGCTGGATCCCATTTGTTGTGTCGACTGGCTCGGTCGTAGGAGTCTAACCAGTCCTCTACGTCTACGTCATCGTCGCCCGCACCAGAGAACCATTTCGGGTCGCGTTGCCGGAGTGCTCCAGCGCACACGATGGCCGCGGGGGTGTCGGGTTGTTGGTCGGAGGTGGAATTGCCGACGGAGGTCGTTGAACCGGTCGCCATGCTAGTTCTTAGGACGCGGTTGCGGAGTTCCAGGGTGGTATCTGGTTACCGGAGCCAAAGATGCTTGAGGGCGTGGAAAGCCCGCACCTCCACCACTTCTTAGATGGATAATGGAAGGTTGCTTTTAACGTATAACCGAGTGGGTTGAGGACCAGGTTCCAACTGATTCGGCCAGCATGCGCCGCGTGAGTCGATGACGATCACGGTGGTTGTGAATGAAGACGATGACGAAGTATGAACGTCAATCTTCTTAACAATAAAACTGAATCACAAAACTCTCTTTGTGTATTGTGTAACTGTCCTTGTATTTGATAGTAGAAGCTATGGTGGTGATTTGGACCTTTCACACCAGGCTCCTTTTTCTTATTTTTCGCCTCTTACTCCTTTGCGGTTTAAGTATGATTCAAGAATCTTTTGGAACGGGGACACCTTTCGTCAACGAGGCCATTTGTTCCAAGTAGTTAATCAGGGAATGCTGCTAGAAATCCGTCCCTCATATTAACGAATAAGCCGCACTTCTGTACAGTGCAGTTTTCCTGTTCAACGTACAGTTGTAAAGCAGCATCCTCATTGATTCTACCTTATACTGTTGCGGGTAAAGAAAGCACTGTACGTTGTGGTTCGACGCTCACTAATGTCGTCGTCCTTATGGAGCCTCATCAATTAATAATTACCTCGTCACCTCATATTGCTCTTCATCAACACTAAGTACAATAGGCTACCGCTATATTACAATCCAAGAATTGAAACATTTAGTCGTTCAGTCGTTCAACAAGTTTATTATTTATACATTGTTATTACGTTACATTACCTCGAGACGATCGACGTCCATCGTCGATCTTCAAATACTTATACCTGTATATAAATTAGACGCACAAGAAGGGGGGGGGGGGGGGGGGGTCGGTGGCCGAGTGCATGGTCTAGCGCACACCAGCTCGGAGCACTTGGAGCGAAAGCTCGCGCTGCAGAACCCACCCTGCCCCTGCCCGTTTCGATCTGGAAGAGCATCGTACCGGCGTGCGGTCGTGTATCACTACTGCGTGCTGCACGTTAAAGATACCAGGTTTGCGGCTTTACCGCACTGGCTAAATTGTTCATCTACAGCTGAGACACCAGACGCCCACTAAGGCAGACTAACTTCCGGCTGTATAAACATACACACAACAATTTGCAATTAGACGCATAATAACAAAGAACACAGCGTGCCGCATCTTTTCTTTTGGTGTCTTTTTTTTTTTTTTAAAACCAGCGCGAGCTCGTGCGTTCTTTCTTTTGAGACGGTTAGAACGGTCGCAAATAAAACCCACGTTTCTCCTACCCGCCCGCTTCCTCCCCTCATTATGTGTATTTTGTTATAACTAAATAAGCTATAATAATGGTGTATTATTCATATTTACTTTCAGTTTCAGTCAGGGAAAAGGGAAAAGAGCCAATAAATGAGCTGCGCTTAGAGTATCGGCACTCTCTTCCCCGACAGTGTTGTGAACGCCGCCAATTTGTTGCTTGTGCAGAGCAGGCGCAACTGCCGATCGTCATGATTCAAAAGTGCGACATCCTCAGCATTAGATTCGGTGTTAGGAAGCTCATGTAATCTTGCTTTGCTTTGTCGAAAACTGTTTAAAGTGGAGGACGGAAAAGCGTTTCTTGTGATTTCAGATAAAGCTTCAAATAACTGGCAACCATGATTTTAAGCCACAATAAGGCCAAGTGTCGCTACTCTGAAGTGTAGCTTATTTAATGACACTATTCATGCTCTTGTTCAAGAGGCTTGTAATACCTGGAGGGGCCATGACGTAAGCCCTGTGGATTCCACAAGCCACTACCTTTTGACACCTGCCTCTTCTTCATTGTTCCCGCTTGTGCCAGTAAATTAGCTGCGGTTCCGAGTAACGACACTTGGCTTAAAATTGTGGCTTAAAATCATGGTTGCCAGTTATATGGAGCTTTATCTAAAATCACAGGAAACGCTTTTCCGTCCCTCACAAATGTTTAAACAACCCGCGACAGAGCATTTCAATATTGCATCAGCTTCCTAGCACCGCATCTAATGCTGAGGAAGTCGTACTTTTGGATCATGATGATCGGCATTTGCGTTTGCTCTGAGCAAGACCCAAAATGGCGGCGCCCAAACCAATTTTGGGGAACTGAGTGCCGATACTTTAAAGCTCATGTAGTGACTCTAGGCATAAAGTGAACTCGGGTGTATTATTTTCCTCTTTGTCTTTATTGTTTATTGATTTCAATCATATCGAATAATGAACGCATTATATCACGCTACGCTTGTGTAATTATTTGTCTTAGATTGATTAGCCTGACCCAGTGCTTAAACCATTCATTTATCGAAAGTAAATCTTCCAATATATTTTTTAGATGTGAAGGTAAAAAGACACGGAGTTCGATGATGATACAGACGCCAACGCCGTCCTCGGAAATTTTTTGAACTCTAGAAATCAGCAGTTTGTGTGCCATCCGCCAGGTAGCGCTACAAAGCACCCAAACAGTTTTTAATTGTTTTTAAATTTAGCTAAGCTCTACGCCTATTAAGAAACCAAAGCAAGATCATTGTGAAAATTTAATACATCGCAATTTATATGTATTCTAAACAATAAATGTTATTTAATGCCAATAAATCTGTTTGATGTCCAAAACAGATATGCGTCAAAAACAGGCAAGTTTGAAGGGCTCCTGGAGCGTTATGACTTTGAAAATGAAAAAAAGCCATCGTCCACCTCTTGGGCAACCATTATAGCTCTAAATGTTATAAAAGATTTTATCATAATTTAATTATTTCTTCAGCGGCATTTGAACTACCATGACTCGAAGCACAAAAAAGTGCTACGTTTGATATAAAATATCTAAACAAAAAAATTTTACACAACATTAATTTTTTTTCTTCATATTACCAATTACAAGCACTACATCTGTAGCTAATTTCATTGCCCTAGCACTTGTCATTAAAAACATATTTGTGCTGAAAAATGTAAATTTTAGGGCGATATTTGAAGGGATGAAAAAAAACAAAGTAGTGCAAATACCAGAAAAGTGTATCGTGAGATTCTGCTCCGACATCATCTTAACAAAACTGCTATATTGGAACCGTGCTATCTTTAATGGATCGTTCAAAAAACATGAATTAGCGGAGCGAGTGGGGATCCGCGCCATCATATTCGCAACGCTACAAATGCGCATGAACAGTAAAAACCAACATATAGATAATATCAAATGAAAGAGGATTGCATTGCCTTTCGAATGACATCAATCTCACAAAACAGTATTTAAAAAAAGGTGAGCAATGGCCTGCCAAAAAGTACCTAAACTGCCACATTCACTGGGACCGTGGCCTTAATGCAACGCGCGGTTACGCCGATGCCGCTCAACTCAGAAACGAGTTCCAAGGAGCTGTACTATAAAACAACGTTACATTAATTAACGATTTTTATGCCAATTGGATGATTCTCATCGATCATCGCAAGCCAAGATAGAGAACGAAGCATATCCGACTTTGGCGTTCTACTTCGTTCCATGGAAGTCTACGAGGAGGCCCTGAAACTGCCTAATTAGATCATAATTATCGTGTTGTCTCGAATAGTTACATGCTGAAACAAATATAGGCTCCATCATTCTCTGCTAACCAAGATAGCCATTGAATGACAGACTTTGTCGTCGTCTTTTATCAATTCACGCTGCGCTAATCTTGCTCCAGATCAGCCTAAACTCCAAGTCCACCCCACCATTTTTTTTTGCAATGCCACTCTTCTACATGTCCTCTCTTTCAGGAATTTCTTTTTCTTTATAAAATAAAACTTACGCCACCCTTTTGGTTTCTGTGTTGTTATGTTTTACTGTTGAAACACTCCTGTTGATGCCACGCACTCGATCGAGCGAAGTTAGTTCGTCAAACTCACTCCAAGCCAAGTGTGTTCCCCAGGAAGCAGCCCTGTGGCACACTACAGAAATGACACTAAGGGCGAAGTGCACTCACTTGAAGTGACACTAAACTATGCTTACTGATTACCAGCTGAACGTTAGGAAAGCGACGAAGAGAGAAAGAAACACACTGCTGGACTATCAACCCTTTTTTTATATACACTTCCTTTTCCTCAACCCAATTTTTAAAAGGGTAGCTTCTTCTTCTTCTTTCAAAGCTTATACTTAAACTTCCTTTTTCTTCTCACGGACCGTGGTGTTCTCCACCTCTTCGACTTTCCCCATCCCAAAAGGGTAGCTTCTACTACTTCAGTCGGAGCTTAGACAGAAACTTCCTTTTTTTCTCAGGATCCGTGGAGTTTTTGTCTTCTTCGACTTTCGGATCTTGAAAAATGTCTTTCTTTTTGTCTTTTATATTTCCGGTGGTGTCACCCTCGTTTTTCTCGGTCGGATCTTGGAGTCACAGGGTCCCAACTTGGTTCATCCGAGGTGCCGCTCTCTTCAGATACATTTTTTCTTTGGGCAAGAGCGCAATGGAGGCAACACTGGCGCATTCTCCCTCCCCCTCCCCAATGGCCAACGCCTCAAGGAGCTCCCTTCCAAGCTGCTTTCGGTGTTTTGCTAAAACGGTGACGCTTGTGAAATCAGGAGCACATTTGCAGGCCCGACAATGTGCCGAAAGGTGGCCCGCCGACGTTAGTGCGGTCACAGAGGCTGCATGTTCTCTGGTGCGGTCGTTGATGCACCTCCCCGTCTGTCCTATGTAGCTTTTGCCACATGACATAGGGATCTTGTAAACCACTCCTTTTTCGCATGGGACGTAGGGTGTTCGATGCGCAGTGCTGCAGGTCGTCGTCCCGTTCTGGGCGGTTTTCCGGTTCACCCTACGGCACATGGCGTAGGCCTTGTTGGGGGCGGAGCACACAACGTGGACGCCTTGTCGGCCGGCGATCTTTTTTAATCGATGAGTAATGCCGTGTACCTCGGAACATTCCAAAAACGTAAAACGGGGGTTGGCCACCAGAGCTTTAGCCTCGGCGCTACAGAAGTCCTGCCCTCATAAGGTGGGGCGCTGCTTTCAAGGACAGCTGGGTCGACTCCAGGATTCTGGGTACTCGAGTACCCTCCTCGTACCGGTATGTGAAAAGCTTTGAAGGCAAGTACGTCAAAATCCTGAGAAGAATCAAACAACTCAAAAGAAGCCCCCAACGCCTTTCGCAGTGGTCCCGTATGTTCACGGCATTACTCATCGATTAAAAAAGATCGCCGGCCGACGAGGCGTCCACGTTGTGTGCTCCGCCCCCAACAAGGCCTACGCCATGTGCCGTAGGGTGAACCGGAAAACCGCCCAGAACGGGACGACGACCGGCAGCACTGCGCATCGAACACCCTACACCCCATGCGAAAAAGGAGGGGTTTACAAGATCCCTATGTCATGTGGCAAAAGCTACATAGGACAGACGGGGAGGTGCATCAACGACCGCACCAGAGAACATGCAGCCTCTGTGACCGCACTAACGTCGGCGGGCCACCTCTCGGCACATTGTCGCGCCTGCAAATGTGCTCCTGATTTCACAAGCGTCACCGTTTTAGCAAAACACCGAAAGCAGCTTGGAAGGGAGCTCCTTGAGGCGTTGGCCATTGAGGAGGGGGAGGGAGAATGCGCCAGTGTTGCCTCCATTGCGCTCTTGCCCAAAGAAAAAATGTATCTGAAGAGAGCGGCACCTCGGATGAACCAAGTTGGGACCCTGTGACTCCAAGATCCGACCGAGAAAAACGAGGGTGACACCACCGGAAATATAAAAGACAAAAAGAAAGACATTTTTCAAGATCCGAAAGTCGAAGAAGACAAAAACTCCACGGATCGTGAGAAAAAAAGGAAGTTTCTGTCTAAGCTCCGACTGAAGTAGTAGAAGCTACCCTTTTGGGATGGGGCACGTCGAAGAGGTGGAGAACACCACGGTCCGTGAGAAGAAAAAGGAAGTTTAAGTATAAGCTTTGAAAGAAGAAGAAGAAGCTACCCTTTTAAGGATTGGGTTGAGGAAAAGGAAGTGTATATAAAAAAAGGGTTGATAGTCCAGCAGTGTGTTTCTTTCACTCTTCGTCGCTTTCCTAACGTTCAGCTGGTAATCAGTAAGCATGGATAACCAACCGGCTCAGCTACAGGCCATCACGACACTAAACCAGCCCGTCTGACAGGGGCATTAGCCGATAATGTCAAACGCGCAACAAAAGGCGATTAGCGCCACGACGATAAACCTTGAAGCGGGTGTCACATGCGGCGATTCCACTGCCGAAATCGCTGCCGCTAGAGGCGCGGCGGCACGGATCGCGAGGTTTCATTTCAGATGCGCGTTTTCTGCCGTTTCGATGGCCATTGTTGCGTGCAGCAACCAAATCCGCACAGTCGGTTACAGCGGCTCTTAAGAACAGTGTTATTGCCTTAGTTTTCAGCTTACCCTTTAATTCAACGTTAATAAAAAAAAAGCGTTCAAAATACTAAATAAACCTTGATCTTATTTCTTCATTTTTTTTTTTTTACGTTTTTGTCACGGAGAATAAAACCTCGGATCATCCTCGGCAGCGTCACGGGTAGCGCCTTTCTGGGATGTAAAGACTCGAACTAATATGGCTATGGTGCCTGGAAGTTGGAAAGCTCCGACTGGATTGTTTACCGCGTTTAAAAAACTGGTGCCTCTATTTGCGCCAGACGACGTCATACAAGTGTCATGCTGCCGCTGGTCGCGATCCTGGCGGCGTCGCAACAATCGTGGTCTATATGGCAGATGCCTGTTCTGCTGTAGGTCGGTCTCCACTGTGGCAGTCCACGGAAGCTGAAGCAGCCGGAAGTTCGGACGCCTGGAAACGCCATGACGACAGCGAAACTCGCGTTCGCTCGTGCTTTTCGCTAGCATTTCTACGGTTGACCGCCAGGATCGCGACAGGCAACAGCATGACACTCCGGCTTGTGTGACGTCATTTGTTTCCACTTCGAGACCATTTTTAACGTATGGGCGGGACAGGACACTAAACGCACCAGTCGGAGACGCGATCCAGGCCCCAAAGTATGGCCGACTCGAACCTCCTGGACCGCGTGGAGTAGTTGGTATTTCCGAAAGGGGGGTATGGGCTAATGATCCGGAGTATGTTCGTCTACGGCGACTGGAAGAGTATCTTCTTCTCTTGTTTTTCTCACTAGCGCTCGCACAAGCCTCTTCCAATTAGGGACTCTGGCGCTCGCTGCAGTTGGTACTCAGGCGAGGAAAGTAAAAAAAGAGCCGCGTAATTCGTTGAGAAAACAAGTTCCGAAGAAGGGGACAGCAATCCCCCTCCTCCATCATCTCCTGAACAGTTCCGACGCGACCGCTCAAGCAAAGCTCGGCCCGCCGGAAAAAAGAAACCGCAAACCAGTCCCTTGCAGACTTTCTCTGCTTACCATGATGGAACTTAAAACGAGACTGGGGTAGAAACAGAAACTTAAAAGTAGAAGGGACAGAGACAAGTGAAGAAGAGAACGTCTCTGCTTGTCGTCTGCTTCAAGAACTAGAAAACCCCACCATCCTATGCGCCAGCTTTCCCGCAATGTTTCTCCCCCTGTCACCTGATTTCCCGCCGCGCTGTGAGTGGCCAGCGCGGAAGCTGCCGCTCCACCGCGGCGAAACATTTCCAACCTTGTGCAACAGTGCCGCTCAGCCGCTGAGGCTGACTAGAGCTGACCAGAGCGCCGCGACGGCAGAAATCGCGCCGCTCTAGGACCAAAATCGCTGCATGTGAAACCCGCTTTAGCGCTGCTTGATTGCCTCCGTGAAATCGTAGCGTCGGCTAGAGTATAAAGGGTCGCCCACACTAGCGAGAAAACGCGCGTGGCACGCCGATCGCGGGAAGACGCGTCCCGCATCCTGAAGACCACACTAGATAGATTTCTGCCACCGCGAATGTCACGTGACAGCACAGAAGGCCTCGCGCACTCTTGAAGCATTCGAGCGAACGCATGATTTCCGCAAGATTTCGAGGATTTTGCGGAACGCGTTTTCAACGCGATCGGCGCGCCGCGCGCGTTTTCTCGCTAGTGTGGGCGGCCCTTAAGACGGCTATTTCTAGCACACCGGCGCTGGCCTCGACCCTGAGCCACAGTCTTCATCTCGCATTTCCAAAGAGGTGAAGATCGCGCAAGCGGAGCTGTGATCGCCGCCCATTGTTCGCGAGCGCACGGGTACACATAGCTTCGCTTTATTGCCATGAAATATTCCACACGTATTGGCGACGTGAACGATCGAAAGCGTCGGCCCACCACGATTGGCCGAATGCTGTTTACGACGTCAGCAAAGGATTTCTCATCGATGGAAATAAGAGGAATGTAAGAACTTCAATTTTGACGGTGTTGGTAGTGTTGCTTTGAGAGCGCTATGATTTCAGGCTTCCAACATGCCTCTTACAAACACCATCGAGCTTGTTGTTCACAAGGTAATGACGTCATGAAAGGTGACCGAACGAGGGCTCCACCGAAATGTCTCGCCGCTAATACCGGGAGTAGAATAGACCCTTTCAAAAATTCAGTGCGATCTAGCGACTCAAAAATCAGTCTTATTCTTGTATGCTAATGTCGGTTGAAATCTACTACTTCTTTGCCTACGGAAGACGCACGAAAGTTACGGTGTTTTTCGCTGTACTGTTCTTTCTTTCTCAATTTGTTTCAATTTTAATGGTGTCAAGAAACTATTACTCTGTACGATTCGCTCACTTGAGTAAAGCTCTTGATAATAATCACCAGATTTTATTGTCATGAGCTGTCTGGGACAGGCCGAAGCCAAATATTTCAAGAGTTTCTATGACACCAGCAAATGCGTAGCGCACAAAAGCTTGTAAGTCTCGTCACGCTGACATCGAACACTGCAGCGGATTACACTCTCGAATGTTCAGGTACCGCCTCGGGGCCTCTCTTGAAATTCTACCTGCGTCAGCTATAAAAAGGAAGCCATTAGCCTGTACACTTAATGTACACTTACGCCTGGCTCAGACAGTTATGTTCTACTGCGTTTGACAGGACATCCCTGCTGCTTATATCGCATGCCAAGATGATTCCTTGAATTGGATTCCACGCTTCACACAGAGCAAGGATGTGTCGGTGACTCGCTTTCGGTTCTCGACGCAACGCAGTCAAACGCACTCAAACGCAAGTGTCTGAATCGGCCTTGAGACGGTGATAGTTACAGAGGTTTCCCGACTGAATTTCAGAAAGGGTCTATAACACGTATACTTGTTTCGACTTTAACACGCTTTTCTTTTTGTTGCTTGTGAAACATTATTTAATGTCATACATTCTGGGTAAGCTATTATTACCAGTGAATTTTTACGCTTCCATTTTAAGTCGGATCGACAGCACCCAGAGTAATCTAGACCGACGAACATCCTCCTTTTTACCCAAGAAACGTCAACACAGTCGCATGGCGCCAACTCAGCAATGAGACCCAATCGCGATGCCGAGTGTCCTTCGTCGTGTTGATTGGATACGAGTACACGCCGAGCGCTGACGCAGCCCTCGTGTCCAATTAGTGTCTTCGATCGATCTCACTGTAATGACATCAAAATTCCAGTGCACAGGCTATGAATATTTGAGGTGGTGAATTGGCCAGGTACTCTACTTCGAAACTTGGTCAGGCGCAATACAAACCCCACATTATCCAACAGAAGCAGTAGCCGGTATACATTAGTGACACTTAAGAAACGTGGAAAATTTTTTTTGTTATAATTGAACTAAGCAAAGTGTGTAATGCCAGAGCAACAAACACCCTTAACTACACAAATACGACAGTCTATTCTGCTGGTGGAAGTTAACTTCGCACCCTCACGTTTCGAGAATTCGGAGGAATATTTAAATTACGTTTGGTGGTCCGCAGCTTCTTAATACGTTTCAAATATTCAGTGACATGGCCGCCTTGAATAAATATCAGACAAATTATAACCATGCATGATTTCCAGCGTCCAAAACCTATTTTGTTTTAAATTCTAATGCTTCTTGTAGAGCCTTGTTAAAACACCAAGGCAATTCTCTTCAGTGATCAAAAAGGTTGGGGCGCAAACGAGGTGGTGGTGGTTAAACATTTGACTAAAAACCCGGAGACTGGGACGAGAAGGGACGGACAAACACAAATGTGTTTTTACGTCCCTTCGTCCCAGTCTAGGGGTTTTTAGTCAAATGTTCAATTTCCTCTGTTGGATTATAGGCCATTTGCGACGTCATGCATTGGATATCTATATTGTATACGTCGGGAATGAAAAAATGGCGAAAAACGTCTGTTCATTATCTCAAAAGCTGAAAAAGAGCATCGAGAAATGTATATACCATAATGATTTAACAGGAACGTTTTTTTTGGTTTTTTTTTCTTTTTTTTTTTAATTCGAGGAGCGCTTCTATTCCAGAGAGAATTCTCGGAGCATACCACTAATGAACGAGAAGAAAAATATATATCAGCGCTTAATGTAATCGCGTATTTTTGTAAATGCCCCTTGGCGCTCGCATTTCAGGATAATTTTCACAGGTCGTTACTTTCCCATAAACCTGAGCTGGTGCTTTCCTCTAATCACCGAAACTCATGTTTACAAGTGCAAGAAAAAAAAAAAAAAGAGAGCTCATTGTCTACAGATTCCTGGGATTGCATAGCGGTTAGCACTCCGTTTATTTTGTGCTCAAACATTTGCGCACGCTCTTTTTAACTGTTTGCGCGACTCAAAAAACCCCAAGCTTAAACACTGACGTGCACAGTTATTTATTCTCGCTAAATATGCGTCCCTAATTCATTTATTAATTTTGCTTCTTCCGATGTTCCCCCTTGCTCGCCCAAATACCATCTGTCATTTAATCTTCTTTTTTTTTAGATAAAGAGATGCAATTAAAGATGAGAATCCTCCTTTCTATGCTAACTGACATAATGAGAGCGGCGGCGCGTCTCCTTTAAGCATCTCGCCTTCCGCCGTGCTTCGGCAGCGCCTGCGCGTTTGAGAGTCACGAAACGTCCAAGTGTCAACGACAGTAGCAAGCTCGCGCTACAGAAGGGACAACTGAATGACTTCCTTACTGCCGTCACCATGTCACCGACTGTAGTTGCATGTAGAACTTCACGAAGATTTCTAAAAAAAATTTTCCAAAAATACGTTTATACTTGTGCAGCCTACATGAGCCTAGATCGGCGAACACAGATAATTGAAAAATTATGCTCGGCTTGATAATTTAACCAAGCGTAAAATAAAAAAAAAACACCATTCATTGTAATTAGAGCCGCGTTGGGGGTTTCGATAAAGCGGACCAACCAACACGAACTCGACTTGCGGGTTCAGATTACTGTCAAAGAGCTTGCAAGCTGTCGAACGTCTGACTGCGGTGACTGAGGTTATCAATGCATGCCGCGATCTAGAAATTACGTGGGAAACGCCCTCAGCAAGAAGCTGTCCAGTAAGCTTCCACGGAAGCGTGCACGGTCTCTTACCTCGCATCCCGCTTTGGCCATTCTCGGAGGACAATCGCACCAACATTGTCAGCACCCATCTTGGCGCGGCTTTCGTCTTTTTTGACGATTCCTTTTTGATTGCAGGCAGTATTGGTCAGAGAGAGCAACGAAGACCGACACGATGGCACGATGCGGATGTGCTATGACGCATGGATGCACGTTGGGCTGCCCTTCTTTTTCTAGTTGGCGGACAACCTTCCAGAAGGCACTGGTTACTCGAAGAAAGGTTCATTTGGGGATTTATTTAGATACCTACCTCCACATACAATAGTGGAACTTCTCCCCCTCCACTTTCTACCTTGTTTTCCCTCCTACCACGAGAAAGAAATCGTCCCCTGCTCTTTCTGCCCGCTCTTTCAAAGCGTGAGGGTCAAACACAGGGAGTGATTCATTTTGTTCTCGGGAGGTCATTGGTTTTTCGGGGTTCTTACCGACACGTGTCGAAATGTCATTGGCGGTAAAGCGATGTTAAGATGCTTGGTACTCACCACACCCCGCGTTTCCTAATCTGTCAGTGACTGTATACGGACAGAAATTGATGGAGATGAGGAGATCAGACCGCACGGGCACGCCGGGGTGCCTTGCACTGATTGGAAGGACTAATGGGTAGAAGCAAATGTTAGTAGCCTTTGCCTCCACTCACTGCTCGAAGGCGTTCGAACGCCGAACGCTGGTGTCCGGCGTTCGAACGCGAGACACTGCTCGAGGAGCGGACGACGGTCTTGTTCGCCCTGATAGGATGGACATAGTCAGTAGGGACGAGGGCAGCTAGCCTTCGCGTCTTTCCACTAATACTTCGAAACAAAGTAAGGCGCTCTGACACTCCTGAGCGTTCTCATCTCCTCATCTCCTCCAGTTTTTTTTTTTTTTTTTTTTTTTTTTTTTTGTTTCGAAGTTGCTTGCGTGCGAGGAGAACGTAGAAGAAAAAAACTGGAAAAGAAGGCTGTAAAAAAAAAGTTTTCTAGAATTTTTCTAGAAAAAAATTGAAAACACAGTTTACGCGAAAGAAGCTAAATTCAGAGAGGTTCGTAAATTAATAGTTCGGTCCCGACCGGTAAATTGGCTAAGCTGAAATGAAAAACAAGAGCTGGGTTAGCCTGAATTACAGCGAAGATTTCAAAACCCATCGGCCCTTTCAAAACTCAGGGTGCCAGAACTTCAGACGCATTTTTTTTAGCATACAACGCCTCAAATTCGTACTTATGTCGCCGCGCTGTATGGGATTTATGAGCTCTATGTCACTGTAGTAATCACACGAAGAATGAAAAGACAGAGCGCGCCATTCCGCATTTTCCCTGTCGATCTACTTCAGGAGAAGCGACAAATAATAAGTGAAAAGTGAGCGTTCTGCAGCACAGGATTACGAATCATGAACTTCAAACGAGACAGTTTATAAATTTTCGTCCTACCACAGCCACAAAACCGGCTTGTAGCTGCCATTTCGTTTTGACAAGGCCAAACATCCGCCATATAGAACTTCCACACACTATAACCGGTGGCATGTTAAAACCAGGTAAATGCTCCACTTCCAGCACGTGCTCCTTACCTTCCGCCGGGTCTTTGGCCGGGAGCGCAACGAAGTGTTATCAAAGGCAAAAAGTTCTCCCTCAAAGCAAAAGGATCCACTAGGTTCTTAACCTTCCGTCAACCATAGGAGGTTCCATGAACTACTTCACCACAAACCAGAGCGTTGTTAGGGCAAGCTCGGTGCCTACACTGCTTGTTTGTGGTAATCCTGCCTCGAGCTTTCTCACAACGAAACTTAATATTGAACACGTGCCACAAATTAGTACACTGTCAGGCTGAAGCATATGTTCAAAATAAATACCTTTGCGCATCGGCGAGAAGGCGAAAGATTTCGCTAATCCTGTACCTACAACTCAGCATAAACTATCATCCGTCACTCCCTGAGGGTCGGTCGAAGCGCGGACGCTCGTTTAGGTTATGCTGCCGCTCCATCATCCGAACTTGGGGCCGCTGGCATGACTTCTTAATCTTTTGCCCGATTTAAGACCTCTACCCGCGTCTCTGATTTATCCATCGGGTATTGACTCGCCGGTGTCTAGAAGGGACTATGCTGTGTTCCTGGTGAGGATTACAGGAAAGAATCACCTACTTATATATCTTCGAGGAGGAGAAAAAAAAAGAACAGGAGGTTTCAAGGTCTGCCTGTCTGCGCGTGTAAAAAACAGGCATGCCAATCTGTCAAACGAAAGCGTAAGCGTGAGTTTTGGTAATTTCACTCGTAATTCAGTCTTTAAGACTTTAATGTCCCAGTGCAGAGTTAAGATTACCTAAATTCCTCAAATAAAACTAGAATGTACCTTAATCGCGAAGGAGCTCCTGGTAAACGTCGTATAATTACAGCTGACGGGTGATCTTCTATGGAGTATGTTCCTCTCCACACGTGTGCTATATAATATTAAATGCTATAGAAAAGCGACTGTACTCACTTCGCTCCTGGGCTGACAAGAAAGGTAAGTTATGAAATCGTGACCATCTTTCTGTGGCTCGTTTTATACTTTGCATACACTTTTTGCAAAGCTGCTGGCGCAGCGCGAGGGTTCACCTTGACTCATATTTTTATCAAGAGAGGGCAGGGCGTACATCAAGCATAAGCTTAAGCTGCAAGAACGTGCGCTGCCTTTGGTGATGATAGTCGAGTGCGACTGGATTGAACGCGAGCACTGCGAGATCTCCCGAATCGGGCTCCCGACTGTCAATGCTTAGTCGAACATTCGGGTAGCGCGCCTCGTCTCCAATCGCTGCTATGACGGGAGTAACCGAACTCTACTATTCTCTGAAACTCCACAGGTGCATTGTGTTTTGCCAGCCTATTCGCGACTTCACCGACCTATTCTCGACATATATAGCAGTCGAAAACAAGTAATGCCGTGCAATGTGTGAGCTCGGCGTACAACGCTAGGGTTTAAGCGGAGAGGCATAGTCTTCAAAATGGTTTGCCCCAATTTGTATCTACTAAACGTTCAAAACCTGCGGTGGTGTATTGGCGTGAGCGAGCTTTACCTGGCTTAGCCCACTTCGGGAAGGTGACGGGCTACCTACTCCGCCTATACTGCGCGAGTGAATTTTGATAAACGCACAATGTCTGGTTCACGCGGTTTCACGGGTTAATTGCATTTAGAGCGACCTATGCAACACACTGGTACGACAGTAACGACAAACTCACCGAGACACCTCTTCGCCCTGCACAACATGAGAAGCATTCAGGGCTCACCTTATTTGTTAGGACATTATGAGTCACAGTTTCTTTTTCGAACCTGACGTGGCTGCCGTTTGTGCTACTTGCTGTGGACACAACCAACGCAAGTTTCCTCACTGTATTTCGGTGGCCATCACACCAACCGCCAACAACATTGAATCACTGCAGAAACCAAGAGACAAGCAGAAATTGCGAACGGCCCTATTGCGAAATACGTGAGTGCCTTGCTGCTAGGTGCCGTTTGTTTTGCTGGAGTCGGGGATAATACCTGAGTATCATAAATATTGGCACTATATATTAAGCTTCCAATCACATGGCTGCCCTTTTTGACTGCTTGTTGAGAAGGTGAACGCTGCTGGTGTTGGATTTATGCAGTTCAACAACTAATATTGAACAGTGCTCACGTGTAGGGCGAGAGTTAATGTGGAGTTTGAAAGTACATGGTAGCGCTCGTAAACAAGAACACGAAAATGAGACACCATTCTGCGCTAGTGATGTCTAGTTCTCCTATAGTTTTTTTCGTGTCTTTTAAGCGCAACCATGTATATTAAAATATGGACATTGACCCGTGCCGGCTTAAGCTGGGGCACGGTATAAGATAATACTCTCAGGTGAGGACAGCGCGCTCCTCGCGACGTGCAGATAAAGTTCGCTTTTCACTCTCTCTTTTTCTCTCTCTCACTATGGTTTCAAGCGGCGCCGGCAGATGACTGGGCGACCCTTGGGCGACCTGTGGGCACGGTGTAAGACCTAGGAGGCAGGCAGCTGTGCGCAAGACGGCTCGTGCCGCCATATGCTCTACACGCGCAGAGCTCCAGCGAGGTCGTCGCGCGTGCAGAAAGACCACGGTGTGCGGGGGTGCCATGGCAACGAGATCATTTTTTCCTCTCTCACACAGTTTCGCCGTTTGGCCGCCGGCGACACTGTCAGCCGTGGGCACGGTGGCCGCGGAATGATGCAGCCTTTGGGATGTCCGTCGAACGTACGCTATCTGATTCCTCGCGCCGCGCAATCAGCCCCGCCGTGTCACCACCTAAAGAGTGTATCTTACACCGTGAGCTGGGATCACACGGCTTATACATCAGACAAAAGCAGTCTGCGTACAGATTCTAACGCGAGTCGCCGGGAGACTCGTGCTTCGAATGCCGCATGGTAAGGAGTTCAAGGAGAAAACTTTTCGCGTGGGATTCCATCCATGGAGATTGCGGTGACTCGTGTTTGCAGACCGTCTTTTGTAAGATGGTATGGGAAGTGTGACCCCGGGTTTAGGGTTTGTTCTAAATGAGGTTGTGGATAATCTTCCGGCTCTAAATCTCTCCAGAAACCATGTTGATGAACTTTCGCCCTATGTAATGCTATGCATAAAGGAAGTGCTTCTTCTTTAAAATTTCAAAAGAACTTTTTTTTTTTTTTTTGTGACAGACAGCGCGCGCTTATTAGAGTAGTTGGCGACAGAAAGAAAAATCGTGTGGCATTCGAGTTTCATACACACCGACGTTTTATTCGGAGTGCGGACTAGACGGCGTTTCAGAGGTCGACCCGTCGGCGGCCCACATGGACCCAGTAAAGACCATGGGGACGATAATTAAAAAAAAATACTAAACTTAAGTTTCTGTGGTCCCAATATGTTCATGGTCGAACTTCATAAGTCCTTTAAAACTTGCTGTTGGCCTAGTTGGTTCATAATGCAGTCTAGACGCTTTTTGCCGGACACAATGGAGAATTACAAGCAAGTAGTTTCTGCGCTTGTCCGTGTCTACTCGCTTGCAGTTGTCGCTTGTGTCGCGCAAAAAACTTCTAGACTTCATTAGTCCTGTCGTTAACAGAGTAACTCGCCACGCCTGTACGTTTTGTCAACGCAATAAATTAGGCCAACAACTTAACGTTGGCAAGCAAACTAATGGGGCAAAGTGGCAGACGCTGTTCTTCAACATGGCGGAGCGCGGGACACCGGAAGTGAAAAGGTATTTTCTGAAACGGCCCTATAGTTAATGTCAGTTTTGCCTTCCTTTGTGCTTTGGCTGCGCGTGCGACAAAAAGTTATCGAAGTAAAAAAGCTCGCGTTAAAAGCGGACCATTGACCCTATTCTTAACCTGTCACGAACTATAAAAACGGGACCGACAAAAAAATCTATAGTCTCCAGGGACAGTACGCAAGCCATGCAACTCGTTTCTAATAAAAAAAAAAAAAAAAACAAAAAAACAGGTTATGGCATTACAGCGAGTTTATGCAAGAAGCAGGGTTGCAACTTTTCCTTTTTGTGGTTGCCGGCACACACCGGCATGTGGGGTAATGAACGGGCATTGACTGATGCTCTTGAAGATGGGGCAAATGGCGTTGAAACACTGATATTCAAAATTCGATGTAAATTTTATCTGGTGCCCCATTCCTGGGCATTAAGAGTTTCTAACTGCATACACATTCCCAGCACATTATGCGCAACTGGTGGCTTCATAAACCAATAACACCAATTCAATTCAATTAAATTTTTATTTCAAATCAAGTCATACAAAATAAAGAGCTGGCCCACAAAAGCAGCATTGCGCTTGTATGTGGGGTTATGCGACCAAATGAAATGCATGTTATTAACAAAAAACAATCCGCGGCACGAAAAAAAGAAAATAAATACTGCGTAAGAAAAAAAACACAAAATTAGCAACAAAAAATAAATAAATAAAGGAGCACATAAGGGCATGAAACATAGGCACTCATAACCAAGTCTACTCATGCAACATTCAAACAAAAGTACGAAATGTCTACAACGGTCAGGCTGCGATATATACAATTCAGATGTTTGACACAAATTTTTTGTTTTCGGTTTAATACCCTAGTGAATGTTGCATTTATAAGAGACTCTGGAAGTTCCCTAAATAAAGGGGTAATGTAATTATTTTCATGTGTCTTTCCATAGAGTGCGTATATTTTCGGAATGACGCACTTTTCAGTTGGTCTCAAATCTCTATTTTTAGTAAAATAGATAAATGGGCTAGTTGGTACATCATTGAATGGAAAGCGCCGAATGAACAAGGACGAAGAAGGGGACAGAGACGAAGCGCTTCGTCTGTCCCCTTCTTCGTCCTTGTTCATTAGGCGCTTTCCATTCAAAAACTCTATTTTTATTTACGGCAGAGTTTTGTAGGAATTACTGAAATAGTAATTGGTTATTGCTACGTATGTAAAAAAAGCTTCTGAAAAACAAAATGCCCACCTCTTTAGCTTTCTCTTGAGTTTCCAATACTTGATATGAAGTTCCATATGAGATGTTGTTTGGCAGGCACGTAGCCAGGGGGGGGGGGGGGGGGAGGCTTATGGGGCCCGGCCCCCTCCCCCCCCCCCCGCAGTCTTCCATTTTGCTTGGGCCTCTTCTACCCCCTCCCCCTCATACAGCATTTTGTCATGGGGGGCCCCCCGGAACAAAATCCTGGCTACGTGCCTGTTGTTTGCCATGTGTTTTAGTATCCTATTTATCGCTCTTGCTTTATATTCTGAACAGTGACCGTACATTGTAATACCGTATCGCAATGCAGCTTCCGCCAAAGATTTAAACACAAGTAATCTTATCTTCAAGCTGAACATACTTTTGAGTTTATACAAATACGCAGATATGACTGGTAGTTTTTTTAGAACAGATTCCACCTGCGCGTTCCACAGCATGTGTTCGTCAACAAAGACGCCTAAATATTGAACTGAACTATCGTATGCTAGAGGTTTACAGCTACAATCCAGACACTGTACCGAGTGCAAGAAAATGTGTGGAGATATTACAATCTGTTTGTGCAAATTTCGAAAACACATCAATTTCGTTTTTGCAACATTCACAGATATAAAATTGACAGCAAACCATCTAATTATCCTATAAATGTATCTCTGAAAAACAGAAATTGCTTCATCATACTCCGCATGGGGTAAAACTAATACGGTGTCATCCGCATATTGAAACATTTTTGACTGAAGTGGCAGAAATCCTAATCCGTTCGTATAAATGTTAAATAACATAGGTCCCAAAGTACTGCCTTGTGACACCCCGAATTGGGCTTAAGCCGTGCTACTAAAGTTATTCATTATCTTAACCACTTGGTATATTTTTTTTGAAATAATTAAAAAAAAAATCATAAAAAGGACCCCGAAACCCTATACTGTATAATTTTTTCAACAATGAAGAAAGGTCAATGGTGTCGAATGCCTTTGACAGGTCAATGAAAAGCGTTAGGGTTATTTTGTTTTGATCGATTGTTTTGTTAACGCAATAAGCGAAATCCTCCAGCAGAGTAATGGTACTTTTCTTTTGTCGGAATCCGTACTGCTCAGTGCTTACCAGGGAATATTTGTCGCAAAAATTATTCATTATTTGAACCCATTTCTCGATCACGTGTGTCATGATTGGTAGGATTGACATGAGTCCGTAGCTCTCAACATCTTGTTGCTTTCCTTTTTTGTATAAGGACCTTGACACAGATAATTTTAAACGCCCAGGTATTTTTCCGGTGTGCAGGTGTCATTCACTATTTTAAGCACAATGTGTTTTGCTTTACCAAAATTGTAGCGTACGTCTCTAACTCGAATATTTTCGATTCTTGGCGGTTTTGTTGTTGACATAGCGTGGATGATCCGTGACCACTCACTTTCTGTCATATCTGGAAGGTAAGCTGAATTGGCGCTACATGTCGCGGAAACGTCGTATAAACTGGTCACCGGTATATTATTTTGATTTTTTTTTACGCCGCCGATAAAGCTTTTGTTAAACACATCTGCTAGCGCGCTGTAGGAACAAGATTCTTTCAAATGTTTTTGTATCGTATCATCAATCTATTTTTAGTTTTTCTGCCAATAATTTGGTTAATTAAGCTCCACGTTTCTTTCGGATTTTTAGTCGAAGCTGTAAGCTGGTTTACATAATAATTTCGTTTCGAAAAACTAACTTTAGCTGTAACTTTGTTGCGTATTTCACGGAAATAATTTTTAAGCATGATATAACCAGGATTTTGCTTGCATCGCTTCCAAAGACTTTCGTCCTGATGATACAATTATAATATTACCGGATTTATGCAAATGGTTTCATCCCTTCTTTTTTTTTTTTATTTAACCTTTCTAGTAGCGCTTGCATAAATATCCTGAAACTGGTGAACCAGCTTTTCGTAGTCTGCTAAGTGATCACTGTCTAGCAAGGAATTCCAATCGTACCTCTGAATAAAACTATCAATTTTGTTGCTATCTAGTACACTTTTATACTCGTCCTCCGCTGTTGGGTTTTGAAGTATATCCTGCCCTAATATTAAAAGAACCGTTATATACTGATCAGCAAGCTTTTGCTTAATTACTCCAGATAATGTGTTTAATTTGCTTATGCTAGTAACTATATGGTCAATACATGTCTTCGTAATTTTATCACCGTAATATTCTTTCCGTGTATAATCCTGAATAACACATTTTCAAGCCAAAAATGCAGGAAGGGTCTTAAGATAGCAAAACACACCAGGTTTGAACTCATTCAAAACATCAATATTAAAATCTCCTGCAAGAACTAAGTCTTTATTGTTATCGAAATTAGGAAGCAGACTCGCTAATTTTTCACAAAACATGCTTAAATTGGAACTGGGTGGTCTGTGAACGGCACACACTACATAGGAGAACTTACCCTTATTTACGACTTCCGCGCAAACTTCTGCATTATTCAGTTCGAGTTCTATTCAACCAGATAAACAGTTGTTAATGTATATTAAGATTCCCCCCCCCCCTCCTCCTGCCTTCCCTGCATATATTGTAGGAATGAAAACCTGGTACGACTAAAGGACGCCCAAGAAGCCTCGTGTACATTTAATTCGGTTAGTATGAGCACATCCAGAAGAGGAAGCCGGCCCGCCAAAAGCCCCATTAACTGATCAAAAGGCTTGTAGATGCTTCCCACATTTACATGTAATAAACTTAGCTTTGTATTTACGTAAACGTCTTTTGCCATTGACAGGTCTCGGGTTAGGTTTTCGCTAATGTAAATATTTTATCTCCTAAGACTAGCTCGTCTTTTTGCCCAAACGTCTGTCGTGCGCCTCTCTATGAACCTCACCAGTATGGGTGCTGGCTTACCTTCCTTTGCTTTTAGCCTGTGGGCAGCCTCGGCGTAAGTGGTTGCAGGTTGTGGAACGCCTAGCTTAGTTGCAATGTCGCTAATTACCTCTAACAGGTTTTCGTCGGGTTATTGATTGCCTCCGTGAATTTCGATGTTCTGCCTTCTGGAATATTGTTCCGCATTGTCGATGGCCTTTCTTATCACCCAGATTTCTTCGTCTCTTTGAGTTATTTTCACTTCTAGTTGATTCTCTTTCTTTTCTAGACGCTTAATTGTTTTGTCTTGGCTGTTCGAATCTAGCCATTAGCTCTTGATGACTCGCTGACTGGGTATTCATAGATTCTTCAATGCCCTCAACCGTCTTCCCTTGGTTTTCGATCTTAGATATCAACTAATCACCTTTCAAGCCTGAGTCTCCAGCGATTTTTCAATTTCGTCTATGCTAATCAGGAGGGCAGTCAGTTTACGATTGATAGCATAGTTGTGTTGTACTAGTTTTAGAGCGCAGCTCTTAGACGCCCGTTTCCGGCTTGAGCGGCGTCGGCGTCGGCGTCGCCGTCGCCGTAACCGCGCGGTGCATTATGGGTAAATTTCCCCGCTAAATCTAGCGGAAAAATTTCCCCGCTAAATCTAGCGGAAAAATTTCGCCGCTAAATCTAGCGGAAAAATTTCCCCGCTAAATCTAGCGGAATATTTTCCCCGCTAAACCTAGCGGAAAAGTTTCCCCGCTAAACCTAGCGAAAAAATTTCCCCGCTAAATCTAGCGGAATATTTTCCCCGCTAAATCTAGCGGAAAAATGTCCCCGCTAAATCTAGCGGAAAAATTTCCCCGCTAAACCTAGCTGAATAATTTCCCCGCTATGTCTAGCGGAAAAATTTCCCTGCTAAATCTAGCGGAATAATTTCTCTGCTAAATCTAGCGGAAAAATTTCCCCGCTAAATCCAGCGGAAAAATTTCCCCGCTAAATCTAGCGGAAACAATTCCCCGCTAAATCTAGCGGAAAAATTTCTCTTCAGGTAAGGTGACCCCCCGTGGTCACGTGACATCCTCAGGTAACGTGACCCCCACGTGACCTTGGCTAGGGGGGTCATGTGACCCCTCCAAGGTCACGTGACCACCCCTCCCCTGATAACACGTGAACCTCAGTACACTTCCCTCCTCCTCCTCAAGAGCTGCGCTCTAATTCGGCGTTACAGGGAGTTGTAAACGGCTTTCATTTTTTTAAGGCACCCCTCCTGGGATCCCTGTCCTAACACACACTCCGATTCATCAGGAGACACAGACTGGCGTTCTGCATGAAGCTTGCACGTCCTGCACCGCCACTGGGAAATGCTTTCTGGCGTCATTGTCTTCAATGCCTTGTTCGTTACTCCGGAACATTTCCCCATGGGGTAATGGTTCGGGCATTCAGCACACCTTAAGCACGCACAATCAGGTGCCACCAGTTTCATACATGACAGACAGTCACCGCTACCCCTTTTTCCCATTATAGGAAGCACGCACTAAAGAAAAAGTAAATATGCCGAACCGCCCTACCCCAAGTAAAAAAAGTAAATTGCAGGCCCGCCCACCACCCAAAAAAAGTAAGATGCGAACCCGCCCACCCCCAACAAAGACCGTGAGTCGTCAGGCTTGTCTACGAAACCAAGAAAACTTGGTGACCGTGGCCATGCGTCTCGCTGGTCTGCGGGTTGCCGTTCATCGACAGGGGCTTAAGTAGTCGACAGACGCCTGCGATAACCCATTCCGAAGCTCGCTGACCGTAATCAGACACGTGTGGACGCCCACCGATGACTTGGCAGGGATGCGAAGCTTTTCGGACCACCGATGACGGGGAGGTGATGCGACGCTCGTTGATCCGAACCGGGCCCTTAATGCGCCGTGACCGCGTGATCCTCTTGTCGTCACGCATGCAGGTGTTCGCAAAAACTGACAAAGGTAGTTGCCGTTGCTTACTATGTTTCCCATCGGCCGGCGACCCGTAGCACGGACGACGGGCTTGACACCAGGAAGAAGCACACAGGTCCAGTGCTGCAGCTGTCGAATACCAGCTGTGTTCTGGCAGAAGACGTGCTACTACTCAGCAGCGACCAGCGAAGAACAGCGCGGCGAAGAGCACCGGTTCACCGCTAAGATTGTTGTGAAGACGGTGCTTGTCGGCCCGGCAAAAGGCGGACGTTTGCTGAAATTGTCGGGGCTGGCGCAGAGCCAGGTTGCAGACAGTCGAAGAACGTCAAATGCGCGCATGTGTGACGAGGCTGTACAACACTAGAGCGCACGACACAAAAGCGGCGACATTAGAGCGGCAACAGTAGAGCGCCATGACGTTAGCGCGCGCGACACGAGAGTGCAGTGACATTAGGGAATTGTAGTAGACCGTTTCCGCAGCCCGCTAAGCACCCGAATAGCACTCCGTAATCCGCCCCAAGACCTTGAGCTATGCAGACAAGGCTACAGCGCGCATGCGCAGTTGCGGCGCTTACTTTACGGATACCCTAGCGGAAGAGAAAAACGAGCTACAGCAACTCCCTATTAGTTCGCGTGTCATTATAGAGCCCCCGTCACGAGAGCGCACAACCATGCAGCCCAGCGCGAGTGGCCCGACCAGACCGACCACTTGTTCGGACATCTCGTGTTTTATGTGAAATTGGCGGAGATTTACGCAGCGGCATTCAGAGAGGACGTTGCGAAATGAGTCAACGAAATTTTTGCTTTTGACAAACCAAGAAGTGTTGCAAAAAGCTGACAGCAGAAAAAAAAAAAGAATATTTGTAGCGTCTATTTCTGCCGAAAAAAACATCGCAGCTGACCTAGCTTCATTAGTTCTTTGATTTTAACTGATAAAGTTCATCACCGACCTCACTAATGTTTCTTTTGGATTATTTTTAAACGTTCAAAAGGAAAGAAGCAGCATGTAACATGATTTCCCGTATTCTGAGATTTCCAAGATCAATTTCGGGAAAGGAGTTCTCGTGTTAAGTGTCATACGCCAACCATTTATATTGTCAAAAATGACGATATGAAGGTTTCTCTGTATTCGTAAAAAAGCTGGATAGCTCTGCATCTGATAAAATTGCGCTCAGCTTTCTTTCGATGAGTTTCTTACTGATATCTAGACGGCGGTTTAAAAAGCGCAAAGAACTAAGAAGAGAAGGAGGGGACAGGACAGATGTTCAACCAACTAGCCTCCCAATGAATTTTTATTCTTACTGGTAGTTTTTTTAGCGGTGAGCTTTCTTCATTACGGTCATGGACGTCACAATACTATATAAAAGTATGCGAGGGACGTCTAAGTAGCCATTAAATAGATCGGGGCACGAATACCTGTCAAGAATAGACCGAAGATAGCAAAACTTAAACTATTTAAAGTATATCCGAGAGGCGCACGGCAGCACTGTTAAGAAATCTCGATGCTCTACTTAGACATTCTCGGTACATATATGCCCCACCCCACTCCACTACTCCTCTTCTCTCCGATGTCTGCAAACCATTTGTTCAAAAGAATCGTACCGGTTTTATTTTTTCTTTATTAAAGGCATATTTAATCAATTAAGAATCACCAATGCTCCGATCTGATGAGTCGCACAATTCTGTTCTGTCTGTGGAGCCGTGGGTACATCACACATTTCGCGGTGTTCGCTCAACTGGTCGTGCACTCTCGTGTCGCGCGCTGAACTTTTCATGCGCTCTCGTGACATGCGCTCAAGTGTCAAGCGCGCTACTTTCGCAGCAGCCTCGTGTCGCGCGCTCTAACGTCGGCGCTGTAGTGTCGCGCGCTCTAAAGGCGCTCTCCCGTGGGGCGATACCGCTGACTGTGATCCGAGCATGGTGGGAGAAGCAGCACAGAGCGAGACTCCGATGGTCAGCCGTGACGGCAATCAGGATGCAGTCGCAAAACCTCAAGGCGGCTAGCCGAGCGCCGCACATGAAAGCCGAACCTTGTGCCGGCAAGTAGACGTCGCTCGGGACCTCGATGGATCAGTCAGTAGGGAGATCAGGGGCTCCCTACTGACTGGTAGAGCCAAGCTCGTACCATACAGCCCTAAGCTAAGGACAGGAACTAGAGAAATAAAGGGGGTTACGCAGGCGAGCTGGTGAGTGATCCCACTGAAAAACCCCGGAAACGAGGGGACACAAAAGAAGGAGATCCAACACAACCTCAAAGACGGTGATGTGTTTTGTCCCATTCTTTGTGTCCCCTCGTCTCCGATTCTTTTCCGTTTGTTTTTTGTGTACAAAAATTTTAAGTTTTTTTCTTAGATGTTTTTTATCACTGCTGTTTCAACATATTGTATATTTCTTCGAAAAAGAAACACGCGAGACAGGCCTTTAAACGTCAATACGAAGGACCATTGCAATGCTTCCTCACAAAAATATCACCGTCTTTTTTTGGGGGGGGACTATTGTGATTTTGGGGCGATATGACCTAAGCCTGTGTTTCGTGCTTCATTGGCGTACCTGACAGTTTTTGAGAGAGCTGTGACCCGAACTAAAAATGGAACGCGAAGTTGAGCTCCCATTCTTTCGACTATTTGACAGATTGAAAGAAAATAGAGCTTGTAAAAATCGCAGACGCAAAAAAAAGAAAAAAAAGAAAAAAAAAAGCTGGATCTGACGTTTTAGTTTATGTTGCCCGCGGCGGTACGCCACGTGTCAGTGTTAGATTGAACACGATTTTGGCGATTATCCTTATTTTATTACTAAAGCGTACTGGGGGGAATTCAAATTTAGCACTTAGTTTAGATTCCCAATCGAGCGCTTTCCAACAGTTTTGACAACATTTTTTAGATACAAAAAAAAAAAAGAAAGAAAACACGGTAATTTGTTTGTGCTAACAGTTTCGCACACTGTACACACAGAGACGACACTCACCCTGTACGCCATTTGTTCTCCTTCTTCAACCAAAGTTACGGTATGTCTGTAGTGTGCGTGGAGCTAAGCGCAGTGGGCATCTTAACAGCACTCTTCTCTAATGGATGTCGAATGACAGATTCCGGTTCTGTGCGCAGGGCTCAATTGGTTTCGTGATGAGGGGACTCCCTCATGGTGGTTTTTAAGAACGTATGTTGCCTTGGAAGCATTACCGTAATGGGATCATTTATCTACTAGTTTACTGGAAATGTTCGTTTCATCTTCAATGCTTCAACGCGCGAAGCCGCTAAAGCTTCACGCCAAGGGCCAACACTTCAATTACAAATTGTTTGCACATATTCTTGTTAACTTCTTAATTAGTGGGAGAGTGGCCATTAAGTGCTTGGCCTAGAAACAGCGTTAGTACAGTATAAAAGAAAAAATGCTTGCGAAAGTATTGCCAGTTCCTAACACTCCATTTGAAACTCTTTCAGTATTCTGTTCCGAAACCCGTTAGGGTTGCGACTTAATCAACTCCTCCGACAAACACAGGTCGTTAAGGCAATCTTTTTCACGGAGTTCTTAAAAAATAATAATTTTAGGTTCCTGTTGATAAAAACGAAAAGAGTCCACCATTATGACCGACTATCATTTTTAGATTTACCACTCAATTTTAAAGCAGATGACCTCCTGTATCTCTCAGTATCTCTCTCGTCACTTTTGTTTAGTCTATAGGCCCTTTAAAGGGGCATGAGCAAACACTAATCTTTCGACACTCGATAACTCTTCATCCACGTGCGAATGTAGACCACTGTGATCAAGCATGATTGTCTAGTGACCTTTCAGACACCGGTGTGTCGCTTTGATTTCGACCAATGGACCTTTTTCCAGTAAGCTTCTGCGCATGCGTACACTCCCGCTTCCGCCATTTTCGCAGGACACTGGGACGCGGTGCCCTGCGAAAATGGCGACAGCAACATTGTCGGCATCTATCTTTTCGCGTATTTAGTCTATTTTGACGCTTTGTTTTTTAGTATTGGTAGTATGGAGTATAAAAAGCACTAAAAACCGATACAACGGCACGATGCCAATGCGCTTTGACGAGCGGAGGCATGTCGGGCTGCTCTTCGATTGTAGTTCGCAGACAACGACGCCAGGCGGCGCTCGTTAATCGAAAAACACCTAGGTGGCGTAAGCTATTGCCCGACCCAAGGGGTCAGCCAAATTCATCCATTCATCCATCCAGGTATTTTCGAGTAACGAGGAAAACTGGGTATTTTCGTATTAACCTGTGGCAAGGGGGTTTTATAGCCTCACTTTCTTTTCAGTGCGGAGTGAATATAGTTTTCACATTTAAATATTCTAAGCTTAAATGGTAAAACAAAATGGCTAGGTGGCGTAAGCTACCGCCCGATTCAAAGGGCTCAGTCGGATTCATCCATCCATTCATCCAGGTGGAATCCACCTTTTTGGAGTAACGAGCGCCGCCTGGCGTCGTTACTCGAACGAGCGTCGCTGTCCAATATTACACGTGCCATTGACTTACGGTGCAACAAGGGTAGGATAGCCTTTCCTGCACTCTAAAAAAATCCGTAGCGTCTACTTTCCCACAAAGCTCTTAAGAGAGCCAGTAGCTGAAAATGCTTTAGTTTTAGACATAATTGACCTGTTTAAGGTGTGTCATTGAGCTTGACAACGCAGACAGCTTCTGTTGGTTCTTCTAACATATTTTCAGCCGCGATATTGGCCGAGTCGTCTCCGTAGATTTCAATGATTGACTCTTTCAGGCGCTTTGTGGGAAAATAGGTGCTCCGCGTTTCTTAGAGTGTATACTTATTTACCAACATTATTAAGAACGCCGAACTGGTTGCTTTCCTATCCTCCATGTTCCTGAGAGTAGAAAACGTCAAATTTCTTATGAATTGCTGCTTGCTGTACACATATAGTGAACACTGCTGTACAAACCACCTTAAAGTGTCGTGTACAAATATTGTAATGGTTATGGCATGCTATCATTTACAACATGTATACAGCCTTTATTCACAATTTATTTTTAATTTTATGTAGAAATTTGAATATTAAGTATACGAAATTGCGTCGCACGGGATGTGTAAAGTTTAACTGTCCTATATTTCCGGGTATGAGTAAAAGAATGAGAAACCAAGGAAAAACAAAAAGGCGGGATTTGTTTAATATTAAATATACCAACTTTATTTTATTTAAATCAGAATTATCCTCGGAATCATATCATTTCTATTTAAATCACCGTAGCTGGAAAATGTGAATATCTATCAGTACATGTGCTTTTGAATAGGGCAAATTGATTGACAAACCCGCTCACTGATCAATCCCCCCAGTCATGGAGAAATACAGAATTACTGTAACATTAAAATACAGTTTAGTTAAGAGCTTTTTATCATAGAAAGTCCGCCATACCAAAAAACAAAAACATAAGTTTTATTTTATAGTTTTCTAAAAAAGTTTTTTTTTTCTTTTACGTTCTCATTTGCTTGCAGTAAGACATTACTTTTCTAGTTTTTTTTTTCTTCTTCTCGCTTTTTTATTTGCTTGTGATAGGACGCTACGTAACTCACGAACGAAGTGGGTGGTAGAAAGAAAGCTCAATGCTCCGATTTGCTCAAAAGAGTACCGCTTTTTGCTCGTGTTAAGCCTGATATCAATCTCTGTTGCTTGATGATCCTTTAATTTCAGTAGAAAACGAATGCACATACAAATGTATCAAATGATAGAAAAACGGTAAATAAAAATCTACTTTTCATGATTATTTTTTTGCGAGACGATTTGATATAAAACGTCAGAGTAAAGCTGGTCTGATTTCAATCATGGTTCAAATCACGATTGAAATGACGACTTAGGTCATCTTAATTTTTTGTCCACCTTGTGAGCAACTCAAAGTGACCAAATCATTACTGTTGGACATTTAAGTTCCATTGAAAATAACCTCTACGCAGATCGTATCTAGCCAACAGTTCCTACATAACAATGCCGTCGTGCTGAGTCCTTTACGTCATGTACTGGAGGGGCCAGAACGAGGGACGGAAAGGACGCGAGTTGTGCGTCAGCGTTCATATTCTATTTTTGCCGCACGCTGGCCTTCAGTTGGTGATGTAATACAGCCAGCACATACGGCCTTGTTATCGAGGAAGCGTTGAGCCAGTTCAGTTTTACAAATGAGGCGTTTTTGATAGCTTACACGTGGAACACGGCGGAAATTTTCACCTTTCATCGCACGGCTGAAAGGGTCAGCGAGAGGCCTCGATGAGGTCATTGGAAGGCGGAGCGCAAGTTCGTCTGCTTCTTTTACAGGGGTTGTGTAGACGTCAGAACCCCGAGCTCTAATCTCCTCTGATTGAAAGATACCGAGTAGACCTCAAAGCAAGCTGCCAAGATGTCTACCCGCTATCCTTCCACTCGGAGCCAATCAGAGCTCGGCGTTCTGACGTCACCACCGCCTCTGCCAAAGAAGCAGACGAACTTGCGCTCCGCATTGGGTGATTGTTTTGGGTCAACTGGAGCATGGGTGAATGATAACAGGTCATTAGCATTCTTTTCAAGACGACCAGTCACTGCGTTATTTTCAATGTAAAACGAGAAAATATTTATTGACATCATTCTCCCATCCTAGACGTTTTGGTTGTCTCCATCCGTATGCTACCTAACTGACTCCAGATGACTGGCGCCCCATAGGGAATTATCGCGCTTTAAACAACGTAACGCAAGCTGATCAATACCCCGTGCCTCGCATTCAAGAATTCTAAGCAAAACGTCACGACATGAAAATGTTTTCTAAAATAGATTTAATCGAGGCTTACCACCAAAATCCTATAGAGCCAAGTTGCATTCCCAAAACGGCTATTATCACACTCTTTGGACATTACGGATTTATCCCTATGTCACTTGGACTTCGAAACGCTGCACAAACTGTTCAGCGGTTTATCGACCAGGTGCCAAGAAAACTGGACTTTAGCTTTTCTTACCTTGACGATCCCCTCGTTGCAAGCAGAAATCAAGAAGAACATCTGGAGCACCTCCGCCTTCTCATGACACGTGTGGAGGAAAATGACGTCATCATCAATCCCGGCAAATGCCAGTTCGGCATTCAGGAATTGATTTTTCTTCAGCGTCGCCTTCACTCCACCTGCATTACACCCCTACCGAATAAAGAAGAAGCAATTATTCGTTTTTCGGAGCCCCAAAACCTCAACAAATTGAGAGAATTCCTGGGATTCGTAAACTTTTTCGTCGTTTTCTTTCTGATTGTGCTACTACTATCCAACTTCTTAGAGGCCCTTTTTTTAATATCCGAAGACCAAGATATCATCTGGACGGATCGCAAAGTCTTCGTATTCGAGAAGATTAAGGAGGACCTCGCGAATTCTACGATGTTAGTTCATCCGGTGCCTAACGCGCCCGCGCGTGTTATGACTGATGCGTCCGAACAAGGCGTCACAGCAGTTTTGCAACAATACATTGAGCAACAATGGTAACCTCTCTCCTTCTTTTCTCAGAAACGGCGCCCATAAGAAGAGAAGTATTGTACATTCGGAACAGAACTATTGCCAATACATATCGTGCTCAAACATTTTTGATACTTCCTCGAATGACGCTCATATCCCATTGTGAAACTAACCAACCATTGACTTATGACTTAGCATCCAATGGTCATACATAATCTCCTCGACAAATGAGGCAAATGGCTTTCATTACGGAATTCACCACCGGTATCAGATACGTCAAAGGTTCTAGCAACACTGCAGTCGATGCTCTCTTCCGCACACATATAGTCCTTGGAAGGAACCTTCTTGAGTACCACAGATTTTCATCACATGGCGCAGTTTCAACAGTCCGATCAGGAACTTCAAAACCTACGCTCTGGACACACAGCACTCTTGTTCGAGAATCTTCGACTTAAATGATGTAGTGCCACTTTAACGTGCGATATCTCCACAGGCCCACCACGGCCTTAAGTTCCTCAGGACTTCCGTCGTCAAATCTTCACGGCACTGCACTCAATCGCACATACTGGCTTTCAGGCCACCCAACGCCTAGTGACATCACGATTCGTCTGGCTCAAAATCAATGTCGATGTTCGCACACGGACATGCACTTGTCAGCAGTGCAAAAAGACAAAGATTGATGGTAAGACCATTGCACCAGTCGCCACGTTCAAGTTCCCAGATGCCAGTTTTTCCAAAGTTTACATCGATCTTGTTGGGCTATTACGACCTTCATGTGGCTTTACGTAGGTTCTCACGTGCGTTGATCGGTTTACTCGTAGCCAGAAGCAACTTTACTGACCAACATCACAGCTGAAGAGGTCGCCCAAGCCTTCATGACAACGTGGGTTTCACTTTCTATCGTACCCGACAAAATCACAACTGACAGAGGTTGACAGTTTGAGCCCCACATTTTTTCTCAATTCCTACAGATATTAGGAGCAACGCGAATCCAAACCACGTCGTATCACCCAGCCTCAAACGGTATAGTGAAATGGTTTCATCAGCAACTGAGGGCATCGCTAAAAACCTGGAAAAATCCAGCAAACTGGTCACAAGCGCTCCCACTCGTTCTACAGGGTCTTCGTTTGGTCTCCAAAGCAGATCTCTTCTCCACACCGGCTGAACTTGTTTATAGCACCACCCTAACGTTCTCAGTCAAGTTTTTCCGTACTATAGAATATGATGCGGTGCCAGACATGCAGAACTATGTATCGAGACTGAAGTCGAAGGTTAACGATTTACGCCCACCACCTACACGACAACCACTTAACGGGAAAGTTTTCGTTAACGAAGACTTAGATAAATGTGTACACTTTTTTTCCGCACAGATGCAGTACGGAAACGACTGCAGGCTCCTAATGACGAACCATTTTTTGTCATTCAACGCGATCCCAAGACATTCCTTTTAGACCAAGGAAACAGACTGACATGGTGTCCGTTGATCTTCTAAAACCCGATTATATTGAGAGTGTGCAGGTTTCGGTCCCAGACACCACTAAGTCAACGTTGCGCCGCCCAGCACGACTTCCGACCAAGTCATCAATTTGCGGACAAGTCCATTGGAAAACGGTGCCTCGGCCTTCCCGGGGGGGGGGGGGGGGGGGGGGGGGGAGTGATGTAGGGCCAGCAAGAGAGAAGAAGAATCTTAAGACTCTTAGAGATGCAAACATAACTCGTGACAGAAAACACCATCGCAAACTGCCGACCATGATCAAATGTGTATATATGTAAATAAAAGAAGAGCAGATCCAATATCCAATGATATTTAACACAACCACGTCTTCTATGTACGTGAATTAAAAACCCTGGTTTCTTGAAGATGGAATTATAAAAAAACATTTTGGTATGTTCCCAATTCCGCGCTGTTTTCGGGCGCTTATTCGAACGTGCGTTCCAGTTTTAAGTCAGATCGCAGCTGACGCTATACAAGCCGATGGGGTCAAATCAAGTAGCGCCGAAAGCGCAACGTCACGCCGTTCATAATCGTTCCGTGCGTGTGCTACCAACGGCGAAACCCAGAAAAATGCAATGAATGCGCTCCCATCATAGGCTTTGAGCATGTATATCACTACCCTTATCCATTTTAACATTTGTATGCGCTCCGATTTATGATGAAACAAAATTCAGTCTGCCTCGAAGCTGCTTCAATTGGTGTTGTGGTGGGCGATTTCTCTTGCGCAGTGGAACTGTTAAATCGGCAGTTTTATCACCCATAACGCCGAGATGACTGAGCAAATAAAAAATGCATGCTTGTTAACAACTACCATTTATATTGAAGCCGGCATTATCGTAAGTTGACAATACAGAGCTAGGGGTGTGCAAACAGTGGCTTGAGTCAAATGGTGCTGTATTATTCATAGTCTTGACAGTGATGAAAAAGGAAGTCACCATGTCAATTTCTTTCAAGAGAACAGAGGCCAGAGATGACACTCTGCTACTTGATTCAAACCCCTGTTCGCACACCCCTATGTAGAACCCAATAAAACGAGCTAGCCCCTTTACCAGACGAGCAAATTACGAGTCGTTTTACTCTGGAATGGCCATGACGCATGTTCTATATAAATGCCGTTCATTTTTTCCTGCACTTTCCCGCCTTCCGAAGCCGCGAGTCAATATCAGAGAAAGGCATCGTTTGGTTGACCAAAAAGTAGCGTTTTCTGGGTAACAAAATATTTTATATTCAGTCCGCTATTGAATTATGCGAAGGAAAAACACAAACATAAATTAGGATACTTTGCCATTTTAAAACGGTCAGGTGTAAAGGATAAATGAGACGGGTGTTTTCTCTGCACTTTTGCTGTAATCGTATATTGATGAGCGCTAAGAAATATAACTTGTTAGCGCACCGGCAGTGGGCAGACCGACAGTGCACTTCAGTGTCTACATCAGCGATCCCCAGCAAGCAGACCGTGAGAAGTACAGTTAAGCCTTACCGATAACGACCGTCGTTTCCTTTAATAGAACGTACTAGAGGCAGGCATCCGAGAGTGCGATGTCGTTTGGCAATAGCTCTGGCGTTAGTTGTGCTGAATTATTCCTAAAGTAGTAATGGTCACATAACGTTTTTCTGTCTGTGCACCATTCCGAAGGGTTTATGGTTGACGCCGACAATCTAGGAAATAGTTTCTCCGTTTCCCAAAGAAAGCAAATAAATAGAAGCGCAAGAGGGAAGTGCCTGAGCGCACGGTTTACGGAACTGGATCATTTACAGAAACACGTACTGAGATGTCCACTTCAGGAAATGGAGGCTACTCTTGTCTAGGGTTCTTTCCGAGCGCCTAGAATATTCGGCAACACTTATGTGCCCCTGTGTTTTCTATACATAGATGGTTCCATGTACCAAGGTCGCGAGACAACATGAAATCCGATTTCTGGAATAAGACTGGTAAGTTGGGCGAGTTGGTTATGCATTACTAACAAAAAACAGCACGAAAAATGACAAAGTATATGTAGAAGGTGTAGACACGACAAGCGCAGACTTACAACTAAATTTTACTACGAAGAAACATAAAGCCGTCGAACCACCAAAAACACCAAACTCTGCCTATCTGCCAATCTTGTCAAGGGGTAAACAAACTCGCTGCAAAACGACACTTGGACGCAATCTTACTGCCCGTTTTTCGCCCCGCTTAAATAAACTATGCATATCGAAATTCTTACGCTCTGTCAGAATATGAAGCCAGTGGCGGGAATAGGACGCGAAAGTTAGAAACCAAGATGGTGAACTTGGACCAACAGGTAAGAGAGAACGATGGAATTTATCTAGGAGCTGACGCCTACTTCGGCCTAATATTCGTTAAATCAAGAAATTACATTATCTGTAATGACGGTATAATTTTTCCAGTGAAGAAAAGCTTGTCAGCAAGACAGGTGATACTATTGCCTTTCTTACTGAACGTTTTTATTTTTTATTTTTCTAAAATAAACGCTACATGCACCGAGAATGACATTCTGTGGTTCGACAAATACCTACATTATAGGCCCACGTAGACGTCCGGTCATAGATATAATATTTTTTTTTTTTTAGCTCTTGATATTTTTGGAGCTCTTTGTTCTGAAAATTTCGCATTCTATCGCCACCGCTTGCGTTCACAATCTGACATATTTTCAGATTTTTGGGATGCGTAATTCATTTTCGCGGTCCGACAAAAACTTTGTTTCTTTTTCTCTCGCGAAACCGGTAAATATAGAGACGCAAAAATGAGAAACCGCCTCGGAAAGCGCGACACGGGCTGATTTATTCCGCCGCTCCAAAAGAGGGACCCTTTCCTTCCAGCTTGACTTAAGTGATGCTGGCGATGTGGGTTACTGACGACAGCTTATATGAAATTTTCGCGCTCAGCGGGAAGGGGAGAGGAAGCATGAGGTGGGCGAGAGGGAGAGTGTGCAATATAGAAACGAAGGACATAAACAGGCGTGGTTTGACATATTACAAAACAAAAATGGGGCAAGATTAATTATGCTGCCAAAGGCCGGGTAGTACAGAATGTAATAAGTGCAAACTACCATTTCTTAGAACCACGTCGGAGAAATTGACGTCACGTGACAATAATTTCCCCGATAAATGTAGTGGGGAAATTCACGTGGCAGTTCTTCATAATAATTCTTTCATGACACTCGGCGGATAAAACACATTTTGCATTAATTGTCAAATCTTAACCCAACGCATACACCCAGATTTACGCAGCCTGCATTCAGGCTTAGTTCGTTAAAGACATGTATGTGTATGCGTAAAGGTTTGTTAGTTTTTTTAAAGATTGTTCAGAACCATAAACCATATACTATACGAAATGAGCATGATACTATATTAATCACAGCTAGATTTAGCGGTAAAAAACGTCCCAATAAATGTTACAATCTGCGTTTTTTTTGTTTTCTTTTGTACGAGCAACGCTCAAAATACAGCTAAGTACAGCCCTATAACATTTTGCCCCAAAAGTAAAAATACGCAGTTTCACACCGACCGCAGCAACTATGCTTATCATTTACGAAATAGAGCGTGGTGTCTCATTCAAACAACAGTGTCGGCGGTTCGAGGAAGAAAAAAAAAAAAGAAAAAGAAAAACTTGGACGACCGATCTCCACGCCGGCAGGGAATCATTTTACACGCGGTCAACCGAGACACCCGGCTGAGACGAGGCATGCAGTTCCTTCGATCGCCTGCCACTGACAGGCCAGGCCGTCTTTCAAAAGAAAATGGTCACCGTCCTATTCAATTTTTTAACTGGTGTCCAGTAATGCTAGAGGCGCCACTCACACACACTCGAAGCTTGCCAACCAAAATATATAAAAAAGAAACTGCAGCTGTAGTTTGTTCCATCGACCAAACCGTCACATGCAGAATTGCGTGTTTTTTTTTTTTTTTTTTCTTTTTTTTTGTGGTTGTTTTTAGAAACGAAGCGGACGTCAACACTAGCCTCAGCCCTCGCGGCACATAACGCCGGTTCTAGTGTCGCTATACGTCCTTTTTTCGCACCGTTTCTATTTATTTTTCTTTGGTGTTGTTACTTCTGAAGTTTTCGCAGCTGGTGAATCCTTGTCAAAGCATCTTCGAGTCCTGCATCGTGGCTCTTCAGTTTTTTCTATCCTGTTTGTTTTATTCACAGTTCAGTCACGTGGCCAGCGTAGCTCGTCGCACAAGTGTTTGGCAGCCGGCCAACTCTCTTCGTCCATGGCTTGCACTGGCACCCTTCACTTTTCGAGGCTAAACCAATGCTGGCTTCAGTAGACTGCAATTCTGGATTCAAAAACTCACGTTGTTTTGCGCTTCCGGACTCACAGGAGGATCCGCGCAGGCGGAAAGTGTATTTAGGAGCCGGGTGGCAAAATCAACTTGCCGCTGACAAAAATCTGGACCAGTCCGGTATCTAAAATCAAGATTTTCCACCATCGACGAATCGATTTCGCCAACAGGCTCCAAAATCTGCTTTTCGCCTGCGCGGATCCGCCCGTGAATCCGTAAGTGTAAACGCGCCATTACGCGGCATTGGCCCGTTTTTACGATGCGTGTCCTCGTCGTCCTTTCTGTCTATTCTTTATTGAAGCAAACATAAATAATTCGCAGTCAAATAGCCAGAGCTGGGGAAGCGTCGCGCGGTGTGACTCACAATGGGTTGACGAGCGGCGCGTGCGAAGTTGAAGGTTTTCAACTAAATATATTTTGTGAAAGATAACAAAAATAAAACTGAGTCCGGAGCGAGAAGTAAATTTCCCAAAATAATTTTAAATGGTTTTTAAATCGCAGAAATACAATATAACCGAAACCGAAACTAACCTGAAATTTTGGTCTTTTGCCGCCTAAGTGTGACGTAAGATGTTGTTTAACATCTGCGCATGGGCAGCCTGAGCCTGTTTCGCCGAACGTCAGAAGCAGACAGAAGGCTGTCGCGGTCGTCCGTGAGAAATAATCAACTGTGACTCATTAGACTTGTCTTAGTCAAGTAATGACCAGCAAATGTTTTAAGATTTTTATCACGAAATTTCAGACGATTTGCCGTTCGCATTCGATCCGCCGGCATCGCATTCGAGGCGACCTCCCTTGGGGGCTGCATTCACAATCCACCATCATGTAGACAAAGATGCCCTTTGGATACACAGTGGCATGCAAGGTTGTTTTTTTTTCTTTGCAACCACAGGCGTGAACTGTATTCTAACAGGACGCGAATGATAGGAGCCAGCGTTCGCGTCGGACTGGTCGGAGATACTTCCATCACAGAAACTTCTGGATCGGAAACCAATGCGGAGAGCAAGTCGTCTGGTTCTTACGCAAGAGTTGCGGTGATGTCAGAACGATGCCAGGCTCTGATTGGCTTTGATTAAAAGAATAGCGGGTAGACCTCAGTCCTATATGCCTTAAAGTCTACCCAACTTTTTATTTTTTAATCAGCAAATAAGGACTTGGCGGACCGACGTCATCGCAATCCCTGTGAAAGAAGCAGACGAAGTTACGCTCCGCATAAGATTTCACTCTGCTACATTTCTTCGTGGAGTTATAGCACCCTCCAGCCACTCACGGATTTCCGCCAACCTCCATCGCATGCCGCAAACAGCCTAAGAAAGAGGCATTTCTCAAAACGACAGACGCTATCACTACAATGCGCGACAGCGTGGTGTATAGGGCGCGTCGTCTGCTATTGAATCTAACATTTGACGTCACGAGTGCGCCTGCTCGTTGTTGCCAGAAGAGCGACGGGAAGTGATTCGGAAGTGTACGCGTAAACTTCAAAATTTATAACCTGGAACGAAAATTGAACCTTTTCATTAAATATATCGTAAACATTGTCACGCAAGCTCTGCGTTTGTTTCAGCTCTGAGTGCCTAGGCGCAGGTGTTAGGCAGGCGGTCAATAAAGAGTTTTAGAAAACCGGTACAAGATACGATCGACAGACAAAAACGAACGGTACCTTGGATCGGGCTTGTGGACCAATCGTGTGCTTTGAAGCGGCTTTGGGGGAACCGTATTGGCTGACTGTTTCACACGATCGATACAGGCTGCGCCCCCTGGCAACGGAAACTTGCATCTTTATTATTTTTATTTATTTATTCTCTGCAGCGCCGGAGCATTACAGCAGAGGAGTGGGTTACATGATTCACATTTATCATTATAAATTGGAAAGGCACATAACAGCACACATCAGCAATTTCCAACAACATCAATAAACATGATTCACACCAGCACACAATAGCAATATTACGAAAAAAACAATGATGTACTTAACACAGAAACTTACATTGCATTAATAAGGCTAATAAAAGAGTCACTGTTATCTGATACAATATCAGATGGCAGTTCATTCCATTGCGATATAGTTCTCGGAAAAAAAGAAAACATCATATAGTTAGTTCGACATTTTATTTCGCGTATTTTTTTACGTGGTCCCTCCTACTCGATATATAGTGGGGCATTTCTAGATAATTAGACTTGTCTATTCCAGTTAAATCATTGTTGATGGCGTAAATAAGTTTAAGTCTATTTTTCTTACGTCTTTTTTCTAAAGGCTCGATACCCATACAAACGTTCATTTGTGTCACACTCTCTGCTCGAGAATACTTATTCAGAATAAACCTCACAGCGCGATTTTGAATGCCTTCTATCTTATCTACGAGATATTTTTGGTGCGGGTCCCATACGGCACTCGCATATTCTAGATGTGGTCTAACTAGTGAGCGATACGCTGTCTCTTTCAAGATTTGTGGAGCAGAGCGAAGATTGCGGATGACTAAGCTAAGAACCCTGCCAGGCTTTTTCATGATCATATCTATGTGCTGATTGAACGAAAGGTTTTCTGAAAGAATGACACCAAGATATTTAATTTCAGACACTTTCCGCAACGAGTCTCGACCAATAGCATAAGCCGAATCAATATTATGTTTCTTTTTACTAAAAGCGACCTCCATCATGACCGTTATTCAAATCTTGCCCAAATGAATCCGAGTTACTCCGGCGGGTACGTCACACGCTGATCTCTATGTCTACTTGCTGGACTGCGTTTGGCCAGCTCCGCCTATGAACGGGAATGCGGCCACGGTCGGTTATCTTTTTGGTAGAGTTATATCATCTCTAGCCATTATAGTAATATGGCGGACAGTGCAATTTCGGCAGGCTGCCATAAAATATCCGTGGATCTAGTACACTGTACCGTGGATGATATTTCGTGCTTGATTGAAGTTTTGCGAGGAAGCAGATTCTTGAAACCCGGCGTGAACAGTAGCCTCATCTTTCAGAGCCCGGCAAAAGTTCTAGGAAAGCGCAGCACCGGGGGAAAGCAGCGCAGCTCGCATCAAAAGCAGACTCCGTACCGGCGTCTGCTTTCGATGCTTCGTTCGATTAAACTTTCGATGCGTGCTCCGCTGTTTTCCCCCGGTGCTGCTATTTCGTGAAACTTTCACCGGGTCCTCTAAGATCGGGCTACCGTTCACGCCGGGTTTCAAAAATATGTTTTGTCAAACGATTTCAATCAAGCACGAAATATCACCCACGCTATTTGGATGGCAGCCTGCCACCACAACTGCCACAACGCTGTCTGACATGGATGAATGATAGTGGCTGCAGCAGCTGTATTTTGGCTAGAGGTAATATAACTCTTCCAAAAAGGTGGCCACCAGTGGCCGCATTCGCGGAGCGGGCAAACGCGATCCAGCAATTGTCATAGAGATCAGTGGTGTCGCATGACAGCAGCGAATGAAAAAGCTGGGTGCCTGTAGGCTTTCGAATGCCAAGGTACAAAACTCTTACCCTGGAGTAACATGCAATAAATTTTGGAACACGGCTCAAGAGACAGATATGCGTATGTGCGTGTATGCGGGGGGGGGGGGGGGTACTTGGTTAGAATAGCAGAAACTGAATAAAATAAAAATCACATCTGGAAAATATAGAGAACATAGCCTTGTATAACTATTCATAGGTCGTCTCGTTTTTTTTTTTTTTTTTAGTGCAATAGATGCGCTTCCGTGATACAAAACCTTGCGCCCCACGTCGAGTCGCCATTGGCACCGCGAAGTTCTGAAATGTTCGTCTGGTAAATTAGCAGGAAAGCTTTCCGAACACAAAGGCGCTCGATCTTTTTGACGAAGGCTTGGAGCTTGTTCTACTCGGCGAAAACAATATAAAAAAGTTTATTTGTACGACTTCCTGCGCACTAAAAAAAGACGCTGGTTGGCGGCAAGGCATGCGACGTTCGACCTGGCGTTGATGGACGAGGAGGACGTCGTACGACAGTTCAGTTTCACGAAGGAGGATTTGCTCCATCTCCGACCGGCGTTGCGCATCCGGGAGACGCTGACAGCCAACGGTTGGGTCCGGGTGTCAGGGACCAGGCCCTCTCGATCGGGCTGAGGAGGCTGGCCTACCCCGAGCGCCTTGGCGCTCATGTTGCTCTTGCGGTTGCGTATGGTACAAATACCGGACCATCACGGTCGTACGCCTGCGAACCGATCGTCGCGCCGTTTATGGTACGACCACAAAAAAAAAGAAAAAAAAAACTTGTCCATAAACTGTGGAGCACATTTTTTTAAAATTATCACGTAATATTCAAGAGCTTGATATATTTATATGATACATGTGATTAGCGCACACATTTTTAATTCATGTAACATTTTTTTTAATAAGTATCAAAAGTCTTGGTGCAAAAGACTGTAGCTGGCTCTGTTGTTACAACAGATAACCCTCATAGTCAAAATGACAGCTCTAAAAAGGGGTAATAATTGCCCGAAACACACACCTCATTGTTCGTATAAAACAACTAAAGAACTAAAAGTTTAATTACATCAGATAAAAACATTATATAAATCAGTTGGATTCGAAATTTTCATTATCGATGTCCAACAATCCCGAAACTATAGCGCTTTAACGAACTAAGCTACTGCGTCTTTTTTCCCCTTCATTGCATGTAAAGCTAAAACAAGAAGGATCGAGCACATACACAATAGTTAGGGCAAAGGAGGCGGTCTCCCATCATTGCATTAAAATTTTTTCATTACCCTCAGGTTATTAAATAATGGCAACATGTCGGAAACGATTTCGCGACCGTTGTAGACGCTTTTAACGTGTGTTACTAACTCAATAAATAGTGGACGTAGAGTTCTTGACTCATGAACAGCGTTCCTTACATCTATTCGAGATTCCCATATGCTATACAAACCTAAACACGTAATAAGGTAATATGGAGCAGTGTCGTTCGGTTCCGTAGGTAGAAACCGTGTTGAATGTGGTGAAATAACAATGTCTTTTCGTAGAGTGCGTTTCAAGGCGTCCCAACGATGATCGCTCCCCAGAAGTCAATAAAAATATGCTCCACAGTTCCTGGTAGTATGCACAACAAACAGTTCACTGTCCAGGGGACAAAAGTACATTTTTCATTCAGGCAGGTTTTAGAAGGAAGCAAAGAACAGTGAAGCTTAAGAAAGAAGGTTTTGTATGCTGGTGGGATATTCATGCTTTTTACGCAGCACAGTACGGCTTGGCCTGGACTATCGCTGAACATGATTCGATAGATTCGCGTTGGAAAAAGAACATCCACAAGGTCTCTCGAAAGATTTGTCTCTGGTCACAGTCGCCAGATATTCTCTAGAAAACCTAACCGTCAGAAAGTTAAAAGCATCAGCAACCTCTTTTAGATAACCCACTATCCTCGTGGGTTGATCCCGACCCCCGGACGATGGCACGACGAAAGTCGGAAGGAAGCCTGCCAGTGTGTACTGGATCGTTTCGTGGGAAAAAAAGGGGGGGGGGGGGGGGAAGGGGGGGTCTCCTGGTGCCTTAAAAAAAAAAAGATACCTGGACACCAACTGGCTGATGAATGAGTGCAGTAGACCGGTGCTTGCAGTTGAGATGCGACGAAAGAGATTGTCCCGTCACATAAGCTCCAAGGTTGGATTTGTAGACAATAACTACAAATATACGGTAGAATGTTTTACTATTACATCTTGCGCAGTGCATAACCCCCAAAACACACCGAAGCTTGGCTACGAGAAATACGTTCCTGATGGCTGACCTAGTGTAGATCCGCAAATCCCGATGGGCCGACCGCTTCGTGCGCGTTTGCAGGTCTGTCGCCACTCCCGACCAGTACGCATACCTCGGCAACCCTCACTCACGAAGGCCCTCACTCACCCTCATCTTCACAGGTGAGATGAGTGTGAGTGAGTTTCTCAACCAGGAAAATTCATGAGTGTGAGGGTGAGTGAGGGCCGTGAGGTCTGTGAGTGCGTGAGGACCATGAGGGATGTGACGGCCACAAGTGCGAGAGGGGCGTGAGGGTGGTGAGTGGCGTGAGGGCCATGAGTGCGTGAGGGGTATGAGGGCCCTGAGGATGGTGAGTGCGTGAGGGGTATGAGGGCCATGAGTGCATGAGGGGGGTGAGGGCGGTGAGTGTGTGAGTGGCATGAGTGCGTGAGGGGCGTGAGGGGTGTGAGGGTGGTGAGTGCGTGAGACTGCCTTCAGACGGAGCAACTTTCTGAGCAATTATGGTGTTGCTGGCGGCTTGTTCCTTAGCTTTCCCTAGATCAACGCGAATTGCTGAGATCGGGTCCGGCTCGAAACAAGCGAGCAACTCGTAGCAATTCGAAGACGTTTGAAGTGGCTTCATCTAATCAGGGACGCGATATTTTCACGTGATACCTCATGCCGGTGATGACGACAACCAAAGGCTTGGTTCTGGTTTGAAATTGATAGTTTTTAGAAATAAACTGTTTCAGAAAGATGCATTAGTATTCGCAACAAGATTTAAATGCATAAAAAACACGTTTATAGCGCGTAGTTCTGTGTCTAAAAAGTGCAAGGAAAATAAAATGTGATGATGATGATGGCAAATTCCTGCACTTGCTTGCTGCGTGTGAACGCGGGCGGCCCTTATTGCTGGTGTTGCGACGTAAAGTTTCTGGGCGAAATTGCACCATCTGAAGCGGGCCTGAGTGGCGTGAGGAGCGTGAGGGGTATGAGGGCCGTGAGGGCGGTAGGGGCGGAAGGGCTATGAGTGCATGAGGGCCGTGAGGGCGGTGAGTGCGTGAGGAGCGTGAGGGCTATGTGTGCGTGAGGGCCGTGAGGGCGGTGAGTGCGTGAGGGGCGTGAAGGCCATGAGTGAGTGAGGGCGGTGAGTGGCTTTAGCGCCTTGAGTGCGTGAGGGGCGTGAGCTGTATGAGTACGTGAGGGCCGTGAGGGCGGTGAGGGGCGTGAGGACCATGAGTGTAAGTGAGGGCGATGATTGGCGTGAATGGCGTGAGGGGTATGAGTGCGTGAGGGCCGTGAGGGCGGTGAGGGGCGTGAGGTCCATGAGTGCGTGAGGGCCGTGAGGGCGGTGAGTGCGTGAGGGACGTGAGGGCCATGAGTGCGCGAGGTGCGTGAGGGCCGTGAGGTTCAGTGAGGCTGAGTGAATGACTGAAGGTGAGTCTGACTGCGAGGATTAGGGTAAGTGAGGGGCTGAAGGTGAGTGTAGCTGTGAGAGTGAGGGTGAGTGAGGGGCTTAGGTGAGTGTGGCTGTGGGGGTGAGGGTGAATGAGGGCGACCTAAAAAGCCGACCTCTGCTGATAGGTAGGTCTGTTTTTGAAGTTCTGTACGGGCACTCCGAGGTATTCGCACGGTATGCACCCCCATTCGATTCCTTCAAATTCGGTAGGAGTTGTGGCCCAAGAACCATGCCAGAACCCGCGGCACGTTTCCAAGTTCACTGCCGCCCCTGTGGCTGCGCAGTAACTGCGCGTAAGCGGAACAGCGTGGCTGATACTTTCTTTGTCCGTACAGAAGTAGGTAATGTCATCTGCGTGGCAAGAACTTTAGTTTCCACACTGTTCAAGAAGTAACCGGAAACCTTTTGGCTTTGAATTATGAGTTGGCATAACGGCTCCAGAAAAAGGGCAAAAAGCAAGAGGTCGGACAAAGGGCACCCATGCTGCGCAGAGGAACACACTGGAATGCTTTCTGAGATGGTATTATTAATAACTAGGCTGGTACGACATTCTGTATATTCCATCTTCACGCCTTGGAAGATTATTCCCCCAAGGCCAATATGGGCATTGCTTGCTAATGAAAGATTAAGAATTACATATTTTAAAAAAATACTCGCTCGTTGACATCATTCGGGGGATACACGCAAATTGCCATCCGCCTTGAGTCTAACTCTTCGAAATCGCGAAGAAGAAAACGACTTTAAAGGTCACTTGTTATAATCAAATTAGACATGTTCACCGACTTTGTTTACAAAAATAAAACATCCTCCTGAAAGACCCCCGCGTGGCTCACACAAACCTGATAGTTGTTTAAAAACATATGCAAGTCGTGCTCCTGCAGTTAATCGATTGACAGTTTTCTTTGCTGAATTTCCAGAATGTCATTATTGATGTCCTCAAGTAAACATTTTAACAGGTAGTGACGTTTCCAAAAATTAAACCCTCTAAGGTTTAGAGTGGCAAAACGTGAAGCCTTGACCATTTTGATAAGCTTGTGGATGCTCGGGAGCCCTTCCTGACAATCGTGACTTTAGAGACCTCAGGCGCTTTATGGTACTAGTGATGAAAGCTGCGTCCTGTTTTCTCTTACCGTTGTTGATTTCCGTCGATGGGCCGGTGCCCATGTCGCCTGCTTCACGTTGGCCCCTGGTTTCGTACGCCCGTCCCATTGAAGTTGACCTGCGAGATCGTGTCCGCTGCAGTCGTTGACATTTGTTCACTGAACGATGGTGTCTCGCTGCTGGTTTCCCGTGGGGCGGTTCGGCGGTTTCCGCCTTCGTGGCCGACGCGCTGTCGCCAGCTGGTTCTTCCGGCCGCTTCGCACCGGTTGCCTCTAAGCCTCCTGGACTCAGGGAAGCATTGTCGGGGTGTCCTGTAACCGGGAGATCGCCCGTCACATCCACAGCCACTGAGAGGTCCATCAGCAGGTCCTGGTTGACTTCTGCTTTGTCGCCGGTGCCTCTTAACACGGTTGCGTACGTGGAAAAGCACTCACTGCTCTTGTGGTCAAGGCGATTACATCGGACGCACTTCTGAGAGCGGCACTGCCTTCGAATGTGACCCACTTTTGTGCAGCGTAAGCACAGGGGCGGCCTACCGGGCACTAGTAGGAGGGACTGAACACCGAACACCTTGATCACGTGAGGAAGGAACCCAGAAGCCACCGTGTCGTGCACAGTAAGACATGCTTCCTTATTCAGGGTCTTCAGGTTTTCCATTCCCGGTTGCATATTCTTAGTACTCGTCACTTCTCCCTGGTGATGGTTCGTACCTTGCCGCACGGTTCGCGAAATTCAGGGACGCGCTTGTTTTCCAGCTACTTGGGAAGCCAGAGCAGTTTCACATTGACGTCTTTTGACTAAGGGTCTTTTACAATGATTTTTTTTCCTTTTACCTTCAGTTTTCCGGCTCCCTTAAGCTTTTCTGTGGTCGCCATGCTTGCTGGGGTTACGATCCATATGTGACTCATGTGCTATTGTCCAAGAGAAATCACTTCGTTGATGTCGATGACGTCTTTAAAGCCATCGCGAAAGTCGATGGCTCAGTATGGCCTGCCTGCAAGGTCAGCATGTAAAAAAACGGAGTTGAAACACATCTTTCCGTCGGGAAAAAGTGGCGATAAAACACGATAATCATCGGTGCAGCCTACCGCGGCATCGCTACTTCCGCGGCTGATGGTAGCTGATAATGCGCCGTTATCAGGGCGCATTTTTGCCGTTCGCTCTTGGCGAAAGCCGCAAACAAACTCCAAGCTACAGCAGCGTTTCTTTTCTTCTTTGAACTCAGAATAACATTTACTTACATTTTAGGTACACAATATACAGAAGATGCCATATTTCGGAACGAAAAGTTGTTTCGTACACAAAAGGAAATAATAAAAAGGACCCTAGAACGTATATTCCAAAAGCGATTACAGGACTTGATTAAAGCAACAAACAATTAAAATCGCGTTAAAAAAAAACAAAAAAGAAAACACGAGAGCATAGAAGGGAAAAAGGGGGTGGGGGAGAGGGCGCACGCACGGGAGGGCGGGAGCATGGTCCATGGAAGCGCCCCGCCGGCATGTTTAGCACTCACGAAGAGCGCCCCCCTAAGGGCCCATCCCCATTGGCCCTTCCCCTCCCCCCTCCCCCTCCCCCGAGGCGTCTTTGGCTTTACTAACGTGAATTTTTTTGTTTAAACACCTTAAACAAAAAAGCAAAAAAAAAAAGTTTTTTTAACAGTCTGGGTGGGACACGTGTGGAAAAAAAAATAATTTTAGGCGAAAAATATGTATTTAGAGCAATATTAACGGGGCGAGACGCGATTTAGTCGGTAGTCACTCCTTTCCACTTGATTTCTCTCTGGGCATTTCGGGCGCGTGGAGGAAAGGTGAAGCGGCTTGGCCTTCACGTTGCGGCGGAGAGAGAGTATGACCATCTCGTTGAGGTAAAAACAGCGTAACGTCACTGGCTTTGCGCGCAGAATAAAAAAAAAAGATCTCGCGCCGTCAATATTGCTTTCATTTGTTTTTTCACGTAACGTCTATTTTTGACACGCGTGTCCAAACCAAATTGTTAAAAAAAAAACGTTTTTTCAGTGGCTTTAGGGAAGTTGTATCGCGTCTCGTTCTGAACTTTATTTCTTGTTTGCAAACTCCAACTTTATATACCTGCTGTCTCCTATGGCGCTCCTGCCAGGCACTACCACGTGTTATTTTATTCATGTATGAAAGACTCGACGCGTGTCAGCGACAGCGTCCGACAGCGAGATGGCTGTTTTGGTAACGAAGCGAGACTGTCGATGGCGGCCATCGGTCGTGCCTTACGGTTCGAACGTCGCATTATGGCAAGACCGCAGGAAACTCGTACATGCGCAGTTCGTGCCGGGCCCATTGTACGGTATTGGACATGCAAAAACGGTTCCCTAAAACACTCTAATAACTCTTCTGCCTTTGCCCTCCATACGAAAGCACGTCTTCAGGCGAGACAAAATCTGGTTTTGATTATCTTTCAATCCAAATTTCAATAAAAAAAAACAATTGTGGAGAGAATCGGCATTGGGGGGAGGGGAGGGGGGGTACAAGTTTAAGAATTTGTATCGCTTCCTTGAATAACCACTGCTCCGCTTGGGACCTTCGCGCGGGACTTGCCCCCCTATGGAATTCCATCCAATCCGGTATCGCACATTCCTGAACCACTTCACAACTGCCGCCGAGTTCAATCAGTGTTCAGTCAAGCGAAACTCTCGCAAGAGATGTGGGCAGCCCGGCATCCCAAAGTTTATCTTTGATTCCATGGATTTTTGTGTGAGGTGGGTTTCAGCCTGTCCACGTTCTAGATTCGATTCAATGCTGGACTGTAGTGGTGGGACGGACAGTTGATAAAATGAGCGCACCATTAAGAAGTCTCTGTAAAATATGCGAGAGGATAATGGGATTAAATGGGTTCTAGAGTTTATGTAGTGCACGTGCGAGGTCAGTAAATTGCAGAAGTAATTACATTCCACATTGGGGGGCATAAGTGCTTGTGTTTGTCACAGGGTATACGCGCTTGTGTTTGCAACAGTTTAGCCATATGTTTGTTGGTATGTTTGAAGGAAAATATTTAATTTGATTTAGTAGTCTTTTTTACATACAACGGAATTCAATGGGCTGATGTCAAAAGTAGCGTAGAGTACAATAAGAAAGGCACACTGCTTACTGGTCAGGTCAAATTGTCGGCGACCAAGTACTCGAAAAGTCATATAAAAGCTCTAGATATCTGCTTTTTTGCACAAAAACATATAGCTGACAGATATGTAATATAGTAGAAGTAAAACATAAAGTTCAGAGTTTTTGCAGATCGCAAACCCGTTACTGCGGAGAGAAACACCATCAAATGTCGTCAGAAAACGACGCCAATAAGAAAGGTTATTTTTCTATATGAAGCTAAGGAACAAAGATAGCACAGCTTCTATGAAATTTTACTTATGTTATCGTATTGTGCAGGGGTACTAGAAGTGCTACTTACATCGACAAAGAAACGGCCATTAAATGCGGAATTGTGACTTTCGAGCACCAAATTTCCGTATTTGCCGATGTGTTGGTGTCTAAAGTTTTGCCGATCCGGTATTCTTGTGTGCGCTAATAACAGAGCGGACATTATTGACGTGGGTAATGCCCAAGGAGCATGAGTCCACTTTAGCGTATTAAGGAACGACACTGGCGGAGCAGCGGACGTTATCAATTTTGCGCAAAAAAGTGGTTCGTATCTTCTTCGAAAAAGGCAAATTTGTCGTCGAACGTCTCCGATGAAGCTCGAAATGGGTCCTGGTATACGCTACCAATTTTCTTTTTTTCTCTCGATTTCAGAAAGCCTCTAAGATCGACTTAGCTGGGGATCGAGTGGAAGGAGCGAATGGAGCGTTTTGTCATCGATCTTTGTGTTTAAAAAGTATTAATAAAAACATTTCCATGATTATTCGTTTGTAATCTGACGCTGAAATTGGTCAGGAGCGGCCTGGGTAATGGCGAACCCTTGATCTGTCCTAGTCCCCTGAAATATAAACTTTTATGTCCATCACAAGAATGCCACCGCTCTGTTCGGCTGGTCTGATACATTTTCTGCGGTCTATACTGTCCAGTTATCTTTGTTCACGGCGAGGTAAATCGTGCCGGTATAGCTGGCGTTCTTGGGACGCTTTTGAGTAGATCAGGCTGGACAGCTTCAATGTACACAGGTCTGTACTCCGTTTTCCATTATGTCCGATCGCTGCAACACGGAACTATAGGTCTATTAGAACTATTGGTTAATCCAATAGTTCTTATAGACCAACATGCGGCTCTGATGTCGCAGCGCTGCGGTGGCGCTGCTGTTAAGACCGTGCATGCGCACTCTTGAGATCAGGCGAATCTGGTTCATATTCTCACGAATGACAAATGATGAGGCAAAGAATCACTGAAGAAACTAAACGTTTAATGAGGCGAACTTGTGCCCAAATAACAGAACAGAAAAAGGATAATGTCGCGGGCGTCGATGGCGGCGAAACAGCAGGATCGAACGCTAAGGCGAGACTAACTCGACAAGGTCGCGGGCGGCCTCTTATCTAGAGTGAGTCACTATCTTGAAGATTCGGCGGGGAAGGTTGAAGCGTAGCGCGGTCGGGGCGAGAATGAACACGCACTTTCTAGAACAACAAAAGCAGGGATAATCGATAGAAGTTATGTTCGCAGCAAGAATAAACGAGAACCTTCTGCAAGTCTGCGCGCGGCATTATCCCCCCCCCCCCCCCCCCCCCTTTAAAAGCGCATCGTCCCGATGCAGCACAAACCGAAAACAAAGCAAACAGAAATAACGGTAAACTAAAGAATCATTTGGAACACTTAAGTTCCTCAGTCCTATCGAGCGTAGTACGGCTTCATGAGGACGACGTGGACGACTTCTGGTCGTGTAGGGCGGCGTGATGAAGTCCGTGTTCCATCGGGCATCACCTCGTAGTTAAGATCCCCGAGTCGACGAAGCACTTTGTAGGGTCCAAAGTAGCGCTTCAGAAATTTCTCGCTGAGACCACGGCGGCGGATCGGTGTCCACACCCACACCCGGTCTCAGGGTTGAAGGTTGACGTCCCGGCGACGAAGGTTATACCGGCGTGCGTCGACTCGCTGTTGCTCTTGAATCTTGATTCTTGCCAGTTCACGAGCTTCCTTCGCGCGTTGAGAGATCAGTTGAGCGTCGTCGTTGTCATCATCGGTTGGCACGTGAGGCAGCATGGCGTCCAGCATCGTGGTAACCGTCCGGCCGTGTATCAGTTGGAACGGCGTCATTCCTGTTGTTTCTTGTACTGCTGTGTTGTACGCAAATGTAACGTATGGCAACACCTCGTCCCACGTCTTGTGCTCCACGTCGACGTACATAAAGACCATGTCGGCGATGGTCTTGTTCAGCCGCTTTGTTAGCCCGTTGGTGTGCGGGTGATAAGCGGTGGTTCGTCAATGGCTGGTGTGACTGAGCCGAAGTACCTCTTGAGTCAGCTGTGCCAGGAAAGATGACCCTCGATCTGTGATCAGCACTTCAGGTGCGCCGTGTCGAAGGAGAATGGACTCGACGAAAAACTTGGCGACTTCCACTGCTGTTCCCGATGGAAGGGCTTTCGTCTCGGCGTATCGTGAAGATAATCGGTCGCGACAATAATCCACCGGTTTCCTTCCGTCGACGTTGGAAACGGCCTAAGCAAATTCATTCCGACCTGCTGGAAGGACGTAGTCGGGGCAGATATCGGATGCAGGAGTCCTGCTGGCTTTGTCGGAGGCTTTTTACGTCGTTGGCACTCATGGCACGACCATGTGTAAACATGGACGGTTTTCGGGAGTCTCGGCCAGTAGTACTTGTCACGAGTCCGGACGAGCGTCCTGCTGTAGCCAAGGTGACCAGCCGTCGGGTCGTCGTGGCATGCTTGAAAGATTTCTTCTCACAGGCTGGTCGGAACAACCAGCAGCCAGGCAGGGTTACTCGTTCGGAAGTTCTTCTTAAAGAATACGCCTTGCCGCAGAATGAAGCTTGACAAGTCTCGGGCCAGGACTCGCGGAACTGTGCTTCCTTGACCTTCGAGCTGTTCTATCACGGCGCGAAGTTCCGGGTCGTCTCGTTGAAGTGCTCCCAAGTCGGCATCTGTCACTGCGCCGAGAAAACGGGCGTCATCGTCGTCGTCAGTGCTTTCGGGAGGAGATTCGACTGGGGCCCTAGACAAACAGTCGGCGTCGTTATGCTTGCGGCCAGACTTATGCACAATGGTCACGTCGAATTCTTGCAGTCGCAGACTCGAGCTAGCGAGGCGTCTTGACGGGTCCTTGAGGCTGGGATCGGTACCCAGCACCTCCACCAAAATGTCACGAATGACAAATAATGAGGCGAAGAATAACTAAAGAAACTAAACGTTTAATGAGGCGAACTTGTACCCAAATAACAGAACAGAAAAAGGATAGTGTCGCAGGCATCGATGGCGGCGAAACAGCAGGATTGAACGCTAAGGCGAAACTGACTCGACAAGGTCGCGGGCGGCCTCTTATCTAGAGTGAGTCGCTATCTCGAATATTCGGCGGGAAAGGTTGGAGTGTAGCGCGGTCGGGGCGAGAATGAACACGCACTTTCTAGAACAACAAAAGCAGGGATAATCGATAGAAGTTATGTTCGCAGCAAGAATAAACGAGAATCTTCTGCAAGTCTGCGCGCGGCATTATACGCACCCTTATGTCCCGTTACACTGAAGGAACACGACGGCAACCGCAACACAACATTTTGTCCGACAAATCGGGCAACTTGTTGCTCGCTCCCCATGTTGTCCGACAAACCTGTCACATTGCGGCAACCGCAGCACAACATGAACGACAACGGAAATGTTGCCTCGGTATGACAGCTTTCGGCAACAGAAACAGCAACAACTTGTGTTGGACAACGTGTGTTGCCCTGATCGCTGGCTGAACAAATTTCGGGCCGGCAACAGGACAACACACATAGCTTCTATGGCAAAGCTAGTTCCCTATCAAAAACGTCTTTCTCGAATAAAGGCTCGGAAAACGTTATTTAAAAAAATTAAGGCTGCGTGCAGCTAAAAAAATTTGATGAATGTTTTTGCTGCGTAGTTTAGTTACGGCAAGCGATTGTCGAAATAGTCACAGCTACGGTCGTAAAAGTTCAGACTAGTGTTGAAATTAGCCCCCCCCCCCCCCCCCCCCCCCCCCACCGAGAGACCAACTCACATTACTGCTAGGGAAATAAAATGACATGCCTATTCACCCGCTGATGATGTATAATAAAAATAATTCAGAAAAGCAAATATTAAGAGATCTAAGAGTTAAAACGACCACTCAGATTATGATCATAGATGCCTGGCAGTACAGATAGGAATTGCATGAAAGAAACGGACAGAAACACTTCATACAGCGGCATAATTCACGAACGTATATCAGCGATCTCACCTTCCTCGGATAGGGACATCTACTTTGTCAGCGTATGAAGACCATTGTGATAAAATAAAGGGTGGAAGGTGAAGGTACACTCCGTGTCAAGTTTTTTAATCATAGTCACTGGTTAATGTCGTCGCGTGATAATTTCCGGCCCTTCGAACGCACTAGCACTTTGTAGAGTCGCATTTCCAGCGACGCCGCACCGCACACGAACGAAGGAAAGCAATCAAGATGGCGAAGGGTTCCCCGTGTTTTCTCCGCCGTCAGCGCGCTCCGACAGGCTGGCAAGAAAAACAACCGGCCAACACGGTTGCCGGGAGGCAGCAACATGTTGCTCGACTGTTTTTGTTGTCGTGATGGGACCGGGTCGCCGGCACCACGATTTCCTTGTGTTGCCGGATCAAGTTGCCCAACTGTTGCCTCAGTGTGACAAGGCCGTTAGTGGCCGCACTAAGGAAAGGTTTCTAAACAACGCTTTGACATATATACTTCGCCAAGTCAGAGCGCCGCTACTAACCGCGATATAGGGCCAAACCTTAGGACCTGCTATGAGTCCATCGAGCGCAGCGCACGCGCCGTGACCGTGCCCTTGTGCGTACGTTTGTACTACTGGCGCTTGTTTTATGTAGTCATTGAGAGCTCGAGAAATGCAGGGCGTAGCTTGCTGTATTAACGTGTCCTGCTTCGTGATCGGTCTTTCGGCGCTTTTATTGGCCAGTTCCTGATTCTCATTGACTGCGACGCGATAATGAGACGCTGGAATTCGAATCGCTTTGCGTTTGGTGACTGTAGCCATTTCCATGGAGTGCGCGCCGACCTTGAGGTAGAACGAAACATAGAAGGAATAGCGAGCATCTTCAGAAGGTCTACCACCGATATACTTTTTTTAATATTTTAGATTTCGCGCAAACGTTTTTCAGTTAAACATATATCGTTTACTTTGTTGTAGTGTTCATTCGCCGGGAAAAAAGGTGTCTTTTTTCTGCTAGAACGCTGAGCTCGCCTTTTTGCCATACGTATGACACGAGCGAGATGGTAGCGTATACAAATAAAGCAGCTGAAATTGAAAACAAACAAAAATACAGGAAGCCCAAGGAAACCAACAAATTTCGTAGGATTGATCGAGGGCAAACTGACGTGAATATAAATGGCGAACACTGAAATAGATTGATAGAACTAAAAATAAACTTGGAAATGTATCGGCGTTGACGTTTACCACAGCGGCACTGCCTTCCTACGTGAGTAGTACCATGTCCTGAAGAAGGCAGTGGAACTGTCAAAACGTCGGAAATAAAAATGAATAACATTAGCTCGATTATGTTTTATTTTGTTTATGTTTTGAGTTCACGGAAGCCTATGAATGCGCGTTAGGATCAAGATATCGAGTTTAGTTTTGTTTTCGCGAAAAGACGTGAGGAGTCAGAGCAGTTGGACAAATCGTCCAACATTTCCGTATGCGCGTTGCCGTGCATGTACAATAGGGTGTTTTGGTAGATTGTTTCCGATGTCCCATCACGCTCTCCGCAACCCTCTACAAGATTCGAATCTCTGCGGACGAAGATAGGGGCGCGCTTGCGCAATCGCTGTGCCTTCGTTACAGACAGCGCAACGGAGAGAGCTTGACGGTCTACTAAAAGTCCTTAAAAAGGCATATCTTGATTGTGGAATCTTAATTGTTTTTATTTTAATATATGATAAAAATTGTAGCGTATCCAATTCAGAATCTTTCGCCATATGACAATCTATACTATAGTATGTTATGATGCAGGGGTTCGAGAAAACGTGAGTCGTCGGTAATGTATCCAACTTGCTCATAGCTTCTAGACACGTTGTTTTATAATCTACACAAAAAGTGTGTGGGATGGGTCCAGAAAGCGTGTTCGTTTTGAAAATAAGAAATTTATGTCACATTTTTCTGGAGGTAGTTTATTGTCAAGGAATTACTCACACCCAAGTCTATCTTTTGGATGTAATCCTTTTCAATTTTAGCGCAGTCGTCATATCATGACACACATGTTTCTATGTCTTTCTTATGGACGTCTGTCGCTAGAATCTTGAGTCAATTTTGGATCTATCGTGAAGAGAAATTTTTCTTACTGAAGTATTTTATAATTATCTCGTTAAGAGTTATTTCGAAACTTCACGGACGTCTGTTGTAACATCCCGAGTTGTAAGGAGTCGGTTCTCCGCATTTTTTTAAAATTCACATCTTGCTCCAAACCGCCCATTACCAAAAAACTACCCACTCCTCCGCAATGCATCCTGAATGGTCTCTCGCCTTCATTAAACACTCGTAGCAGTTTCCGAATCATTACTTTACTCAATGCGTTCACACTCTAAATTCCGCAAATACACAGATTTTTTTTTTATTATGTTTGTCTGCACGGTTTTTCTTTTGCCACTTTCACCAATCTTACCGCAGACCGTCGGCGAGCGGACCCGTTCTCTTTACTTAAACAGAGATATTACAAAGAGCACAAAACGAAACACACACACACACACACACACACACACACACACACACACACACACACACACACACACACACACACACACACACACACACACACACACACACACACACACACGCACGCACACACGCACGCACGCACGCACGCACGCACGCACGCACGCACGCACGCACACACACACACCTATGAGATTCTTACAATATGGCATTATGCATGGGGGAACAGATCTGCGCACGCGTGACTTTTAATAATAATAATAAACTTTATTGAGACTCAGTAGTCTTGGCTGGTAGGGCAAAATGCGATCTAACGCCGCCTGACGAGGCTCCACCAGCCATGTACATCGTTCAGCAGCAGAGGGGAAGAGAAAAAATAATAATATAGGTAATAAAAAAAAAACTATTTCAACAGCATTAAGGCAATGATAGGACAAAGCCTGAAATGTTATCGCTAGTACTAATATAACTACACATAACACTCGTGTTCCATCCAAGTCAAAAGTAATAATACACTCACATGAACACACGTCATGCCGTCTACATCACAGCCGTACAATCAACAATAGTAGAAAAAAACACTAGCCAAAATTCAACAAGAAGAAAGCTTTCACGCGCTTTTTAAAGCTATATGACGATACAGCATTTTAACTATTTCTTCAATTTCCAAATACTTATTTAAAAATTCAGAAACTTGATGTGCTAATCTTCGTAAACCGTAATTAGTTCGAGATTTTGGCGTCATATAATTTTCATCTCTGATATTATAAGGTGTACTTTTACGTTGGTAGAGCTCGTAGAATGGGGGGGGGGGGGGGGGCGCCTGGTCACTACTAATTTTTTCATATATTTCTATCGCAAGTTTAACATTGAAAAGCTGATCAATAGGCAGTATACGATACTTCGAAAAACAAGGGGCTGCAAGCTTTTTGGATGATACGCTTTCAATGGTGCGTAGAGCTTCTTTTTTTTTGTTTTGAATTGTAATGATTTTGTCAAGGTTAATATTTGTGGTTGAACCCCATAATAAACGACAGTAATTAAGATGTAAGTTTATAAGACTGTAATAATGTTGTCACACAAGCCAGCTGGAAAGAAGAAATTTGACTATTCAGAATGTCAACAGAACTAGGTATTTTAGAGCGTACATGGTTTACATGGCGTGTCCAATTTAATGTTTTATTAAACCAAACCCCCAAGAACGTGTGCAAAGGTACTTGCTCTATTAATAAATTTAGAAATTTTATATTCAATGCTGGTCATCCCCTTATTTCTGGGCTGGAAGATTATGTATTTTGTTTTTACCTATGTTCAGTTCTACTTGATTTAATTGTAGCCATAATGATAATTAGTGCAGCCAAGCGTTCGCCATGTTTTCAAGTTTTTCTAGGCTTTTGTCGGTGAAAAAAATGTTAGTTGCATCTGCATATAGAATAATATTTGGGGTTGCTGGTATGTTGATTCGGTCATTTATGTATACGTTAAAAAGTAATGGCCCTAAAATTGACCCTTGTGGAACGCCGTATTATATTTGCTTCAGCTCTGATTGAAAACCATAATGAGTATATATTGTAAACGATTAGATAAATAATTACGGATCAAGTCTAGTGAGATACCTCTTATACTGTATAATGGTAGTTTTTCAAGAAGAACATTGTGTTTAATAGAATCAAAAGCCTTTTTAAAATCAAAGAAAATTCCAATTCTATGTAACTTGTTTTCAAAAGCATCAATTATTTTTTTATGTTTAATAAGGCCGTTTCGGTAGATTTGCGTTTTTGAAAGCCCTACTGCTGTTTTGCAATTAGGTTCTCCTCTTCTAGATAGAAAACCAGCTTGCTGTTTACTACTTTCTTAAGATTTTTGAAAAAAGCGGTAGCACCGATATTGGCCTATAATTGTTCATATTGTGCTTTGGTCCAACTTTATCTAAAACACAAACTCTATCGATTTTCATCCTACCAGGAAAAATTCCTGTAGATAAAAAAATATTCCAAATGTGTGCCAGAGGAGGTTTTATAAGGTGCGAGATTGCCTTAATTGGTGCTGCTTTAAGATCATCCTGACCAGTTAAGGTGTTATTCTTTAATGCTAGTAATAAGGTAGTAACCTGTTCTTCACTAATTGGCTAGAGAAAAATTGAGTTAGATATCATGTTTGGAATATAAAAACTAAGAGTCTCATTTACAACCGGAGAAGAGGAAGACCCGCCGCAACGGAGAAAGTGCGAATTAAATAGGTTTGATAGTGATACACCGGCGTATGCAACACCATCACTAGTGATTTCAGTGGGGTGTCTACTAGTTGGTCGCGATATAAGGCTTGCCACTTCTTTCCATATTTTTCTTGGGGTCGTTGGAGATAGCTGAAAATTTGTTTTGATGATAATGCAATTTGGTTTTCTTAATTTCTGACGCTAATTTATTTCTAAAATTTTTGTACTCAGCCAATATTTTTTTTCATTTATCAGTTTGATGGTACATACGATTACAAACATTAATAATTTTTAAAAAAATCCGGGGTTTTCCAAGGTTTTCCCGATTTATTGTGCTTCCGGACTCTGGTCAATGGAAATGCTAGATCATCGCAGTTTTTTAACTTATTCAAAAATAAATCGTAAGCTGTACAAGGATCATCTTCATTGCAAACATCATCCCAGATCAAATACGACACCAAATCATAAAAACCGTTAGCGCTTACTGGTATTAATATATCTCTTTAAAACTGGAGCATTTAGAATAGGACCATTTGTCTTTCCACTTCTTGCGGATGGTACAAAACAAAATAGTGGTAGGTGGTCACTTAGATCACACGTTAAGATATTATCAATTATATCGTCAGACGAATAGCTGGTGATACATATGTCAATTAGTGTTTGCGACTCTGACGTAATTCGTGTTGGTGAATCAATTACATTTTTACAATCGTGTGTCTCAATAACATCAAAAAAATGTCCTACGTATAGGGCTTGAGGACAGTAAATCTCTGTTAAAATCACCAATCAACGTAACTGCACAATTTAACGGTTCGACATTTTCAAGAAATTTGTCAATATAATCCACAAAGTCATACACCGATCCAAAGGGTGGACGGTAAATAAGATACACAATAGATCCGGCGCACTTCACAACAATAGATTCACAGCCATCATTAACATTGTTATATTCAGAAAGAACTTCATAAGAAATACCATCGCCAATGTAAAGAGAAACGCCTCCGCCTCTTTGATTAACACGATACATTCCCTCACACGTATAACCTGCAAAGGGAGTAACATCACTACTATCTGTATACCACGTTTCTGTGAAAGCCAGCACATCAAACCCATGGTTGAAAGAATTATAAAAAAAATCTTGACATCCATCTTACTTATTTCTCGAACTTCTAGCGCTTAAATGAAAAAACAAACATGTTTTTTTCGGAAAGTAAGGCTGTTGTGAGTAAGCGTATTGAACGAACTCCGGTCGTGATAACCTATTTTACTTGGCGTACTTTTCGTTGGAAGGAGAAAAAAAGAAACACGATAACCCAGCGATAGTAAACAGCCACTCACATTATCCTGTCCAGATCCTGTATGCATTTAATCTTAACTGCGCGCTCGCCCTGCTTCTTTGGCATGAACATTCTGCCACGCATCTTTCTGCCACGTGAACTGATAGTGTTTTTCCTCGGCCTTTCATGTCATCATCCACAGAAGATTTTTGTTTTGGGCAGCTAGGCTATCAAAAAGGTGCACATCAGATCGGTTATCTCGTAGACGCTCCTTCCTCTGCAGCCATTGATCACGTGTCACTAGCGATACAAAGCGAACTTGTACGGCTGGAATTTTGCCGTCTCTTGAGGGGAGCCGGTGAAAACGATCGATGTCACTCTCAGTCAGTCCACTTAGTTTCAGTTATTTTGCCACATCATTTATTTTTTAAGCAGATCTTCATTACTGTTTCGTGGAAGCCCGTGGATCTCCAGATTCTGACCTCTACTGTACTGTTCGAGATTGTTTACTTCCTGCTTCAGCTTACTAACTTTTTTGCCACTGTTATCAGCCTCAATCTTATCGACCCGATTTTTAAACTTGGTAATCTCGGTGGATTCTTGCTTCATCAATTTCAGTACTTCGTCGTAAGAATCTGACATATGCTGGACCGATGTTTCATTGTTGTCTACAGTATCCTTAACCGTCATCAGGCTGTCAACTTTTTGCTTTACTGACATCAGGCTGTCAACAATTTCTTTTATTGCCAACAGTTCAGACAGTTTTTTGCTTATGCTAACCAGAACCTTTCCAACATCGGTTTCATTTTCACGCTTGGTTTCTGCATTGAGTTTTCCACTTCGTGTTTTTGAAGCGAAGCAAGTCTGACATTTCCACATCTTTTTCTCCACTTTCTACGCTCCTTGATCTACATCGGAACATGAATCGAAATGATAATCATTGCCTCGCCGCCACTGCTGCTGAACGATTGTAAAGAATGCACATCAAGCGTCCCTCTTGTAGTCGTGGTTCCTTGATGACGTGTCTCCAGGCTGGGCGAGTGAGCCAATCGCAGAAGAAAGACCACGGTGTGATAATTTCAGCGTTCACGGGCAGCAGAATGAAGACGATCCGTGACCTCGAACTCTAGGATTTGAAGATATGTTAGGTGCGGAATGATGTAATCACCGCCACTGCTGCTGAACGAGTGTCAAGTGAATACATCTCGATGAACTCATGCCCCCTTTCTGGCGGCCCCTACAGTCACTCGCAACGTAATGAATGCGGCAGGGTGTGGTCAATTATGTTCGCAATTCTTTCTTTGGGATTGGTTCTCCGGCGTTTTATTGGCCAATGTCACAGTCTGATTGGCTGTGGGGTGATAATAAGATGCTGCGGACACGTGACGCCCCACCTTTCTTAAGCTGCCAGTACGTGCTCAATAACGGAAGTTAATCTGCACTGAAATTGCAGCCGGTGTACGTGCGTAAATACCTAAGCGAGGGCAGTAATATGGGGCTTAATATATTTTGCCTATAATCACGCACCAGTCTATACACGACTGCCTGCCGTGCAAGCCTCGCACAAAAACAAATCGCACATGCTAATTTCTTTTTTATTTATTATAATACCCACATGGCCCATAGGGCGTTATAGGAGGAGGGGACATAAAATTTTACACTGAAAAAAATTAACACGATAAGAATAAAAACCAAGTAATCCATTTCGTTATAAAATTATGAGTCCGGCGTGTTATCAAAGCTGGATAGATAGCGCCTCTTTAAATAATTGAATTGATGGTATGTCTACCAGAGCTGTTCGAAGGCGGTTCCAATCAATTGACGCCCTTGGTATCAAGAAATCGATGTATGCTGTCTTTTAAAAATTAGGTATGACGACTTTAAAATTATGAACAAACTCGTGCAAAAATATGTCATTTTACATCATTTGCTTTTGAGCGAAACGTTAATATTATAAATTCGGTAGAAAAAGCATCAACGATATATTTTACGGCGCAAGCAAAGGAGAGGAGATAAAGTGTTCTTTATAGACGGGACACTAAGTGGTACCTACAACATATAAAACCTGCCCCGCGATTTTGCAGAGCATCACGGTTAAAAATTCTTTCGGATATCCGACCATCGAATTAGCGTTAGCGATAATATGAAAGTCAAGGTTACAATTTACTAAGACAACCGTGGAGGAATGCAGTTGTTTGCCGGTTAATATTAAAAACCTGTTCAACTTCACATGCATAAAGTCGTCTACCCCTTTCAGTGTATTAAATATTGAGCTCGATCAAATCACACGTATAGACATGAGCAGAAAATGCTGATACTTAGAAGCATAAGAGCTGCAAGAGAAAGTAATGTTCTTTCACAGAAAAATAAAAGATTGAGTGAAACAAGTCATTTTGGCATTGCTCTGGGCTATATAACAATAAAATGAAAACAAAAAATGGCAGCAGCTTCGAGTCAATTATATTTCCGGAATCATTTTGGTTGAGAGCAGACTTGTACGTAATCCGTTACAAGTAACGAAATTACTTGTAATCCCTTACATTTATTGGTAATTTAGTAACAAAAAAATTACATATTTTCTAGAGTAATTTTAAAGTAAGTTCCTTACAATTTTTACGTAACGGATTCCTTGTAATCCGTTACTTTTTTTTTCAGGACCAGCTTCTGGCCCCCCCTCTTTCTCCCCTCCCCTCTTCTAAAGAAAAGGTCGTTTCCATTTTGGTAAAGTTGAACGCAGTGACACTGTCACGCGAATTGACCAGCGCAAAGGGAGGCTTGGCACTCCAGTTCCGCAAAGTCTTTTTTGGCAACACCAAGCCCCTGAATCTATTTTTTAAGCCTAAAAACGATGTCAAAGATCCAAATAAACATTTCTACAAAAAAAAAAAAAAAGAAAAGAGGGGGGGGGGAAGTTATATTCGCTTTTTTTAGTGACTGTTTTTTCTTTGTGATCAACGATGTGGAGAGGAGGAGACCTAGTGATTGTGTGCTTCTTCGAGAAGCTCGAGGCAGTAAGTGCACGGAAAAGAATTAACTATGTCCTTCTCGATTATAGTGACTACGACCATTTTCATAATGTCACAACACGAGACAACGCTCCGTCTACCCTAAAATTCACTAAAAGAGATGTGATAATATGTGAAGGTGTTATTGCCACAACCATCCTCGTTCGTTGCTTCATTTTTCCCTGCTTCTTTCACTTTATTTGACCCTGTTTTAAAAGCTATTTACCTTTTTTTTTTTAGTCTAGCTTCAAGGGTTAGCCCACTTTATTTGTGAACTCCAGCCAGGTTATCCGCGTCTCAGTCACCCCCTCTGTGAGCCAACTTTTCGCGAGCACTTCGAAAATGGTATAATAATTTTCCCTTTTTTCTTCCTGTTTTTACCCCCGCAGGACGAATCTTATCTCAAGCAGATATTTTTACAAATAAAACATAATGATGGCCGACGTAGACGTGATACTCTGGGCTGGAGAAGCGAGTGAAACTCCTGAGTGGGGCCACAGTGTGTCTTACTTAGTACTCTACCTTTCACTGCCCGTGGCATCATCGGGTGTCTATCTGGAGAACACCGGAGTAAACTGCGGTCGGCCCGTGCTCTGTGCGTTTTTGAAAGGCACCAAGAAAGGTACATACAGCAAACGTGCGTTTACATTTATTTGTTTTAACCAACGTTCTAATTAATTGTTGTTATGAGTGTCCTGTTCTTTTTTTCTCGATTACTTATATTTATATATTATAAATTATTATTCACCAACGTCTCAACCGAGGCTCGACCTGTTCATAACCAAAGAAAGAAGGGTATCGAGCCAAACCTTAAATATTATTTTATTATCACCTTACTGTTACCAATTCTACTAAAACTCTCGAATATCAGGCAACGGCTGCAACGAGGAAGCTTTGCTCTATCTTCGAGGTAAATAGTACTTCCATTGCTTCGCTGAAGAAGCTCAAAGCAGAGCACGAAGCATTCGTGAGGTACAACATGGCACTCCCATCCAGTGCCTCAGTTCAAATGGTGCTCAGCGTAGCAGTCGACATCTTCAGTAATAAATGACGGAAAATGTCTGACGAGACTTTCGAGAGCCAGCTGTTGCCAAAAATACTCAAGGTTAATAAATGGAGCTGGTGGCACCAATAAGAACTTAAATAATCCTCTTTCCTTTGTTTCTTAATTGAGGACAAAAATGTTGAAAGTAACGCCACGAAAGTAACGGATTACTTTTGGGGGTAACGGCCGCTTACTTTTATGAGAGGGTAATTGTAATTGTAAAAAAATACAATTTAGCCTTGAGTAATTGTAAATGTAATTCCTTACTATTTTTCAGTAACGTATACAAGTCTGGTTGAGAGTATATGGTGCATTGTTCTATTTTTGTTCCGAAGGTAATACAGACTGAAACTCCCGTACACTGTGTGACTTCATATAAAGAGGCTCACTATATTGCTCTTGCCCCCCCCCCCCCCCCTTTTGTGCGCTTACCAATAAATACACCCAAGCTGTAAGAAAGGGGAAGGAGCACCTGAATCGAAAATAAACAAACATCCCAGCCAGTTGGTAAAATGGTTTCACTTAATACCGATACATTTCCCGGCTTAGAAACCTTTTCTTTGAATGGTTTGTTATGACACGGTGCAAAGCCCATTGGTTCAATCAACTAAGTTTAGCAAACAATATCCTCTCTCCTTGTGGGATTGTCGACAATATAAACAAAGAGCCACACACAAAATACTCCCAAAAGAAGAAAAAAACAAAACAAAAAAACTAGCATTTATCGGGTCTTCTGGTTGAAGCCCTACTTCGAGCTCAAGCCACACAAAAATTCGTTTGTGGACGTAGCTGATATGTTTTCTTTGTTTCGTTGGTATTTTGAAGGAAACGCCGGATATTGCACCTTCGCGAAACTTGGAGCGATCGTACGTGCTTGTCTTGGTGGGGGTTTCTTTATGGGACATGGGATCTCCTTCGATCGGGGTACAGAAGAGTTATTTGCTTTGATAAACCTGCTTGGCTCACTTTCTAAACTTCAAGTGTTTATGGAACAGTTTTTTGTTTTCTATTTGTTATATTGGTACGAGTAGAGAGCTTAAGAAATGCGGTGCGGGGTTTATTATGTTAATGATTATCTTGCTTCATAATTGGTCCTTTGGCATTTTTATCGGCTAATGCCGTAATCTCATTGGCCGAGGAGCGATAATGAGATGCACGGGTGCACCGACAGCTTTAGAAACGCTATACGTTTCTAAAGCTGTCAGTGACTTTAGTGGACGGTACGCTCTGCGAGTTTCTTCGTTAAAAAGTCGATATACCTGGGCAACCCAAATGACAATCCAGAAAAATAACTGACTTGGTCCAACTTTGGCAATCCTACGGCCCTAACTTGTGCCTAATACGGTTTTGCTCTAAGGCGTTATAGTTAGAGCCAGAAAGCTTTTCTTCGGCTTTTCCGTGGTTTTTTTCTGGTTCGCCACATAGTCTCCTAAGTTACAGGCTTTAGCCAAAGGTACCAGGGTATCAACCGAACAACAGTGAAGCATAATTCTGTTGCTCGCAAATTCGGGCTCAAGGTTGCAACATGAAAACAGAACAAACACTAGTCGTGCCTAACTCTGGCACGACTTCTCGTTGGTCTGTTTTCAGGTGGTAACTTTGAGCCGAAATTGCCGACCAAGTGACATTATTATTGCAATTTGGGTACAGAGGTGCCAGATGGCAGAAAATTGGCCAAGCAGCGAAGCCTAAATTTCTCCCTTGTCTCGCGAATTATGGCCAAGATGCCCTGACTATTGACAAAAAAGGTCAAGTTAGGTCTTCCTGCCTTCTCAATGCACTAAATTTCCAGACAAAAACGAAGTTTGGCCCAAAGTAGCTGTGCTACCTCGGTAGTTGATACCTTGTGGAGGATGAAAGCGCTCAGAATTAATCGACAAGAGAAAGAATGACGAACACGACACTGCGCCGAAGACACATTAAGTAGTTGTAGACTATTGGCGCTGCTCAAAGGGCCACTGGTAACCCTAACATTGATGATTTTATGGCCCCAAAAGCTAAAAATCGAGTTAAATATCTGTAAAAAAAAAAATCATGTCGAAAAAAAAAGTTTTCAGCGTGCAAAACAGCCGGTGAAATATGCGTCTCCTCCGCCAAAACAGGGTGGGGAAGGGGAGGGGTAAAGCGTAATGAAAAGAAAACGTATCGAAGAGCTTGAATTCAATAAAACAACAAAGATTTAATGTAAAACGAAACACAGGAAGATACATTGGTTGATTCTTAAGGATTGCGTTAGCCTGACTTTTGGGAACGCCACACACGTACCCTTTTGGAAAACGCTAACGCTGACCCCTTCGCTTTTCTCTTTCGGCTTTCTCTTTTGCTTTCTTTATTTTTGCTGCCTTTTTAGACTCGTTACGGGGTCAGTGTTAGCGTTTCCCAAGAGGGGACGTATGTGGCGTCTCCTAAGGGTCATGCTAAGGAATTCCCCAAGAATCCACTAATAGATCTTCCAGTAAATGTTTTACCCCTTTCCCTACCCTCTGCCTGTCAGAGTTCGTCGACGTCCTTGGGTACGGACATCCATCTCACTTGTGGGAAGAAGCACATCCATACCACTCCTGGGAGAAACCACATCTATATCACGCATGAAGGGAACCGCATCCCTCGTTTTAACTACACACACACACATCACGGCCCACGCACCGCTACTACGGAAACTTAGAACGAAGAAAAAACGGCGACGGCAGAGCTACGCTTTCGACACAGTCGAAAGCGCCGAATTTAAAGATGCCATTTGTGAGTTTCTTTTGTGTTCGGATTAACAGCTGCGTTTCACCTTTATCTGTCTCTAAATAGTTTTGTGTAAATATTTAGTTGCTTTTGTTTGTTTTACCACATTCACCTGCCTATTTTTCTCTGTGTATGTTATTTAGGTGATTTCTGTCCATTTCCCTCTGTAATGCCTGCGGGCCCTGAGGGAGGAAATACATAAATAAATTATTAAACGGTGCACGTACGCACAGTGGCGTCGCAAGGGCGGGGTGGTGGGGGGCTGACATGTGCTGACGTCAGCGCTTCGGACCAATGGGAGCGTCATACGCGTCACCCTCTCCCCCTCCTTCTCCCTCTGTCCTTGTAGCTGACAAACCGAAAGACACCGCCGGGTTTTCGTCAAAATGAGCGTTCATTAAAAAAATTGCGCGTCCTTTGTGCGCGTTATAGTTGAGCAGACAGGCGTCACTTGATTGCCATTACTTTACGTTCTTGCCTACATTTTGTGGTCGCTTTTGCAGGTTCATGAACTCCTGCCAAACACAGCCACTTCTCCGTTCCCTCGTCCAGTAGCACAAAACATGAATGAATGATGAGCTCATGCAGTTCCCTATATTTGAAGGCTGAAGCTATTTTAGTGTACGCTAAAGGTTCAGCTAGCGCTAGTGTCTACGCGACTTCCAGGTTACAAATTTGAGTAGACAGCATCCAGTCTACTTTTGCAGTGCTCCTATGCATTTGTTAGCTTCGCCGAAAAACACCAATCATATTTGTTTCTTGAATTGTAACAAATAGTATATGTAACTTCTAAAAATGGAATTCCTTTAGTTAGTTTTTTTTAATATATGTAGTGGTCGATGTTTAACAACTAAGCATTTCAGCCACAAACGTATGTCCCACAGCAGATGTGCAAAGACTAGCGACGAATCTAAGCAAAGAGAGCAATTTGAAAGAAATGCAGGATCTTCCCAACGTGCTCCAACATTTCGTTGACGATAATAGTGCTAATAAAAAAATTCTGTCACTATATGAGAAAGTGACCCCATCGCGCAATTTTGCTTAAAACCGCAAAAGTGATTATTAAGAAAACGAAAAAGACGCAAGACGTAGGCTATAAAATGCACATCAATTAAAATATATATATATATATATATATATATATATATATATATATATATAGCGGGCCGCTTTTACAGGGCGCCAAGTGTTTATTAGATTTTACACATTCCTTTTAAATTCCCACCACGCGGAGGGTGCTTAATTGGAACTCTCGGAAAAAACTGGCTTTGCACCTATGCATAAGAATAGAACATCCAACAAAACATATTCATTGCAAAGAACGCTGATTACTTAGTTTTTTCTTAATTATGTCCGTCTTCATGCACAGGGGGTCTGGTTCATTGTTCCGGGATATTAGTAATTGCCATCCCTTTTTATATAAACCATTCCTATTTCTTAGCCTCTAAACATAGTTCTGTTGACCCTGTATCCATTTTAATGTTCCTCTTGTCCGCAAATACCTATCTTTTAAGCAAGAACCATGCAACATCAAGGTGTGTATAAAGTATATTAGCACTGAGCTTAATATAAGATAATGTGGAAGGAAAATGCTGGAACTAACCAGCATAACGTTCGATTTCTTTTATATTTATATACTGTAAACGACTTATTTTTCGCGGGTTGAATATTTCGCGATTTAAGCCAAAGCTGAAGCTTTAGAAATAATTCACAGGTTCTAATTTTCGCGACGCGGTGGGATCTCAATGTAGGTTCCAATGTGTTTTACATTTTTTCCAGAAGTGTTAGCGGAACCTATTTTTTTTTTGTGAATTGTAGGCGATTCGCGAAATGCGCTAAAATTAGGTCGTCTCAAAAATAAAGTCGATTACAGTATACGTATAAAAGAAATCGAACGTTATAAAGGTCGGTTCTCATCATTTTCCTTCCACAAGTTTTATATATATAGTAATATAGTGAACGAAGAGGGGAGAAGGTGAATAATGAATTTATTGCATTAAAGTCAGGGAAAAAGGAAAGAGCTGGCAAAACATTGAGCCAGGAGGGCTCCTAGCCCAATTTTCCGCCAGCTCTCTTTCCCTTTCTCTTTCCCTAACTTTAATGCAATAAATTCGGTAATCACCTTCTCCCCCCTTCGTTCACTATATATATCTATATATATATATATATATTACCATTTTGCGCGGAGGAGGAACTTACCCTATTCTCTTCAGGGGCATGCATTACCAGGAGTCAGTTGTAGACCGGTTGCTGTCTGCTTTAATTCCCAACACCGCATTAACCTATTAATGCGAAAGCATTAACTGCCCCGTGGAGTGAAGCCGGCTTGTCTGTAACCGTTACATTCCCATTAGACAAAAGCACAGAAACGCAGATACTTCGTCACGGAAGCCGGCGGGACGCTCAAGGTCAAAGCGGACGGGTCTCAGAAATAAAATACAAAGAAAAGCACAGCAACGCAGATGTATCGTCACAGAAGCCGTGGAGCCGGCGGGGTTCACCGCGCCTGCGCAGTGGGGGAGCTTGATGTCACCGCCGGAGCGCCGTGTGCAAAAGGAAGACGTGGCGCCTGCTTGTAGGAATGCGCTGCGTGTATGAATGCTTTCGAAATCCTACACGTAAGTAGTCTTAAATGCCTTTAGCGTACGCTATACTTTCTTGAACTTTAGCGCAACTTTAAAAATATCTATACATATAAAAGCGCTAAAATGGACAGGGACAAAAAGAAAAGTCGAGACAACACAAGCGCACTCGCAACTGAATATCATTTTGAAAGAAAAAAAAACATAATATAGGTTGGAAAATGCTTATTTGTCAGAAAAATCCATCAAACCCCTTGATAAAATCAAACTCTTTTCATGAGAGCGCAAAGGAGTGCTCGCGGACGGACTCATTTCCTTTTGCATTAATCTCGAATGCTTCGTGAACTTATCCGCAGATTTCTTCTTTATGTTTTACTAGAATCTTAACATGATACAGAACTGGTGAGCATGGGCGACGACTACAATGGTTGGCAGGATTACTAGATGGGCTTGCTTTTATGACTCCAGCATGTTCGCGTGCACGTTCATTGACACACCTGCCCTTCTGATCATTGTACGCGGAACCGCAAGTCAGCGGTATCTCGTACATCACTACCATGGCACACGCAGCATATTTAATCCCATGTTTAATGCTTGCACTGCTGTTTAATTGGCAGGGAGCTATTGATTCTGTGGCACAGACGTGTCATTTTATCGGGGACTGATAATACCAGTGGAACTTTTTTTTTTTTTTTTTAATTATGGGACATGGCTTGCAAGTAAGAAAGGATTGCAGGTCTCACTTTAGTCTTCTCTCTTGCCTGTTAATTGATTTATCCGTTTGATTTTTTTACCAATCATTCAGCAACCTCAGCCAGGCAGTTTTGTGGAAAATGTGCCTTTTTAGGCGTAAAATTTGTAAATTATAACTGTCTTGCACGGTGTACCAGACAGTTTTAAGGACGCGTCCAGACATCTTAAGGACGCCTCCGTACACGTGTTAGCAATGCCCCTTTTGACTATTTTTGGGTGAGAAGCCTCGAGCGGCAGGACGCCTTTCTTCGGCCTTGGCTCTTACGCAAACATATGTGGCTCCCCAGAAAACGTAGTTTTAGGTCTAGGAACTGCACTGTCCCCACTACAGGCTTTTCATGAGTAAACCTCAAACCATCAGAGCATGAGAAAAACACATCGGGCATCTCAGGTACAACGTCGTCCAGGGTTCACTCTACAATATCGCTAAGCATATGGTAGTCGTCAACGTACCCAAAAATCATCCTGCTGCCGATTCCCAGCCTCTCAGTAATGGCGTTGTCACAATTACTTTAAATAATATGGCACAGCATGGGCGGGACACAAGACCCGATGCGAAGTCTTTCTGTTGGACGTTCATTTCTTCTTGGAAGGAAACATACTTGTGCAATTAATAAAAATATAAAAGCTTGAGAAAAGTGTCCGCACTGATCCTACCGGAGTTCACGAACGACACTCCGCCGTTTAGCTCTGCAATTTCTAACCGCCGAAAAAAGAGTGTCGCGTGAAATAAAGTTAAAAAGAAAAATCTTCCACTTTTAAAAAAAAGCACTACGGGTTTTTTTTAGCGTCTCTCTTCAAAAAGCGTCTCTCTTCAAAAATGCTATAATTGTTTCCGAGTTCGTAACTAAGTAAGGGTCGTGCAACTTCAAAGTCGAGAGATGTTTGGAAAGGAAGCCGGACATGTGGGACTGCCCCAAAATCCCTTCTCCGTTACTATCGCCCTAAAGGGAACACCTATCTTACGCGTCTTGGCAGAAAAGTAAATGTATAAATGAAGTCCCTTAGATAAAAAGAGTCCTTCTCGTAATCTCGCCACTTATTGCAGTCGTTGCCCACTCTCATCAGTTCTGCATGACGTTAAGATTCCAACGAAATATAAAGAAAACGTTGGCCGAGAAGTTTACGAGGCATTCGAGATTAGGGCAAAGGGAAATGAGTGGGTCAGCGAGCCCTCCTTTTCTTTTTTCATGGAAAGAGTTTGATTTTATCAAGTCGTTTCATAGATCGTTGTGACGAATAACCGTTTTACAAAAGCCTATATTATGTGTTTTTCTTAAAGAAACTTCTGTTCGAGCGCGCCTTCTTTTATTTTCACTCTCTTTTGTGCCTGTCGTTTTTGATGCGTTTATATATTTGACTGTGAACCAACTTACGCAAATTTCCACTTTCCTGTAGTTTATTTCTTGTAAAACCGACTCTTTTTTAGTGTTCTCCCACCCACTATCAGTCGGTGTACACCTTAATCAACTTCATCGCAATTACGTGCGGCCGCTCCAGCAATTACGCTTATGCCATTCGACACGGATGCTAGCCAGACGATGCCAACGCTGTCTTCCATAAAACACAGCCTTCCACCGGTCACGCCGAAAGAATCTTCCGAATTCTTCGATCAGAAACTTGGAAGCAGGTGAACAGGTACAGACAGTGCTTAAGGGTCTGTTGCTACGCAAGGGGTGCGGCGCGCGAACTGGCTGAAAGAGACTACAGGGGTCAACTACGGACTGCCGCTCAATACAAAAAAACTTCTTCTGGTATCAGACGAGGCTGACGATTCCCAAGGTCTAATGACTAGGGGAACCAAATCAAAAACAGGCTTCTATCCTTGGAGACGATATACTTCCCCCTAACATCAAGTCTGCACTGCACAAGGAACCCAAGTTCTGTCTAGAGCCCAAGCTTCGACCTATTGCCAAGCTAGCACTCGTAAGAGGGATAGCAGGAAAAGCATATTTCGAAGACAAGGAGAGGTGTGTGGCCGACGGAGTTAATGTTGTTATGATCGGCCACCCAGAGGGCAGGTTCGACTTCCTGGCGGTGCCATCGACCACCCATCGAGTGACCAGAGACTCGGGTTCGGCATTCTGGCGCCGCCGAACATGCCGACCGACGCGGCGTGGGTGGGGTGCGGCTTCCGGGCGACACCGAGCGGGCCACCCGGCACAGCGGGAGCTGACACCCCGCTGAGAAACGGGGGCCCGCTTCCTCGGCCTTCGGACCGGGTGCTAACGAACGACGTAGACAAGTGGAGACGTTTGGGTCTCGGCGTGTGATCGGGAGAGCTGCCTGTTCCCGCGATCTTTTGGGAGACGGGACGAGAGGGATGCTTGGACCGGGGTGTGACCACGTGGGAGGTCCGCGTCCCGGGAGACTGCAGAGACGTCCCGTGGTGACGAAAGTGCCCTTTCCCCTCGCGGGACCTTGGACAGGGACCCCCTCGCCACTTCAAGGAGGCTACATTAGCCGGTGCTCGGACTCGTCAAGAGTCTTCCCTTCTCAGACGCCAAAGCTGAAAGATGACGATGTAAATATTCCTGTATATAAACGTCTTCTCCTCTCAGTGAACGCTCCTCAGTATCTTCGAAGTCCACGACGCTTGGAAGTGGGAGCATGCTCGGCCCGGAATCGTAACAGTGTGCTCTTGCATACTTCGAGTCAAGCTGTGAGGCACCAGAAAACGACGCACATCTTTGACTAGTTTAAGAACCACGACTTAAGAGCGCTTAAGTCTGACAAGAAGGGTGGCTTTGTAGTGGCTTCGAGGGACTTGTTCCATGAGAAGTCTCACCAGGCTTTTCTCAAAAACTTCGAAAAAGTGAGTTAGGGACCACTGACCAAACTTAAGACGCGCGCTAAGGAACTTTGTGGTGAAGTGAAACTTCCAGGTCTAGTTAAATGTGTACAGCCTAGCGAGGGACTCAATTTAGGTCTTTTCTTTTCTGCCATGACGAATAAGACAGGTGTTCCCTTTAGGGCGATTGCAACGGAGAAGGGATCTTGGCAGTCCCACATGTCCGGCTTCCTTGCCAAATATCTCTGAACTTTGGAATTGCGTGACCTTATTTAGTTAGAAACTCGGAAACGATCATTGCATTTTGGAGGGAGACGCTCATCGGCTGCGTGTGCATTTTATTTAGATGTGAAAGATTTTTGTTTTTACTCGATTCCGCGCACCCTTTTTTTCCGCGGTTAGAAAATCCATAGAGCTAAATGGCGAAGTGTCGTTCGTGAACTCCAGTGGGATCAGTGCAGAGAGTTTTCTTGAGCTTTTATCTTTTCATTCATCGCACACGTATGTTTACTTTCAAGAGGACATGTACACATCCCAACACTGTTAGCGCGAACACGAGATCGGCGCATTTTCGCATTTTACTTTTAAATAGTATTAGCGAGCACGAAATTTTATCGCTTACATTATAGAACTAAATGAGCTCTTTCTGTAGCAACAATAACTTGGATCACTTTCCTTGGTTTCAAAGATAAAAACTGAAAAAAACCGGTGATTGCTTGTTCGCGCTAACAGTGTCGTGCCCTGTACATAAAAAAAAAAGGCGTTTGAATCGGGTCTTGTGTCGCGCCGGTGCTGTGCGATATTTTTAAAGTAATTGTGACAATGCCATTGATTGGATCGGCAGCAGGATGAAGATTTTTTAGGTACGTTGACGACTCCCTTGTGTTTAGCGATATGGCAGGGCGATCGCTGAATGACGTTGTACCTGAGATGCTCGACATGCTTTGCTCATACTTCTAAGGTTTGGTCATGAGAAGCCTGTAAAAGGGACACTGCAGTTCCTAGACCTAAAACTACGCTTTCTGGAGGGCCACATATGTTGGGAGTACGAGCCAAGATCAAAGGATGGCATCCTGCCGTTCGAGTTTGCTCACTCAAAATAGTCAAAAAGGGCTCAAGTGTCTAGAGGCGTCCCAATTAAAAAGACCATCAGGAAAAATCCTGATGATCCATCAGAGTGATGGTCTGTCGTATTTTGGGACATTGATGGTCTGATGGCTTATTGGTGAAATGGTTTGATCGTCTGTCGTATTTTGGGACATTAATGGTATGATCGTTTGGTAGTGTGAGGGTCTGTGGTATTTTGGGACATCTGGCGGCCCAATGGCTAGATGGTCTGTTGGTCGAATGGTCGGTATAAATTTCTAATCACGCATACGTACCGGCAGAAGAAAAATATTTCATTACAGTCAGGGATGAACAGTATTTCAAATACAAGTATTTGAAATACGTATTTCAAATACTTTGTGTATATTGCATTTGTATTTAATTACGAATTAGGTAATGTATTTGACGTGTGTATTTAAATACTAAAACGTGGGTATTTCAAATACAATTGTAATAATACAATTTTGTGGGCGAAAATACATCCCTCATATTTATTGTCATTGCCCAGAGCAGGAAGAAAACTACGTTCTGCACCGAATGCAGTGTCTCTCAATCAAGCACAAGCGTTTAGTGACTTTGTGATTACGGTGCAAGTCCAGGGCAAGAATAGTGACGAAATCGACGTTCACAGGCAGACTGGCTAAATAAGTGCCTGTGACAACTTGTGATGCTTTCCAGCCTGACTTCCATCCATATTTTTGCCTGGAACATTCTAAATGCGCGGGTCGTCCATATTTTCGGAACTGGTGCGAGTTGCAACAATAAAACATTTTCTAGCTAGTGCTGCGCGTCTTGGTCGTCTCGGTTCTTTGTTGGTCTATACCAAAATGTAATCGACAAAAAAGGCTGCTTGAAGCTCTGTACTTTTTTCACCTATTACGTCCAAACTGATTACATTTTTTTGTGATTATATTTCTATTACGTTACTAGAGCCTTGCACACTAACTCCCGAGTGTGCGATGCAAAATTAAAATGAGATACCCAAAAACCCGTTGCAGGTGCCCTGAAGTCGCAGACGCAAATTTTTAGGAATGTATTTGGAAAAGTATTTGGAGGAGACCAAATACATTTCGTTGTATTTGTATCTTGTACTTAAATGTTTTTTTGGAAATATAATTAGATTTGTATTTAAATACATTTTTAACGAATTATTTTGTATTTGTATTTCGATACATATTTGCATGTATTTTGCCCATCCCTGATTGCAGTTAAATGTGAATTTTATTCTTTTCCCATTACTATTTAAAAAAAAAAAAAAAAAAAAAAACTTCCGAAGCGTTAGGGTGCTGTTGTGTTGGGTGTTTAGGAGTACGGCGAGCGACGAGGAAACAGGACCAGCCAGGTTGAGGACACGAGCCAGTCTCCCCTTTTATTCCTCGTCTTCTACTTATATAGCTGCAGCCCGTGCGTCTCTCTAAGAGCTTCTAGAACCTCTTCCCCTTCTAATATCTAGAAACCTAGCCGGTCAACAGGTTTCACAGTACGCCCACTCCGCGTGGTTGGAAGGCCTGTAGATGTTGTAGTCAAGGAAGCCGTAGATGTTGTAGGCAAGAAAGCCATGTTATTGGTAGCGAGCAGTGATCCTTCACGTGCGGATTGTGCATGCGTCGCGGCCGGGAATGGGAATTGGAATCAAGTGTCCTCGATTTCTCCTCACAACTCTCCGGTCGGTCTCAACCATGTATGAACGGGGCGCTTCCGAAGGCGACGTGACGTGACCAGTTTGTCTTTGGTCTGAGCCCCACACGCGCTGTCCAATATTCAGTGGCTTAAGTGCGTGTACTCCATGCCTTCTGTCGAAGTTCATTTTCTCTTTGTCCCTGCTCTGTTTTTCCCAATTCTTGAGGAGATCGGGATCCGGAGTTTTTGGATTTAGGCAAGATCTGACTGTAGGGAGTGAGGTCCTTATGCGCCTTCCCATCAGGAGCTCTGCGGGGTTGTAGCCGTTTTCGAGAGGTGTGGCCCCGTACGACTGAAGTGCGCGAGCGATAGGCGTCATCGGTCTTCTTTATACTGCGCTTGATTATTTTGACATCAGACTCTACAAAACCGTTACTTTGCGAAAACTTGGGGCTGGACGTTTTGTGGTGGAAGCCCCAGTCTTGTGAAAACTTGAAAAATTCTGACGGGTCGATCTTTTGAAACTGTGGGCCATTGTCACTGAACACAGTTTCTGGTGTGCCATGCCTGGCGAAGAAAGATTCGAGGTGGTCGATTACGGATGTTGTTGGACAGGTTTGTGAGTGGCGCAACTTCTGGGAATCTAGAATAATAATCGGTGACAAACAAATACCAATTTCCTGCGAGGTAAAACAGCTGCATGCCAACTTGTTGCCACGGTCTTTCAGGAAAAGGTGTTGGCATCAATGGCTCTCGTCTGTTGTTCGTTTCTTGAGTGCACTGCTGACACCCTCGGAAAAGTTTTCTATTTGAGTCGATATGCCAGGCCACCAGACAGACTCGCGTGCACGTGCCAGGCATTTAGCGATGCCTTAATGTCCGTGGTATATTTTACTCAAGATGTCTTCTGTCACGGATTGGGGTACGAGAATCCTTTAGCCTTTCATTTGAAGCCCCTCATTCATAAAAATATCAGTTCGGTATTGCCAAAAGTCATTACACGTTTGATCTACATTGTTCTTGATAGGCCACCCCTCAGCACAGTATCTGGTCAAGAGCTGGCAGGTGACATCTTTTTCTTGCTCCTCCTGGATTTGCTCAAGTTGTTTGTCACTAGCGGGGAGACTAGATTTGATGCCGTGAACGGAAGCGTCGATCTGTTCTTCCAATTCACGACTTGGAACTTCAGCCAGAGGATGTCTGGACAAGACGCCAGCCGCAATGAGGTCTTTACCTGGAACATGTATGATGTCATATGAGCACCTCATCATGCGTTGTTTCATGCGTTGTAGTCTCAGCGGGATATCTTCCAAACTTTTTCTGGAAAAATTGGGACCAGTGGCTTGTGGTCAGTTTCAATGATGACTTCCAATTTTGTGATGAGGTCGCGAAACTTTTCAAAGCTCCAGACCGCAGCCAACCTTTCCTTTTCGATTTGCGCATAGCGCCTCTCTGTGTTGCTGAGGGTTCTTGATGCATAGGTGACTGGACGATACGTGTCGTCACTCTGTTTTTGTCACAGAACTGCGCCAATGCCATAGGATTAGGCGTCTGCCGAGTTCACTGTTATTTGTTTGGGATCAAACAAGGCGAGTATTAGGGTTGAAGCGAGTGTTACTTTCAATGGCGTCAAAAGTCATCTGCTGCTCACAATCGCAGATCCAAGCGTTCTTCGAACTCAAAAGCGCCGTCAGAGGATGTGCTTTTTGGGCTAAATGTGGAATGAATATTCCAAGGTAGTTTATCATTTCCAGAAAACTCTTCAGCTCACTTACATTAGCTGGTGTTTTCATTGCCCTGACTGTTGCGAGCTTGTCGTCATCAGGGTGGACCCCAGTTTGGTCTACGATGTGGCCTAGGAACTTCACTCAGGTTGCCTCAGAAACGCACTTAGAGTCGTTCAGCGTGATTCCTACTTGGTGCAGCCTTGCAAGGACTTCTCTCAGTCTTTTGTTGTGCTCCTCCTTAGAAGAGCCGTAGACGAGGCTGTCGTCCATGTTGCACACGTGGCCCTCAATGTCGCTCAATAGCTGGCTCATCTTCTTCTTGTAAAACTCTGGTACGGACGTGATACCAAATGGAAGCCTTTTGAACATGTCTTTCTCGAAAGACGTGATGAAAGTTATCAGAATCTGCGACTCTAATGCTAGTTGAAACTGCCAGAAGCCGGAATCGGCGTCGAGTTTGGAGAATAGTCTCGCATTCCCCAGCTGTGCGAAAACGTGATCCGTGGTAGGGAGAGGATGAAGTTCTCTCTCAACGTACTTGTTCAATGATGTGAAATCCACGCAGATTCGATAGCTTCCATTTGGTTTCCGCACACTACCATTTAGCAGAGCACCATACAATAAATAAGAGCGTTCACCTGTTCGACGCTGGTTTTCCTTTGGAGTCCACTAACCATCCGAAATCTCTCGAACCACCGGATCCACCGGGTCCAGTCTTCTGACTTTGAGAAGTCAAATTCTTCCGGTGCCTGGCAAGTCAGCAATGAAGTCGCCATCTTGTTTCGAAGAATGGAGATGTTCAGATGGCCCAGCGTGTAGTAATCGTCGGTGGTCTCTGGCTCTACTGCTTCGTCACCTCTTAGGAAGCTTGAACGACGTGTGGTGGGGTGGGAAAGATTCAGTTGGGCTGCCACCATGTTGTGTCGGGTGTTTAGGGGTACGGCGAGCGACGAGGAAACAGGACCAGCCAGGCTGAGGACCCGAGCCAGTCTCCCCTTTTATTCCTCGCCTTCTACTTATATAGCTGCAGCCCGTGCGTCTCTCTAAGAGCTACTAGAACCGTACGGGGGTTTCGGGGGTTCCACGGGGGTTTCGGAAGAACCTTCCGAAATCCCTGTGGAAGCTTGAAGGCAAACTTTTATTTTGGTTATGGCATGTTATTATTTCTATTTGGAAATGATTGAATGTTACATTTTAAACCGCAAAAACAAAACAGATCAAAGAATGCGTTTAATTCACTCGCTACTTTCGAGACTCCACGACGCCTTTCCGCTTTATCGGTGTCCTTTGCGTGGCTTTCAACACTCTGTCCCCATCGCCCATGCTGGGCCTGACGGCGTCGCGTGAGAGCGTGCAATACACTAAGCTCCGCCTGCCCTAGAATATTACCGAATTCGCGGTGTCGTAACGTTGTTTCTCGCAAGCATTTAGTCCACGGTACATGTACGCCTAATAAATGAATTTATATCAAGCAAAGTGCGTTTTTCGGTATATTTCGTGCCACTTATATCGTAAACATGATATACTTGACATACGAAGCGGATGAACAAAATGTTTTACCAACGAACAATAACATAAGTTAAAACAGAACTATATTTGGAAAAACATACCCGAGTCTGTAAAAAGATATCTTCGTTACCTTTCGAGTATCCTAGGACAATTCTTGGGGCGCATTATTACGGATTAAACACCCCGTTATAGAGCCACTCCGCTGCCAGCTTCCCACACCGAATGTAATTCACGCATCCGCGACGACGTGAGATCATTGGCGCCTCCTCTCGGCCACTGCTGGAACCTCCCGAATATAGTCAGGTTCTTTCCACCATCGAAAGATGTCTTGAGAAGCACCATCAGCCTTTTTGCGCTCTGATGGTTTATCGAGATACCCTAATGGTTTTACCCGGGTAACATTAAAACGTTTCGATGATCCGTCAGTCACTGCACAAACGTTTTGACGGTCCCTGAGCTACAAACAGAAGAATTTAATGGTCCATCAGCCATCATCACCAAGTGGTTGATTGCTCATCAGACACAATCAAATAAGCCGGTCGAATCATCAAAGAAGTTTGATTGGCCATCAAGAAGGTCTGTTGGACCGTTAAGGAGGTGTGATGGGCCGCCAAGAAGGTGTGATGGTTCATTAAAAAGGTATGATGGGCCATCGAGAAAGTTTAATGAACCATCAAAAATGTCTTAAGGCCCGTTAACACAGTTGCGACCTCTTAGAGCCTGGTGCCTTTGAGCCTTTCAATATCTCTCACAAGAAGAGGACACACTGGCGCCATCCATTGGATAGCAGTGTAAACTTGGCGGTCCGGCATATTTTCTATTTCTCTCGCGCATTATCCTTTCTTTCTTGGCTCGAAAACCTTTTTGTCAACGTTATGAACAAGCCTTTCTTATAGGTATTACGCACATTTGATCTCGGAAATCCCGGAAAACCTTCGCTCTTGTGAAATGCAGTTCAAGAGTCACCACATAGATGTTGCCAGAGTGACAGTATGTTCTCTCGTCCTAAGATATTTTAAGAGGTTTCAACAAGTCTTGTCTCTCTCGGTCGTACTCGGTTGCAAGAGTGTGAACGGGCCTTTACTTTTGAAGGGGGCCTTCCCATGTCTCTTCCGCCGCCCCGACAGCGGAGCGCCGCGGGGGTTAATTGGAGGCGACGCTGGTTTCGCTTCTTGGCTAATTGGAACAGAACCAACCCTCCTCCTACCCTTTATTATTTTTTGTGTGTGTATAATAACTATGGGTAGCTACTTACTGCCAAGTTTCCTCAATCATCATTCTGAAAAAGAAAAGCCGCCTCTCGAAACGTCAATAAATTTTTACTTGTTTTTGTTCGGTCCATAGATTTTTCTCATATATATATATATATATATATATATATATATATATATATATATATATATATATATATATATATATATATATATATATATATATGTGTACAGGGTGTTTTTTTGTTTATCTGCACCAAATTTTCACAAAAAGAAGAGCTGCGTTAGGGCACTTTTAGTTATGCCATTAGCATACCCGACCTGGCGCCCACTAGAAACAAAGTATTTTTGGCAACTACGTGGCTAATTAACGGAGATCTCTTAATTAACCTTTTAATTATTGTTTTTAGAGGGCCTTTTGCATTTACAAAATTGAAGCCCAACCTTAATATGCTTCAACCCCACAGCGAAATAAAGGCACAAAAACTTTCTGCGCGCGTTTCCGGCTAAATTATTTTATTCCCGCATACTCTTTCAAACCGAAACTGACCAGAACAAGAGCGTGAATGGCGTCGATATCTTCGCCCTCACTTGGCATCACAGCAGTGATGTCACCTGTGATGCAGGCACTGCCGTCAGCTCTATTGCAATAAGTTGCTCTCTCCTTAGTGTTTTGCTTACCGCGGCAGGTGTAAATCACGCTGTCCCAGCGGGCATCGCGACGCTACCCTTTCCTTTCGTTGATATGATAGAAGCTGCTCTCAAGACTTCTGCCAATGGTGCTACAAAGCAACGAACGCTGCGTCACTTGCTCCTTTGTTGTAAAAGACAAAGGTTGGCACCCATATCTTTGGAAGGACGAAGGCTACAAATAACACGGGCGCTGATTCATAGTGCTGTGCCTTTCTTCCTCTGACTGTAGCAGGAAACACATCTGAATGGCGTCGCTCAATGCGACAAGGCTTTCGGTTAAAGAAAAAACAGACATGGTGATCGCATATGTAAATATGGAAAAGAATGCTCGTCATGCTGCGCAACTTTATGCCGCTCAGCACCCAGGTCGCTTCATTCCTGCCCACACTTCCTTTATACGCGTTTTCAACAAGTTTGCATCAAGTGCACGGTGGTGAGTTGGCGAAGACATAAAAATTATGTCCCTAGCCGCGAATTCGAGACTGACGTTCTCGTGTACGTAACAGCTAAGCCTGAAGCAAGCGTGCGCGAAATTACGAGGTCTTCTGGGACAACGATATCTACAGTGTGGAAAGTGCTTGTGAAGCATCGCATGCATCCGTTTCACGTTAGCTTGCACCAAGAGCTACATGACAGTGACTTCCAACGACGACTAGACTTTTGGAATTGGGCCCTGATTGAAATGGAACGGGATCCTGGATTCTTAAAAACAATTATTTGGAGTGTTGAGGCTCAATTCTGCAGAAATTCAACGGTGAACCTCCACAATGCCCATTACTGGGCAAGCGTAAATCCTCTTTGGCTCCGTCAGCACAAACATCAAGTTAGATAGTCTATTAACCTATGGTGTGGAATATTTATCATAAAATCATTGGACCATATTTCTTTGACGGCACACTGAACGGAAAACTATACATGGAGAGAATCCTTGAGGGAGTCGTGGAAGAGTTTATTGCCGGCCTGCCTCTCAGCCTGCTGAGGGAGACGTGGTTTCAACAGGACGGCGCACCAGCGCATTCTTCTTCGCGCGCTCTTCGATTTCTACACCGAAATTTTCCAGAGCAGTGAATTCAACACAGTGGTCCCGTTCTGTGCCCGGCACGATCACCAGATCTGGGATCGTTTGATTTTTTTTCTTTGGGGTTATGTGAAGAATGAAGTCTACGCCACGGAACCCACCAGCGTGGACAACCTCAAACAAAGAATCGTCGCCGCCTGTGCCGCAGTTCAGCCTGAAATGGTCGAGCGCGTGTTGGGTTCCATGCGGAGCTGACTGATGATGTGCGTTTCTGTAGATGGACTCCAATTCGAGCACTTTGCTTTGAACGCAACTGTTTCCAACTGCATAAAGTGGCGAGGGGCGGCAAACGCTGGGTGGCTTATCACCTGCTCAAATCACATTGGTTGCCAAGCTTTTTTTTTTTTAAGTACCAAAATGCGCTAAGCCATATTTTTGCCTGCTTTTCTCGACAAACTAAAAGGTTTCCGAAGAAAGTACTGGTGCTGTGAAAAGTGATAATTTGAGGCTTTAAGTCATACGTCAGCGAGTTGGTAAACTAAATAATACTGAAATAATAAGCAGAGGAACGGACAGTGGAATAAAGGGAGAGCTGGACGGTCAGAGGCACGAAAGCACGAGAGATGCGTTGTTCTGTCTGTCCCTCTGTTTATTCTTTCAGTTTCATTTGAGCTCTATGTGCAGTAAAACTTAGTTCTCAACAGTGCCTTGTTCGAGCTACAATTTAAAAAGCGCCGGTGCCGTGTTCACACTCTGCCGCGCACATCACACGACAACCGTAACGTGAGTCAGGACGCCGGTGCAAGGCTCCTTCCTCATTTATTAAGAGCCCATAACACAAAGAACAAAGAAAGAATATTTTGTTACACGCTGCAATAGTTTAACTGCCAGAGGGGCCGACGAGTGATATTACACAAGCGTGACTACTTTGTTCTTTAAAAAAACCTAGCTAGTTTAATGCATCAAAAAGCAAGAACTTAGAAATAAAGCAGCGGTGACAAATAATAGGTAGCAGAAGTCTCCAGCATTGAAAAAATATTTTTCCCAAATAAAACGCAGGAAGCTCGTCTAACGTTGCCGGCCATTGGTAATGCATGCAACAGCATTCATCGTAGCAACGAAAGCGTCGCGTCGCCCGCAGGTCAAGAGAGGGATATGACACAGCACAGTTGACGCCGACTGCAGACGCATAAATTACACATGCCGCGGTAAGCAAAACAGTGAGGAGAGAGTAGCGTATTGCAAAAGCGCTGACAGCAGTGCCTGCATCATATGTGACGTCACTGCTGTGACGCAAAGCGAAGGCGAAGATATTGACGTCATTGACACTCTTGTGCTGGTCAATTTCGGTTTGAAAGAGAAAAATAATTTAGCCAGAAACGGGCGCAGAAATTATTTGTGCCTTTACTTCGCTGTGGGGTTAGAGCATATTAAGGCTGGGCTTCAATTTCGTAAATGCAATAGGCCCTCTAAAAAGAATAATTAAAAAGTTAATTAAGAAGTCTCCGTTAATTGGTCGCCTAGCTGCACAAAATACTTGGTTCATAGTGGGCGCCAGGTTGGGTATGCTAATGGCATAACTAAAAGTGCCTTAACGCAGCTTTTTTTTTCTTTTTTTTGTTGTTGAAAATATGGTGCAGCTAAAAAAGAAACACCCTGTATATATATATATATATATATATATATATATATATATATATATATATATATATATATATATATATATATATATATATATATATCCCATGAAATGTCAACATATTAATTTGATGCCGTGATGGAAGTACACCAGGAGAAGAAAAACAACTGGAATCAAGGTTTTAATCGTTGATATATTTATCTTTAATATTATGAATGGTAAACTTGAGGCTTGGGCGAGTTGGTACCTACTTCGGGATTAAAAACAAAGCAAAAATACGAGGACCAGACGAAGAAGTAACACGGACGCGGCGCTGCGTCCGTGTTACTTCTTCGTCTGGTCCTCGTCTTTTTGCGCTGTTTTTAATTCCTAAAATTATCAGCTTTTAACCATATTCACGTTTGTGGTGGGCGATTCAGACGAGCCAAATATACTGTTACCCCACATTGCACGTGCGTTTTACAAAAACCTTGCACGTTTCAATCTAACAAAGTCCCCTGTTCGAACTTAACAACAGTTGCCTCTTGATATTGCTGCCCGCAAGACGAGCGAGCTGAGAAGAAATTAGGGCTTTTGGATGGTCAGTCTAGAAACCCACCGGTCCTTGTTTGTGAAGGTCGGACTCGTTGTTCAGTTTGAACTTTGAAGGTGGGGGAAAAGGGGAGAAGGAATAAAGGTTAAATTTTGTGTATCATTTATGTGACAAATGTTCGGAATATAAGGGTGCGTTCGATATCTCGTAGCCTGCTCTTTTGTTTTAACTGTAGCTTTTTTTTTTTTGTAGTTACGCGATGGCGGTAGGCTGCCTTAGACTTTAGGGTGTTTGAGGATTCGTAGAAGCAAAAAAGGTAGATGTGTTTAAGACTTGCTAAAATTACCGCAAAGACCCCTGGCAGCACCGAGTTCTGGGCCAAAACTTGGCTTGCGTCTGGCAGTTTAGGGCATTAAAAAGCCCGAAGAAGTCAAAGTAGTGCCAAACCTGACCTCCCTTGGCAACAGTCTGGGTATTTTGGCCCTAATTCGCCAAACAAGTGCCAAACTTAGGCTTCGCTGCCGGGTAGTTCGGCTGTTATCTGGCATCTTCGGGCCTAAATCGCCTAAAAAATGCCAGATTTAGGCTTACTGCCCGGTAGTTCGGCAGATCTTTGGCATTTTTGGGCCAAAATCGCCAAACTAATGCCAAAGTTAGGCTTCAATTTTTGACAGTTCGGCTGTCACCTGGCACATTCGGGCCAAAATCGCCAGAGATGTGCCAGAGTTAGGCTTACTGCCTTGTAGTTCGGAAGAGCTTTGGCATTTTCGGGCCAAAATCGCCAAAGTTATGCCAAAGTTAGGCTTCACTCTTTCACAGTTTGGCTGTCACCTGGCACATTCGGGCCAAAATCGCCACAGATGTGCCAGAGTTAGGCTTACTACCTTGTAGTTCGGTTGAGATCCGGCATCTTTGGGCCCAAGTCGCCAAACGAGCGCCCAAGTTAGGCTTCCCTTCCCGATAGTTTGCCTGTGATCTGGCAGCTGCGGGCCAAAGTTGCCAAAAAAGTGCCAGAACTAGGCTTACTGCCTTGGAGTTCGGCTGATGAAATATTTGATGTATGCGGGTGGTCTTCATCTTAATTAAATAGAAATCAAGTTTTATTCGGCTGGCAACTTTATGTTATTTTGGGTGTCTCTTGATTTCTGCAGTCCAAAGGTTGGCTGAATGTTTTGACGCGGCTGGAGCAGGCTTTGCAAACGCAAATAAATTGTGCCAGAGGTTGCACTCGCGCGTAGGTACACAAGCCAATATCGGGGCGCGCCGTGAGACTGGTTCGACATTATGGCGCGTTCACACCGGCGATCCGATCTAGTCGCGCCATAACTTTCATCGCAAAAGCGACCATCGCGGGCAAAAAGTGACGGGTTTTGAGCAGTCGCTTGCTGACCCGACTTTTTACGATGCACTCTAGTCGCGGAGAGGCCCAGCCAACCAACGGCGTTCGGAGCGAGAGTTTTTGAGAAGCGACTCGCCAACGAAGGCGTTGGACTCGCTCATCGCGCACGCCAAATTGACCAACTAATTACTTTTATTTATTTTTATTTTTTTTTGCGATGCGATTTAGTTGGATCGCGCGACTGCTTACATCCCCGGTGTGAATCCGCCTTTACAGAAAGTGCTGTCAATTGAGCTAACACTGCACAAGACGGATGTACGCACGTTTCCACAAGAGATATCATTATTAGGCGGCGCATTGCAAAAGCGAGCGTGGCTCTGTGCGTGTCTTGCATTGTGATTGAGCACTGTCAAATCCTAGCGATAACAAAGAGCGGAAACGACCGGGGCTCCGTGGCGCGGCTCCCGCATCACACTTGGGGAATGAAAATAAAATCCTGGAAATTGTACTATTTTAGCGTGTTGATACTTTTTAAACATTAAAAGTGGAGACACAAAAGGGACAATACAGACAGGACAATCTGAGCTTTAAAGGCCGCTGTACAAACGGGACGTTCTACAGAGAAGAACCTTCTCTCCCGAAGCTAGGGGACGGGGAGGGAAAGGGCCATCGTTGGGTGGAAAGAGCGTCTAGAGAATGGGATTAGCCTCGGGGCGAGCCATCCTCTCGAGAGGGAGTGGGGACGGAACAAAGCTGCCGTGGGGGTTCCGGCTAAAAGGTGGAAGAAAGTTAAGCTTGTCAAACGGCGACCTCGGATCCGAGGACGGGCACGTTAGAGAATTTGAAAAAAGCTGCTTGATTAGCCCGACGACCCAGTGCGGTCTACTGGTTCTAGAAGGTGACTCGGATGAAGAAAACTCGTTTTGCTCGAAAACTCTAAAAGCATTCTGGACGTGAACTCTTGCCACAAATAAAAATAACACATGCATGAAAAACTACGAAGGCAACTAAGCTTTCTCCTATGATGGGAGAATGCGTGATCATTACAGGCAGAGTTATGTTGGCGCAACTTGCAAAAAAGAAAGACAAAAAAAAGTTATGTTGGCGCAACGGACAGCGCGCTAGTTTCACGATCAAGCGGGCCTAGCTACGAAACCGGGCTGGTTTTTTTTCTTGTGTTCCTTTTTTTTTATTTCGTTTATTTTTTTTTATTTTCTTTTTGTTTGGTCACGTAACAAAAAAAAAATCACATGAACAGAATTTTTTTTTTGGCCACGTCACCAGATTTTTTTCTTATTTCTCCTTCCCTTCAGTCTTTTTTTTTTTCTTTTTTTCGGTTTACGCTTCTTATCGCAAAGCTCTTTGCACCTATTTCGCGTTAAATTGGCGTTAGCCAAATAATGTTTTTTATGGCAGGGAATTCTGCCGTACGTACCCTATGTTACTATTACCAACCCTGGCTTGCAATATCTGCTATCTAAAGGACTGGACTATGCCCTTGCTCCACGGTACGTTCCAAAACGTGACTTCATAATTGAAATTGAAGAGAAACTCAGACATGTGCACGATGTCACAGGAGCAAATTTCGCGAGAAGCCGCGTTGTCAGTGTTTCGAACAATGTAAAACCGGCCGGGTCAAGTTTAGATCAACAAGAACGCATTGCTCTTAATCAGTTGAAGTCAGACAGCTCCATCGTGATTTTAAAGGCCGACAAAGGAAAAGGAACCGTTGTGCTTGATAGGGATGACTACATGAAGAAGATGTATGAAGTTATAAATGACAGTCGCTATTTCGTGAGGCATGCGCCGCTAAGTCCGAAAGAGAGTTAGCTGACCACCTTCGAGAGCTGAAAAAGAAAGGACGCATCAGTGATGACCTAAACCGTCATCTCTTCTCCTTTGACGCCGCGACACCCAAGATGTATGGACTCCCCAAAATTCACAAACCGGGTTGCCCCCTACGCCCGATTGTATATGTTATTGATTCATCCACTTACAGACTTTTCAAATATCTGGTAATGATTCTGAGCCCTCTTACGGGAAACAATAAGTTTAGCGTCCGGAATTCCCGTGACTTTGTTGAACTTATACGCGCTCAGACCCTGCTACCGCACGAGGCTATGGTATCCTTTGATGTGATTTCATTATTTACGAATGTCCCCAACGCCCTGGCGGTTGATGTCGCCCGTGACCGGTTGTTGGCAGATCAGTCGTTGTCCACTCGCACAACCCTCCTTGTTGAAGACGTTATACTCCTTTTGCGTTTTTGTCTCAACCAGTGTAATCTTAGTTTTAATGGGGACATATATCATCAGGTCAGCGGATGCCCTATGGGGAGTTCAGTTTCCGTAACCGTCTCGAATCTCGTCATGGAATATGTTGAGGAAAGGTAATGTCTGGCATTGATTTCCCCGTTAAGTTCTACCGTCGTTATGTCGATGACACTTTTGTAATGGTTGACAGAGAGAACGTAACTGATTTTCACCGCAATTTGAATAGTGTCCACCCCTCAATTCAGTTCACCTGCGAACATGAAACCGATAGTACCTTGCCGTTTTTATATGTACGTGGCCATAGAACTAGTGAATCTTTCTTTAAGATGGAGACATCCGTATATGGTAAACCATGTGACAGACAAAACTTTCTTGACTACCACTCTCATCACCCTACTCAACACAAAAGCTCAGTTGTAAGATCGTTGCCTCCATCGTTCAGAAACAGTCCCATCTAACTCAACACTTAGCGATCAAGAACTTAGCCATGGGCGGGAGGCTTTGAAGAAACGTAACTACCCCGACCGGTTTATCAATCGCGTTAAGAAACAAATGTCCCGTCGGCGCCCGGATCGAGCCGAACGAACACGTGACGTCGTGTGCATCCCGTACGTTAAGGGGGTTTCGGAGGCATTGGGACGCGCCCTTAGGCCGTTGGGGGTACGAACTGTATACAAACCCTACAGAACAATTGCCAATGTTATCTCCAAGCCAAAAAACCCGGCCCCGCCAGAGGCAGAAAGGGTCGTGATCTACCAGGTGCAGTGCAAGGAATGTGACGCTTCCTACATTGGAGAGACGGAACGAAAAAGAAAAACAAGACTAAAAGAACACGCACGCGATGTCGCCAATTCCACGAACGCCACCCGCTTCAAGTCCGAACTCGTCGTCCATGCATGGACGTCAGGACACCAATTTGACTTTGACAGGGCGAGGGATAAAAGGTGGGGACTGAGAAAGCTGCTGGAATCTTGGTTCATCCCGAACGACAAACGCGGAAGTGATTCATCGCTGGTAAACAAGAACCGTGGCCCCCTGCCGGACGTGTACACAAACTTTATGCCTAAATAGCCGAACTTTTTTGTGCGACTCTCACTCGCTCTGCGCTCTACTGAAGATGCCTCCCGCACGGGAGGCGAAACGTTTAATTAAATTGTTATTTTTGTGATGTGAAGCCGTTTTTGTTATTACATTTATCATGTCTTCGCCCGGCTTCTGGAGTTTATTTGCGCTCCTAATTTCACCGGTACGACAGCCATAGGAGGCCACTGCGAGCGAGTGGGGACAGAAATAATTGAGGCTTATCGGATGGCGACAAGCCCGAAAAACATAACCACCCCGTCCATTTCGCTCTCAAGAAAGGAGATTATCTTTCTGAGGCCCTCAATGGAAGCCGAACGCTGACAGACTAGGCAAGGCGACAAGGTCACCGGCAGAAGCGGCCTTTCCTTTTATGCGTTGTTAATTCCCCTTCGACCTCGCCTTTTGCAAATCCTCCCCACCTGCTTTTGTGTCTTCGTGTGGCTGTCAGCGAGCGCGACAGCCGCTTTAAGCAAATCAAAAGGGTGAAGCGAAACGCGTGACCCAGCGTGACCTCTCTACGTAGGACGCGTAGGACAAAAACGTTTCGACGAAAATTTTTCACGTGACTTTCTCTGTCACGCTGATGGGATCTCTGGGGCTGTCGTTTTCGCCGTTCGCCTAGTTATAGAAATAAGCGGGCCATGTAGGTCCGGTTTTCGAATTGCGCTCTTCAGTGTTCTGTTGCTTTCGTGCGCTGCTGACGCGGCTGTGTTTTTTTCGTCGTAAACGGTCGGAATACGTCCATGCCAATATTTCGGTAACAGCCATTTTTTGCACCGGAGTTCGTGGAATACTTGTGATGTGTTTGCTGGACACGCTTCGACAAAAACTGCTCTTCGCCGGCGACGAGACGTCAGTCCTCGAATCCTCGAATATGTTTGTGGGGTGCCTGAGTTGGATTATGCATCTATCAAGGATTACATGATATCGCTCTTTTATTAGTAAGTGCACTCAAGCATGATTCTGATAGTCGTCCTGCTTTCCTCTCAATCTCCGCGGTTTTCGTGTGATGAGTTTTGCTTGGCATGAGGACAGTGTTAATTGTATTTTATAATTTGCTTTTCGTTTTACAGAGAAGTGTGACCTTTGTAAATATGTTGAGAATACATTGTGTGCAATGATAGTTGTTTAATAAACTTCTTGGAGCGATCGAAAAAAAATTGTTTGTCCGTATAAGTGATTGGATATTCCAAAAATGACATGCAACGTACACATACTTGCACGACGTTCGGCCAATACGAAGCAGACGCATCGTAGAGTTTTCGCACAATATTGCGCGAACGCTAGGCCGGGGCGAAACAGCTGTACGGCAATACCCGTCGGGTATCAAACGGTGGTACAAAACTGGACAGTTGAGCGATATTGGAACCGACTTTCGGCCGGCACTGGCACGATACTGCAAAGTATTGCCGTGCTGCTTGGGAACGGAGGTGATGACATCTTACCATCGTGTTTCCAACGCTTGTTTAATTTATTTCTCTTCTGGGACGCGTGAAAGAGCACTTCTGTGACACACCAGAGATATTCGAAACTTGGGCTGGCCTCTCGGCTTTCTTTGCCACTTTTGGCACTTATTTGGCATTTCAGTGGGTAGCCAGAGAAAAGCCAAACTTCGGCATGCCCCGAATCGACAAATTAAGATTTACTGCGGCAGTTATGGCTCAAGTCTGGCACTTACTTTGGCGCTCCTCTGGCAGACCAGAGAAACGCCAAACTTTGGCACGTCCCAAATACCGAAATTAGGCGTTACTCTGGCAGCTATGGCTGAAGTATGGCACCAACTTTGGCGCTCCTCTGGCGGACCCGAGAAAAGCCAAACCTTGGCACGTCCCAAATACCGAAATTAGGCGTTACTATGGCAGCTATGGCTCAAGTCTGGCACCAACTTTGGCGCTCCTCTGGCGGACCAGAGAAACGCCAAACCTTGGCACGTCCCAAATACCGAAATTAGGCGTTGCTCTGGCAGTTGTGGTTGAAGTATGGCACCAACTTTGGCGCTCCTCTGGCGGACCAGAGAAACGCCAAACCTTGGCATGCCCCGCATTCCCAGATTAGGATTTACTATGGCAGTTATGGCTCAAGTATGGCACCAACTTTGGCACTCCTCTGGCGTACCAGAGAAGAGCCAAACTTTGGCATGCCCTAGTATCGCCCAACTAAGGCTATAGTTAGGCACCGTACTTTGGCACTGATGAGTGCCATGGTGCAAAAACCTAACTGCACCAAAGTTGGGCCCTTATGTTTGCCAGACCTTTGCCCAAGTTGGGCATTCCTCTGGCGTGCTACCTGGGACAAGGGAGACAGGATAGAGAGCTCTATACCAGTGGTGGCCAAGCTGCGGTTCGCGAGCCAATGCGGCTCTTTGCGTGTTAAAGTGCGGCTCGTGGCTCCCTCCGCTACCCTCCCCCCCCCCCCCCACACACACACACACACCCGCCTCCCTCCAGGTCACACGAGCACTTCCCCAAAAAGAGAAATGGAACGCGTTTTAAATCGAATGACAGGTCGCGGTTTGGTAGTCTTGTGCTACTGCTATCTTACATACAGTTGGACTGCTTTTGACTCGAATAGATTGAAAATAGTTCGAATTTCTCTTTACTGCTGTGAAAATCCCCCCCCCCCCCCCCCCTCTATTTCTGCTTATCCTCCTCCATGCGGCTCTTGGACGGTTTCGTGGTTTTGTTTGCGGCTCTTAGGCCGGGTCAACCTGGCCACCCCTGCTCTATACAGTCTCTACGTTCTTCCTCACTTGTCTTTGCACGAATTTTACCAACATGTATAACCACCTAGCCCACCAGACGATTTTAATAGAGTTTCAGACGTCCTTCTTTCTGGGTATCTTCCTTCGACTAAAAATTTTTCTTTGAGTACCGCAGTCTCGGACAACAAAAGATAAAGTGATTAATGACCACTAGCTCTCCCGCACGCGACCATTACCAAGCGAGTGCCCCACTAAATAAACCCGAAATAACAAAAACGTTAACGATATACTGCACTTCGTAAAGATAGTGTCTTTATAGTTTCTAGAATATCCCACTTGGAAGCAAAAATAAAAACTACCCCACCAGACGAAAAAAAAAATAAAAAAATAAAGTGCAGTTTTTTTTGTTTTTTTTTTGTTTCCCGTAAAAATACAATAACTTCCCGTTCCAGTGCCACCGATGCAAGATGGAACGCCGGCGTGCCTTCGCTTCTCCTAAAAGGAACGCGTTCCAGGAACGCCTTTCCGTACAACACTGACCAGAACGGCAGGGCGTATCTTTCCTATTCCCGGCCTCCAGCACGCGTTCTTTGCCTTCCGCCGTACATTGACGGTGCGTGGACGCTCGCAGCTCGCGAGACACCGAAGTGTTATGGAGATCATGGTCACTGACAGAATGAAAACGACGGGAAGGAGTTTCAGTTGTCCTGCGTCCAGCGCTGGCTTCCTTCCTTCGATAACGCAACGGCGTCTCGTGAGCTTGGACGTGGGGCAACTGAAGCACCTTGCGACCGTTCTCATGAACGGCCGGAAGGTCCTTCCGGCTAACTGAAAGACATTCCGCGGTAGATGACACTCACTTCGGTTCCTCTTCAAGGCGGCTATTCAGTATTAAAAACTCCTACGCTTCCTCCCCGTAAGGTACCTCCTTAATTGCCGTGCAAATCGGAGATTCGTCATTGGTTGAAATGTAAGAGCTTTGGCTAGGTGCCGCAAACCGCCATACGATTAAAACAATTCAGCCTTATCCGTCCATCTGCCCATCCATACTTATATTCATACTCCAGGTTAATCGCAACACTTTGACGGTGCTTTTGGACGTCGTTCCTAATAAATAAACCCAGCATAATTTTGCACTATCAGAATAATTAAACTGGAAATCTAACTGGAATTGTTTCCGGAAAACAGAAATCCAGATTGCAGAACAAAATACAATTTCTGAAAACCTTAAATTCACACAGAATCCAGATGGATTTCCAGTTCCTTTATCCAGATAATGAAAGCTTATACTGGGTTTTTCTGTAGGGACGTCGGTTCTCGTTTTCGCTTGTTTGTCTCTCTATTGGGTTTCTGCATTTGTCCCACCCAGAGTTGTAGGCGCTACCGAAAAAAAGTAACGAAATCGTTACTTGGTACTTGCAAAATAAAGGAACGCATTACCGACCGATGTTACGTCAATAGGGAATTGTAGTAGACCGTTTCCGCAGCCCGCTAAGCACCCGGATAGCGCTCCGTAATCCGCCACAAGACCTTGAACTATGCAGACAAGGCAGGGGGCGCGCATGCGCAGGTGCGGCGTTTTCTTCGGGGATACCGTAGCGGAGGAGAGAAACGATATACTACAACTCCCTAATATAAAAGGAACTCGTTACCGTTACCGATAAAAAGTAACGCATTTTACTTTTGTGTTAAGCGCGAAACAGATGTACGACGAAACCGTCCGATCCGACCTCCGATCAGGCAATACGACGGTCGGACGCGGCTTGTTTGGTCGTGTCGCAACGTCGGAACGGCGTTGCATTGTGCGACCGACTGTCCAAAGGTGGTTGCTGTGGTCGGATGGCCGCAGCCAATGACGACGCAGGTAGCGGGAACGTCATGAGGACGACAAATTTTGGGGAGCGGGCTATTCAAGAGCCAGGGATCCGGTTGTGAGTCCCTCTTCTTTTTCTTGGCATTTCCGGGAAGAGGAGGAGAGCCCACGCGCAGCTTTATTCAGCATTCAAAATGGGAGAGGGAACGGGTGCCTGTACTTTCCACTCCACTGCCAAGTAAAGTTGTCACCGCGATTGTAGGAAGTCAGGCAACACGCACTGGTCATGGAACTGGGCGGAGCCGATCGGAACTTCGGGAACTGCGCTCGGTCGGAAGCATATGTCTCGGATAACCGTTTGCGGCGAGTCGGAGCAGCGATCGGACGTCAGATCGGACGTCGGATCGTACGGTTTCGTCGCACATGTGTTTCGCGCTTTACTTGTTATTTATGCGTTGACGGTAACAGCGTATTTTTTTTTTGTTTTTTGGCGAGAGCGTTTTTTGACATTCGGACAAAGGGCGTGGGCCTTGGGGTTTTTCTAAAGTGGAACTTTTTCCGGGATTAAGAGAGGGGCAAGATACTGGAGGTATATGGAACGAGTGTAATAATTAATGACTCGTCACCGATACATCGTTTCAGCTTAAGTGCCGAAGCAGCCGATGCTACGAGCTAATGGGGCCACTTAAGAGGCGTCAAAAACGCAAGTCACTGGGTCTTTAATGTTTATGATTAGTTAAGTGATTATAGAACATGTACTGAAACATGACGAACACCATGAAGGTGCCCTATGGCCGCTGTCTGATTGGTTCCATCAATTCGTAGTGTCGGCTCCGTCTGGACTTTAGATAAAACAAAGTATAAAACAAAGCCGTTTACCACTCCTTGTAACGCCGAATCGGAGCGCAGCTCTTGAGAAGGAGGAGGGAAGGGTACTGGAGGGCCACGTGTTCTCGGGGGGGGGGGGGGGGGGTCACGTGACCTCTGAGGGGAGCACGTGACCTCGGGGTGTCACGTGACTCCCCAGGTCAACTGACCCCCCGGGTCACGTGACCAAAATTTTTCCGCTAGATTTAGCGGGGAAATTTTCCCGCTAGGTTTAGCGGGGAAATTTGCCCATAATGCACCGCGCGGTTACGCCGACGGCGACGCCGCTCAAGCCGGAAACGGGCGCCTAAGAGCTGTGTTGTAAAACACAAAGAAACTTTAACCCCCGAATTCATAGATGTGACTTCAACTGAAGCCGAGCTTCGACTTGCTCAAGTCCGCCTCAACACCAAGTTCGACTTGAAAACGCCCAAGCTGGCTTTTACGTTTCATAGACGCTCCCGCGAACTTCCTTCGTCAAGTCCCGTTCAAGTCGCGAGCGCTCGCGCTGCTCCCCGCCTGGGAGCGAGATTAGGTTGCAATTTTTCTTTTAAAAAGAGTTTCACACGTCAAAAAGAAGTTGCTTCTTAAAATTTTCTTCATGGCATGTCTTTACGAAACGCAAATCGTGAAAGATGCTGTTTCGCAGGTTTCGAAACTAACGTTGTACGCGTTTTCTAGACAAATGCGCTTTTCCGTCTAGCAACGTTGGCTCAATTTGAGCGATGGCTCCTGGCCTGTTTCTTTTCGTTTCGCTCGTTGGCGTCCCTCGCTTGTGGACATATTTGGCGTCATGTGAGTTTCGACGTCTCCTTCATTATGAAAACTCGGGAGAAGCTTGAACTAGGATTCACTGAAGACAAGAAACGAATGCTTATCTGGGTTCAACAAGAATGAAAAGGTATTCGAGTGAGTGGCCGACTCCGGTGCCGTGTCCACACGCCTCAACGAGAAAGTTTAAAATCCTAGTAGGATCTTCCTACGGGACTCTTATAACGAAAAAGCGCTTGTAACTCCCGATGCGGAAGGAAAATGATTACGAATTGAAGCGGTGCTCAAAGCAGGTAAGTGTTTTTACAACATTTCCTTAATGCAAACTATGCGGCGTAGTACTCGGATATGTAAACTGGAAACTATGCGGCCTGGCCTAAGCGCTCTTTCGGCTGTTTTAAACGTTATTTTGTGTTGCTTACATGTTTCTACAAAGGCTTATTTTAATGGGCGCCACTACATAAAGCGTTGGGCGCGGTGCCTGTGCTTTCGGTGATCGAAACCAGTAAGTAGCTACCGGGCATCATAGTTTTCGCAGCTATGTTTACCTCGACGGGCTTTCGCGGGCAAAAACTCAGGCCCGGAACATGTTGTTCATGAAGCGGTGGAACTGTCACTGATGTTTGGTGCGCAGAGGCAGTTTGTTCACCTTTTGTAATCAAGAAAGCTCTCTTTGAAACTGTAATTTTTTCTAATTTCTATTTGATCGTTTCGGCTGTAAATAGTCTCGACGCTGCCACTCTCTCATTTGTGACAGTCATGGATTGAAGTCAAACCATTTTATATGATTTTCAGAAGTCTCCTTCCTAAAGATAATGTCCAGGAGCAGGAGTAGCACCTTAGGAAATATTAGCTTTGTGGTTACATCTTGTATATTTCATATAAGTTCCTTACATAAACTTTTCTTTTTTTTTTAGGAAGGGGACTGCTTTTTCAGCCAGTGAATGCGGTCTGGGCTGGACATAATTTCCAGGCAAGTAAACGAGCATTGTCATGTTGTGCCCCCTGTCCACAGTGATGTGCCCCCCGTCTACAGTGAGTAAGTGTGCTGCTGCAGCCAACAGTGCACTGGTAGGAAGGGGAACCCTCTGTTGAGCAGGAGGAAGACGAAGTAACGAGGACACGAGTAAAGCGCTCAAGCTGTTGAATGCAGCTGCATGTATTCGGTGTCGTAAAAGGGCGCTTTAGGGCTTGGGCGAGTTCCTGTTAAATGTCTATTGAGCATTACAGGTCGGTACCCATTGTCTTCTCATAAATGAGTGACCATGATGCCTGGGAGCACCACATCAGTGTTAGCAATGCTGCAAGCGAGTGGACTAACAGCAGAAAGCATCTCTTCCCGCTGATGTGACTGCAGAAATTTGCTTTTATGGCCTACTGTCGTCTGAATGTGGAAGGCCGCTCATCGCTCTTTCACCTGTGCAACCATGTCTCAGAGCTGCAGTTGCTTCACTGATTGAAAAGTTGTGGCTGCCCAAGTCTGCATGCGACAAACTGTTCCAGAGATCGGTGTGGCATGTTTCAGTATGGCTAGACATTCTACCTGTTCATAAAAACGTATGCCAGACTGTTTCAAGACAACTGTGACACCCTGATCGTGTGTCGAGTTCAGCGACAACCATCAGTTCGTCACTGTACTCTTCAGTGCCGTGTTTATTTGGCTGCTCGAACATCTTTATCTACGGCAGTAAATGTTCGCACCACTGCAATTGTTAATAGGAAGTCATTTATGACCCTAGCCGTTTTTCTTATGACCATGGCCCTCCTCTCGTGTCCTCGTCACATTGTTTTTCTTCTGCACCACACATCTATGAAGCTTGTGACGCACTAGTTTGCATTCACAAGCTGACGACTCGCACAACGTCTAAACTTAGAAATATATAAGCACCCTGGGAAGGCTGTTTAGTGACTATGAAAATTTGCATAAACTTGAAAACCTGATGACTGAATTAAGGTGGTTGGTTGGGTGAGTTGGTAATGATTGAACATGGTTAAATTTGTGCACAAATAGAAAGGAACAGAGGAGAGAGAAGAGACAAGCACAAACTCACAATTCGATGTATTGAAGGAAGAAAAAAGGACAGCCTCCAGTAACAGCTCGAGCCGAGGCCGGAAGAAAAAAGAACAGCCTGCACTAACAGCTCGAGCCGAGGCCGGTGTGACCTCGGCTTGAGCTGTTTCTGCAGGCTGTGCTTGTCTCTTCTCTCTCCTCTGTTCCTTTCTACGTTATTTGTGCACAATTTTAAACTGACGACTGAAATGCACTCAATGTGGACCACTGGGAGATAATTTGTTCACCGGCACAGTTGTTTCCTAGATATAAGCACAAGCTTGCGCTCCTTCCATTTTCCTCAACTGCCAAATGTATGTGCAGCATTTGCTGTAGGCTATACGAGGTTGGTGAGGATGATTTTTTTTTATAATTTAGCATCCCAGCTCTCTGTAAACAAAACTTAGAGTCTTTCAGGGCTTTAGATGCGCAGTGCCACCTCCAGAAAATTATTTTGTGTTTGCCCGTCAGTGCCGCATGTTGGGATATGTATCTAAATAAGCAGCTCTGGTCTGTATGTTTGTTTGTCAAGAGCTTGAGCCATTCCCTTTTTGCAGGTTTTATGTCGGCAGTGTTTCATGATTACAAGACAAACAAGGAGGCTAATGCACAGGCTGCAGCCATTCAAATTCTTTTATTTCGGAAGTGGGACAGCAGTATTGAGGCTCATGCATTTCTGAGGGTGCAGCGAGTAATGAAACGGAAACAGAGGAAGCAATACGTTCCACCATAGTTTTAGCACAGGGTTCACATTAGTTCTAAAGACAATCAAGAAAAGAGAACGGGTGTTTTCATTGGGGAAAGAAACACGCAGGGCACAGCATTCACAAGACATGCCACTTAGGAATCAAGAATCAAAGAGAAAATAACTTGTAAAATAATGAAAAAAAAGCATGATCCCTTAATGATTTAGAAAATCACGAAAATGCAAACAAGACGAGGATGGAGGGAGGTGTACACATGAAATGGATGGTTGCTTTGCATACTCCAGCTTCATCTTTATCTTATTTCCACTGCTTCAGGTTTAGGTCATTATGCCCAAGCAAAGCATAAATCATATCATATTTATTTTCAATTTAGTCATAAACATCAGTTAGACAAAGCATTTCAGTTAGGGATTTTAAAATGACTGTTTGTGATTAATGAACTGTGGCTCACTATGTGCTCAAAAGTTTGAAAATGTGCACTCCGTGCAACATACGTATTATCCCCATTTCATTGGTGCCACGAGGAAGGGGGGTCCTATACAGTAGCACTCTGGCTTTAGTCTGCTTGTTTTTCTACCCCTTCAGGTGGCAGTTGCACTGATCTTCTCAACATTGCCCCCTGGCTCGCATGACTGGCAGAGCAGCAAGGATGGCTCATTCTCCCTAGGTTATGTGATGCTGTGCACGGAGTGATAATTTCAACTACCCGACGAGTATGGTGCCTGGAGCAAGTCTTCGACTGGTGTGTTTAGCGTCCTTTGCTGCCCGTACATCAAAAGTGGTCCGAAAGTGGCAACAAATGACGTCACGGAAGCCGAAGTGTCACGCTGTTGCATGTTGCGATCCTGGCGGTTGGCCATTGAAACGTTAAAGAGCAGCTGCGAGTACCACGAGGCGAACGCGAGTGTCGCTGTCGTCACGGTGTCCCAACTACTGGATGCTGAAGCTTCAGTGGACTGTCGAACTGTAGAGCGACCTGCAGTAGAACAGGCGTCTGCCACATCAACCACCGCTGCTGGGACACCGCCAGGATTGCGACCGGCGACATCATGACACTTGTATGATGCACCGGGCAGAAATTGAGGGATTACTTCTTTGGACACAGTAGACACACCAGTCGGAGATGCATTCCAGGCACCATACCTATCTATACAGTACCACCCTGGCTTCAGTCTGCTTGTTTTTCTTCCCCTTTTAGCTAGCAGTTGCACTGATCTTCTCAACATTATCCCCTGGCTGGTATGACTGGCAGAGCAGCAAGGATTGCTCGTTTTCCCTAGGTTACGTGATGCTGCGCACGGAGTGATGATTTCAACTACCCAGCGAGGCATGGGGATCGTCTTTTTCTTTCAGCAGTGTTGCGAGTCTTTATCTGGGTGGTGTTGTACCTGAATGAGTTACTAAATGTTACGAGTCAGAGAGACAATATATGATGTTTTCAAGAATTTGGCAAATTATCATTCCAACATCTTCATTATGGAGGTTGCATGCAGATAATATGTGCATGGGTGTGAAGTTTAGTGTGAGTGAACGATCATAAAAAAGGTCAACTCATTTTGTCTTGCCTTTATTGCACTGGGAGAATTGTGATGTATTTTTTCTTTCACGAGGCAATAATATTTTGATTGTGGAGTGGACACAAAAGTGTTGTGCCCTCGAATCGAGCTTGGTGCAAACCTGTGCATAGTAATAAATCTTTTGAAGCAAAAAAAAATTAAACCGGTGGCTATTGTTTCATTAGATATTGTTTCGGGGAGAGTTGGTAAGCACTCCTTAGCACAGTGCTAAACAATGCTTTCGGCACATCCATTTGTGAAATGTTGCAGAAATCTTAGGAAAAGAAGGTATGCTTTCTTTCAGCAATGCCCTTCTTCGACAAACTTCATGTAAGATGTAAATCGAGAAGTATGTTTTGTGGTGAACAGCTAGTGCACAAATACAGTAATAAAACACGTCAAAACTTGTTGGAACAAAAAATTGGTGAAGTGTGTGGCATCTGTAAAATGTAGAATCTGTACATGGGGGGGGGGGGGGGGGGGGAGGGGGAGGAATCGGAGTGAGTTTTCAGCAGCTATGTATGACCAATCTTGTTCTAAGCAGCCATTTGACAATTCAGAGATAACTTGAGAACTTGAAATGCATGGTAGTACCAAACTAGAAGGCATTCCTGATTTTCCATATTGATTTTACTGACGCAAGTGGCAAGTTCATACTACACGTCATTTTTTAAACAAGTAATCCAGCACAAACAAGACAAAAGTGAGAATAGCTACTACAATAAAGTGGAGATTTGGGCCAGTTGGTTCATTGCAAACAAAAAGCGCCGAATAAATGAAGGGACACAGACGAAGGGAAACAGGGCAAGGCGCCTTGTCCTGTTTCCCTTTGTCTGTGTCCCTGTATTTTTTCGGCGATTTTGTTTTTAAAAAAAACTGCTAGTATGCATACAGAGAACGTTAGGTCAAGAGCTTGCATCAGTAAACGTGCGTGCACACCGCACATGCTTGCTCAGGTTCTTTGCGCCAGAAGCTCTGGAGGCTTGTTTATTTTCGGTAAACGGGGGAACCTACCTGGGTAGTTTATGCAGGCAACTGCTCTTAAGTTCTCATAAATGTCTGCATAATCGCCACCGGGACCCGGGCTTTTGATACACGCGTGCGTGAACCCGGTTACTCGAAGGAGGCGGAGAATTTCGGGAGCGCCGGGGAAGTGGACGAGTCCGAGCGACAGATGCCTTACGGTGAGACGCGTCACTCTCCCGATTGCACCGCGCGCCGTCCATTGTGAAATGTTGACAGCTAGAAGCATCCTGCCAGCAAACGTCGCAGCGTGATGAGCAACTGTAGCTTGGGTATCAGCGGCAGCCGCCTGTTGTCGCCGTTCGGATCAGGCGGTCAAGTCGCGGCCGAGCAGCTCCCGCGCCGTTGCCGTTCGTTGTCGCACATCCCGGTGGGGTGCATTCGATCACGGAGGAATGGCCGCTTCTCTCGGCGAAAAATACCCGTGACCGAGGGCAACACGGCAATCACAGGACACAAATATTGAACGCGGCGATCCCATATGCGACATCACATCAGCAAGCCGCCATGTTGAAATGACTACGAAGTCGCGTTCAAGGTAGGTCCAACCCAGTCTTGAAATTTGGGCACTTCAAGTTCGCTTCAAGCTCCGTTCAAGATCGGTTCAAGTTAAGGCGCGTTTATGAAGCGCGCTTGCTCGTCGCAAGACGGACTTGAGCAAGTTGAAGCTCGACTTCAGAGCAAGTCACATCTATGAATTCGGGGGTAAGTGTACTTTTTTTAGGTCTAAGGAAGACGCTGTAACGAGTAACGCAACTATGTTACCCGTTAATTGGAATATGTAACGTAAGCACGTTACCCGTTACGCCTGACCCACAAGGACGGCTACACCGCCGACAGCCTCCCGTACGAGATCCGCCTGGAAGGGTGCAAGTTACTTATCGTGGCCCCCGGACGTGCACCGCTCTGTCTTCGCTGTCGCCGTACGGCACACATTCGCCACGATTATTCCGCCCCCAAAGCCACCGGTACGGGCATAAGGCAGAGGAGAAGACTGCGTCAAGACTTATGCCCCGATGGCCTGTGACCGCAAGACGGTCGAACAGACCGACTACATGATGGACGACGCCGAAACGGAGGAGGCTGTCGGTGCTCCCGCCCTGGTCGCACTACCGCTGTCCGAAGGCATCGGGTCAGCTGCCACAGAGGCTATCGGTCAACGGGTCTCGGTGGCTGAGCCAAGCGACTCCGAGCTTGTGCCCCAAGGTGCAGGAGCGAAGGGCGAGAAGACGGAAGAACCACCGGCTCAAGAGCGAGCGCGCACATTGAGCGCACCGAGGGACTGCGACGACGTCAAAGGTAGTCGTGACCCCAAGGCTCCCGTGCCGGAAGCGGACGTTGTGATGAGCTAGGTCGTCAAGAGACTACGAGACTCAACGTCCTCCCCGGGAGACGCTGCCGCAGGGAAAGACGGCAAGCAGCCGTGGCCCGAGATCAAAAAGAGCCGTGTTTTGGTCAAGCCTCGCGCCCCCCCCCCCCCCCCCCCCCCCCCCTCCCCTCCGACGGAACTCATGTGAGCCTCCTTCGGCGAAAAGGGAATGATGCATTTTGACACGGGCACGAGCGATCTTCACGACCCCATTCGATTCGCGGCATGAAACGTCCGTTGCTTCAACTCGCGGAATAAGACACTATCAGCTCCAACGGTTACTAGCTGAAGAAGAAATATATTTTTTCATCCTACAAGAAAAAACAAATGTCCTGACCGTGACATAGAACAAGCGCCACAAAATTTTCTTATTCGTTGCGAAATTTCCGTTAGTCATTTGGTTGGAATGTCGGCGGTTTTTTTCTATTTTTAAAAAGTCTGTACCATTGCGAAACTTGACCGTTGTGACAGACCAGCTAGTGTGGCCGTTTCATGTTGTGTGACTTCATTTTGTCTAATCATGACTGGCGGGTCATTTGCGTCTACGTGCCCAACAAAGTTAATGAAAGAAAAGTTTTTTGTTTTTAATTTTTGGAACAATATTTGCAAAGCTAGAAAGTTGTAGTAATCCTGGAAGACTTTAACTGTGTGCGCAGTCCGGAAGATAGCACATGGATCAGCGAACGCCGCGATAACAGCGCAAAAGTACTGACCCAAGCATTGAATCAACACTTTCTGGAAGATGTTGCACGCACGAGAGCAAGATGAGATAGACTCCAGTTTACTCATTTCCAACGGGCATCGCACTCACGCTAAGATCGCATCTACGTCACCACTGCGGTTATCAGCAGTGTAGCAGGTTACACGATAAAGTCACTTTTCTTTACTGATCGCTGCCTTCGGAGCGTGACGCTGGGTAAAAAGAGACAAGGAAGAAACCGTTTTAAGTGCCAGCTTTGCAAATTGATTAATAATTTGCTGAAGGATGGCAATTTCGCCGAAGCAGATATAGAAATATTGAACAGAATAATTGCGATGCCAGAGAAAGGTATTATCTAGAAAAGTTGGAATATTTTAAAAAGGACGTAAAGCAAGCTGCTGTCGAAAGGCCGTCTTATTTAAATCTTGAGGGGAACAGAGAAGAAAAAGAATGGCACAAGTATTGGCACGAACTTTTCAAAATTGAAAATGCTAATGCGGGCTCAGCGGGAGAGGAAATAAAGAGTGTAATAGCGAAACTAGAAGGCTTCCACCAGGGGCGCTACCGCGGAGCAGTTGTGCGTGCAAGAGCGGAGAAGTTTTTGTTTGGTAAACGGCCAACTCAGCGGGCCTTAGATGAGGAAAATAAATGTGCAATCGCGAAAGAGATCCCAGCAGTTTTCCATAAGGAGAGACGAGTAGTGATCAGAGTTTTATTGAACCTGTGTTTATAGAGTTTATTTGGAAGCGCAAGAAATAGTTTAAACAAATACAGCCCCGAAACGATGTTGAAAGCAACGCCTAGGATTGCTGAAAACATGAAAGAAAGGTTGGAAGAACCAATAACGCTCGAAGAGATTGAATGCGCCATAGATGGTATGGCGTCCCACAAATCGCTTGGAACTGGCGGCTTTAGAGGCGAGTTTTTAAAAACAATTCAAGAGTTCGTCGACCCCTTTTTTTAAAGTTATTCGGGAGACGTACTTTCTCAATGCGTTACCTCCTTCTTCTTTAGAAGCACATACTGTATTGATCTTAAAGACGCCCGATAAGATTCAGGCAAGACGAGTTACCGAAAATCGACCCATTACACTATGTAACGTGGGCTATAAATTTTTTTACGCGAGTTTTGACTAGCAGATTGCAACATGTGGTACGGGAGTTTGTCGGTGAACACCAAACCTGTGGGAATCGTGGACGATCTATATAAACAAATAAACAAATATACATGTCGCGCGTACTATTTTCGAATGTGCTGATAACGAAAGAGGTCAGGTGGCCATAATTCAAGTCGACTTACAGAAAGCATTTGATCGCGTGCAACATGGCTTACTTTGGCTGTTTTAAAACGAGCGAATATTGGGAATGTTATCTTTGAAGGAATTCGTATGGCGTACACCGGGTGTACGACGAAAGTTGTATTGAACAGTTCTTTAACCCCGAAAATATCTGCGTTGGCATCTGTAAGGCAGGGATGACCCTTGTCCCCTTTATGATTTGCTTTTTATTTAGAGCCCTTTTCTTTAAGTGTTATTCAAAACAAGAATGTGCCTGGGTATTTAATAGGCTCGACAGAGACAAATGTTTTGTCTTGTTCGAATGATATTGCGTTGTTTTCTACTGACAAGAAGAGTGTTGTCGAGGCTTTAAGACTGCATGACGTTTCACGATGCAACGGGGGCGCGGTTAACCTAGAAAAAAGCGTTGGCTTATGGCCCGGTTCGTGGACTACAACGCCAGCACAGTTCGAGGGATTTTGATACAGCACGACCCCGTGCGAATACCTAGGGGCTCCGCTGCAGCACTTGAAATGCACAACACCCTACTGCGAGAGTATAGCAGAAGAACTCAAGGGAACAAAATATCTGAGTGGCAGAATCGCAATTTGTCGATTTTTACTCGAGCAACGGTATGTAATGTCTTTTTAGCCGCCAAATTTTGGTATGTGCTCCAAGTAATGTGGTGTACGCGAAGCCGTATTCAGAAGATACATCGAGATTTCACGCTATTTGTATGGTTGAAGGCAAGTGAACCGATGAGCCGTGATAATATTTTTCGCTGTGCATCCAAAGGAAGGGTTGGGCTGGGCCATCGTTTTGTTCAAAAAACAGTGTCTCGTTTTCTTTTTATACACGATCAAAGAAGATCACTGTTGCGGGTTATGTTGCAAACGCGCCTTGCTGAAGCCCTGCCATATTTTGTTGTGGTCGTGGGTCCTCCTGCAAAGTTGGTTGGGTTCATAAAGAAGGTGGTAGATTCTGTTAATTTTTTGGTTGTTAGATTTTTTCTTGAATATTTGCCAACTGTAACGCTCCAAAGATTGACCCGCGATCTTCTGGACGTACTTTTCCCGGTGCCGCTTCACCGGCTGCCGTGCATGGCACGCCCTCTACGAGATGTACTGAAGCGTGTAAAGAAAATACGTGTACCGCCGGCTGTAAAATCATTTGTCTTCCGTCTCCATACTTCCACCTTGCCATTAAAGGTCTGGCTCAAGGAGCGGAGGATGTACTTTCCCTGGGGCGTAAAGTGCCTGCTGTGTTGACAGCCGGAAAGAATTGAGCACGCGTTCTTGCATTGCTGGGACACTGTCTTTTTTGGGGATGTTCTAAAACGGATCCTGAAAAAAGATGTATGCATTGACCAGTACACCATCCGTTTCCTTCCTGTCGAGAAAGAAGAAAACGTGCCTTGTGGGGGCGACCGGTTCATAGCCCAGGGAATGTACAGTCTTTGGAAATCACGCATAGCAGTGCGACACGCCGAAGTTAGGCCAAAGTCGGCACGTTTGTCTTTTGTTGAAGTTGTTTTACAGGTAAAGAGTGTTTTTGAACAAAGTGAGATCCCGGCAGTGTGGATCGGTCTATTAGATGCCTTAATATATATGAAAACATTTTATTGATCACTGCGGCCCCAAGATGAGGCGCGTTGTATTTCAGCCTCAGCTTGTTATGTATCGTTTGAGTGTATTGTGCACAATAAAGAAGAAAAAAAAAGTGTACGTGGCCGAAAGGTTACCGTGCTTGGCTGTCGCGCGGCCGATATGAGTTCGATTCCCGCGAGCAGAATGTTTTTTTTTACCTATACTTTCTACTTGGCGTTCTCGCAAGTTCGAGAACTTTCTTCTCTGATCGAGTTACGAATGTGGCTACAAAAGGTGCTCCGCGTGGCAAGCCGGAGTTAGTCTTGCCCCAACGTTCGATGCTGCTGTTACGCCGCCATCGACGCCCGCGACGAATTATCTTCTCTTTCCTTTTTTTCTTTTGAAAGGGGGGGGAGGGGCAGAACTTAGCGCCATTAAAATTTTAGTTTGTTTCAGTTTTCGTCACCTCATCAATTTTCATTCACGACAATATCAACTTGTATTCCTTTATTCTCCGCTTTTCCATGGGCACTCTAAGTTAGTCTAGCTTCTTCGCATTACTTTACCTCAGACTTTGCTTGAACATCCGATTTCAAAATACAAAACAAGATTTCAAAAAGTAAACTTTGGCGCATAATTTATCTTCAAAACATTCTCACGACTTCACACCATTCCTCGGTGACCTATTTGTGTTTACATCATCATTACTGTTGTCCCGGTTATGTAGTTTTCGCACTCGTTGAGCTAGTCACTACACTACTAAATAAATACCCCGCGGAAATTTTAGTTATTAAATTATTCAATATATTCCGCCTTTAGTTGGGAACTGAGTTATCCTAAAAAGGTTTTCTGGTTGGACTCGGGTGCCCAGAATTCAAAAAATGAAAGAATGCGTAAAAACGACCGAACTATCCTCACGTTGAGACGATGCTGCTTGTACGCGTTAATGTTTGTTGATTTGGCGTGATGGACGCGGAGGATGAAATTATCATCCACATTTTCGTACCGCCAGCCTTACGCCTGTTTCACAAGAGGTAACTCTTGCGCACCCAAGCGTTTCCCACCTGCTGCAATTCTTCCTAAAATTTACTGATTTAGTGGCTTTCGATGACGCCCGCCACCAAGTTTATATTTAAAATATGTGTTCATTTTTACTGCTTAAAACTATTCAACAAAAGTTTAGGTAATTGTTCAACTCCTCCTGACTATTAAACTCTTATATAATGTCCCCCCTAACGAATCCTGAAAAACGTTGTGAAAAGTCTGAAATAAACACCCTGGATATATTATATAAATGAAATTAATTTAACGTAGTAGTACACTGGGACGTGATGCAACTGCCGCATAAGCGATAGTTATAATACTTCGTTTGAGCTTAAGTCCAGAGGCAGCCGACGCTACGAGCTAAAGGGACCAATCAAGCAGAGTCAAGAGCGCAAGTAAACGGGCCTTTTCTGTTTATGATCGGTTCAGCGATGATATATTACGTACAGAAACGCGAACACCATAATGGTGTGACTTTGAACGCTGTTTGATTAGTACTATAAGCTCGTAGCGTCGGCTGCGTCTAGACTTAAAAGGCGAAAGGAGGTATAGGCGATATTGTCGCGTGCGTGACGGAGTTGGCAACGCCCACGCCCACGCAGAGGAATGGAGTTCGAATCCCTCTCGACCTGGATCCTTACTTTTAGTAATTCTGTACAAGTAAGAAATCCCAGCTCATTCTCGACTGTCGTCGAGTGTTCTTCTTCAGAAAATTTCTGAAAGTTCCGAGTGTATGAGAGTAGCGATAACGCGCTGCTGCGGTTCAGTCCCCCATCCGTCGCCGACGCAAGATGTGTGGCACCATTCTCTTTATGTTTGTAGGTCACCTTTGTCATATTGAACGTTTTTTTTTTTGCTCTAAATTCAATTGTTCTTTCTATTGGTGACAACATTGCACCAGACGGAAAGTGGACGTAACTCAACCCGGAAAAAAATTATAAGCCTGAAATACATAAGCTGCCAATCAATCCTTAGATACGCCCTGTATGCAATCCACCGGAAATAATAACAAACGTTTTACGCCCTATACTTACTTGCAACAGAGTTATCTCTGAGGTTACCTAACAATATTGCACTCAAAATCAAATATACTATCTAGACAAATCCGTGCAATGACTTCTGCGAAATTGTTTAGAAGTTTCGATCTTGTTCCTTAGATCACAGTATCACCATGATATAGAAACTGAGAACGATAAAGTTGTCTGTAACAAGGTACTAATATCGGCCAATTGGTACATATCTACGGTGGAAAAGCGCCGAAAAATACACGGACAGACAAAAAGACAACAGAACGGGGCGCCCTGTCCTGTTGTTTTTTGTCTGTCCGTGTATTTTTTCGGCGCTTTTCCACCCTAGATAAAGTTATCAGTATGTTGCAACCACAAGACACTCATTATCTCATATTTTTTCTATCTTTAAAGTTGGTGTTTTTTAAACCCGGCACACACTCCGCTTGGGCGGGAATTCGCAGACGGCCTAAAAGTTAAAAGTGAATACGCCACGTGGAGACAGATAAGTGAACTATAGAAGCGCGTGTCGGAAATGTCTGGCCATGCCAGGGTGAAAGCCATGATTGCTCGCTTGTCACCACTGAAATCTAGGCGCAACCTCTCTCCTACTGCACTGGATATCTTCATTACCTTTTACAGATTCATGGAGTGACTAGCCGTTATTAGAATGACATATATGTACATTATACCTGGCGAAATTTGCTGAATCTTTTGAATTCGCCTATAATAGGAAAGGCGAGATCTATTGTGTCCAGCTCCCTTTTTAGGCATCATGGGCACAACATAACCACTGAGGGAAAACGCCTCTGTACAATGCTTAATTTATGTTCAGCCACACGAAGATTATAAGGTTTCCCATCATACCCTTCACGCAAAAAAAAAAAAAAAACAAAAAAAAACGGCGACACTATTATAGCACAAGTTCACTCTGCCCTCCGGACACAAAGTGTAAACAAGTGATGTCGTTTCTGTTCACGCCGGTTTTTGGACGGCGTTGTACTTAAATTTGTTGTGTGTATGTTTATACATCCTGAACTTAGCCTGCCTCAACGAGCAACTTGGCTCTCAGTTGTAGATGAGCAATTTAGCCAGTGCGGTACAACAGCTAGCCTGGTGGTCTTTAACGTAATCACTCAGTACTTATACACAATCGCACGCCGATGCGATGCTCATCCAGATCGAAACGGGCAAAGGTGGAGATTTAGCCCAGGATCCTCGGGTCCTGCAGCACGAGCTTTCGCTCCATGTGCTCCAAAATGGTGTGCGCTAGCCCGCTCGGCCACCGATCCCCTTACGACGTTTTACTGTTTTACTAATTCCCTTTTTGTTTGCATGGGGCGAGAACGCACAGGGTAGGCTAAAACTACTTCCGCTTGTATCCGTTGACAGGAAGAACTGCTCGTTTCTCTGACCAGATAATACACGCGTCGATGCCCGTACCACTAAAGGTAAACAGTGGAGCGTTTTCGTTTCCTTGCTGCCTCCATCTCGGCGAAGGTAATCCCGAGGCCTAAAGCAAAATGGTAATATATATATATATATATATATATATATATATATATATATATATATATATATACCGGTTTTTTTTTAAGCTTAACAGAATTTTTAAAAAGAAACCATGAAAGCTATGTTAATGCGGTTTGCGCAGGTGAGTTACACGGCCAGGGGGACATAGTATAGGGGGCTAATCGTAAAGATCCGTCGGTTAATTAGTTAAAATTTGTTAATTAACTTTTTAAAAATGAGAAGAGACATATTGTTCTAGTTATAAACTTGCTCAGCGTCATCGAAAACCACTAAATCAGTAATTTTCAGAAAGACTTTGAACGCGTGAGAAGCGTAGTTTTGCACTAAAGTTACCGCTCGTGGAGCAAGTGCAAGGCTGGGGCTAGATAAAAGACGGAAAAATTGCGCGGGCGCCTTATCGCAAACGCTAGCTTTGTACGTGCTCCACGAGTGCTAACTTTAGTGCACTACTACGCTTCTCAAGCGCTCAAAGTCTTTCTGGAAATGACTGATTTAGGGGTTTTCGATGATGCCCAGCAAGTTTCTAAATGGAACTATATGTCTATTTTCATTAATTAAAAAGTTCATTAACGAATTTTAACTAATTAGCGGACTGATTGTTACGATTAGTCTCTTATATTATGTCCCCCTGGCCGTGTAACTCACTTGCGGAGACCGCATTAATCTAGCTCTCATGGTTTTTGAAAAAAAATTATGTTAAACTTAAAAAAAAACACCCGGTATATATATTAAACGAGACTGGCTGGAATGCGTGTTCCAGGTAAACACCCGAAGGTGGCCCGAAATAAGGAACACAAAAGAAATGAATCCCGCGCCATTTTTTTTATTTTTTTTTTTTATTTGAGAAAACAAACTCTTGTATTTGCTAGAGTAATAGCCGCACTTCTTATAACCACTGTCGTTGGGATCTGAGAAAATAGCGATTCCGCGTGGATACGTTATCTCTAGCCCATAAATCGCTAACATCTTTCTGCCGATCACGGTGATTAGCTATCCCGTGCTTCGCGGGAAAGCAGCCCACAGGCCTTGTTCATAAGTGCGACTATTTCTAAAGTAAATACCCGCGTAGGCTGTTTTTTTTTTTTTTTTTTTCAATTTTTGCTTAGTGGTTAGTTTGGAAGTTAGAGGGCCTTTAGACACGAGGCAACTGGTTGATTAGTTATAAAATTAACTGTAGTTCTAATTAACCTCTTAAGTGTTTTTTTTTTCTCAGGGAGCATCTTGGAGTCGGGAAATTGACACTCGGATTCGTTTTAGTCTAGCCATGACGTGCAATTTGGATTAAAATATTCGTAGTGGGAGCTGTTGGGCGAGAAATTTCATTCTCATACACGCCGTTTCAAACCTAAATTGAGGCTGCAAAGAGGGCCCGTGCCACCGAATGCAGATACAGCGAAGAAGGTATATTCATCTGTCAGTCACCCCCCTACACCTTCCCCCTTTATTTAAGAAATTCGTTCTAATTGAACCTGGATACCCCATATAAAACTGTACATTTGTATTTATGCCGTCCAAGTTCACGTTCTTTGTTACCAGGTGCTTGGGGTATTCACGCGAAGGAAGCTCTTTTCAAGACTGAATGTCCTAACTCTTGCCGACGTGAGCATCGAGACACGGGAGCGACTACAAGAGAACCCACTTAGCAATTATGTTAGAACATTATGACTCATTCTATGTGTATAAGACAAGGATAGTGGTTCATTATACCTAGTCTGGGACAACCTAATCAACACAGGGCGTGTTTCGTGCCGAGCATCTCATTATTGCACCGCAATAAAAAAAAAGAACGCAAAAAAACGTTTCCATTACATAATAAAATTATGTGACAATTACCACCACGCTTGTCATATGTGCTTCCGCTGTGTTTCTGTGTAAGGTCGGAACACATTTTGTTATTTTTCTGCCCTCGTAATGTTTTTTTTTTTTTTTTTGGGGGGGGGGATTTTATAAAGTAAATCTGCGGCGGACAGACCACGAATTTCGCCCGGCATTATTCGCTCTGCACGCGGCGCTAGTGCGCGTACACAGTGAGTGTTGCGCCGCGTGCAAAGTTTACGCGCCGGAAGGCGAATGTTCGTCCTTTGTTCACCGCACACATTTGTTTAAGTGCCTCTTCTATAGTTCTCTACGGTCAAGCTATCGCACAGAAACTTATAAATGTGCACGCTGTTGGGCGCTGTTTAAGCGTATATTAACATATTTTACATTTTTCCTTTACAGTGTGGCGGCCTGCGGCCATGGCAGAGTTGTAGGACTGAAAACGCCGATTACGGTAAGATACACTTCCAACAACAACAAAAAAGAGCTGTATTTAAAGCTTTGTCCTATAAATATCAAACGGCACTTTCAAGAAAAAAAAAACTGCACGGATAACATTAGTTGTTTTATCAAACCATACTCTAGTATCAAACGTGAATAATCGGGTGACACCTTCATACATTCCTCATACAATCTTGAGATCGGCCTTTTTTTGTGTAAATTGGTTATGATTTGAACCTATTTACACAAAAATATCGAATTTTGGGAAAAACTCAAACCCTAGCCAGTTAACGCATTATTAATATGTTATACGGCTGGCACCTAAACATACCCGGTTAGGTGCCAGCACCGAAGTCAAGAGGTCGACTTCGACTACTAGCCGAACAATGACATAACGCTGGTCTCCTGTCTGTGTTGAAACTAGCGCCAGCCGAACCTTTTTCTCGAGTGTCTCCCTGTTACCCCCGGCGTGGGTAAAACATTACCTGTTCAAACATACAGTTGCGCACTGCTCCGTAAAACAAACGCGCCAGCTTTGTCGAAAAAAAAAAAAGCGGGCCAAACAAAAATAGCAATAGGCTACACAGGCGTGCTTAGTTTGCGCGCTGCTCCCTTCGGCGCTGTCTATAGAGTGTCCAGATTTAAAAGAGGGAGCAACTAAAGCTATGAAGAGTTTACAACCTAATGGCGGATGTCTCCTGAAGGGCAAATTTATCGCAAGTGCGCATGCACTGCGCTCTCATGGATCAAGAACAAAAGCGGACGATCAAAGTAGTCGTCACCTCCTCGCAGCTTGTATGGCAAACGCGGCTCATTAAACCACATCACACCGATTGAGCAGTTGGAAGTACTCTGCAACCAAGGCACACTGCGGCGCTGCCGCGTTTCCATTGTTTTCGCTTTCCGCACGCTGTCTACGGCGTCTCACAGTGCAACCGCCTCTGAGAACTTAGCATCTGCAGGGCCGTGCTGCAGAGGATCAGGCCCAAAAATAAGACATCAGCACTCGATCATGCGCTTACCGTGCATGCGAGAAGGCTGTTAGTTAAGCCGTTGGTGCTGCACCTAACGAGGGGTTGCTTCTAGGTCCTCGAACGAGCGGGTGAGGCTCTACAGGAAACTCTGGAATCTTACGGCGGCAGAGGATTTCTCTGCAAGTGCCGCGTGCGGGCCGTGCAAGCGATAATCCTCGGCAGTCTACTTCTGCCAGCCTTTTAGACTACTCGCTAAACAGCTCACAGACAGCCAACAAGCGGGCGCACACATCGACCAGGGCCTGCCAGACTAGTGCCGCTCTGCGCGGAAGGAAGTATAGCAGGCACGAAGCCGCCGGCGGACCCTAGCGAAACCACATCCAGCGAATTCGACAAAGCTGACACGGGCATCATTTGAGCCATCCAGCCTACGCATCTGTGCCCATTCTTTGAACTGCCACATCACATTCTCTGTTACCACTGCCATTGCAACGCCAATACAACAAAGGAGCGATTTTCTTTTTTTTTTCTTTTGTGTGTGAACCACTCGAAGTCACAAAACGTCAAATTCTATGAGAGTACATGAGTCACTTACCGATTCTGCGAAAAGAACCGTCGTGTGGCCCGGAAAATTATGAGGCGATGAGTACGAAAAATGAAAAGGATCTAGTTATCGAAACGTTTGACGCAAAAAACAAAATATGTTCAACAATGAAAGTAAGGTTGGTACGAATTTCGCGGACCATACAATTAGAACGGAAGTCGTGTTTCCTGAGATGTTTCTGCTGTACGAGGCTTACACGTGAGAAATAAACGCTTTTTTTTGTCTGAAACTGCGAGCCGGTTTTACAAAACAACTCGGAATGAAATCATATTGCTCCCTGGCGCATGAGCACCCACCACGACGGGTGCTCGATTGAAGACTTGTGTACCACATATTTAGAAATACCAGGCGCTATCCTCCTGCATATTCGAGCGTTTACGTCTTCTTACTTCTTCTATGTGGGCGTTTGAGACAAAAAAACTTGCCTCCAATAAATAAAATTTGCACCATGAGCACGCGCACAGACTCACTTAGACTTGTACGGGAGTCATTACTTGTAAACAACTTACTTGTAATCGATTATGTTTTCAAGTAATTTTGTATTCGGTTCATTTCTTCTATTATGTAGAACTCAAACGAGTAATCTCATTACTTTTGAAATTAGTAAAATCACTCTAAACCGTTGCTAAAGAACCCCCCCCCCCTCCCCCCCTTCTACGGCTTCCCGGTTTACGACTCAAAAACTAAGTCACCACATTCTGAGCTTATAATGCTACGATAAGTTCGCTTTATCAGCCTCTAAACCCTGGCAACCATTAAGAATAAAACCACTGACACTGTGCTGTACAAATGAAAGTCAGGCGTTTTCTCTGGACAGTTCACAGAGTAGTTTGTTGTGTTTCGAGCAGGGACTGGGAGGTCAAGTTCGAGTTCTTTACAGAAGCGTTTCAATGGGAACTTAGATGGTCAATGCGGAATATTTGCATTTATTAACTCTTCGATCCAAATCCGTCTAAAACCATATCTGTACTCGTCTGCCGCCGAGATGACTAAATCCAGATAATGTAAATGCTAAGCTGTGACAAAAAATGTAAGCTCTTTGTCATGCGCGTGTTAAAGGCGGACGCAGAGACTCGATATTCAGCAAGACTTTCCTCCCTCTCATGTCTTCGAGCGAGGGAAGCGAAAGATCTAAGAAAGTCGAACAAGAGTCAGCGCGCGCCGTTCGGGTGGTGGCGTGGTTCATTGTGCGAGCACCTTAATGACGATAAGCCAGCAGAAAAGGGGCCCCCTCAATGGACACATCATAATCTGTGCGCTGGAGGATTAGCGAAAGAAACTTCCAGGACCAGGAAACGAGAATCAAGTTTGTTTCTCGGAACTGCGCGGTACGTCTTCATCTCCGTGCCTCTTTGATCGCCACAATTTTAAATCTACATTTAATGACTTTTTTCTTTTAGAGCGCAGCTCTTAGGGGCCCGTTTCCGGCTTGAGCGGCGTCGGCTTCGCCGTCGGCGTCGGCGTCGCCGTCGGCGTCGGCGTCGCCGTCGCCGTCGGCGTAACCGCGAGGTCACGTGACCCCCCCCCCCACGAGGTCACGTGACCCCCTGAGGTCACGTGACCCCCTTGAGGTCACGTGACCTCAAGGAGTCACCTGTCCCTCAGTACTCTTCCATCTACCTCCTCAAGAGCTGCGCTCCAACCGGCGTTACAGGGAATTGTAAACGGCAATCATTTTTTTTTTTTAAGTAAATGCTGCCCTTTGTTGGAAGCTGGAATCGGAGTGTATTTTTATGAAAATATCAGGGCCACAAGGAAGGAAGAGTAAAGAAGCTTCTCTTTACGAACCTCGGGGGGAAAGTTAAACTGCAGATAAGCCACAATGTGTACGAAGGATGCGGTGGGAGAACTCAAACACTGACACGCCGCTGCACCTAGGAAGCAGGATTTAACTCCCTTTCCCCGGAGGCCGTGGCTTACTTCGCTCGAACATGCAATCAAATCTTTTCATATTCACAACTTTAGAAGCGGCGGCTGCTTGGGGCTGAGCATACGCAGAGGATGTTTTCCGAAATCGGAGATATATTCTCGATAAAAAAAAAAATGAAGGACTAAAAAACAAGAAGTCGCTTCCAGTCGTATTTAGAAACGCCCCCCCCCCCCCCTTTCCCCCGAAAAAAAGAAAGAAAAGAAAAAAAAAAAGAAAATTGGTTAAAGGGAACAAAGATATACCAGTGCACGGCTCGCTGCGTAAAAACCTGCACTGACTCCAACGGGAACGTTCGCGGAACTTGAACCCACCGAGATTGTACAGAGCACAAATAGCAACACGGCACAAGACCAGAACGCTAGCGAGACAGCTGAGACGATCGCGAGGGAATGGGACAGAGCAGGAACTAAAGTACCTGCTGCGACTGCGACAGGCCCACATGGCACAGGAATGAGTCAAGACACTAGGAACAAAAAGCAAATTAAAGTTAATACAGTCAACTGATCAAATAATATTGGGGGGAGAGGTACCCAATGATTGGAGAGTAAACAGAATGAGATCGCTATACAAAGGCAAGGAAAATAAGGATAGCATAACATCATACCGCCCAGTTGCAGTAACTTCGGTCCTCTACAGACTAGCGATGCAGGTAGTAAAAAGAAGATTGGAAGAATGGGCCGAAAACATTTTAGGTGAGCTGCAGAACGGGTTCCGAAGAGATAGAAGATTGGATGATAACTTATTCATCATCACTCAGTGTATAGACGTGGCACGAACGGAAAATAAACCGTTGCGGATAGCATTTCTAGACATTAAAGAGGCGTACGACGATGTGAGTCAGGAGAACTTTGGCTACTGCTGAGAGAGTATGATTTAGATGCACACTTGATTAGGCTTTTAAGCAGAAATTACAGAACCGTGGGGGCAGAAATAAAAAGAGGACTCAGGCAGGGTTGTACTTTATCACCTCGACTTTCATTATATATTTATTCATTCATTTATTTCACCTTTAGGGCCCGTTAAGGGCATTACATAAGGGGGGGGGGGGCGTAATTAGAATTTGAACAATATAAAAGCCAAAACACAAGCATGATACAATGGGGGAACTCGAAGTGATTATACAAAATTGAAGGTAATGACAAGAAAGGTGTAGTTTTATTGCAGAGGAGAAATCAACAGGGTCCAAGATGGTGACAATGGAGGATGGAAGACTGTTCCAGTCGCTGATGGCTTGAGGAATAAATGACCGATTGAAAGCGTTAGTAGAGCCAGATATGCGTTAGATGGTGTAGACGTTGTTGAGGCGAGATGTTCGGTCGGGGGGTAAGAACAAAGTGGTTTGGAGGTCTGGAATGTGGTAGTAGATTTTAAGAATAAGGCATAGCTGAGAGACTTTCCTGCAAAGCTGCAAAGAAAACTTGGTTGAGGTTTTAGCGCTGAGACACTGAAAGAAAGTCATAAGTGAATGAAATGACGCGAGCAGCTCTGTTCTGAACTTTCTCTTGGGTATTGATGAGGTATAGTTGATGGGGATTCAAGATGGTTGAGGCATATTCTAATTTTAGTCTGACGTACGTGTCAAAGGCCAGCTTACGGACAAAAGGTGGAGCGCTTTTTATGTTACGTCTGATTAGTCCAAGAGTTCTAGATGAATCGGCAGTAATGGCTTCGATGTGGTTATTCCAGAAAAGGTCAGATGTTAGTCTTACACGGTCTCAATCAGATCGGACTCCAAGAAGTAATTGAATGACAGGGTGGTTTTTTTTCCTGGTGAAGTGAATTAGTTTGCATTTTGACTTCTTTAATGACATCATCCACTCTTTGCACCAATTGCTAATTTTATCTACATCTTCCTGAAGCTTGGTATTACTTTGGACACAAGTTATTTTGTTATAGATGACGCAGTCGTCGGCAAAAGGCGTATTTTTGAAGAAATCTCAGTGGGAATTTCATTAATAAATATTTTAAAAAGTAAGGGGCCAAGGACGGGCCCCTGGGGAACACCAGAAGATACATTTATTAAGGATGATTCATGATCATTAATGGACGTGAGCTGTACACGGGAAAGAAGAAAGTCATGAATCCACGCAAACGTTAATTGGTCGGGGCAAAGTGATGATAACTTAGAAGGAAGGCGTTGATGGGGGACGCGGTCGAACGCTTTAGAAAAATCAAGAAAAACTGAGTCAGTCTGGACACGACAATCAAGGTTAGTGTGCAAATCATGGATGAAGTCGCAGAGTTGTGTTTTTCAGGAAAGTCCCCTTTGAAAACCGTGCTGCTGTTTAAAGAAAAAATAATGTGATGATAGGTGCCTCATTATATTGGAGCACAGGAGATGCTCAGGTAGTTTCCATGAAATGGAAGTCAAAGAAATGGGGCGATAATCAGATGCGGAAGAGCAGCTGCCCTGTTTAAATACTGGGATAACCATTCCCACCTTCCAGTAAGATGGAAAGCAGCTTTGAGATAGGGATTGATTAAAGATGAGTTTGAAATACTCACTAAAAATAACACTGGTGCTTTTTAAAATTTTAGAGTTGATTTAGTCGGTTCCAGCGGACGAAGTACGTTTTAGTTTATCAATCAATTTTTAATACCGGCGGAGTTAACGTTAATAGGATACATGCGCTCGTAAAGCTTTTCAGGGAGAGTGGGGACAGAGTCCAAGCACTCTTTAGTAAACACTGATGAAAAGTATTCGTTAAAAACCCTAGGGCAGTCACTCTCCGCAATGGGGTCGCCGTTAGCGTGAGTAAGATGGATGGTAGAGGTGTCATTCTTTGGCGACATCAACTTCCAAAAGTTTCTAGGATTACTACGGAGTATGGCAGGTAAGTCATTATAAAAAAACTTTCTGTTTGACAATCTAAGGTTACGGTATATGTATGTAGGGCGGAATTATAAGCATCCCAGGCCTGTGTCGTACCAACACGTTTAGCTTTTGCAGAGAGTCTTTTTTTCTTGTTACTTAAGGAGAGCAGCGTTTTGGTAAACCATGGCTTAGCTGAGTCGGTGCGAATACAAACAGTGGGAACAAAAATATTTACGAGATTATTTATTGGAGTTTTAAATAACACCCAATTTTCCTGCACTGACCTACGATAACAATTCGCATTAAAGTGGTCGAAAAAAGTGGTCAGCTAACGGTTTACTGATTCATAGTCGGCCTTCTTGCAATCGTGATTGAGTTTGCAAATGGGATGTTTCACGAGAACGGGTAGTGACAGGTCAATATGCAGAAGCTTATGATCGCTGAGTCCGTCACAGTAGTGGATAGATTTGACAAGATTAGGTGATGCTGTTAGTATCAAGTCGAGAATGTTATCTGACCAAGTAGGTTTGTCAACTACCTGTGTAAAGTTTAAAGTGAGACGGATATCGAGAAACAGGTTAGCTGCAGAGCTTCCCGATGATAGGTTTGACCAGTTTAAAAAGGGAAGATCGAAGTCACCAAATAATACGATATCGGCTTTTGGAAACGATTTTTCCATCAAGCAGGAATGAGTATAGTTCAGTATGAAATCATGAAGCACAATCAGGTGGCCTATAACAGACACCAAGAACGACTTTACTAAATGATGTACAAATGGATATGCATAACAAGTCTAAGCCATGATTCATTAAACAGATGTCTGAAGAAGAAAATGGTCTTTTTATGGCAATGAGCACACCGCTTCCCCGTCTGCCGAGCCGATCAAGCCGGAATATGTTATAGTTAAGATGAGTCGGAAAATACCTGAGTATACCTGAGTAGAATAGGAAAGAAATTACAAGAGTGTAATTCAGGTTTAGATGTGTCATATGGAGAGAGGGGGAAAAGTAAACCAAGTTATACCAGGAACTTTCGACGCAGACGACATTGTACTGTTGGCAAATAGCCGGGATACGTTGGAGGAGCTGATTAAGATCTGTGGAAAGAAAGGAGGCTCTCTGGGTCTAAAATGCATTAGTGACAAGTCTGGAATAATGGCCTATAACGATGAGAAGGGGAACCCACTGAAAATCAAGACGTTTTAGTAAAACACGTAGAGAGGTATAAATAGCTAGGAGTATGGCTGAATGAGGCAAAACAATGCTTAGAACAGGAAGAAAATATGCTAAAGAAAGGAAAAAATGAATGCAGTCAATTATGAAGCACAAGTGACTATAGAATTACAATATATATGAAGTTGTTCGAGGAATATGGAAAGGAATCATGGTAACGGGGTTGTCTTTTGGCAATGTGGTATTATGCACGAAATCTCAAGCCAGTCGAGCTTAGAGACCCGGCAGAGGAGCTTGGGCAGACTGGCACTGGGGGCGCATGGGAATACACCAAAGGAAGGAGTGTAGGGAAACATGGGCTGGGCACCTTTTCGAGGCTAGAGAAGCGATCATTAAGTTTAAATTCGAACAAAAACTGGGCACAATTAAGGATCCTCGATGGGCGAGAAAGGTATATAAGCATCTGTACATGAAAAGTTTGAATACTAAATGGCCAAACCGAACCCAAAAACTAAAATTAAAATACCAAACGTCGAGTGTGGATTAAGAACGGACAACCTCTGTGTAAAAAAAAAAAAAAAAGCAAAAGAAGCCGAGAGAAAAAAATGGAAGGAAAGAATGCAGGGAAAATACCCTTTAACTATGTATAGCGGCTCAAACACAGAAAATAAGGAAGGAACATTGGTACGATAATTCACGGGGGAGCTCGTTGCTATTCGTAGGCTATAACAGGAGTATTGGGGACTAGGATATATAGGACAAAGAATGATGAAATGGATACGCGGTGCGCCGTATGCCAAGGGGAAGACAAGACTATAGAACATGTGGTGTTGAGGTGCACAGGCTTGCACCCGCAATTCCGGAAAAAGGGGGGGGGGGGGGGGCGCAGATTTGGCCGGAACTCTGGGGTTTGCAGACGAAAATGGAAGAATGGATAATACGTGCATTTTAATAACAAAGAGAAGAGTGGAAGACTGGCGGAATTCACCTAGAAAGAATCGAATGACGACACAACCTAAATAGAAAACTAAAGATGAAAAAAAAAAAAAAAAGTTACTACTCTTCTATTTTTTCTGCAGCAAATGGTCGCACCAATGTTATGTGGAAACATCTAGGTTTTTGGGTTAAAAGTGCTCCCGTGTCAAACGCCGTTTAAACGTTACTCTACAAAGGTGTTTACTTAACCGGTCAAGACTTAGAAAAATTTTTTAATGATCATTATGTCGATGGTTCCAACCCCTGCAAATATGTTCAGCAAAGGAACTGCATTTCTATTTTTAGGGACAAATACCAGCACAGAAGTCAGTAATGTGATAATGTAGCTAAAATAGTGCAAGTTGTGATGTTGATGAACTACAAATTCGGTCCAATTAAATATTTCATCGATATAATCGCTCAAGTTTTAACGTATATATTGAATATTTCTATTGAAGCCGAATTATTTTCTACACGAATGAAGGTAGCAAAAGTCTACGTTTTATATAAAAGGATATAAAATCAGCTAGGTACACTCTTGGTTAAATCCTGGCTAAAATGCACGCATATAGGGAGGAAAGCGGGTCATAATTGGTTTAGGTGTCTCAACCTGTGCGGCTCGTTGTTATGAGGCCCAGATTCAACGGGCCCGTTATCACGCGGATCAAGTTTATGCGGCCTGAATTTACCGGGCCCTTCCGACATGCTTGACAATTTTATGCGGTATTTGGGATCAGTATTTTCCTGGCTAAAAGCGGCGAACGGTTATACGGCCTAAAATTAAAATTGCGGCGAAATGATACAAAACCATTTTTGCGTCAATCTGCGCAGACTCGGAGGCATAGACAGCCGGCATGATACTCCAACCAACTGTTTCCTGAACTGGAACACAAGATACAGCAACACAACACACTTCACCAAAGGGAAATCGAACTCGCGCCCGCGAAGTGAGAATCAGACACCATAGCCACCACACCACAGCCGCACAAATACAATGCATGCGTTGTCGTATGCTTATATACACACGAACGGCTTGGAAAGCCCATCGACCGACGGAGGGAATGTTTACATCGGTTTGATAAGTGCCTATCCAATGGGAGAAATTACAATTGCATTTCGGAATATTTGCCGTCTATACCCATCTCGATGCAGTATTTTAACGTTCGGCACAATGCTTCCGGGGTCCTTCTGCGTAAGCAGCGCATGAAAGAACACCGAACTTTGTTCCTAACTTGCTAGAACAGCAAAACAGGTCCAATTGCATCCTCTAAAAGAAAGGCTTGGGCTCAAGTGGCAGGCCCACTGTAAACATGTTTCGCTCGCCTCCATACATGGACAAAGTTGCCCAACATCGTCCGCAACGTAAAAGGGAACAGCGCCGCTCATACATTCATCTGGCTCGCCCCAAACTCCCACTTATCGAACTTTGCTTACTTACGTCTTGCACGAGTGGTGTTGCGAAAGAGCATTACCACAGTAAATAGACAGTGAAAGACTGACAGAAGTGTAGTCTTACAAAATATAAACCGTTTCCTGGCACGTCCCTTACGCTTCCGGGCAGAAGAAACAACCGCGGAATCGGAACGTAGCCCAACGCACAAACCACCCTCTTCTGCGGGCTTTCCGGATAACTGTATATATAACCGCTTGTGCACGGGCGCCCTTCCCTTAACGAGCGACCTGTCCCCATTATCGCGCAAGATTATGCCAGCTGAATTGACCATATTTTAAAAAGTATACCATTAAAGTTATAACTGTGCCACAAGGACGTTTTCGTCATTCCATTGTTGCTGCTCCAGAAATTCAAAATGTGAGCTTATTAAATGCCCAAGTGTAACATTATATAGAGCCAAATAACTAGCGCCCTAAAGTATGAGATCTGTCTAAGGCCTGCAGCTTTAGGCACATGCACGATTATCGTGAACACGATTTTTCAATTTCTGCTAACAGCATCAATGAATTACATTATCAGAACTTGTCAGGAATTATGCATTATTAGCTTGCATGGCACCAAAAAGAGCAGCTGATTTCAAGGGAAAAATAATTTCCTACAACTAGCACGCCCGGCATATCCCATTTTTCTTTCAAGCGCAATAAACTATATGCTGAATTAAAGATTTGGTTTGGGCTAGTTGGTTCATTTCGATCCAGAAGATATAAAAGCGAAAAAAAGAAAAAAACAAGGTCCAGGAAGAGACACACAAAACAGACTCCCGCTAACTTTTAATTGATTTATTCAAATCAGTCAAACCCAGCGCGCATGCGTGAACAGACTTGTCTCTTGCCAACCCATTGCGATAAAAGCATCCCGTAAACGCAATCGACTATCGCGCTGGGCTTGACTGTCTTGAATAAACCAATTGAAAGTTAGTACCAGTCCGCGTTGTTTCTCTTCTCGTCCTTTTGTTGTTTTTTCTTTTTTTGTTTTTGCTTTTAAAGTTTTTAGAGCACTAAACTATTAAGTGAAGTAATTGCTAGCACAGCCCACACAGTGTCTTGAATGATGTAAAATCCATTTATTGAAATTCAAAGGAACAAACACATTAGGAACTCACAGTATTATCGCGGTTGGCCCTTTTTTGTTGTACAGAGCATGAAAAAGATGCACCCAAGCATTTTCCAGCAAAGAATATATTGAGATCAAGAAATTCTGCATTCCTAAGAACAATATTTATTTATGTTCAATAAAGTACTCATTACTCTTTTTACTGAAATAAATTATATAACGTAGAGAAGTTATGGAAGTCACACAAACATTGTGTTAAATTAACAAAAAACAATGAGATCAGGAGTTACTGTATTTAGTTTCTTACTGGAGAATAACGCAGTACCACTATCTGCGTCTTGCGCTAGCGTTCAGTAATCCGAACAAATCTGCTTGCGTCTACCATTACTGTATGACTATAACCCTTCATCGGCCAGCGCTCTCAACACTTCTATGAAATCCTCAAGAAACTTCAGCCGTGCATCATACTTCTTCAAATTAGCAGTGTGACCAGTTCCCAACAAGAAGATATTACTCAGCTAGCAGCGTTCATGAGGAGGCAAGTTCAACAGTGTCACATAAAAAAATACCAAGTTTACCCAGGTTACCTGTCTCTGTGCCAATAGGGTTTGCAAGTTCAATGTCATCGTTGTATAAATTTAGTAACATCATATTTTTATGCTTTTCAAAAATGGGATGCAAATGAAACCTTGCTCCGTCTCAAAAATCCCCACAGACAGAATCATTTTGTGGTCTGCATGAATTTCTCATATAGGCAACAATTTCTGGATGACTCAGAAGGCTTTGAAGAAGATCTGATAGCTTTATAATACAGGCTTTTTGCATTCCTTAGGAGCTTCACTTGAGTAGGAGGCACAAAGACACCTGCATTTTGATAGTGCTGCTTTCGAAGTCGGTCAGTTTTTATGTGTTCGGTGTTAATAGGCACTCCAGCAATCGCAAACATTTCATGAACTCCCTCAACAACAATGCCAATGACTGTTGTGACACCTGTGCTGTCCTTTCAGGCACCTGCAAAGACTTGACAGCCTTTCAACTAGAGTAGAAACTTTTGTGGCATTCTGCCCTTCAGGACAACTAAGTTTTAAAAGATTTCCATTATACATTTTATTACTCTGGCTAGCACTCGAGAAAGTTGAAATTTTCTACTTGCATATCTTGAAGTGTTCTTTGTAATGCTTCAAAAATCCAAATGTGCAGCTGCACTTACTACACACAAAGACACTCCCAGTGCCGCGATGAAGAGCCATCATCTGTTCAGCAAATAAGGTGTACGCTTCACAAAAAAGTTACTTTGCGAGCATCCATGCTGTCCTTCCAAGCTGGCTGGCATCCTGGTCCCGTTTTCAGTGTCACTTCGGCTCTGAGCGGCTTCCATGTTTGCAGTGCCAGTTGGGCTCAGAGTGACTTCCATGTTATCGTCACCATCGGTTGTTTTCACTGTATGATCTTCAGCACCGTCGACAAAGGCACAAAACAAAAACAGCACTGTTAAACATGTCAGCAAACTGGCCAAGCCTGAGACCAAGGGCTCTTAAGTATATAGCTCAAGTATTATAACTGTTCTAATTGCACTCAGCATGAACCTATCACTTGTGTATTGCGAGTTACAGCATGTAAAAAAAAACATGAAAGCATGTTATATACACTAAATGCCTTTTAGCTTTTTTCAATGATGTTTGCGAAACATGTATTCTGCACAAAAAGTTGTTTTTTAGGTCCTGGTTAAGGCCAACCATACATGACTGATAAATGACAGTAGAAATAATTATATCTGAGACGTCTCAGAGTGTTGATGTCGTTGTTACTAACTTCTGTCAAAAAATATGTGCTTATCGCTATAAAAAGGCGGCTTTTCTTAAAATAACCTTTCAGCCATAACTTATGCAGTGTGGAATGTTCCATGCCAGTACAATTAATGCAGGGGTGCAGGCGAGCTGAATGAGAATAAACAATAAATTATCCCCGGAGAAGGGGAACGAGGGGACAAAGTACAAATACAAAATCTCTAACAGCAGCTTGGTGACTAGTGCACGGCTGAAAAAATCCGCCTGGTCCTGGTTTCAAACCAGGGACCTCTCCATTTCCAGTGGAGCCCTAAGACGTCAGTAGAGCAAGCAGGTTTTAACAACTGCCACCAGTCTTACCACCGACAAGGGTGAGGCCTCCATTAAGGTTATGATGATGATGCAATTAATGCAGGGGTGCAGGCAAGCTGGATAAGAATAAACGAATGTTCCATGCCTTCTCGGTCCATGACTTCTTTGTGCAGGAACATATAAACTTATTAACTAGCCCGTCTTAACATTTTAGTCCCCCTTTATTTCCACCACAACTATAAGAGCGAGAAGAAGGCCCTCTGCTGACTGTTCTGAAGAGCCTGTTAAGAGAGGTTCCAACTGCTCTCCCTATCAGTGTTAATAATTTTTTATGCCTAACGAACGTGTGGATTGTGCCAAAGCTGTTAATGAATTAATGTACACACATAATTTGGTTGTTCAAAAGCTGAAGTTAACAGTACAATCAAGGGAGTCCTGCCCACGTCATTATGGCGACAGGTGTTACCTTATTGACTTGTTAACGACATGAACAAGAATCTGATTCAATATTAAAAAAAACAACCCTGCTAACCACAAAACATGTACGTTGGCCCTCACCAAGGAGCATTTCAGCAGCAGTGCAGGGGCTGTTGTTCATGACGTGAAAGGCGCTGGTGCTGGCACATTGCAAAGTCGACCCTTGCATGTCGTCAGACAAATTCCATGCCTCACCTTCAAAAATAACTGCAAACAGAGCGAATATTTAAGCCGCATGAAGTCAGAAATGTTATTGTTGATGTCGCATAGTCATACATGCAGTCAATGTCTACAATTATGCTGTCCTCATGTGGTCTTCTTATCTATATGGCAGCAAATGTGGCACTCTTATAACTTCAATTTATATAACTGGTATGAATCAGGCATCACACGAGCAAATCAAATGTTTTGACTGGCAGTATTCGCTTCCTAGTCAGCAGCTGGCATTAAACATTTGTTTAAATTTCCAAGCCCACAATATTGTCTAAAAGGCACGAATGAATGGGTGCTCTAACACCGTCTTTGTTTCTCTTGGGCAGTAAGAGCTGCAGAAATAAACATGGTTGTAAATTGTCTGGGGTTATACAAAGCTACTTGTGGCATGTATTCTCAACTTTCAGTTTAAAAAGCTGTGCGACAAACTTGAGGTTGGCAGCCGAGTGTAAAATCACCGCAATACCGCCCCCTTAGAAAAAAAAATACCCAACCTAGAAAGAGAAAAACAAGACGTGAGGACTCCTAAATAACTTAAATTTTTCTTTTGGAAGGGGGGGGGGGGGGGGGCAACAAACACATAGATTTTTTTTTTGCGCTGGATGCTTATGCTTCTTTTTTTGTGGTAATGTTATTTTATGCAGTACTCGAAGCCGACAGCACGAGCTTACAGGATATAGTAATAATAATAAATTTTATTTCCACAGTTGTGATACTCACTTGGTAGCGTGCAAAGCTAGACAAAAAAGTTGAGACCATGGGCGTACCAATCGGGGGGGGGGGGGGGGGGGCAAGGTGGGCGTTTGCCCCCCCCCTCCAGTTCTCAGAGTGGGGGGCGAGGCATGTGTTTTGCCCCCCCCCCCCCCCCCCCCCCCCCTGAAACAGCCACCACTGGGCAGGGCAAACACTGGCCGGTGGCGCCCAAGGAATACCAAGGGCACCACCCCCCGGCCCTGGGGGGGGGGGGGGGGGGGGGTCTGGTTCGCCCTTCCCTCACACTCAAAAACAAGTTGGTACGCCACTGGTTGAGACACTCACGCAGTTGCGCCTGCTAACCCGCCCCCAAATGGGGAAACAAAAAATAAAAAAAGACGAGAAAAGGAAAAGAAGAACAAGACAATCAAATAAGAAAATACGCGTAAGAAATGGGTAACAATTCTGTGGGCCACCACCACCACCAACCCCCCCCCCCCCCCCCCCCTTCCTTGGCTACACACTCGCGCCCGGCGCGGGGAGCCCACAAAAATATGCACGCCCGCGCCTCAAACCCACGACCTAAGAAATAGTATGAAACAAAATGCCACTGCAGCGTAGCATTCAACGATAAGAGCTTGAGTTGGAACACGCTCTTTCGCTCGCTTCAAAGTAAGAGGAAAAAGAAGAAAAGAAAAGCGCCGCGAAGCAAATTGGACTGATTGATTTATGTCGCTCGATGTACAAAGCGCGACACTGTTAGCGCGAACAAGCGGTCGCCGGTTTTTCCAGTTTTTCTCTTCGAAACCAAGGGATTTCATCCAAGTTAGTATTGCTCCGGAAAGAGGTCATTTAATTCTGTAATGTAAGCGATAGAATTTCGTGCTCGCTAATACTATTTAGAAGTAAAATGCGAAAATGTGCCGATGTCGTGTTCGCGCTAACAGTGTCGCGATGTGTACCTTCGATACATGGGTAAATTACTTCCAAAATGTAATTTATTTACAATTACAATTACTTTGCTTCAAAAGTAGTTTAACTACAATTACAATTACTACTATGTGGAAAGTAATTAATTACAATTACAAATTACTTTTAAAAAGTAATGAAATTATTTTACAATTTCTTATTTCTGAAAGCCACCCAACTTGGGTCATATGACTTTAATCGAGTTGTATAAAATGCAACGTATTTGTTCATACCTTACTCTAATGTTCACGTATTGTACTTTCTTTTTATGAGCTTTGTTAAATTCATGATGGAACTTGACAGTGTGGGGAAATGAAGTACTATATCTTTATATTTTAATAAATAATAATAAATTAGTTCATATGCTCAAGATGCCAGATAGCAAAGAACAAATTAGGTTGACAGACTTTAGTTAGTCAGGCAAATAAAAATGTGACAATTAGTCACACAGGAATATTTTACAAGTGTTAATATAAAAGTAGAATGCACACGCGCTAATACGACAGCATTCATACACAAACATCATGGTATTGTAAATCATTTACATTAAGATGAACACATAATGGCTCAGAAATATATAAGTACCGAATCGGGGCCCCCGCATCATTGATGATCATATTCACAAGTGCGTGGTCAGTCTCCATAGTGCTCATGCGAATAATATCCAAAGTAAAATCTATATGAAATAAACTTGAAATAAACAGTACTGGAAGAGGGACGTAAAGAAACTGTCAAAAAAGAAAGAAAAATAACTTCATATAGACAATTATATTTCCCAACCTCGGCTGAAAGCTGAAGCTCAATTTTTTTCCTTTTAATATTTTGGCATGTTTACGCTAATGTCTTCTGCTCACACCGCAGACGGCGCTAGACGGCGCCGTTGAGGTAGGCACAAAAGAGAATTGTCTCTCACCCCGCAGTGTAAGCAACAAAACAACAAACAATGCGACGCTATTCATGCTGTGCGTGTCTGTGAGTTTGTGTCTGTGTGTGAGTGTTTCACCGAGAGCTAGGCCGCTTGCGCGAGCGCTGAGACTTCAGAAAGGTTCCGTCGGCGCCGCAAAGTCTCGCGGAAGTAATTGTAATTCTGCATGACATTTTGCAATTACTGACCCTAGAACGTAATTAAATTACAATTACAATTTCTTTTAGCCAAAAGTAATTAATTACAATTACAAATTACCAAGGAAAGTAATTAAATTACCGTAATTCAATTACAGTAATTGAATTACTAATCAAGTCTGGTACCTTCATCCACAAGGCACTTTTCACATATCCAGGATTTATTTTTCTATCCCAAGACAGACGTGTAAACATGAAGGCACACTAGTCTTTACTAGAGTAACTCATTTGTACCAAAGATGCCTACGTGAAACTAAAACAAAAAGTGCAATAACAGCATACGTCTCGGTAGCGTCACACGGAACAACGGACAAGTGCATATCGAAGCGGTCGGGTACTCAGCGCTGTTCCGTAGGCACGTGCTGCTTCACTGACACACACAGACACACACATGCACAAAAGCATGAAATAACAGCGGCACTTACTAATTTGTGCGTGCTGTACGCACCACGTCGCTTGGTGGGTAGCCGTAGGTTGGCTGCAGTAGTCGAGGGCCCTCTGTAGCCATCGCCCTCGCAGTTGCTCGCGTAGCATTCACCCCTCAACACACCTTTGATGTATTGCGATGATTACATCACCGCCGCAAACTTCAAACCAACTTTCCTTTTTGAACGGTGCGGCTTGCGCTCGCCAGAAAACGCAACGACGACGACGCAATTTCGCGGACTACGGGCCACAGCTACGCCTTTTGCGCGGGCTGAGCATGCGCGGTAGGACTCGCAAAAACTTTTTGTTTTTGCTTTCAACTTGTCAGAGAGAGGGAAAAGACTTGATAGAGGGAAGGGGGTTCGAAGGAGGGGTGGGGGGGGGGGGGGGGGGGGGCCTTTTCTAATCTCAATTGTGCGCCGCCGGCAGCGGTCAGGAAGAGACGCAGAGACGCGCGGCTTTTACGGACTTCTGTGTTTTATTCGCGCTTCTTTTCTTTAAGCGGGACGGCACGCTTCGGCGGCTGTCGAGTGAGCCGCATAAAGTCATTCGGGCGGGTTGGGGCCGTTTACAGGTGGTACTTCGATCTTTTTGGGCCGCTTCCCGAGGCGTCACGGAGAGTTTTCTTCACAGGGCTGCTTATGTCCCGTGTCTTAGGCGGGACATTGAGGAGTACCGCTTGTACCCAGGCCATTATCCAGGACGTGGATAAGAGTGTAATTAAGGGCCCATTTCTATATTGCCCGTTTTTTTAAGAGCTTTAGAGAAATTAATTTCTTGTCGTTTAGTAAACTTTTCAAACATATATAATCTTAATACCTCATCTCAATTTGGTTTCCGGGAGAACTGTTCTACTAAAACAGCATTACTTAACAAAACAAAAATCATTTTCGAAAATTTTGAGAAGAAACAAATAATGCAAGTGTTATATTCGACTTTCACGAACGCATTTGACTGCCAAAGTCATAGTGTCTTATTAACAAAAAAATTGAACAGTATGGTATCCGTGGACAGGCACTGTTGCTTTTACAGTCTTACTTGTAATATTGTGAACAATTCATATGCATGAACAGTTACTCATCCACGATAAGACCCGACACCTCAGGTGATGGGTTTTAACTTATGCTTGAACGACGTTGCTAACGTTAGCACGGAAGCAAAATTTGTCAACTACGCGGATGATACCAGCATATTTTTTTCTCTTCTGAAACAGCTGATGACTTAATAGATATGACTAACCACACTGTATCAAAGCTAAAATCCTGGAGCAATAGTAACCTTTTAAAGGTAAACATTAATAAAACAAAAGAAGTCAGTTATCGTCCAAAAGGCAAGTTTGTAATTTTTATCTCGATCACTGAGTTTGAATTCTTGTCCAATTGAAATAGTTAGTTCCTTTAAAACTCCTGGCGTATTTTCGAATGAGAAGATGTCCTGGGATTGTCATAAAAGTTAGATTATTCCAAAATTATGTGGGGCAATAGGAATCCTAAATCGCAACTGTTCTTTGTTGGCCACCAATGTTAAATTGTTAATTTACAACTCTCTATTCTACTCTCAACTAACATACTGCCTCTAGTACTGGGTTCATCGACACTAACCGATATAAAAAAAACTGCTTTTGTTACAAAAAATATTAAGGAGCATATCTAACGTCCCTTATGATGCTCACACTTCTGAAATATTTTTTATCTCTTAGAAATTTTAAGATAATTACTATTTACAAGTTAGGTGATTATAGACTATGTACTAGTTTCAGGAGGGAAAAAATGAAGGACTCGTGTTTTTTTTAGAAAACCTTGCATGTTTGCTGGAAAATTTACAAGCCTACCCTGCTTGTGGCGAGGAGAAGTGGAAGATGGTCACTCAGCGAACGAGCTATGGTGTCCAGATGCTTAAATTTGCCCTACCACACGTGCTGAATAATTTTGATATTAATGATGTTGATTTTGACTCTATAACTACTAAAGAATTGTGTTTGTATTTTTGCTCCGGATTTGCACCTGATTTCTATTTTCTGTTTTATTTTCCTCAATTAAATAGGCTAAAGTGCATAGTTATGTAAATTTTAATTGTTGCTTTTTGTGTGTGTCTATTTGCTCCACTAACAGGCCAAGTGCGTAAATATGCAACTTTCAACTGCTATATTTTGTGTGTATATATATATATATATATTTTTTTTTTTTATTTCCGTTTCATTGCTGCTGACCATTGTAGGAGCCCGAGGAACAGTCAAGCTGCATATTCCAGCTTTTTCCCTCGAGTCCCACCATCACAATCGATGAAAATAAAAATATTTCTTACTTCTTATTAAATAAAAACAAAACGGACACGTTACAAAATTGCATCCTTACCCTTTTAAATGTTAATGCGAATCTCAAACTATATACGATTAGCTGCGGCGCAGTGAATGCAAATATGAAGCAACTTCTCCCTAGAAAAACAAATAACATTGATTGTTCAGCGACTCCGCTCGCTCAGATATTGTCCCAAAGAGAATAGGAGGGCCATGGCTCTAGGAACATGTGGAATGCTAAAGATTGCCTTACGGTCAACTCGCCGGGCATCTTTTATTAAAGCACTCCGGGATCCCTTTGTTGATACAGATCATCGGTTATTCATTGCGAGAATTGCGCAACGAAACGGCGAGTCTGGTCGCGGTTACTCAAGTTATATGGTTTCCTCCTACCTCCTCGTAAGTCGAAGCGCATACGCCAGCAACTTCACGCTTTGTTGAAATATGCATACACGAAATGTGCGAGAATAAATGCCAGAAGCAAAGAAAAAATATTTCCCAATTTTTTGCTTTCTGGCAGCGGCTAAAATGAAACAATGGCTCGTGAGGCTGGTGCAGTTTACCCGAAACAAAGGTCACGATGTTGGTCCGTACACGAGCGAGGAATCAAACAGTGGTGTTATATTCATTATATTGACGATGTGGGATTTGTAAAATTCGAGTGTAGACTTCGTTGTGGAGAGACGAAATGTCACGCATAAATTTGCGTTTTTTTTTTAACATTCTGACCATATTTTAGGATTACAATGTTGAAACTTCAGCTCTTCGCATCCGCCTTCAATATTGTTTAACGTACTTCCGGTCTAAATGTTAATATTAACTAAGAACACAGTATAATGCTATAATAACAAGAAAACTTATTTTTCTCTTTAGAAACCTTTGGAAGAACGTTCTAGAGCAAAGTACAAGGTGAAATTATATTGCCCTAACGCGGACAGAGGATGATACATTTATTTATTTATTTATTTCAATACCCTCAGGTCCCAAGGGCATTACAGAGGGGGTGGACATAAAATATTAGCTCTGCATAAAATTCAAACAACAAGGCAACTTGGTTATAAATGTTAGTACGGCATAATCCTAGCACAAAGTGAGTAGTTAAAGCTTTTCTAAATAAATCTATTGATGAAATACTTACTAATGATGCGGGAAGGTGGTTCCATTCAGATGACGTTCTAAGAATGAAAGAGTTGATGTAAGCTGAAGTTTCGCAATGAGGTACGCCAACTTTAAGTTTGTGATTAATGCGGGGAGAAATGAGGGGGGAGGGGCTAATGAATAGTTCGTTTTTCAGTGAAGCGTTAGAATGATAGATTTTATGCAAGAGGCATAGAAGAGATATTTTCCGACGTGAGGAAAGAAGAGGCAGGGCTGGGGTGGTTTTCATAGATGAGACACTTGCGGTGCGATGGTTGCAGACTATGAATCGTGCGGCGCGATTTTGCAGCGCTTCGATGTTTGTTATAAGCGTTGAGGGACCTGGATCCCAGATTGCTGCGGCATATTCCAAGTTTGAACGTATTAAAGTCTTATACAATAGAAGTTTTAGAAACATAGGGGTTAAGGAAACGTTTCTTTTTAAATATACAAGCATTGAATATGCGTTAGCGATTATGTGATCGGAATGAGTTTTCCATGATAGCTTAGAAGTGACGTGAACACCGAGATACTTGAAAGGGCTTACAGATGCCAGCTAAATATTACATATTGAGTATGGTGATGGTGATGTTTTAGGACGAGACACCCTCATAGTTTTACATTTTTTAGTATTCAGAGTCATTTGCCATAAGTCGCACCATTCCGATACCGCGTATAAATTCAGCTTGAAGAAGTGCCGCGTCAGATTCGCTAGTAATGTCACGATATATTACACAATCATCTGCGAATAAGCTAATAGGGAATGATACACACATTGGTAAGTCGTTAATATAAATAAGAAACAAAAGACGCTCCAAAACGGACCCCTGGGGAACACCGGAGGTGACGGCACTGAGCCAAGAATTTGCCTCATTGGTAGTAACAAACTGTGATCGATTAGTTAAGAAACATTTAATCCAGGACAAGACTTTAGGATCAATATTATGCTTGTCGAGCTTAAGAAACAGTAGTTGGTGAGATACTGTATCAAAGGCTTTGCAAAAGTCGAGAAAGACGCAGTCAACTGAGATTCACGGTCAGGGATGGAAAAGAGATCGTTAGTGAAAGTTAGAACTTATGTTTCAGATGACAGGGATTTCCAGAAACTATGTTGCGAGGGTAAAAAAAATAATTAGAATCTAAGAAACTAACTAGATTACAGTAAATGATGTGCTCTAAACTTTTACAGGGCGTGCTGTTTAAGGAATTGGGTTGCTAATTACGAGAACTATGTTTGTTACCTGATTTATTAAGTGGAACCACCTTTCCTATTTTCCAATCGTCCGGCAAAATGCCAAGGTAAAGTGATTGTTCGAAAAGTTTTAGAAGAAAAACTGCAATGTAATTTTTTTGTAGATTTAAGAAATTTAGAGCTCATGTTATCAACACCACTCGACGAGGACACTTTAAGATCATCGATTTGTTTAACAATCCCGTCATTATCAAAAACAAGCGGGTCCATTGGAAAAAAGTTATAAACAGGATAAGTGGGGCAATCAGAGTCAACATCACTAAATAACGCTTTCACAAAAATATCATTTAGTAAAGATGCACAGTGCTCGCTCGGAATATCTACATTGTCATCCCCTGTAAGTGGGAGAACAGTATATTTGGGGCCGTTCACAACACTCCAAAATTGCTTGGTGCTCTTGGAGAACATGGAAGGTAAGGTTACATTAAAAAAAATCGTTTTGGCCTTTCACAGCATTTCTATAGGAGCTCGAAACTTCTTTGTAAAGATCCAAACGAGCAGTAAGGGCAGGTGACTTCGCAGCACGGAAAAACGTTTCTTCTTATTAGAAACACGTTTCAGTTTGACATTAAACCAAGGAATCTGTGGTTTAGAAACAAAGGACCTTCGTGGAACGAAAAATGCGTTTAGAGAATTTACCTTATTTTAATCAAGTTCCAATTAATTTCAACCGAACGTTCTGAAAAAGAAAGTGGGAATTCATCCAGGAAGGCAGCTAACTCTTTATTCATTGCGTCGAAATTTGCCTTACTATAATCACAGAATTGCTTAGTAGTTTTATTCGAAATACGCATTGGAGTATGCAAGTTGAAGTGTAGAATGAAATGACGCCAATTCCTGGTAAGTGGGTTATGGTAAGTGGGTTTCTCAACACGTTGAGAAAATGAAAACTCAGAACAAAGATCAAGAAAATCGGAGTGAGCGGACGAATCGCAAGTAGTTGTTGGGAAAGCACCAGTCCAGTCAATAAGGTGTAGGTTAAAGTCAGCCAGCACTAAAATGGGCGCAAGGGGAAATCTAGACAAAATGTATTTAAAGTATCGTGTAACTTGGAGCAAAAGTCTGCGGTCGCGTTGGGAGGACGATAGCACGCGCACACAATAACATTTCTATAGACACACTGCAAATGCACGCATGTTCTAGTGATGTAGAAATATCTACATGATAGCATTCAAGGTTACTTTTTATTGCGATGAAAACGCCGCCACCATGTCTATCAATTCGATCGGAACGAAAAAAACCTATAACTTTCAGTACAATTAAAAATTTCATAAACGCGGACAGCACTGGAAAGCCATCTTTCAGTTAGAGCAACAACATCACTAGATGACGCATCAATAACTGATGATAGCTCACCGCGATTGCGGATAACGCTTCTTATATTAGTAAACAAAACTGACAGTGAACTTGGTATTTCTTTGTAATTGATTTTCTTTAACTTCGAAGTTGCAGTTTCATCGATGCTAAGTCTGACTAGTTAGGTGGTAGCTTTATAGACATGTCAAGTTCATAATTCAAAATATATTATTTATCACCTACGAACCGTTTGTCAATGCGAAGTTTGTAGGTACCTTCCTGTGTACGGGCGAAGTCTAGCAGTTTCCTTCTCGGAAGCTGCACATTTCTCGGGAAATCCTCGCCAACAGAGATGTTTGTATTTTTTAGCTTGTAGGATGACCGCAGCACAGCTTCTTTATGTTTAAAGAAAGCAAACTTTACGACAACAGGCCTTTTTTTTTATCTGGGTTAAACCTGCCAATCCGATGAGTCCTGTCTATTGTATCGGGGTTAATCTGCATGCCAAGTTTATTGTTGCATACGTCCAAAACAAGTTTCTCCGACTCGGCCAATGTTTCCCTGGCCGCGTCTTCTAGCTCAAAAGAAAAGTAGGTTAGATCGACGGGAACGACTTTCGGCATCGTCCGAACGACGCTGAAGAGGTGCTATGTCCGAGAGAACGGATTCTACCCTTGTCTCAATCTCTGTAGTTGCGTTATTTTTTTATTTACAAATGGCAAGGTCACCTTCAATACTTCCGACACGCGTTTTTAGAGCGGATATCGTTTCACTCGTACGCCTCTGTTCTTGTCTTATTTCTTTTAGTTCATTTAAATTTAAAGAAAGCTTTGGACATTCCAGAGTTGTTCTCTTGAAGAGAAGCATACCAAGTAAAGAAAATTCACTGCTCCCTTAACCTTTCATAAATGGTTCACCGAAACGAATGACAACAAGCTGCTTTTATTATTATATTTTTATAAATCTTGTGTTCTTAAGACTTCTTTTTTTCGTGATCAAAGAAATAGACGTAGGTGTGTTCATATTAACTGCTGCCGTAAAAGCAATTCCTAAAAATTGTAAGCCTTTTCTGCTGGGTCACGTTGTGTTTCAACCCCTGTGACACCAGGTCCTATTCGTCTAATTTACATAATTTTGGGGTACTTCCTTTTAATTGTAAAGACGGATTTGCAAATAATGTTTTTTTTTATTTGCGGAAACCTCCCCCCCCCCCCCCCCCCCAATCACTGAATATACAAAACGTTAAAGAATCATTTTAGACCCGAGGGACAAATTTTAGAAAAGCTTATTGTTAGAAGCAAACCTAGGTGTATATATCATTACACCACATGTTCTGGTTCCATTGTCTCCCTGTATGGAAAAATTGTATTAATCTATTTTAAAGTTCGTTTCTATCTGTATCTTTAAAAAACGCTTCTTTTTTCAGGAACACAAACGATAAAGTGGGCGCGTTGGAACGGGGGGGGGGGGGGGGGGGCTGTAATTTTTTTATTATGTCTTTCTAGACGATGTACATATGGAAGTGACTTTTACTAGAAAAGCGTGCCGAACTACTGGGCGATAGAGACATCAACGACACCGGGGGCAGGGGGGATATTCGTAGAACCCGGTTTAAACCCCTCAGTGATACGTCTACGTGCACCGGAACACGGATAGATTCCCGCGGCCGCCTCTCACATCCCCGCTCCGTTTTATGTGTTCCGGTCTCCGTGTCCAGAGTTGAACACGGAGATAAATAAATAATTCCGGCTTTGCAGGAGCTTTCAACATTTAATCACTTTTACTGTAAATATGCCTGGCTTGTCTACATCATGCGAATGTCTGCACCATGCCTACGACATGCCTGGATACCTATAACACACCTACATGTCTACCTAACGCCTGCAAGCCTATGACATGCCCGCATCATGACATGATGTCGACACGAAAAATATCATGCCCAGTTTTGCAATGCATATTTTATGTTTAAAAGCGTGACGATTCGCCGAGGTCCCTCTAGAAACCATAATGACTGGGTTTCCATGCGCTCCTCGGAAAATTAAAGTAGACGCACGGGTGTCTATAGGAAATCTCCCAAGAACATTTATTTTATGCATGTGAACGTGAACCAGATCGGTCTCCCACAGCGCGAAATATTTTCCTTTTTTTTTTCTTTTTTTTTTATAGCATTGATAAATAGGGTTTGCATTTGGCGTGTGTTTTGATTTCGTCTGTCGTTACTAAACAAAGACCCGAACCCTAATTTCACATTTGAAAATAGCTGAAGGTTGATGCGTGAAAAGCTAGAAATTTGGGAGTCTGCATCAGGAGTATTTTTTTTTTATCAGGACCGTTTACTGATTTAGAGTGAGAGTGTCTGGTAAACATTACTCGAAAAAAGTAATCGAGTCCAATTACTATTACTCTTGGTCTAAAATCATGCAATTAAATTACTTCATTACTTGAGAGAAAAAGTAATTGGACATAACCTCAAAAAGTAACCGTTACTTTTTCGATTACTGTTGGACTTCTTTAGAAGCTTCGTGCCGTCATCAGTTGGAACAGTGAGAAACTCAGTAAAAAGCTCACAGAATATCTTATGTTATCGCTAAGCCGACTTGAAGGCGAAAGATGCATTAAAGAGAGGCACTACTCCTAAGGTGCTGAGTCATCCTTCTCAATGTGGTGAGTCATCCTTCTTAATGTGCTGAGTCAGCTTCTTAATTCGCTTAGTCATCCACTTAATTCGCTTAGCCATCCACTTAATTCGCTTAAATTTTTAATTCACTTTATTTCCTCTTAATTCAATTTTATTCCTCTTAATGAGCTTTGTCGTCCCTATTAATTAGCTTTGATCATTTTTACTTCTCTTTAATTCCTCTTGATTTGCTTTGATTCCTCTAAATGCACTTTGATCCCTTTTAATTCACTTTATAGTCCTTCTTGGTTCCCATTGATTACTATTAGTTCCCATTGTTTACTCTTACTTCTCTATAATTACTCTTAATTTACTTTGTTTCCTCTTAACTCACTTTGATTCCTCTTAATTCGCTTTGTCATCCATCTTAATTTCATTGCGTCCAATTCGCTTAAGTGGTCACGTAATCGTTTTAATACGTTTCGTGTAGCCGACGTGTTTTCGCTCAAGGACTTTAAAGATCGACTGGAAGATGAGGCATCTAAGGCTTTCGCCTTAAAAAAAATTGCTCACGTCTTAAACAAAAAGTTACCTGGATAAAATGAAATATATAAGTAAATATAAGTACGAGAACCGCTTCGAGATATCACATAAAGCTTATCAATAACTTTCTTCCAGGTCTAAAAACGAGCGTACTGTAAGATAATCACCGTATTGCTTATTTATTGTCTCTATCTAACTTTTCCAAATTCCCGTATTGAGAGCTTTTTATACGTGGCGTGGCACGATCGAGCACGAGTATTCCTTGAAGTAAGAACACTAGATCCTGTAAGCTCAACTGATCTACTGTGACATAGATTCAGCTCCGAAAACATGGCTTTTGTGCTCATTGTGGCTTGTCTTTTGCTACTAAGTTAGAACAGAGCTTCTCCTCTCTCCTTCCTTTTGGCGCCACTTCTGCCGAAAGTGGTGGATTTTTGTGGAACGCTAAAGACTTAAAGGCCGACGACCAGTTCGCGCTTTCCACTTTTACCTCACTTCCTCCTCTCCCTCCTTCTACCCTTTCCACGGTTACCTGTTTCCTCCTCCCCCTCCCTACCCCCTCGTCCCCTACACCTGCTCCGCTAAGTCGACGACATCTGAGCCATGGAATCCAACGAGAAAAAAAAAAAAAGGGGTTACGATACAAAAGAGCAACCTCAACATGATTAGAGAGTTTTCATCGATCGTTCTCTCTACTCCGCTGCGATCTCCGCAACGAAGATGCCGCTCGTGCTCACGCACGCCGCTGGCCTTGACTGCAGAGCTCCGGATCTTGCAGTGGGTTGCAGAGAGCGTTGCGGGACGGAGGAAACGATCTATGTTTTGAGTCCGTGAATCACAATACCTTTGGGGTCAGTGCAGGCTTTTAGTCAGCTCGCCGTGCACGGATATTTCCTTATGTACCCCTTAAAACTCTTCCTCTTTTTTCTTTTTTTTTTGAGGGAGGGAAAGAGGGGGGGGGGGGGGGGACGAAGGCGACGTTGGCAAATACGACTGAAATCGGCTCTTTGTCTTTTAGTGCTGCATATCGGTTTCTTTTTTTTTTTTTCTATCCAGGAGTTACCCGCGATTTTGGAAAACATCCTATGTCTATGCTCAGCCCCAAGCAGACGCTTTCTCTAAAGTTGTGATTATGAAAATATATGATTGGCAAGTTCGAGCGAAATCAGCCACGGCCTGCAGAGAAGGGGAGTTAAATCCTGCTTCCTAGATGCAGCGGCCTGTCAGTAATTCAGTTGTCCCACCGCATCCTTGCACACGTTATAGCTTATCTGCAGTTTATCTTTCCCCCCGAAGTTTGTACTCAGACGCTTCGTTGCTCTTTCTTCTTTGTGGCCCTCACATTTTCATACTAGTACAGTCCTATCCAGGCTTCGGACAGAAGGCTGCAGTTATTTCCAAAAGACGTCAATTCGAGTTGATTAAAATCGTGGTGATCCAATAGTCGGTGAGATGAAGACGTACCGCGCAGTGCGAGAAGCAAACTCGGTTCTCGTTTCCTGGTACTGGAAGGTTCCTCCGCTAATCATCCAGAGCATAGACTCTGAAGTGTCCATTGAGGGAGCGCCAGTCTCGTAGCTAGGTCATCCAGCACCCGGCGCCCTTAATTATGTCTTTGCCACCCCCCCCCCCCCCCCCCGCCCTCTCCCTATTCACTCCCCGAGATCACAACCAACCAGTAAAGCGGGGTGGGGCTGGGGGGGGGGGGGGGGGGAGGAGGGGAAGGATGCTGCCAGAGGCGGCACCCCCCCCCCCCCCCCCCCCCCCCTTCCTCCCGCGCCGTGACTGAGACGCCTGATACCCGGGGCCCAGGGTCCCCCTGACTTCCGTTCATAAGCCACTGGAGTCTCCCTTTTCGCAGGCTTATGTCCATTCACATGCGCAAACAAGGCATTCCCCCTGTCACCATCCGAACGGCGTCCGCGGACTCATGCTCGACTTTTTTTGTCCCTTCATCCATCTTTCGCTTGTCTCGCTCGAAGACGTGAGAGGAAAGTCTTGCTGAATATCGAGTCTGTGCGTACGCCTTTAACACGCGTATGACAAAGAGCTTAGGTTTTTTGTCACACCTTAGCATTTACATTATCTGGATTTAGTTACCTTGGGGGCAGACGAGTACAGATATGCTTCTAGCCGGTTTTGGATTGAACAGATAATAAAGACAGAGATTCTACATTAACCATCGAACATCCCACTGAAAGGCTTTTGTAGAGAACTCGAACTTAACAGACCCAGCTCGAAACAGAACCTATTACTCTGTGAACGCTCCAGAAAAAAAGCCTGATTTTTATTTGTAGAGCTAGGTAACAATGGTCTTATTCTTCATGATTCCCAGCGTTTAGAAGTTGATAAAGTGAACGTATCACTGCATTTTTAGCTCAAAATATTGTGACTAAGTTCTTGAGTCCGAAACCCAGAAACTAGGGAAGGGGGGGGGGGGGGGGTATTAGCAACGGTTAAGAGTAAATTTATTAATTTGAAAAGTAATGATATTACTCGTCTGATTACTACATAATAAAAGTAATCAACCGAATACCAAATTACTTCAAAACGTCATTGATTACAAGCAAGTTGTTTACTTGTAATGGTCCAGTACAAGGATGAGTGAGACTAGGTGTGGGGCTCATAGTGCAAATTCTATTCCTTGGAGACACGTTTTTTGTCTCAGACTCGCACATAGAAGTAAGAAGACGTATACGCTCAAATAGGCAGTGGTATTGCGCTTGCTATCTCTAAATATCTGGTATACACGTCTTCAATCGAGCACCTGTCGGTGTGGGTGCTCATGAGTCACGAAGTGATATGACCTCATAGCGAGGTGTATCGTAATATCGGCTTGCAATTCAGAAAAAAAAAGTTTTTATTCCTCATGTGAAGCCTCTTAAGGAGGAATATCACTCAGGAAACGTGAATTTCATTATAATTCTATAGTCCGCGAAATTCGTACTAATCTTACTTTTAATTATTTAACATAGCTTGTTTCTGACGACGAATTCAGCGATAACTAGATCCTTTTAATTTTTTATACTAATCTCACTATAATTCGTCGGGCTACACGACATTTCTTTTGGCGGAATCGGCAAGTGAAGTATGTACTCGCATAGAATTCGATGGAGAAAAAACGCCCCTTTTACGTACTAGCGTGGCAATGGCAGGGGTAACTCAGAATGTTATGTGGAAGTTCAGAGAATGGGCACACATGGAGAGGCAGTATGGCTCAAATGAAATCCGTGTCAGTTTTGCCAAATTCGCTGGAAGCGGTTTCGCTAGGGTCCACGAGCGGCTTCGTGCCTGCTATACTTCCGCGCAGAGCGGTACTTGTCTCACAGGCCCTGGTTGAGGTGTGCGCCCGATTGTTGCACGGCCCGCCCGCGGGACTTGAAGAGGAATCCTCTGCCGCCAAAAGTTTTCAGACTCCCTGTAGAGCATCATTCGCTCGTTCGAGGACCTGGCAGCACCCCTCAATAGGCGCAGTACCAGCGGCTTAACTAGCAGACTTCTCTCCTGCACGGTAAGCGCATGATTGAGCACTCCGTAAATGTTTTATTTGTGGATTTTATCCTCTTCAGCGTGGGCCTGCAGATGCAAAGACGCGTGCCGTGTTCGTTATGTATTTTTCAGGCTCGGTGTACATTGTGTAAGGGAATAATCGCCATGGAAAGTTGGCTTATTAACTAACATTTGTTAATTAACTTTCTTGTTTTTGGTTTTGGGGTCATTCCATTAGTCGAGTCATCATGATATTTATTTGTTCATCTAATGTACAGCGAACTTGTAAATGTATGGTGAAGACGGCACTGGCTAAAATCTGACCATCTTAAAAAAATTATCCGAATTGGTGTCGAACACTGTATAGGTTCATTCTTCATTGCGTAACGCACGTTTGACTCTGTCGTTAGAGCTTTCTTTGACTTTGGGTTTCATCTTTTCACTCGACCTTCGAGGTAGCGGTCGCATTGTTCAACTTCAAACATTACTAGCCTTCGTATGAACTGGTCTACATTTGTGTTCACTGAAATCCTTATTAATTTGAACTACTATTAATACAACTCCAGTCACAGTAACAAAAGTCCGCGATTTGGTTTCAGGTCATACAAGAATATTGTGTCTACAAAATACGTTTTTTTTTTTGTATGAAGTTATTAGCAAGTCAGATGAGACGAAAAGCAGACTGGTGAATTTACCGCGGCATATTACTTAAATACATAGGGTGTTTTCTTTAAGACGGCGAATAATTAAGAGAGAGGATAATGGAAGTAGAAAACTGACTTCGGAAAACGTTGCCCACCGTTTTGAATATTCGCTTCAGCTGGCACATTTCGTGTAGAAATTTGTTGCCCGTCGTAAAGAGATGGTCGTAGCAGTTAAAATTCCGACAACTTGATGCTGTTTCTCGAAATTCTCTGGCGAAATTACGCGCTCAAATTTTCCCTGTACCAAATTTAATACGGAATGAGTGCAGAAAGTAGAGCGCTCGAAGACAGGCAGAGTAGGGTTCTTTTCGGACACGTGACACTTTTTCACTCGAGGTACGTGACTCGCTACCAAGGCGGTAGAGGGCTCAGAGCGATAAACCTGGGTTCCGGTCTGCACTCGAAAGTGACCCCCATAAGGCCGCAGCCATTCTACTCAAACTTGACCACTCGTCACGGTAGCAAACCAAATACGTGACGTCACAGGAAAGATGGCAGCGCCAAGGCAGCAGCTGGCCCCAGCTGGGCCGGAGCACTGGCCGGAGCTTGTCAGATGCTTTGTTCGTTGTCGTTCGTCTCGGCGAGCTGATTTCAGGCGTAAAAGCAGTCATATGAGGCCGGTCGAAAGTGATTTCAGAGTTCAGCGTGGTGTCTGATGTAGGTATAACGTGAAAATACGGAGGAACGGTGTGAATTTCGCTTGTGACCGACGGGGTTATTGCCACGGAAAGTACAAACTGCCAATACGTTGCTCAGACCCCGGATTGATTCGGATACCGCTAGGATAGAATTCAAAGCGACGTTAATGTGCTCTCGTTGACCATCGGAATCTTCGAGGTCTGCAGTGAATCGTGTGCAATGTATCTGGATACACAGTTGATCTGCAGTCGTGCTTGGCACTGTGCAACCGTGGTGCCGCTTCGTTCAAACAACCGAAGGCTCACCTTGTTTGTGCGGCAGACCGGAGAGCTGCCTTGAAGCTGGCAGCTCCCGCACCGTGCTAAATGATGCTGTGCTCCTCCGCAAATTGTTCCGTCGGAGGAGTGCACTCTCACGGAGCACAGGCGTACGGCGTACCGAAGAGCTGCTTTTAAGCTGGTAGTTCCTGTGCCGTGCTTTAGGTGATGCTTTGCTGCTTCCTAAATTGTTCTGGCGTGGTCGTGCACTTTCCCAGAGCACACGTGTTGCAGTTCGTATTGATTCCGCTGGTCTGTCGCACATTTCGTCAACACAAACGTTTCACCCACACTAGTTACACGAATTGCAAGCTGTACGGACATTTCATCGAGCGTGTTACCTACCCAGCTCACCAGCTCACGGTGCTTTGCGGCGAAAGTCTGCAGATTGTCGCCTCATTACCAGAAAAGTGGTCCTACATCCATTTCAGTTCAGTTCGTCCATGGTAGTCGCCAAACCCCGAAGGAAAGGATTTATTCGGATAGAATGCCACTAAAGCAATGCAGCTTCTTTAGTAGTCAGGATAGACCCTCTTTTGTAAGTTTTGTTATATTGTCACGGATCCTTGTTCCAGTCCTATTTTCTATCAATATTCACTATTCTGGAAAGTTCCAGACCATTCTCGGCTGTCATCGTATGTTCTGGTGGAGGTTCTGGGTAGTCTACTCTGAGCCATTCTCTTTGTGTGCACCCTGGCGGCTCCTCAGCTGAGTTACCCGATAACGGGACACGGGTGGCGGACTATCCCGCGTCTTAAACCACCGGCGAGCCATGAACAAAGTCCTATCCCGAGCCCAGCAGAAAGACCGCAAGACCGAGCGAGTACTACAAGAACGAACCTCACAAATACGCCACGAAGAACCTGAAATCTGAGCCAGTTGCTGCTACCAGGAAGAACCACCGGAATTCGGTCTGCTGCCAGAAAAACCGAAGCTGATGAAGCCAACAATGACAAACCTGTAGCAGCAAACCGTATCCGCTCCCACCATTGCTTGCATGCCCGTCGCACGTCACACTCCGACACTTTTTCACGCAAGGTGTATGAAGACGTCGAGGACTGGATTGAACAAAATGACCGTGTCGCCCGCCAGATTTCGTGTACAGACAACCAGCTCCTGCAGAACCATACTTCTTGAGGAAGAAACTGCCAGGCACTGGTCTGAGAACCATGAATCCTCCTTAACGTCGTGGGAAGTTTGCAAGATCGAGCTGAAGCGCACGTTCGTCGGTCAACGTGAACGAGAGAGAGCCGCATTCCGATTCTGTCCAGGACTCTGCCCAAACGAGACCATCCCGCGTTCGTAGAGGATGTTTTGCGCCTGATCGAGCGCCCACGCCGACCCTGATGCTGCAGAAGACAAGAACCTAAGAATCCCACGTCCCTCGTGTGAAGGACAACTCCTTCGGCAGCCTTGTCCGCAACCCCCGACAACAGTCCAAGGGTTCATATCACCGAGGCTTCCAACATTGAATGTGCGCTGCATACCCGAGCCTCTCACAATCAACAACTTCCCGGCGTCTCGACACTCGAGTCGTCCAGCTGCTACTTTGACGCCAGCCTCCCAGGCACCCGCGACATCATCCACGACGTCGTCTGGGAGGAGATCTGGAAGCTACTTCATACCATCAGTTGCCCGGCTTTTATTTTGATTGCCGAGATTGTTTCGAAACAAGTTTGATAGGTATTTCAACCGAAACTTCTGCGAGCGAAGCGGCATCTGACGAACCGAGGGCAATTTACGCCACAATGGCACGACGACCGCCACCGGCTGCCCCTTAGTATTCAATGCCAATTCAATGAGACACCCCTACGCCGAATCATTCCCGACATCGTGTGTAGGTCTGCGCTCAATAAAGTACACCGAGGAAAACGTAGGTGTTACGAATGGCCGACCGAAAACCACTTTGCTACCCCTGCATGAGGCCGTCCATGTCTACCAGAGCTGCCCGTACCAATGAATTGTCCTGCGAGGGTTCGTGCCGAAAGACCCTCGATCACGTCTCGAGGAGCGACCACGGGACATTGAGGATTATCTTCGGCGGCCTTTGTCTCTCGTGCCGACATTACCCCGAAGCTCCTGATCCCCATCACCTTGATGGGAGGTAAGCACGGCAAAGCAAGTGAGCGGCAATGCAAGGAGAGTTGATTTGGTGTCGGTTGTCGTACAAGGGAAATATCTAATAATTTTCCGACACCAATTATTTGTGTTCACTCCCCGAAGCACCCAATGTCCAACTTTGAGGGAGAATGCCGCTGAGTGGCTTCAAGAAATAGGATGGTTGGTTGTTGTCAAAAGTAGACACCAATCATCACCCGACTTCACTTTGCCACACGAGACTTGCACAAGTTGCAATGGTCCCGGCATGCAGAAGAAATAGTCATTGAGGAATGGAAGTGAAGTGGTTGGATAGGAAATGAGCATTGTTGCCAGCCATCCGGCCAACGACACAGCAAAAGACAGAGCCACGTAAGCAATACATGCCCGCGCTTGCTACATTGACGCAGAAAACTACCAGGGCGATTTGAGGATTAGAAGCCAGCCCTGCAGCTTCAGTGCATCAGATGTCAGTGGCCGCACATGACGTATGATTACAAGGCGGCATCTGTCAGTGAAAGTTGCCACTCAACCGAACTGAACACCGACGTGCCAGGAGCGTCATCCGACAACAAGGTCCACAGGTACTACGATTGAACGCCTAGCACGAGACTGTCGCAGAAAGTAATCGTTATGGAACCATTTACTAAGGATCAATCAATATGTAATCAAGTGGAAATAAAGATATTTGATACACTAACCAGATAAAGATATTTCCGCTTGCCTTTACGCCTTCAGAGTCTATACACCAAGAATTGTGTTCACTGCACGGGCAGGTCCTTTTGAGGAGACTCGCATCTCTGACCCTTCAATATTAATTAATGGTACATACCAGACTGCCAGACTTGTTGCATGGGTCTGCACTCGTTCCACCTCTCCTGAACACGTAGTGCATTTGAAAACCAACTCCAGCGATGTGAAAATGTTATTTATTAATATATTCCCTCCAGGGGCCTTCGTAGGTATTGCAGAGAAGATACTTAAAACTACGCGCATGATAATAACGTTAAAGCACACTGTTGTAACTTGTTAATTGCAAAAACAAACACACCTTTGAGCATTTAGTTTAATAGTATGTGTTGATGCATTGTTATATAGCAGGACAGTTCCTATACGTATGACACAATAGACCCTATGCAGAACCCCATCAAGCAACACAACTGCCACCATTTGTTTTTTCGGCGTAAAGCACACGAATGGGCCCTAGCTCACGTCGAACGCTAATGCAGCATTCGAGTCCAATAGGCGCTAAGCCGAATTCACAGGGATGGCGGACAAAATATTCTTGTCGGACAAATACCCAAAGTATGAAGGCCTGGGGTAATTAAAGTAGTAGCTACTCTAATTTGTTTCATCACAATTTGGCAAACGGCAAAGGCTACACTCTCGGTGATTCAATACGCACGCTGGAGAGAGGCATATGACAACATATCATCAGAGTGCTCGTCTGCACAGATTTGTCACACACCTTCGCTCCGTCTCTCTGATTGGCTCGAGGGGGCTGTGGCGGTTGCCCTTTTCCAAGTTGCGGTGATACGAAGTATAGGCAGCCCACATGTTTGAAAAAAAGTATATTGAAGAGACCAAAAGGATTGGTAGTCAACATTTTTCAACAAGACTGCTCTTCAGGAAAGGGATGAACACAAATATAAATCATCTTATCCAGGTAATTAGAAGAAGTAAATAATTGACCAACTGATACATGCACTCTTGATGAAAACAAGTATTGCTGCAATAGATCCTACGAAAGAGAAAAATGTGCAGTTAATCTATGCGTACACCAAAACAGTAGTTCTTAGAGCAAGTCGAATAGCTTTGAAGCAGGTGCCTGCAACGATTTATCCATCCCCACACAAAATAAAACGTCATCCTCGTAGCTGCAAATAAGCGTGCACTTCGCACTCACACAAAAAAAAAAGGAAGAAAAGAGATCGATTGTGGAAACGTCGACTAGCACAAAAGGTTAAAGAAACTGTTCTCCCCTTACCTTAAAAAAAATCACTATCCGGCTCAAATCTCTTTTACACTATGGTGCCTCGTTTTGCATCGGTCTTTGTATCGGAGCTTTGCATCGGTCTGATGGAGCTCTGCGTCTTCTGGGATTGCTTCAGTAGCTTGGAATGCCTACGGAGTTGTTCCGCCCATTCCTGAATGTCAGCTATATCCTCGATGGTGGGATTGCTCGCTATGTCAGAGGAGGCACGTTCAGCGGCTCGAATTTCGCGGAAGGTGTCCCAATCGATAAGCTGGAGTCGTTTACCGGATGTGCGTTTTGCGATTCTGGGTTCGACCCCGATAGCGACGAGATAATGGCCGCTGCCTTGGTTTTCTTGAGTGTTGAGCGCGTGTTTTTTGTGAAGGTGAGGTTGGGAGTCGTGTCGCACCTTAACGCTGTTTCCAATGCGGGTGGGGGGTGTTGGGTCGGTGATCAATGTGAGGGCTTCCCTCTGCGCATCGAACCAGAGGTTGCGGCCCTTGATCGTGTCCCGTTTATAGCCCCACTTGGGGTGATGCGCATTAAAGTCTCCGACGATGACTAAGGGTTTTCCCCGAGTTAGTTCAAGGGTTTTACGTAAAAGTTTGTGGAATATGTAAGTGTTTCGGGGAGAGCTGTATACGTTTAGAATGAATGTGCTGTGCGTCCTGTATTTCCGGTCAGGGATTGATTCAATGAGAACGTGAGCCGCGGACGGTGCGCTTGCCCCGGTATCGTGACGAATGGCCGGGAGGTCGCGTCTGACGAGGGTGGCTACCGTGGGTTTTTGCTTGGAGTTTGCACCAGAGGCGTCTTCGCCTAAGTCTGAGAAAGATTTGTAATTGGAGAGTTTTGCAAAGGCGCCGGTTTCCTGGAGACAAACGACGTCAAGCAATTCGTCCGAATTCTTGGTTTTAATAAATTGTTCGAGATGACCGCGTTTCCTTTGAAATCCATGACAGTTTCATTGCCAGACAACGAGTGTGCTGGACTTTCGGGTTCTATTGTGTTGGGAATTAGACATGGTCGTGAGGATTTTGGGGGCTTTCCCGTGCGGGTGGGCGAAAGAAGGGCTTAGTTGATTTTATAGGGGTTGTTCCGCCATCTCTGCCCACTCGTGGGGTGGCGTTTTCAGAGGCTGTAACCCTAGCGTTGAGGCTGGCGATTTGTGCGCCCATATTTTCGCCGAATTGGGCCCCATGGCTTTGAATTTGGCGCTCAGCGTCTCTATTACGGTCTTACTAAGATTTTCTCCAAATTCGCAGAGCATGTCTTCATCAACGTTTTTTTGTTTTTTTTTTGAGCTTGGGGGTGCGGGCTGGCTAGGAGTACTGGGGGTTAACTGTTTGGCCCTGCGTTTCGACGGTGGAAAGTCAAGTGGTGAGTCATCCATCGCGTCGGCAGAGCCGTTTTCAGATGGGATTTGAGGCGACTGCTTAGGCTTCGTGGCTATCTGATTAGGTTAGGTTGGCCCGATTTCTTAGCGGCCTGGCCTAGGTTGTGGGGGAAGGGGATAGCGTTAAGTCGGCACTGGTTCCCTTCAGTTGTGTTAGCTCGGCTTTGAGTTTTTTTTTTTTTATTATTATTTTCTGAGATGACGAGCTCTAGCATCGGCCTAATTTTGGTAATCTCGGACTGTTGATCTGACTGTTTTGAGCTAGGCCCGCCCTTCGCAAGGGCACTGCGCTTATGGAAGGTTTTGCCGCGGGAGACCTTGTTTGCCCAGCTCACATTGTTTGTTTGATTGCCTCCGGATATACCGTCTTCCGTTTCGAGACCGGGATCTGGACTGCGTCTCTGGTTCTGGCGGCATTGGATGCTGGGGCTCCGGCGCCACCATGACGAGCGCGAGCAATGTTGACTGCTGGCGGAGTTGTCCCTGAACCCGGGTCCGCGACTCACGTCCCGTCTGCTCTGTCGCTCATGCTGCGGGTGGCGTGGGAAGGAGCCCGATCTACCGCGCTGGCCGGGCGTGTCTCCGCTGGATTCGTCTTTCTTGAGTATAGACGACGTCGAGGCTGGGTTGCTTGAGCCGTTTTGTGGTCATCGACGTTTGTACTGTTTCTGTTGCTTTTCCTACTTCCGCTTCGTGAGAAAGTAAAGAGTCTGGAAACAGAGCCGGCACTTTTTATCGCCGGTCGGATGATCCCGGCCACAAAGTGCGCACTTCAGTTCACATTGGTAATTTTCGGGCGGGGCTTCGGTGCCGCAGACCTTGCAGATTTTTGTCGGGTGCTGGGTAGACGTCCATCCGATGGCCGATCTTGCCGCACCCGTGGCACACTTCGTGCCGCTTCTTGTGTATGAAGCAGCGGTATTTGGCGCCGCGGTAGTAAACATACGGTACTTTGTGCCTTCGAAGACGATGATTGCCGAATTTGTCCGGCCAATTATTTGTGCTTGCAGAATCGTGGTATTCCTCTTATAGATAAGGCTTCCTGTGATATCCTCAGCACTGTCGTATTCGGGGTTGTCGTGTATAATCCCCTTGACGGTGTTTTCGGGAGGCGCCGCATAAGCGGTGACGTCATAGGATTTTTCACTGAAGTGGAGCTCCTTGACGGCGGTGATTTTCCTCGCATGCTCCATGCTGGGGGTGCTGGCCATGATTATGTTTTTAGCGGGGTTGATTCTGAGGAGATCTTCCGCCGCTTCGTCGTAGCCGAGACCGGTCGCACGGAGCACTCCCTCGCGCTACTCGGCGTGGCTGATCTTTGTGATGTCGAGCCCCTCTCGCGGGCGCAGCACGATCTTTATGTCTTCCTTGGGCAAGGGCGGCTGACGCGGCAGGCGCGGTTGCCGACTTGTTTGCTTCTCGGCACGTCACTGCCAGTTGGTAGGCCGGGAGCCAGCGCCTTCCTGCCCATGGGAGTCTCCCGGGATTAAACCTAGCTGTGCGAGAGCTCGGGCGCCACGTCGACGATGGCTTGTTAGCCACCCGGCCTCCTCGGTGATATCTTCAGGTGAGATGGACTCACCGTCTACTTCGATGCTCTTCATTGCGTTGCTCCGGGTCTCGGAGGTGGAGGTGCCGGATGGCGAAAGGGATGCCCAGCGGGGGAGAAGCCGGCTGGGGCCGCCACGGCCGCTCCGCCGCGGTGCACCGAAGTTCTGGTTTGCACCTCTCCATTTCCAGTGGAGCGCTCTACCAACTGAGTTACCTAGGTGTCACCTACCTGTGCATGGAGATCTGTGTTTGTCCTTTGGTCCCTTTGTTCCCCCTCTACAAGGATTATTATCGTTACTTTTTGTTGTTTTATTTGTGGTCAGTTTATTTATTTATTTAAAAAGCCCTCTGGGGTAGTACGTTGAAAAAGAAAGTGAGCATTAAAACAATTATAAAGTTAGCATATTAGATACTTTGGAAACTATAGAATGTTTGTGATACTAGCGTTCAAAGCTGGAAGGTGGTTCAAATCATGGACGTTTAGAGAAAAAAACGGCTGAAATGCTTGCAATTCTAAAATTGTCTGTATCGAACTTATGACTATGGCCAAAGCGAAAAGAAATGTAGAGAAATTAATTTATTATTTATGATAGTGTTTTAAGTACAGTGTTCTGGTAAAAGATTAAAAAAAAAGAAAAAACAGAGGAATTTTATACCAAATACCAAAAAACAAGTTTTTTTTTTTTTTAGTAGGAACGCTGGCAGGGCGGTAAAAGTTTATTAGGATAAAGAGTGCTGAGCAATTTCTGATAAATTAAATTGAAGTGATTAGGAATGAAAAACTGGGGTGCCACATGACTGCAACATGTAATAATTTTTGGGGGGAAACCGTTTTGGTGCAATATTAGTTTCAGTGTAAACGGAGCTTGAAAGGAGTTTATTTTCAAGTATTCTGACATACGGTTAGCACCGTTAACCACATATTCGACATGAACTTTTTAAAAAAGGTTAGATTAACGCCAATATATTTATAGACATACATCAAAGTGAGAGGTATGTCGTTAGGATGATACACATAAAACAAACATTGAACACGTGACATTCTCATAGATTTAAATTTGTTTGCGTTAAGTTTATAACATATTTTTCTGCGTTCTGTTTAACTTCAGTTCATAGCTTTTTAGGCTGCTCCTTAATGCTACTCGATAGTTCTAGCTTTGCCTGTCTCAATCTCTTAACGTCCACTACATAGTCCACGTGTTTTGTGCATTTATAGACTTGGTTTTAAGCACATAATTTTGTAGCTTGATTTTAAAAATGACTAATAACAATGTGTTGATTCGCTTTAACTTTAAATATTACTGTGACTCTACCACTTGTAACACGTTACTTTGTAACAAACGGTTTCATTTTCAAAACACCACCTAGTAATGTTTTGTGATAATCAAAACTCTTTTTATTTATTTTTATTTATTTATTTATTTTGAAATTTTGAAGTGGTTTTGGACTTGAAGAAGGGATTAGAGATAGAGATAGAGATAGAAAAGGCATACACACCTCTCTACTAGCAACCGCTTAATAAAATCAACTTTTTGTTCATCTATAGTGCGTTTGACTTGCTTTTTTTATCTACTTCTACTTTACATTTAATTTATTTGAGCTACGTCCTCCTCATTTTCTACTCTTATAACCGAGCCATTTTCCTCGCCTTTAATTTGTCCGCCCTGAGTGCGGCCCCTCCGAGATAGACAACTTCCCTGTGGTGCAGCGCGATGGGAGGCGCACTCACACAATTGTCCGCCTTTGCTTCATTAGCAATGGCTTTCATGATTTATCGCGCAAACTTGTTGCGGTTTCGTACCTGGATGTTTAGACTAGAAAACTCTGTCGCACACTGACACACACGATAATGTGCGGGTAGGTGCCCAGCTGCTACGATGGCCTTCACTGAAGCTGCAGGTTCCCTTGTCCGGTCATTGATGCACCTTCATGATTGTCCATTGTAGCCTTGCCCACTTGAAAGTGGGACTTGTTATACAACGTCCCCTAACATTTGGTGTAATTGGTCTTCTGGGATGCGTTGCAGTTTGTTCCTTCCTCGTTGACATCCCTGATTACCTTCCGGCACATGGAGTCGGCCTTGTTCGGCGCAGAGCATATCACCTGAACGCCCTGCCGGCCCGAAACATATTTCGATCGATGACTGCGCCTGTGGATATAGGGCGCTACCAATCAAATGACGTTCACAAGATATTCAGCAGGGAGGGCTGTGGTGGCAAATCTTTGTTTGACATTCCTTGAATGTTCGGACCCAAAAGGAAGGAATCCCTTGCAAGACCTCGTCTGATATCTCCAGCTCACGTGCCCTGGTGTGAACTCTAAGGATAGATCCAGGAATTTAATGTGTTTCTTCACGGGGAGTTCATGAGTGAAGGCAAGATCCCAGCAGCTTTGTTGGAAAGATTGTATGACTAATTCTTTACACCTGTTGATTGGATCATTTATCTCCATGTAGGACAATATGAGAAAATCGTCCATATATCTGAAGATGGCCTCAACACTGGGAACTATTAAACGGTCTTGGATGGCAAATCCGCATGCTGCGAGGTACAGGCGAGGTACAGATAAATTAAGTATGGAGCTACCCGGGATTCTATACATATACCACTTTTTTGTATATACTTTTGGTTTTGACGTGTCACTGCCGTCGCATCAGGTAGACACTTAAACGTTCTAAGAAGCTGTCGGTGTTGATGCCGGCCTTGATTTGAAAGGTTTGGGTGCTTTGTTCTTCAATTAAGTTTCAGATAATCTTAGGAGGTTCAGATGTGGGATGGAGTAATACATGTCCTTATGTCGATGGAAAACCGTAAAGCGATGTCACACATTTTATATTGGAGAAAAGCAATTACTCACCCCAAGTTATAAATCTTGAGTGGGTCTTGTACGTAAACATTGGACAGATGTTTTAGCTGAAACGGTCGAGACATGGGCTCGCCAGATGTTCCTTTCCGAAACTATCACGCAAAACAAAACTCTTCTGTGCATTCTTGAAAAAAAAAAAAAAAAAACTATAATTTGAATTTTTTATATATTTATTTTTTGTGTCAAGACTGGTGAGAAGACTCTTGTCAAATATTTCTCGGGTGACTTTTTTTATTCCGTTCGTTTTCCTTTAGCTGGAATGAAAGACTTCTCCATGGCTTGGTTACTTTTTTTCCATACTTCCCGGAATGAAGGGTCACGAACCCTCCTTCTATGTTTGAGATAAAAAGCGTTAAGTCTCTGCTACGCAATTCTGGCACCGTCGAAGTAAAGCTCATTATTGCGTGTGTTGTGCTCCATAGGCTTGCAAGGCAATCTATTCCTTCATTGATGATTTGTAAAGTTTTTTTGTTTTTCATTTGGGGCCTTAAATGCGAAGTCCCGCCCCAGCGCGACCTTGTTGCCGGCTTGAAGGTTTGGTGGTTGTGCAAACTGTGGTCCTTGTTCAAGAATATATTTTGTTTGTGCTGACAAGCTGACATCCCCGATAAGATTAAGTGGGGAGTTTTCCGGTCTGGCCTTTTCTTTTCTTGCCAGATGGTGTTTCCGTGTTGGGAGAAACATTGCATCCAAATGCTCTCTGTTGTGTATCTTGTGAACGTCATTTGATTGGTAGCGCCTATGCCCAATTGCGATAGTCATTTGATTAGTAGCACCCTATATTCATGTTTGAAATATATTTCTGGACGCAGGGCTTCTACGTGATACGCTCTGAGCCCAATAAGGCCTATTCCATGTGCCGGAAGGTAAACAGGGAGATCAACAAGGAAAAAACAAACTGCAACGTAACCCACAAGACCAAGTACACCAAATGTGAAAAGGAGGTTGTCTACCAAATCCCACTGTCATGTGGTCAATGTTACGTTAGTCTAACTGGAAGGTGTATCAATGATCGGACGAAGGAACATGTAGCTTCAGTGAAGGCCATAACGGCAGCACGGCACCATTGTCGTGTGTGTCAGTGTGCACCAGAAATTTCGAGCCGAAATATCCAGGCAAGAGACCGCAAAAGGTTTGCTCGTAAAATCCTGGAATCTATTACTATTGACGCAAAGGTGAACAATTGTGTGAGTGCGCCTTCCATTGCGCTACACCACAGGGAAGTTGTCTATCTTAGAGGGGTCACACCCATGACGGACAGAGGAATGACGAGAAAGATGGCTCGGTTTAAGAGTAGAAGGGCAGAAGAGGAGGAAGACGTCCCTCAATTAAATTAAATGTAATGTCAATGTTGATAAAAAAAGAAAGTGAAACGCAGTATAGATGATCAAAAAGATGATCTTATTAAACAGTTGTTAGTCAAACGGTGTGTATGCCTTTTCTTTCTCTACTTCTCCCTTCGCCTCTTTTCCTTCCTTCAAGTTCATCTGGCAATATATATAGTATTACCTGAACTGGCAGTCAAGTAAAGCAATACCAAAAAAAAAATGTTGGCCGTTCGAAAAAAAAATTAATGGGCAGTTTACGATGCAGTTAGGCATCCGCGCACCGAGCAATGCTTCCTTTATCAGACGTAAAGTAAACGGCCGTTACGTCGTTTCTTGGAGAGACCCTTTAAAACCCGGATGTTTTGAAGTCATAGCACTCAATTACGACGTAATGTGCTAAAAAGTAATAACCACCTTCGAAATGGGAAATCCCGCGCATATATCACCGAGGGGCGCAATAAAGCAGGAGGCTTTATCCGTATGCTAACTACCGACCTCGAGTTGCTCGGTCAAAACTCCGCGACATCTTAAAGAGAACATGTTCTAGCTATGTGATTCCTTAAAATAACGGGCTACTTAGCATCTGTTATGGCAAGAAATACAAAGAACAGGGACATTTGTCCGGGTAAGCCTAAACTGCCACGTAACTTCGTTCACTGTCGAAGGTGACAATAGAATGCAGACGAAATGATGTGTTAACTTGATGAAAAAACGGACGGGCACTCAAGGATAGACACGGTTTTAGCTAATTGTTACCAAGGTCCCATTTTAAGGCCTGATAAGCTACCATATATTTCTACCTGGATTAACTAGAAACTGCTCTAGCTTAAAGATTCGGTCATGGTACTACATAAGAAACGGTTTGGCGTGAGCTTGAAGTGACCGCTCCTGTAACTGAATATAGGAGCTCTTATAGAGGAGCTTATTCACTTAGGATGTACGCGAAATTATGTTATAAAACATGTCATGAACACATAACTACACACGTTGACGTTTTGGGGCACCTATGTGTGTGCAATGGTAGACATATAGTAATAAATATTAAAAAATAGGAGGATTAATTTTACTTCATGCCTCTATCTGGGGACAATCACTAGTACAAGTTCGAAAAATCGGCGTAGACATGTTGCTGCACGTGTTCATATTAATCTAACACTTTCCAAAACGCCTTTTTGGAAGTTTGTATATACACAGTTATGATAACCAAGATACGCCTAGGAATACCAAACTTGTAGGGTGCACTACTTTAATGAAGATTCCTATTACTCTGCCATAACATGTTTATGCTTTCTAGGAAAAAGGTCGTAGAATTCTTGTCACTATTATACTTTTTTCGAGTCATTTTTCCTTACCGCCACAATCGTGAATACTCCCGACCAAAAAGCAATCGATCGGATTTTTGGATTACTGAACTATAAAATTAAATAGATATTACTTATAAAAGTAACAGCCACTTTTCCGATGACTTTTTGTAGTAAGGTGTTTAGGGTGCTGTATTTAGCTAAACGTTTTCAAGAAGTAACCACCAGATCTCCCATTTCTTTCGTTCCAACTATAAAGACAACATAAATTATTCCACGATCAAGTACACGTTGACTGCCAGGCAGGGTAAGATACTTCCACTTTTAATGCAATCCTGCAATAGTGGTTTGTTCTTGGGTAAAAAGCTCGAGCAAGATATTTGTAGCTTTAAACATATGTTGTTTTTTTTTCAGTCATTTTGTGGAAGGTCTCAAAAACAAATCCACGCCACCGAGTACAAAAAGGCCGAGTGGACCACGTTGTGGTTTAATAATTCTACACACCATTGTATTTGTAAATTTGTAACTGGTACTGAGATGGACTTTAGGTAATGTAAACAAATAAATATGAAAGAATAAATGCATAGACACTTCGCAAAGGAAAAAGGCTGTCCTAATTTTTTTTATTGTTTCTTCTTTCTTGTTGCACGCAAATGTTCAGTATTTTCTTCATTACGTAACAGTGATGTGCAATGGGGAATACACTGTGAAAAACAAAATAACTGGCATGTAGGGGTTCGCAACACCCAAAGATTTCTTCGTCTCGCGGCAATATTTAAAGGTTGCCAAACACCGTGGTGACGGTGCCCTGTTTTAAAATGAGCTAGGAAAGAAGCTATCTTTGCGTGAAGTGTGTAATCTTGAAGGCACAACAAGGGTAAAAATAAATACAAGGGTCTCAAGGGGGCATTAAACTGAAACTATTTGTAAGGTCAGGCCTCAGTAACGCTATTTCCGCTTTGAACAAGACAATTGATGGAGCGGCCGGACACGCCATAACTTCCCCAAAACTAATTTCTGCAGTGACAAATCACAGAGAAAGCATTCCTAGATATCGATCTTGCGTTGGAATTTTCGGGAGAGAGAGTTGTTGAAGGAGCGTGACAAAGAAGCCAACAAGCAACATGAATCGCGTTTTCTATCAATGTCGGTTGGACCCATGTTAATTGGATTTTGTTCCCCGTGCACTTTCCCACTAATCATGACGTGACGTGTTGTCACACGTCACGTCACGAGGGTAAATTTTGCGGAAATAATCTTCCGACAAATTTAGCAAAAAAATTTCCCCACAAAGCTTAGCGATAATATAGGCAATGTTAGATGCGTGTGGACTCACGTGACCTCACACGTGACCTGATGCGTTCCGCTATTCCTATAATAACGTCACGAGGGTAACGCCGTGACGTCACCCTTGTGACCCTCGTGAGGATAGCCCTCGTAACCCCCCTTGAGGGTAACCCTCGTGACCCTCGTCAGGGCAACCCTCGTAATCCTCGTGAGGGTAACCTTCGTTACTCTCGTGAGGGCGACCCTCGTAACCCTCGTGAGGACAACCCTTGTAACCCTCACGAGGGTAACCCTCGTGACGTCACATGTGACGTTACGAAGAGGGAAACAGCGCCAAAAGTACGGAGGACAAAGAACGAGGTTGTTTGTCCTCCGTACTTTTGGCGCTGTTTCCCTCTTCGTAATTATGCATAACCAACTCGCGCAATTTTCAACGGTGTCACTTGTGACATCACGTGTGACATAATAGTGGGAGATGTCCCATAATGGAACGCGCGGTTACGCCAACGGCGACGGCGACGACAACTGCGGCGGCAGAGGGGATGGCGACGCCGCTGAACCCAGAAACGGGCGCCTAAGAGCTGCGCTTTAAAAGTCATTCATTGTGTTCCGACCCCTTCTAGCTGCCATGTAACAGACCGAAAACCACTTATTTAACCAGTTAGGAAGGGGAACACATTCTGGTTAAACTTGTGGCGTTATTTCAGTTGACTTTAATTCCCCTATTATTTTACACCGTCGTCAGATTTTTTAACCAAAATTATTACATGTCTTTATTGTTTCACAGTTGAGTCACCGAACGCATAGTCTGGGGGGTGTCCCATTTGAAGATTTACTCCTCGTGCATTATATGCTAGCAGTGATCACCGTCTTAGGTTACGTTAACCGGGATACTAAAGGCATGTGACAAAAAAACATCCTCTAGATCTGTGGCAATACCACCAGCACTCTCTACATTGAAGAGTGCAGCATTGCAAACGAATGTGTTTATAGATTTTAGGGAAAGACAGAGCAGTGCCATTCATGGCATTCTGACAAGCGTGTTGAATTCATAAACACGCAAGAGGTGCGGAAACTTCTCTACCGTGAAACATCCCTTTTTTAGTTTTTTTTTCCCCCTAGATATCAAAGACTTGCAAAGTAACCGTATTTCTTCTTTCATACACATTTTATCTTCCAAATGGTTCCGGAATATTTCTCACTAGGAAGCCTGCTTTGGAAGAGGTAGTGATTAAGGCATAAGTTGAATCTCCCATTTGCATCGACAAAGTATTCCGTATTTTGGAAATGTTTTCAAAAGGAATATTTCTTGTTTTGATCTTGATCCTGGCAGCAGAATTTCTGAGGGACGCCAGCCAGATGTGGTTGTTTCTAAATGAACCGAAGCCCACAATTTTCTCTCACTTGACTTAAAATGGCACTTCTTTGAAGGTGGTTATCTTATATGCTTTGCGGGAATAGGAGATTTTGACAATATTTCCGGTAACCGTGATATCATTACTTTATGGTCTGAAAGTTGACATGTTTTCTTTGATGCTCGGTCATCAAACACTGCCGAACTACTCGCCCTCGAGCTCATCTGCCAATTCGTGTGCTGCGCTGTGGTCAGAAGGCAACATTGAGGCAAACAAGGTCCCACTGATAAAAAAATCACGGTCCCCAATTAATAAATTAAACTGAGGACAGGAAAAACCTGTATTCTGCTCACAGTTCCCAGTCTCTTGCTTTACAGTATTCTAATAACTCATCCACACAAGGATGCATTCTACCTGTTAGTCGCTTCTGTCTATTAATGTTCGAAGCGTACGACTCTTCCAGCACTAGTTTTGCGTATACTACTCTAAAAGACAGGGACGCCTAAATTTATACTTGTCTTTCATTGTAGTTCGTCCCGCCATCTTCTTAACTTTCATTGTTTTGAAATTCACAAGAAAAAAAAAAGATGGGGGGGGGGGGGTGGCTTTCGTTTACGGGGCAAGTTGCTATCCGTCAGAGGTGGCTGAAGATGTAGGATCAACAATTAGAAAAGAGCAGACCAATAAAACAACGAGGCTTTACAGGAGTCGTTGGTTTGAAGGAGGTGCTCTTGCATTCTTCGCTCTTTGTGGCGTGTGGCAGTTGCTGAGAGGTTATTTTATAAATTCGTCACGGAGCCGGCGTGATGCACGTTAGTCTCTGAGTGAATGAGTAAATGCCGCGACAAACCAGAAGAAAACTAGCTAAGGTGAAACTTGTCGAAAGTGTTATAAGTTGGTAGAGTGGACATAGTTTTTGTTAAATCAATTCATTCTTGAATTGCCCGAAGAAAGGTAAAATATACGACGCAGTGATTTTGGATGTTGTATTTTTTAACGCCCTCAAATTGATTTGCTCGATCTTTGTACAAACAATAAGCACGCACTGGATGTCACCCCACACTCTGCGCTTCTGGAAGGTACTGTCACGCGACTACTCGTTGGAGTGCAAACACAGCGACACTGCCAGCACGAACAAGTTCTTGCAGGTTATTGCTTTCTGTTTTTCTCTCAGTATTGGAGGATTTTCGTCAAAACTACTTAAGTGGTGTGAAGTGCTCAGTTATGGCGTTAGCCTGAGTGGGAAATTTTCTTGCCCGCCGGTATCCTTTCAAAGTAAATTGCGAAAAGACCCTGAAGTCGTGATCGTGCTAAGAGTTGCGGGCTGTGTAACTTGGGTTTGCGCAGCTTTCCTTCGGACAATAAATACATATATTTATTCTACTAAACTATTGTGGAGATCTACCAGAGGAGCGATCAGTTCTTTGACCATTCCGCTAGAATTCGCGTACAAATTGTCTCGTCCTGTAGTACCGCCGAAGAGTGATATCAGGCGTTACCTTCTCCAGACTCCAACGTTAAAACGTTTAAGGCAAAAAAAATATGAAAAAGCGGAATTCGGATTTTACTTGTGCTGGGTGCAGTGAAAATGTACGTGGTATGTACTGCATCATTGTAAAGTGAGATTTCAGTAGCCAGGATAAGAAACTATGGTGAAGGCTTTCAGTGACCATAAACAGGAGCGAATAAACAACGAAATAATGTATCTTTGAGAATAACGGAATGTTCAGTGGGTTCAGCAGATACGATGCTCCACTGGGAAGTTGGAGGTAGAGTCACCTACGCAGGGCGTGGTCAGACGCATGCATCTTATAATCGCTCCACAGCCAATGGGATTGCAGCGTTCGCCAATAAGAACGCCCATGGACGAATCACGAAGCAAAAAGCGGGGATGAAATAACCCACACCCTGCATATCATCATCTCTCGGCGAATATAGCAGTTGTAAGATCTGGTCTTCATCAGAGGCGGTTACATCTAACAAAGAATTTAAAAAAGTTTATACGGAATTAGGTACAAACTGCAGCCATTTCAAAGTGAATAAAAAAAGGTTTATTTACAACTGAAACGTGGTTGATAATACGGCACACGTTTTAAAAAGGTTGCCAATGTAATACTAATCCGGTGAAATATATACAATAAATATGGGTGTATTTCTTTTTTTTTGTGATATTCTTAATTCTAAAAACAGCTTCTGCACCTCGTTCTTTACTGTAGGGCGCACGCGCTCATAAACCTGGTTGTTTTATTGTTGAATTCGATAACTCGAAACCTCTCACGATTCGTTTACTCTATCTGCCGATCCAGTGTAGATGACTTGGTTTTAATTAACTTGACTTGAAAAGTTAGCTTTCAATCAAAATGTCTCATAAAGTCTATTAGGACAAAATGGGTATGATCTAAAGGCTCGCTCACACACTTGTAACCGAGTACGACCGAAAGAAACGAGACAGGTCTTTAAGTCTCTTGCGACGTCTTAGGACCGAATGCGCTGTTGCGGAGCTGGTCCTAAGACGTCGTAAGAGGCTTAAAAACTGGTCTCGTCTCTCTCGGTCTTACTCGGTTGTAAATGTGTGAACGTCGCTTAAGCAAAACAAAGCTTTTCTCATTCACAATAACAAAAAATCCCCTGTGTTACATGAAAGCGGCCAAACGGCTTGCAGCTATTTACTCCAAAAATAATATATTGTTAGGGGCGCCGGGCAACGCCAACTGGCCGGTACAGCATGCGGCACGGGCGCAGGAAACTCGCGCCAGCCGGAGCTTGCACGGGGTACTTCGTGCCGCGTGCTGTGCCGGCCAGCACGCGTAGCCCGGCGCCTCTAACGATATTAAAAATGACATGCGGTTAAAATGATAGATCATGGTGACCACCAGAAACGAGAAAGTTTACTCAATCTTCGCTACAACACATTAGCAGCACTTAACAGTGGTACACCCTGACACTCACCAGTAATGCTGCTCGCTCGAGATTGCGCTCAAATACCGTCAACTTCTGAATTAAAAAAAAAAAGAGAAGAAAGCACCGCGCGAAGTAGTATATATCATTCGCCGCAACCCTGTTCCAAATCAGTCCAGGGGAAAGCCTTTCCAATCCCCCTCTTCGGTTTCGGAAAATCCTTTCAATAGCACTTTACGCGTGCTTGGCCAACAATGCCGCAATGGAATCAATAATCGGTGTGGGCGTTAATGCGTATGGCGGGTGAGTGCTTTAGAGCGCTGGAAGGTTCCGTTTCCCGGTTCGTGGGATTTTCTCGGTGCGTATACCCGCCAGGGAGAGTGGGACAACACACTGGCTCAGCAATGGCCTAGTCCTTCATTCGTCGTCATTGTCTCGGCCTGCAACCCAACCCTCGGTGCACACATTACGCTCGCCCTCTATGGGCACGGCGAGCGTCTCTGGCGGGGTCGAGTGCGCTTGGCCACATCGCGGAAGAGGCATTCCAGGCTGACTGGATGTACTGGAAACTTCACAGGTAGCTCTGCGCTGTAAGAGTGCCCACAAGGTATATGTCAAAAGCTAACTTCTCTAACTTTAAAAGAAACGTCGTTCCTTCTATTTGTCCGCTCATCTGTAAGTTTGCCCTAATATAGAAGGCCTTTAGGATTCTTATTATCGACTACGCCAACCTCTGCTTTCAAGAGATGGGGAAGTGTTTAGGAGAGAGTCAAAAATAAAGATATGAAACGAATGTGATCGAGGCGACTCGACACATAGTCCGAACGTGTTTGTTGGTCGTACGAACCCCGTGGACTAAAGTCACTTTCATCCTATCAATATGCCCATTCCAAAATGGTAAAAGGTGCATCGTGAATCTCTGCTTCATGAACGCTTTAAAGAAACCCTGTTTTAATCGAGCACAGGTTAGCTTTGGCGCTTCAGTTTCCCGCCTTCGAATAGGAAGTATCCAGAGCATCTACTGACGTCGTTCGCAGGAACTGTATTAAAGAAAATTAAAATAAAAGGCCGTATAGATGCATTAAACGTTCCCCCCTCCAAAAAAAACAACAACAAAAAAAACAAAGTTGCTGCGGTGCCCTATTCGCATAGAATGTCCCAAGGATTAAAGAAAATAGGAAAGCAAGTAGACGTTACTGTTCTGTTGTCTTTTCTACCTTTTACAAGTTATCTAATATTTTCAGAAATGTCAATTTTACAGCCTTTTGTTTCTAATAAGAGCATCAAAATTGGTATGTTGAATACACTGAAAAGTTTCTTTTTTTCATTAGTAGCAGGGCAGACGGGCAGATCCCTGAACGATAGATTTAGAGAACGCTATTGCAATGTAAACAAGGTGGTATCGATACATTTGGGCATTTATTGTCGTAATTGTGGGTGTGTTTCGGATTTTTAAAAAGTGTCCAGTCAGTGGAAGCTGCGGCAATGCCCTGAACGGAGAAATGATCGAAGTGCACATCATTGCGCGCCTGAAGGAAGATCGTGTAAGTGCCCCGTCTGTTTCGCTATTTGATCAAGAGTTAGAATACCTTGCACGAGGACAGCAGTCGCAATCATGGTGCTGGATCTAGTGCGTGTCATTAGGCGCGTGTGTGCTTTTTTCGTTTGGTCGTCGTATATATGGTTGCGCCTTGACGATTACACTTCAGTCAGCGCTTGTGTGTCCACTTCTCTTGTGTCCCGTCCGTTTATGCTATATGTTTTAATCATAATCTGCATACTTTTACTCGCTCGCTTCAATATATCTTTTAATTATCCAGCACTATATTTTCCTAACATTTGCAGTTGCAAAGTTAATGTAATAACACGTTCCCATCTTAAAAGAAAACTTAACGGGAACATGTCTCTTATGAACAAATGGAACTTGTAACGGAAACTCGTTCCAAGATTCAGAAGGAACGAGGAACGAGCTTTCGTCCCTTAAAGGAACGTGTATAACACTGCTTAGACGTCCATTCCTGCACCACTACCCAAAACGCGTCAAAAACGTACACTGATAGCACACTTTCCTCTGGCTCCGATCAATTGTATTTAGTCATAATAATTACCGGTAGCTACACCCTACTTCAAGTTGACCCAGACTGTACCGAAACCTATAAGTTCTTAAATCATGAATCGGAAAACGCCTTTACTGCACGAACGCGTGTAGCAGTAGCACAACTGAACTACCGCTCCCACTTGTAGTCTTTGCCGCGTTCAGCTCAAGAAGAGAAGTATAAAAGTTGCGGCTGTGCTTCCAGCGTTCATGATTGCGCATTACACTCACACGTAACAATCATGTATTGAAAAATTAGTATTTCACGAACGACTCATCCCAGCAAAATATCGCCTTTTTTCCCTTTTACACGGACGTTAGACGCATGCGGACAACATAGCATGCTGACAAGAACTACCACCAACCAGGAGGTGGCTACCTGGTCAAGCACTGCCTATACACCTTAGCATCGCTCATCACCCGGCGAAAAATGCTGAGTCACTGCGCTGTGGACGCATGCGGAGATTCCGATATACCACACAACAGAGCAACAGCGCATGCTCAGAAGGCGTTCCACAGTTCAGAAGACAATGATGGCAGCGCGCAGAAGGGAAGTTCTGCAGAGGTCTATACTCCGCTTCATTTTAAGCGCGGCAGCAGCCAAAACTACAATCTGTGGGAACCAACAAAGCAGCACCCATATTGCGTCGTCACAAGGCTAGTGTCTTTCTGGATTTCTGTCACCGACTAAACCAATTATGCACGGAAAAAAAAAAGCGACGCACGTACCGTGCGTGATTGTTTGAGTCGGCGATATACTTCGTTTCAGCTTCGGTCCAGACGCAGCCAAAGCTACAAGCGCGAGCTCCGGGCTTTCCGCATCCCTGCCAAGCACGCGCGCTCATGCAGTGCAAGCACTGTTCTGGGCCACATGCTCGCGCTTGTAGCATCGGCTGCGTCTGGACCGAAGCTGAAACGAAGTATAGCAATCTTACACCGACAATAAATGCTGTGACGATGAACCTTTAGAGCTGCTTGGTTTGCTCTATCGTGTCGTGGAGCCGGCTGAGCTCGCTCTTTAAGTGAGAGTATAGAGGCTAGGCGCTTGCACAGTGACAAATTATAGCAAGGCAAGCAAATTGTTGTGTGTATGTTTATACAGCCGGAAGTTAGTCTGCCTCAGTCGGCGTCTGGTGACTCAGCCGTACATGAGCAATTTAGTAATTGCGGTACAACCGCTAACCTGGAGTCTTTAACCTGCACCACGTAGTAGTGACCCACGACCGCACGCCGGTACGATGCTCATCCAGATCGAAATGGGCAGGGGTGGGGATTGAGACAAACTATAGCGTCCCACGAAACTTATTACTGCTCCCCTCATTAAAATAATCGGCTTTTTCGCGCTACAATCTTTGTTCACTGGCTTGCGGAACGCGTCTTGCGCATGCGCGGTGGTTCCTCTCTAAAATGCCAGACGTCGCGCATATCTTCACAGCGTAATGGGGCGCGCGAGTTCGTCTGCTTCTTTTGCAGGTTTTGTGGTGACGTCAAAATGCCGAGCTCTGATTGGCTCTCATTGAAGTATAGTGGGTAGACCTCAAAGAAAGCTGCCTTGAGATCTACCCACTGTCCTTCAATTGTAGCCAATCAGAGCTCGGCTTTCTTAAGTCGTCGCAACCCTTGCAAAGGAAGCAGACGACCTTGCTCTCCGCATAGCTCGACATTTTTTTACCTGGGTGATAGGCGCTGGAACGTTGTACAGTGATTGAACCAAGGGACGATATACGGGGTAATAAGCCATAAAATTACTTCATAATAATAAACCTGAGGCGGAAACAAATAAAAGAACGGACAATCACACACACCTTTTCGAACGACAGCTACTTATTTTGTTTTATTTTGTTTTTCCCCCCACATCCGCACTTTTGTACAATCGTCTACCGCCCCCCCCCCCCCCCCCCCCCCCCGAAGGTTACCAAACCTCCCCCTAAAAATATAAGAAAAGCACACGAAAACTCACATTCAACTGCCCCGGGGTAACTGCAAAACCACAAGCATGACAAGCGAATTACCTGACTCTAACTACACTGACCTAAAAGTGATGCCCGCTCAAGGTTCTAGTATGAGAGACATAGTCAACACTGCCAGACATTCAGTTTTAGCTTGATTGCGAGGCCCCAAGTGGTATTCAAGCAGTAATGGTGCTACAAACGCCTCACGCCATCGATTTTAGAACCATGAGGATTTGTAGAAGTTGTGTGGCCTCAGTGCTTCGGCGTACACAGGGATTGTAACCTTGAAGGGGCCAATACTGTGGTCAGTACTATATGTTTCTAAACATCTATGGAAACAATAAAACTTACATTTTGGTAAATGGCTATGAGTCTCACAATAATGATCCTTGGAAATATTACGCTTCTTCAAACATAGTAAGCTGACATTCAAGCATTTTTAAAAGTGGTCCATTTGACCCAGTGCAAAGAGATATGTTCGGCATAGGAATACAAATTTACACTCCTAAGTTGCTGATTAATACGGGCATTAATGAATACCGTGTTATTTCCGTGTCTAATTGTTCTAAAAATATTGCAACTTAAAAAATTGTCCTGCAAAGTTTTTTTTTTTTTTTTTTTTTTTTTACAGAGGTTTGTTTAGAAAGCCTCAGGAGGCATAAGGGGCAAAGATTCTAGAATATTGGGAAGGGACGGCGGAGAATAAAACGTTTGACTTAAATCTTCGATCGGCACTTTAGATGGATATGATTCAAACACAGGACTTCGTGCCGTTTTCGTGGATAGCCCATTCATTTCTCTAAATCCACCAAGATGGAAGGATTTCCAGAACGTTCGTCGAATGGTTCAGACACGTTCTTGAAACGTCTGAAGAATTGTTTCTCTCTTTTTTCTTTTGCGATAGTACTAAGGAATGAGTATCAAGTCTGAGAAGTTGAAAGGAAACCGTGATGGATTGTGTGGGTAAATCTGCCAACGTCAATTTATCTATTTTGCGCTTTTTTACAAGTTACATTTTTTTTAGTGCTGGTCGTACCATTTCTTGAGTGCAAGAATCCAGCCAACATAATTACCTTATCTGGGTTGCAATAACATCCGGCCACGCCCCTTTGGAAGTACAAAACAACGACTACGATAAGAACCCGAACTTCCACTTCTATTTGTGAGAAGGATAATTATTTACCAATCGCAAAACTTAAAAAAAAAAATACACCCTATTTTTTAAGCAGCACACAGAGAAGGCATAAGGGTGTAAGAAATAGCAGTCATGGGTTGTAACCCAGAAATGCATACATCTATGCTTTGTTGTTTACGAAGATAAATGTGGATTACGTCCAGTGCTTATCCTGTACCTAAAACAGCGCAGCTTTCAAGTCTATGGGTAATATTGTGAAAATGGTGCAAGACGGACATATACCTAACTTCAAACTCTCAATTGACTGAGCGAGGAAATGCTTTCACCCGGCATTTTGCAAATCAAGGAGCCGGCGCTGCAAATTGCGGTTCTGAGATGGAGCAAAAAATAACATTACTTTGAATATTTGCTTTCAATTTCCATGGTATTTAAACCTCTCTCGCCTCTAATTAAATTCTGTCATTTTAATACATAAATTAAATATTATTATATAAACTAAATAATGCTATGCGTCCCAAGAAGGACGTGAGTATAGACCAACGCGCTGTTCACGAACAACTCAGCGTTTTCCCACACCAGGTGTGGGCATGGCTAGTGCGCAGAAACCAGATTAGCCTAAACAAAGGGGTCTGCGCATGCCCAGATCCGACAGCAGCGCTTCCTCTTTGGTGTGACGTGAAAGATGCGTGTTGGTCTATACATCGGCTACTGCTGTACGCGATAATTTCTAACGCCATAAAAACAGCTTATTTTCAACAAAAAAAGTTAGGGAAGATGATAAACGACTTAGCGAATTTCCAACAACAATTCTACAAAAGCTTTATGTGTACAAGCAAAAATCTTTCGTTAAAAGAATTTAAAAAGGCGTTTTCTTTCTTGTCTGTTTATTTCTCGTTTTGTGAATCTTGTTTACTTATTAAGGTTTAATTATTAAGCTTAAGATGACCCAAACCTCAGACTCTTTCCATTCTTCATCTCCTGGAGGAATAAACATTTCTTTAGTTATGGGAACAGTCAATGCGGACTCCTTATCCCAACATGTACCACAATCTTTATCATTTATTTTTTTTGGAGGGGAGGGGGGGAGCATGTGCTAACAGGATATTACACAACAAGCTAAAAGCAAAACAAGAAACATATAATACTCCACGAATGAAAATATTCTCCAGGCGACCGCTCAAAAAACTGATCGGGAATCAGGCAGTGGTGTCAAGAGCAGATCTCGGATCTAATCGGGAAACAGAGCTTCGGAAGCCATAACACAGAACAGGGCAGACCCATTCGTCCTAGATTGAACGGATAGACATGGACGAAAATCTTTGCAGCATGCAAACGGTCATAGCATGCATCTTAAAAATAAAATGTGCAGAACGTAGACAGCCGTTTGACATGAAATTAGTGGAGTATACCGGTCCACTAAGTCCAAAAAAAAAAAAAAGAGTTTCACCAAAACGTGTTTCTAAACATAAAAAGTAAAAAAGAAAAAAATCCGTGATAATTCGGTTCACACAGTAACACACATTATGCCCACTTCTTAAAGATTAATGCATACATAAAAATAGAGATATATAAAACATGAGTAGAACTAAAGGATAGAAATGGTTGCCACGATTCCTTGATGGCGGCGAACTGGACACGACGATATGTTGAAATGCTAATGTAAATTCTTTAGTAAAGGCCTCACCTTGAGCACAATGCATCGTAAGTAATATGTCAGACGCTCACGTCTTCGTTCTTTCCGACAACAATATGATCATTAATAACCGTAGATAAGCCACTTTTGTCCCTTGTTTTATTAATAACGTAAAACGACAAAACGACGTCAAGGCTAATGGCGCTAACGCGTTGACTGATTTAGCATCTTTAGTAGGATGCACTCTCGTGTAATCGATGTGCTATATAAAGTCAGGCATTCGAACAAATAGTTCTGTTAGCTCTGTACGCTACATGCATAACGGTTGGCAGGTTTAAATCACTGCCGGGGTACCCGCGCCGTCTGACAAAGGCTTAAAGCACAAATATATTTAGTCGTAGGGCTTGCGAGTGGGAGAGCACGCCAAGCTATATACGTGCGCACAAATATTAAATTGGTCCCAGAACTTGAGCGTGTGCTCAAGGGTTAATGAAGGCCGAACGTGGTGCGGTACTACGCGGTACTACGCGTCGAAACGTATACGAACGTAATGCGGTACTACGCGGCACTACGCGGTCAAACGTACGAACGTGGTGCGGTAGCGTTCGTACGCGTTCAAAAGAGAAGTGAAAAAAATATAACATGTTGAAGGTTGTGATTTAAAGTCGGGCAAAAGTGAGCGTTTACCACGGATACGTAATTGCGTTACTCGGCAGTTCCAGCCTCTGACAGAATGAGACCGGCGGGTGTGCCTCTCGAACGCCCGGCTACCAACACGCGCTCCATGTCTTCTGCCATAGCCTCCTCTATATTCACAAAGCCTGGCTGTTTGACGACGCAACCATGTAGTATCCGGTCGCATATTTGGAGCACGAAGATATGGTAGCACAGAGCATCAAAGAGTCATTTTTTCGGGTAACCTGGACGTCAGCGCATTGCTTTTGCAGCTGCGAGGACCCGAAACCCATTAGTTCGCTCAGGAGAGGTGCGTTTCGGCGTCTCACCGAAGCCGGGCGCCAGTCACGTGACTCTCCTCTCATCCGTTGTCTGCCACTCCGCCTTTTTCATTTCGGCGGCCGCTTCTCGTGGCGATCTGCCAGGCTTTGTCAGTATATAAACTTTTGCAAAAATCGCTTTCTGCGTGCTTCCATCTTTGATTGCTGGGCTGTGGAACGCCTTCTGAGCATGCGCTGTTGCTCTGCTGTGCTGTATATCAGGCGCTGCGCATGCATCCACAGCTCAGCGACTCAGCATTTTTCACCGGGGTTATAACTTATAAGCGATTATTAGCGATGTGCGCGGCCAAAAGCGTCGCTGCGATCAGCTTTCCACCACTGGCCAAACCATGGGCATATGAGCACTGTCAGACTGTCAACTTCGACAGTGTTAGTTTCGGATTGCGATGGCTCCTAGCTTCCACTGTGCTTTTTAAACACACCATCGAACTCGTCGTCGCACCCGATGGTAAGTAGTCAGAATAACAACTGGTGACGTCACGGCGAGGCAAATCCCAGTCGTGACGTCACGGAGGGAAACCACAAGAGGGCGCCACCGAAACATCTCGGCGCTAATAGGGAGTATTCACTGGCGGCCATAGCTGTTTGAGCGACTGCTGAGCGCGTGCTGATGGCGAGCTTCCACGGTTCCTTTGAAACGTGCATACCAAATTATGGTGGAACTTAACCCGAGACTGGGGTAGAAAGAGAAACTTAAAAGTAGAAGGGACAGAGACAAGTGAAGAAGAGAACGTCTCAAACGCAGCTAAAAGATTTATTTAGTCCCACATCCTTATATACTCACAACCACAAGGTCACCTTAACACTCAACATGCCCCTTTCAAAGACACAACACACCAGGAGAAAAAAACAAAAAAAAACCAAAGGCAACAAAGCAAAGGGATGCCCCCTCAAACAGTACTACGAACAGGGGCAAACCATCCACTTGTCCGGAAAGAAAAACTTTTCATTTTTCCTTTCCTTCTCTTTCCTCTTTGTGTGTCACTGACACTACACCCACGAACCAACAAGACCCAAAACTTGAGTACAAAGACAACGATCTCCGCGAACACAAAGAGAACTGGGAAGAATATCTCCACCCGGAACAACAACCACAACAGACAGATACAAAAGGACTCACTCTAAAAAGCGCAAAACCACTTCACCCTTAAAAAAAAGAAAAAAAAAAAAAACTTGTTTACAGTCCCAAAAATGCTTTAGCATTGTTTCCCAACTTTAATGAAGCCTGACTTATACAATTACTGAATGATTTAATCCGAATGGTTTCCCTTACCAGTCTCTTACTGTCATTCACTTCTTTATGTATTATTTCCGTCTCTGACCACAAAGCAGTGCAATTGTTACATTCGTTTATGTGCTTAGCTATTTCAGAATTAGTAGCGTTTTTGTGTCATCCCTTCGGGGATGACCTGTTAAACGGTCTCGAGCATTTGATAAGATCAGCAGCCCCTGAACTACGCTTCACCGTAGAAAAAGCGGAGAATGGAATGTTACAATTCTTGGATCTGCGGATTCACACTGATAAAGGTCTCTGCTGGTAGTACGGCAAAGAAAACCCGAAACCTGTTCTGTCAAAAAGGAGCTGCCATTCGAAAACGGTGAAGGCGGGAGTGGTGAAGTCTTTGATAAGAAATGCTCTAGACCGATCATGCATACATTTATTTTATCACAAATTCGGTGAAAGGTCAATGGAAGAGACTAAGAGGGGCAGGGTATGAAGAAGAGTTCATCGGAAGGAATTTAGATGTACACACCAAGGAGAAAAAGGAAAAAGAAGACACGTCGAAAAGGCGGATGGCTGTGATCCCGTATTTTCATGGAATTTCACATTACCTGAAGGCGTGTGCTAAGCAGTTTGGAGTTGAAACAGTTTTTAGTTCTGATTTCAGGTTAGATAGATTAACTCCTTTTGAAACTGAAATGCAAGAGTGCAGGAAAGGTCACGGTGAAAAATCGATCTCGTGCAGAAACAGCGTAGTGTATGCAATTCCGATGGCGTGTGGCTTTGCTTATGTAGGGCAAACTTCGAGGTGTGTTAATGACAGACTAACAGAACATAAGAGAAATGTTAGGATTAACGCTGCTAATTGTGAAATAGCTAAGCACATAAACGAATGTAACAATTGCACTGCTTTGTGGTCAGAGACGGAAATAATACATAAAGAAGTGAATGACAGCAAGAGACTGGTAAGGGAAACCATTCGGATTAAATCAATCGGTAATTGTATAAGTCAGGCTTCATTGCAGTTGGGAAACAATGCTAAAGCATTTTTGAGACTGTAAACAAGTTTTTTTCTTTTTTTTTTAAGGGTGAAGTGGTTTTGCGCTTTTTAGAGTGAGTCCTTCTGTATCTGTCTGTTGTGGTTGTTGTTCCGGGTGGAGATATTCTTCCCAGTTCTCTTTGTGTTCGCGGGGATCGTTGTCTTTGTACTCAAGTTTTGGGTCTTGTTGGTTCGTGGGTGTAGTGCCAGTGACACACAAAGAGGAAAGAGAAGGGAAGGAAAAATGAAAAGTTTTTCTTTCCGGACAAGTGGATGGTTTGCCCCTGTTCGTAGTACTGCTTGAGGGGGCGTCCGTCTGCTTTGTTGTCTTTGGGATTTTTTTTTTTTTCTGGTGTGTTGTGTCTTTGAAAGGGGCATGTTGAGTGTTAAGGTGACCTTGTGGATGTGAGTATATAAGGATGTGGGACTAAATAAATCTTTTAGCTGCGTTTGAGACGTTCTCTTCTTCACTTGTCTCTGCCCCTTCTACTTTTAAGTTTCTGTTTCAACCCCAGTCTCGGGTTAAGTTCCATCATGGTAAATATCCACCAGCTCACCTGTACTTTAACCGTTTTTTCATTAATTATACCAAACCATCAAGATTGACGGTCTTAGCAACCTATTAATGTGAGCTCGTTCTGAGCATGCGCTCTAAACAGCACCCACAAATATGGCATCCAGTGAATACTGCCTATAGGAGGCTATGCTTCTGCCGTGCATCGTCTCTGCGCGAGCGCTCGACGAGCACGAGACCCGAAACGTTGTCTTCAGTTGTCGCGCAGGAGGCGGGACAACTGAAGCTTCTTGGTGACTATAATTACGCACCAAGTGATCTCTAAGTGATCTAAATTCATCAGCGATCTTCTACTGAATTTTCCAGGAAATTACTTTCTTTGGAATGGCGGAAAAAGAAAACGCCGTTTGTTCGTGCATACGAAAAAAAAAAAAGTATAGTTGAAGCGAACCGATAATATATTTTTGTCGTATTCCTCACTTTGGAATACCCTTCAAGATCACCGCAGGAAACACGGGTTGCCTCTTGTGTAATGATTCATGATGACTTGTCTTTGAAAACATAAAAAAGCGCCAGAAAATGTGCAAGAACGAGAGAAGGTGGAGGATACAGGGCGCTACACCTAAAATTCTGGTGACCGTGCATTTCGTTAAGGCTATATAAGTGATTATTTCTTGTTTTTGTTTAAAAAAATGTTAGTTGTGAGTGCTCTGTATTGTTCACCCTCTCCCATCCTTGTGTATTTTTGACGCGTTTTTTTGTTGACCATGAGACAACGGGTCCGAATTGCCTTTTAATGCAGTCTCAAAAAGGCCAGTGCTGGACCGGTATAAGTGCACTCCTAGGCGGCTTTATGACCAAAGACTAAGTGACTTCCCTTCTGCCTCTCATTCAAAGAACTTGGCCGTCGCCAGGTGAGCGTCCGCACTTGCGACAGTGTGCTCTAAGAAGTTAGCTGTACTTTCGCAACGCGACGCTTTGTGAGTCACGTGATTTGACAATTATTTTAACGTTGTGTTTTAATTAGCCTATGATTTTGGTATTTGCGTCTTGTTTCGTTTTGTAGTACACTACTATGTCTTCAGGCCTTTAATATGTCAAATAAATAAATGAAACTTTGACTATAAACAATGTAGCTTTTTGCTATTAAAGCGTGTCATGGTCCTTCTAATTCTTATGATTTGTAATTAAAATTTGGTGTTCTCTCACATGCCTCCCTGAACTGAGATGCATGCTTATTAATAGTGTACAAGCCTGACTTCTCGCAACGTACAACGAAAAAAATTCAATATATGTGTACTCTTTCCGAGAAAATGTTCAAAAACGCTATTTAAAAATGCATTCTTCGCAACACTTTCGTAGCTAAATATATCTTGTTGCATCACTGTGACAATTTAGTAGAATGCAGAGCTGTTCACAGGAAAAACTATCCTTAAATTGTGCTTGAATGTTGTTGTTTTTTTTTTTTTTTGTGAAAGCACTGTGTTGAAATAAATAAATTTAAGAAGGAAGAGGACCGGCTCGTATTCAACGATCCTTGGCTCATGCTTTTTTTCTTTTTTGGTTATCTCGGTCCTGTACACGCAGTAACCAAAAGCATTTTTTCTTGAAATTCTGTTGGAGACCGAAAGCAAGGCCTTAACGTTCTTAAAGCCCACATGTTTGCCTTACGCTTAATTATTTTCTTCGTGATTAATCCGTGCAGCCTCTAAAGTAAAATGTAGCGCAGCTTTCGAGAAACCAATTTGCTCGTAAATTTAAGAAGGGGCCGTGTCAACGAGAGATACTTTAATTTACTTTCCGCACTGGGCGCAACGGAAGCTTAATCTTCAAGAGAGAGAAAATGAACAGCTGTGCTGCAGTGCGGTTCAATTTGTTAAAAAGAAACAGGGTGATAAAAATCTTATTTTGAAGAAGAAACATTTTTTGATATACTGTTCTCGCGTAGTGTAATGACTCGTTTGAAGGTAATTGGAAAAAAGTCACTGCGAATAAGTAATATTTTATCACGAACCTATCAACAAGTAATTTAAAAAGGGGTCAAAAGTTAAACGCAAATTTTCCTGCCGGTATAGTTTCCTTATTTTATGTTTGAATTGTTGAGTGTATATCAACCCCCCCCCCCCCCCTAAGTAATTTTCTTTTTCCTGTTCATCTAGATCCGTCTAAAGTCCTCTAGTGCATGCGATGGCAGGACAAACCGTGTGAGCTACAAAGGAGCCCGACGAAGGAGCAACCCATCAAACATTCAGTACTGGGGAGAATTTTCATCGCGTGGACGTTCGGAGCTTACGGCGGCTACGACTCATAGCAAAACTGCTCTATATACCATTACCCAGGAGAAAGAAGGCTTGTTCTTTATCTGGGACATATGATTTAGGATCTTATTAAACCGGATAATTTTGCTCGTTTCCGCGATAAGGCTATAATTTGGGGTGATGCCTTCATGTCCAAAGTAGATAGTTCGGGGCGGCTCAGGAGGAACTCGCGTACTAAACAAAAATTATGTTCCTTGCGAAAAATAGGAACCAAGCACGTGTACATGAAATATGGCAGAAATATACTTTCTTGAAGAACTAAACAGTTTATATGAACGAATAATTTTTATTTTAATGTAAGGTAATATATTATGCGCCCCTGTATTTTCGGATGACTGTTGTTGTTTTTACCTTCAGTGCAACGTACTGTCTTACTTCACCTTGCCTTTTTGGACGCCATTTGCTGTGTACTACGTAAAGGACCCTGAGCTGGTCGTGGACCCATATGAATAAATATTATTATTATCATACTTTTATAGTTAGAAAGACAACAAAAAAAAATTGCGGTGGCTTAGCTCGGCTATGCCAGGATATACGTAGCGTGAGCTTATGCGCACAAAATGAGAGGCGCTATCAAGCGTCAGACTTGGCTACTGCGCAACGGAGGCGCACAGCTGGGCACGCGGCGGTGCCAGTGCGCCTGCCGTGGCTATGACGTCACTCCTTTGGAATGCGCAGACCGGCCAGGCGGGCGCGGCGGCGGCGGCTCCGGCGCGCCAGCTGTGCGCCGTGTGACGTTACCGCTCCTCACGCTTGCGCAGCACGGCTCTATGGGAGCCACGCCAAACTCCTCAACCTCGGCCAGTGTAGCTCATGCTACGAAACCTCTAGGAACAAATGAAAAAGAAAACAACAGCGTATATTCCAGTATCCATCCGCCTAACGGCGGTTATCGATACACCAGGAACGAAGAGGAGAAGGTTACGTTCCGTAATAATGGTTTTCCCTCAGTATTTCCATCACCTGTTCCTACTCCGTAAATGCCCTCTCGTGAAGAGTTCCTAAAAAGAATATTCGAAATTTGAACGCATTATAAGGAATTCTAGAGTTTATTGAATGGGATCTGATCCACTACACAGGTAGTATTGATGGTATACTCAACCGTCTTGCCACAAAATTTTCTAAGATTATTCATCTTTTTAGAGGCGCTGTTTTGAAGTCATTTTTAGTGGAATATTTTTCCGCGAGTGAAAAATGTCGATTGTAGAACAGTAATAATATCTTCATAAAAACACAGACCGCTTTCCTTCAGTTCTACTGGATCTAAAAGAGTCGAACATTAAACTGACAGTAACATTCTAAATCACCTTACAAGCAGGGTTGGGCCGAAATACTCTGAAACGTATTTGTAAACACAAATGCAGGGAGGCATAACAAATAAAGCTAAGATAATGATATTGAATTAGATAAATAAAATGTGACGAGATGCGTATCAGAACTACTTTCAAAAAAAGAGAAGTATGGGGAAATACAAATACTAGAATCAATATTGCTGGATCAGAAATACAGACACTGAAATACATTGTTTTAAAAAGAAAACTTATTTTTATATGCTTCTATACTCTGTAGAAATATTTGGGTGCACCCGGTAATGTATACGAACAAAAAATATATAGTAAAGAGCTCTCTATAGCCATGGTGTACATTACGAGAATATATTTTCATACCAACAAACGAGCATTCGCTCTAAGATGCAGCCTGACTGTTTCACTTTGAAATGTTATCAGTAGAGTCGATTGCTGGGCTAGTTGGTTTTGGAATTTGGAATACATTCGCTCGAATTAAATTCACCTCATAATTAACATCTTTCATTTTGCGTTGTAGTAAAGATAGAAAGCTGTGTTCTAGTTTTTTCAGTGTTTCTCTAGCGCAGGTTTTTTTCCGGCATCTATCAACTTTATCAGGCAAAATTACAGGATCCTCTATATCAGTTTTGTGCCCTCCTAAATTAACTCGAAAAGTCACCGGGATTTGGACCAATCAGGGTGCCTCTTTCAGCATTGATCTTACGACGTCATCAAAGAAGGAAGTTCAATAAAACCGTAATCTGTCAGCTAAGCTTGCCGCCAACGCCTTAAGATAATGAATATACAAAAATAATCGTCCGGCTAAGTTAGAAAAAATATTTGTAAAAAATTGCAGAAGGAAAGCCGTATTTAGTCAGAGACAAAATATACCAGATGAAACTTGGTCTTCACCTTCTTTGTAGAGGTTAACGATTCCATAATAATTGTAACGAAACATATCGGTCCCTAATAGTATCAAAATACCAGGAATACACCCGAAAGTTTATTTCGATGCAGAATTACAAAATACACTTTGAAATTTGTATCGCGATACCGAAATATAAATGCACAACGTATTTCTAAAATACTATTGTTATACATCTGCATCGCGATACTGCCCAACCCTGCTTACAAGAAACTGTTGTGTCATAAACCTGAACATTTCAAATGTTTTTTTTTAGACACAATATTGAGTTCTAGCATGACGTTGCTCTTCTTTTGAAAGTAGGCTTCAAGAGTATGCATTTGACACTGCATAACTTGCGTTTATTTTTCATGACTTTTAAACTTCCAACATAACAATCAATTAGAATTCTTTGATGTCTGAACATGTAAACGCAGCGAAGGAATTAATCTACTTTAGTCAACGACAACCGCTCAGGTTGAGGGGTCCCAAGACAGTCAGCCAACCGTATGATTGGCCGCCTTCGGACCGCTATTTGTCTAGTTTCGTTAACGATGTCACTTACCTATTAAAATACAAAAAAGAAATGTACCGCGATGACAATTATTTCATTCTATATTCAATATAGGTACGGCACTGTAAGATCACATTTTATGAGAGTTAGCCGGCAGGAAAACTGGCTGATGTGACACATTCAAAATTCCGAAACGTATCACGACCGAGAAGGGACTCGAATTTCAGTTAACTGAATATTATTGAACAGCAACTTTTATGCATTAACTCTTCCCCCCCCCCCCCCCCCGGTCCCTCAAACCCACCCCTTTCTTTTCTATCTCAACCTGCACACGTTTAAAGAAACCGCCATCCATAGGCCTTTTTGCCCCAGCTTTACAAACACAAAAAAATGAACGACAAAAACGAATGTTTTTCTCACTTACTAGTAACAACAAACGGACTCAGTTGCAGTCATCAGCGGTTCTTCTTGAAATTCTGAACCACAGACCCAAATTTGCTTCACAGACACCCAGAACCAACACTGTCCCTGAATACAGAAATAACAAACTACCACGCAACACCCTAGAGCTCTTCCTTGGCGAGCTGATCAGTGACAACGCAAGCCGACTAGTTCCTCGTCACGTACAATTGATCAAAAAGACACGGATGGTACACGAAATGACCCAATCAAAAACACCACCGCAAAACTTCCCGTTATCCTGCTCCATCATCAAAGGTTCCCAGATCTCAAATCCAACGGACGCCCACCCCCTTACCTGTTCCAAACGCGTTTACCCTCAAGTCTCGTCAGTGCTGGAGAGTCTCCGGTCAAGCTAATACACCTGCGTCTCTGTTTATCAATGTTCAAATTTCGGGGTAACGGTGTTCGACACAAGACTTTTGCCTCCCGCAGGAGGTCATTCTGCCCGAAAAAAGAAGGAGAGAGAGAGTGTGTGTGTCTAAGCATTTATCACCAGAATATCCGAGCACCGCAAACAGCTAAAGGAAATTTGTTACCGGTGAATCGATTTGAAAACGCAAGCGAAATTCGTAATTGCAAAATCAAAAATTTATTTTAAATAGCGATACATTTATTTGTGTGTTTATTATACCTCAAATTCCTTACATAAATGAGCTATTACACGAGAATTACTGCATGACAAGACAACTTGTTCGATAGCTGTCTTGAAAGGAGTACACTCAGCTTCTTTTACAATTCCACCAAAAGCAGAGGTAACGAGCCCGTGGAGTCAACCAAGCAATGTCAAAAGTTCATCGTCACAGCGGTCGTCGTCTTTGTGGCTCTGCTATCACAAGCTAAACCCATCACGGCACAAAACAAAAAAGCGCAGGATCGTGGCGTCGACGAAGAAAACTTTCTACGCGTGTTTTGATAAGCGTTTTTAGTCTCTTCAAAAAATTGGGAGTATTGGGAGCTGGGAGTACGTATATAGGTCTATAGTTGGTCATTAGGTTCACATCACCTCATTTGTGAATCAAAGTAACTTTGGCAAGCTCCATATTTGCGGGGAACTCACCGCAAGCCAAGCTGAGGTGAAATATATGCGCGAGGTAAGGTGCAATTATGTCAATGACAAGCTTGACTAGTTTTATTCGAAAATCGCTAGTATCACGACTGTTACTATTTTTGAGCCGCATGAAAATTTTGTAGACCTCAAATTTATTTGTCGGATTGAGAAAAAGCGACGAGCTTGGGCTCTGTGTGATATATTTAACAGCATCTTCATTGTGCGTGCTTCAAACAAGATTTACCCAGTAGGATTTGAAGCATTCTGTCAGTGGGACACTGGATAGCATTTGGTCATTGATCAGTGGGACACTGGATAGCATTTGGTCATTGATCAGCAGCTTCCCCATTTTATCGTTACGTGGGCCGCGCTGGAGAACCTCATTTATAGATTTCAATATAACAGCAGGATAATTTTTTGATTCATATCTGAGGGGGTGCGCATGATACTGTGCTTTTGCTTGTTTTAGTATAGAGCGTAGTTTATTTTGATATTTCTTTAATGATGCTAAATTGTCTGGGTGTCTCGAAGAAATAAACTTTTTAAACATGAAAATCTTTCTTCTAATAATTTTGATGTGATCAATTAGGATCCAAGGTTTCTGTGATTTTCTCTATCGAAATATTACTTTAAATGGAAAGCAATCATCATACCAATTCTTAAACAAGTGAGGAAATGTATCGTAGACATAATTTACATTGGATTGTAATGTCTGAGATGTCCAGTCGAGAGCGCATATTCTGTTTCTAAAATGCAGCAAACCGTGTTCTGTTAATGGTTGAAAAAAAAAAAAAAAAACGTTTGATTTCGCTCTTGAATTCAAATCACAGCAACGAAAGCCGAGGAAAATAGAAATATGGTCGCTGATGCTACAACTGATCGTACCAGCTGCAGTAAGTCTTTGGCCCATATTTGTAATGAAAAGATCCAGTACGCTTTCACTTTCAATAGTAGTTCTAGTAGGTGACAAAATCACATTCGCATATCTAAAAGAGCTCAGAACATTGCTAAATTGGGTCCCAGCATGGGAAGGTTGCATCATATTAATATTAAAGTCGCCACCAAGGACAGCAGAAAAATTATTTGTTGATACAAATTGCAAATAACTATCCAAGAAGGATAGAACCTCTGCTACGTTGACCGACGGCAGAGCTCAGCGTGGTCTCACACACAGATATAACGTGTACATTCGGAAGAACGGTGTGGATTTCGCTGGTGATCGACGGGGATATTGCCACGCAAGAGACAATCGGCCCTGCGTTGCTCTGACGTCAGACTGATACGGATATCGCTGGGATCAATTTTAACGCGACGTCTTTCTGCTCACGTTGACCATCAGAATCTTTGAGGTCTGCAGTCAAGCGTGTAAAATGTATTTGGATACACAGTTTAGCTACGGAAATTGCATGTGTCGTGCTTGACAATGTGCAATCTTGGTGACGCTGCGTCCAAATGAACAAAGGCTGACTTTGGTTGTGCGGCGCACCGGAGAACTGCTTTGAAGCTGGTAGTTCCCGTGCCGTGCTAGATGATGCTGTGCTGCTTCCTAAATTGTTCTGGCGTAGACGTGTACTTTCACGGAGTACAAGTGTTGGAATTGGTATTGAATCCACTGGTCTGCCGCACATATTCGTCGACACAAACGTTTCATCAACACTCGTTACAGAAATTACAAGCTGCATGAACATTTCATCGAGCGTGTGTCACTGGGTGGGTGTTACCCACACAGCCCACACGTTCACTCCGCTTTGAGGTGACAGTGAAAGAATGAAAGAAAAGTGGTCTCACATCCGTTTCAGTTCAGTTCGTCGACGGCGGTCGTCAAAACACTGAAAGAGAGGATTCATTCCAACGGAATGCCGCTAAAGCAATGCAGCTTTTTTACCGGTGAGGATAAACTCTATTTTGTCAGTTTCTTTATCCTGCCACGGATGCCTGGTCCAGTCCTTTCTTTTATCAATCTTTACTCTACAGAGAAGTTGTTCCAGGCCATGCTTGGCCTGGATTGACAGTCCTCGACTGTCAATCCAGTCCTCGACTGTCAATCCAGTCCTCGACTGTCAATCCAGTCCTTGACTGGACGTCGAGGAGTGGATTGACCAATATGACCATGTCGCCCGCTTCAACGGGTGGACAGATGACCAGCACGTGCAACCCTATACTTGTCGTGAAAAAAACCGCCAGGTATTGGTTTGAGAACCATGAATCCACCTTAACGTCGTCTGAAGTTTGCTAAATCGAGCTGAGGCGCTTATTCATTAGCCAGCACTGACGAGAGAGAGCCGAATACCTGATAATGTCCATGGCACGGCACCAACAAAAGCGTCATCGCCTTCGTGGAGGATGTTTTGCGCCTGATTGAGTACCCACGCCGAACCGGATGCTGCACAAGACAAAATGCTAAGAATCCCATGTCCCTCATGTGAGGGACAACATCTTCGCCAGCCTTGTCCGCAACCCTCTGACAACAGTCGAAGAGTTCATCACCGAGGCTTCCAACATTGAACGTGCACTGCGTGTCCGAGCCGGTCACTATCAACAGCTCCCAGGCGTCTCGAAACTCAAGTCGTCCTGCTGCAACTTTGACGCGAGCCTCCCTGGCATCCGCAACATCATCCGTGACGTTGTCCGGGATGAGATCAGGAAGCTACTTTGTGTCATCAGTTGCCCGGCTTGTGTTTTGATTCCCAAGATTGTTCGGGAAGAAGCTCAACAGGCATTGCGACCGGAGACTTCTGCGAGCGAACCAGTATCTGACGAATGGAGGGCGACTTACGCCACAATGCCAAGACGACTGCCACCGGCTGCCTGTTAGTATTCAATGCTAATTCAATGAGACACCCGAGCGCCGCAGCATTCCCGACATTGGGAAGAAGCAGTGTAGGTCCGCGTTGAACAAAGTATACTGAGGAAGACGGAGGTGGTGCCGAATGGCCGACCAAATACCGCTCTGCTGCCGGTGTATGGGGCCGACCATGTCTACCGGAGGTGCCCGTACCAGTAAATGGGCCTGCGAGGGTTCAACTTCATGCCGAACGACCCTCGAACAAGTCTCGAGGAGCGATCGCGGGATATTGAGGAGTATCTTCGGCCGCCTTTGTTCCTGGTTCTGACATTACCCCAAAGTTCCTGATCCCCATTTCATCAGCGGTAGTAAGCACAACAAAGCAAGTGAGCGGCAATGCAAGGAGAGTTTATTTGGCGTCGTTTTTGTCCAAGCAAATTACCTAATAATTTTTCGACACCAATTATTTGTGTTCACTCCCCAAAGCACCCAATTTCCAACTTCGAGAAGAATGCCGCTGAGTGGCTTGAAGAAATAGGATCGTTAGTTGTTCTCAAAAGTGGACACCAAGCATCCCCCGAATTCGCTGTGCCACGCGAGACTTGCACAAGTTAAAATGGTCGCGGTCTGCTGAAGAAATCGAAATTGGGGTATGGAAGTAAAGTGGTTGGATAGGCAAACAAACATTGTTGCCAGCCATCAAGTCAACAGTACAGCAAAAGGTACAGCCACGTAAGCAATACATGCCCAAACTTGCTACATCGACGCAGAAAACGTTGCGGATAAGAAGCCAGTTCTGCAGCTTCAGTGCATCAGATGTCAGTGGCGGCACATGACTTGTGATTACAAGACGGCATCACTCAGTCAAATTCACCACTCGACCAAACTGAACACCGACGTGCCAGGCGCATCATCCGACAATAAGGAGCACAGGTACTACGACTGAACGCCTCACGCGAGACTGTCACGGAAAGAACTTGTAAAGGAATCATTTGAAAATAATCGATAATTAGGTAATCATGTGGAAATACACATATTTGATACACTAAACAAATACACTTCAAATTCCAACTCGCTTTTACGCCTTCACAGCCTGCACACCAAAAATTGTGTTTACTGCATGCGCTAGACCTTTTGAGGACACTCGTATCGCTTACGCCTCAATATTATTAAATGGAACATACCAGACTGGCAGACCTGTTGAATGGGGCTGCATTTTTTACATCTTTCCTGAACATGTGGTTCATCGGAAAGAAAACTCCAGTGATGTGAACATGTTATTTATTCCCTCCAAGGGCCTTTGTAGGCATTACAGAGAGGATACTTTGAACTATACACACATGGCAGTAACATAATAGCACACTGACATTAATGTGCACAAAATGGGCCCATCTACCGGAAATAAATATTACACTCGTAAGAAGTAATTATTGCTGTAAGTTGTTAATTACAAAAAGAAGCACAACTATGAACATCTAGTTAAATATTACGGTTTAGTGTATTGTTATATAGCAGGACATTTCGTATACATAATACACATTAGACCCTTTGCAAAACCCCACCAATCAACATTGACTGTCACAATTTTTTTTTCTGAGTAAGGCACGCAAATGGGACCCAGTTCACGTCAAACGCTAGTGCCACATTCGACTTCAATAGGTGCTGAGCCGAGTTAACAGCTACTGCTGACATAACATTCTTGTCGAACAATGACCAAAGTACGAAGGCCTCGGGTAATTAGTGCCATAGCCCCAATACTCCGTTTCACAACAGTTTGGCAAACGGCGAAGCCTGCAGTCCCAGTGCCCCAATATGCAAGTTGGAGAGAGGCACGTGACAACATGTCATCAGAGTGCTCTTTTGTAGAGATTTGTCACGTACAGTACCTTCAACCCGTCTCCCTGATTCGCACCAGGGGGCTGTGGCGGTTGCCTTTTGCCAAGTTTTGGGAAAACAAAGTATAAGCAGCACACAATTTTGAACAAAAAAAAATCAAATGAAGAGACTGAAAGGAATGGGAGTCAACATTTGGCAACAAGAGTGCTTTTTCGGGCAAGAGACAAAAACAAATACAAGTTATTTTGTTCAGATAACTACAACAAGTAACTAATACGCAGACTGATACAATGCACTCTTGATTTCAAAAAAAAGGTATGGCTACAATAGCTCATACGAAAGGAAAATGTGCAGTTAATCTTATATTTCTAAGCTGTATTAAATTTAATAAATTGTTGATATATGTGGTGCTATCTCCAGAAATCTAAAGCGTGGGCTGCATTTTTGTAAAGAATCTAAATGTTAGAATTATGGATTAAACAGCCATCTAAGAGGAGTCTAATCATACACATGAAGGTTACTGTGAACTATTGATACCGATCGGCAAGGTCAAGAGCCTACTAATTTCTAAGGAAAGTAGGATGCAGTTTTCATGTGCACTGATCAATAAAACATATGAGGGCTTGCTAACCGTGTCCTGAGTTCATAGGGGACAAATGAACTGTTTTAAGAACGTTAGTAATGAAATTTTTTTTTTTCTGACTGAATGGTTCGAATATTATGTAAGAGATTGTTTGCGCGTCACTAAACTAAACGTCAACTTTTCACTTAAAAAAAAAGAACTCCGATCGAATGCAAGCTCCTGCAGTGAAAGCACGTTATATCAAAGTCCTGGGAACTGTCAATTTGTAAAATCGTTGATTGGCACAAAAGGTTTAAACATTGGAGGACCTTCCTCGCTAAAATTTGCTGCGGTTACGCGGGCTGAAACAACTTCCCATAGGCCCTACACGCGACGTATACTTTTCGGTTTGTTTTTCAGACATTCTAACGTTTAAAAAGCTAGAAAAATGCGAAAGTCTTATGCTAAAAGTTGTATCGTAAAATCGTTGCTTAGTACAAGACGTAAAGGGCGCAGGAGCTTCCTCGCTAAAAGTTGCTGTGATTATGCGGTTGCACAGGGCTTCAACCACTTCCCCTAGGCCCTACGCATACATTTCGTATCAATTCTCAGACATTTTAGAGTTCAAAGGTAAGAGAATGTGAACATTTCATGCTAAAAGCACTAAAGGTTCTACCGACCCTCAGACACATCCAGGAATCCGAGAACCGCTACGGCGATACGATTTGTGTTGTCTCCCGGGTTCTATTTTCCAGTGCGATCCTAAGCAAAATGTGTATAAAGTCTCACTCCTTCAGATCTCTACGTAATATCTCCGTTTGAGAGCACGAAGAAGCCCGAGAGCGTTGGCAAGCAGTAGTACATCACGATTACCGCGCACCAAACAAACTCGCATCGACCAGCCCTGGGCGCTGCCATCTCACCGGTGACGTGACGGCTGTCGTGAGATCACGTGATGGGTAGTCACTTTTGCGTAGAACATGGCGGCAACAGGGGCAGGGGGGGATGCCACTTTTGAACTTCCTGTTTATTACTCTAAGCCCCTCCACTTCGTTGATCATTCTAGGTACAAAACGAGCGTGTTGGTAACGGTAATTAGACATGAGGAAGATACATAGAAAGGGGGGACGGACAACGAAGTCTTCTTTGTCCGTCCCCCCCTTCTATGTATCTTCCTCATGTCTGATCATTCTAGTACTTGGCTGTCTGAACAAACAATGAAGATAAATGGACACACCAACGAGTTACATCAACACCACATAAAATAATGAAAGCCTCCACATGGCTTCCTCTCCCTTCATGAAACGTCATCACAGTCGGATCGTGCTAACTCGGCTAATGGGCCCGAGCTCGACCTTCGAAGAGCTGATTGGACATGAGCACCAGACGTACACTGACACAGCATTCGTGCCCAATCTCAGACCTCGATCGATCTGACTGTGATGGCGGTGCGGAGGCCTTCTGTCTAGGTGGTGTTGGTTAGATGTGCCGAGAGCGATAGATTCCGGTCTGCACACGTAATTGACCCCCTCCTCCCCTCTCCAGGCCACCGCCATTGTACGCTAATGTGACTGACTACTCATCACGTGACCTAACAGAATAGGTGACGTCACAGGCAAGATGACAGCGCCCCTGCAATGCTCTGGCGCCAGCAGGGCCGAAATCGCCGTGGATTGTTGGGTCCGCTTTTCGGTGTCGTTGGTTCGAGCGAGTTGATTTCAGATGCGAGAGCCGCGGTCTGAAGAAGGTTGAAAGCGATTTCAAGATTTCAGCCTGCTCTTCTCGCGTAGGTATAGCGAAGATGGTTTTTCTTTAGCATATGATGGTGCTGGGACCTGGAGACAGAGGCGGCAGATGGTCGCTGGTATAGTCGCAAGTTGAAATACGGCTGACAAGACTCCGCGGAGAAAAAAACAAACAAACGCCCATTTACAAGCCAGTCATATTTGGAACTGCCTCAGTCAAAATACTCTGGCTCGTGCCCGGCAACAGCCACATCGTTTCTTTTTTCCACGTGTCTCGCCACCCAGCATGAGCGCCGTCAGTTCGCTCATACACTGAAGTACACGAGCAAAAAAAAAAATAATAATAATGAAACAAGAACACGTAAATAACAACAAAAAAAAACGAAAGTGGGTCCCGCTCCTGCGTCCACTCATGGCGACAGCGGGGCCGATTCTCACAGGTATAACGTGGAAATGCGGAGGAATGGAACTTTAGGTGCATATTTCACTGGCGATCGGCGGGGATATTGACACGAAAGAGATAGAACCGCTCCTATGGACCTCCAATGGATTCGAATATCGCTAGTATGAATTTTAACGCAACGTTTTAGAGTGCAGCTCTCAGGCGCCCGTTACCGGGTTGAGCGTCATCGCCATCGCCGTCGGCGTCGGCGTAACCGCGCGCGTTGCATTACGAGACGTTTCCCTGCTAATGTTAGCGGGAAACTTTTCCCGCTAAAGTTAGCGGGTTAAGCTTCCTCGCTAAATTTAGCGGGCAAATTGACGTCACGTGACCTCAATGCCAATTCAGTTTCCCAGCTAAATATAGCGGGGAAAATGACGTCACGACTTCGTGTCACGCCACCCATGAACAAATTCAACGACAGAAAGAGAAGAGGACGAGAGGAGGAGGAGGAGGAGAAAAGGAGGTGGGGGAAGCAGAGGAGGAGAAGGAGGGAAAGGAGAAGGGGAGGAGGTTAGTTGGAGGAGAAGAGGAGGAGGGTAGGAGAGGAGGGGAGGGTACGGAAGAGGAGGAGGGGCATACCTTCCCATCCGTATCCTCCCCTTCTCCTATACTCAAGAGCTGCGCTCTAGTTTCTCATTACAGAGATTTGTAAACGTCTTTCATTTTTTTGTGCCCTCGTTGACCATCGGAATCTCCGACGATCTGTAGTGAAGCGCGTGCGGTGTATTTGGATACACAGTTTTGCTACGAATATTGCGTAAGTCATGCTTGGCAGTATGCAGTAGTCGTGCCTCTTCGTCCAAAGGACCGGATACTCACTTTGGTTGTGCGGAACACCCAATAGCAGCCTTGAAGCTGGCAGTTCCTGTGCCGTAATAGATGGTGCTGTGCTGCTTTGTAAATTGTTCTGACGTAGATGTGCACTCTCACAAAGCACGGGTGTTGCAGGTTCAACAAAAGAAAAGTGGTCACACATCCGTTTGCGTTCGGTTCGTGCACGGCAATCGTCGAAACACCGAAGAGGAGGGCTCATTCGGACAGCTTACCTTTAAAGCAATGCAGTTTCTTTACTGGTCACAAGAAGCCATATGACATCTCTTCGTACGTCCCCCAGGCGTCGTGAACCAAGTCCATCCCGAGCCCAGCAGAAAAACCGCAAGACGAGCGAGTCCAACAAGAAGAGTGAGCCCAACAAGTAAACCGCTAAAAACCTGAACCACGAGCCAGTCGCCGCATCCAGGAAGATTCGAAAGTTGGTCCAGGTCTAGAAAAACCGAAGCCGACGAAGTCAACAATGACCAGCAAGTTTCAGCAGACCTCAGTCGCTCCCACCGTTTTTTACATCCCGTCGCACGTATCACTCCAACACCCTTCCATTACAAGGTGTACCTGCAAGTCTCAGCAGATCTCAGTCGCTCCCACCGTTGCTTACATGCCCGTTGCACGTAGCACTCCGACGCCCTTCATGACAAGATGTACGAAGACGTCGAGGACAGGATGGACCAACACAACCATGTCGTCCACCATAACGGGTGAAAAGACGATCATCACCTACAGAATCTGTACTTCTTGCTGGAAGGAACTACCAAGCACTGGTCTGAAAATCACGACTCCTCCTTGACGTCGTGGGAAGTTTGCAAGAAGCAGCTGAAGCATACATTCGTCAGTCAGCATCGATGAGAGAGGGTCTAAAACCTGCTTTCGTCCAGGATACAGGGCCACAATGAATCCGTCACCCCGTTTGTGGAGAACGTTTAGCGCTTGAGCGCCTGCGGCCACCCTAAAGCTGGAGATAGAAGAAACAGAGAATCGTCATGCAAAATTGGGGAACTTAATTCGTCTCAACGGGTGACTTGTCTCCCAACTGTAGATGAACAATTTAGCCTGTGCATTACAACCAGTAGCCTGGGGTCTTTAAAGTGCACCACGCAGTAGTGATACACGACCGCACGCCGCTACGATGCTCATCAAGATCGAAACGGGCAGGGGTGGGGATTGAACCCAGGATCCCTGGGCCCTGCAACGCGATCGTTCGCTCCACGTGCTCCGAGCTGGTGTGCGTTAGCCCAATCGGCCACCGATCATGGCAAAAATGGTATTGAAGGAGGGAAAAAAGCACGAAGGATTAATGGAAAAAAAGAACTCAGACACAGCTCTGACTTACAACTAAAAAATTTACTTGTGCACGGTAAAGCAAGTAAACATACAAATAGCCGGATCGGCACAAAGACAATCATCCCGACAACACACCCCTTCCCCAACATGCCGACACACGCCTACAGGTACTTGCCCGACTTCTGAATGAAATCAACCTCGTCACTCGCTAAAGCTATGGACGGAGCGCTTATACACATTCCCGCATCATAGCCAGCAAAAACAAAAAGGCCTCGTCAATTTCCCTGGCAGACTTGCTTCTGTGCCATTTCAATATGACCAACCAACTAGCCCTCATGACCAACCAACAATGGCCCTCAGGTGGGGCATGAGGGCCATCGTTGGCGACCTTGGCCGCAACTCTGCGACAACAGTCGAGGGGTTCGTAACCGAAGCTTTTAGCATCGACTGTTCCCGGTAGGCCCGAGCCGGTCACTGTTAACAACTCTCCAATGTCTCCACACTCGAGACGCCCAGCTGCAACTTCGACGTCAGTCTCCCAGGCGTCTGAGACACCGTCGACGAAGTTGTCCGGGAGGAACTCGGGAAGCTATTTCCTGCAGCCAGTCGCATATGGATTGCGGAGGATGTTCGCGAAGAAGTTCAACGGGCAATTGAACCTGAGACTTCTGCAATATCTGATTAACCGAGGGATACGTACGTTGCAATGGCCACCGGTCGCCCGTTAGTACCCGACGCCAACTCGACGGTGCATCCCAACGGCGCAGTATTCCCGGCGTCAGGAAGAACCAGTGTAGGTCCGCGCTGAACAACGTACACCGAGGAAGACGGACGTGCCGCGAACGACTGACCGACGACCATCCTGCTACCGCTGCGGTGAGGCCGACCACGTCTACCGGAGGTGCCCGTACCGACGAATGAGCCTGCGAGGGTTCGCGCCCAACGGCCTTCGACCACGTCTCGGAGAGCGACCAGACGACATTGGGGAGCATCTTCGGCGGCCTCAGTCCCCGATGCTGACACTTCCCTGAAGCTGCGGATCCTTATCGCAGTGACTTGCGCTTTGGCCCTTTCCCCGTTCTTGCCACGACACTCTCTCCCGTCCGTCTCTTCAAGAAAACTAAGTGCACATTACCTGGAAGGGGCGTTGCCGAATGCGGACGAAGTAAAAAGTCTTTAAGAACTCCAAGCCTCCTAACCCAACCAAATCTAACCTAACGACGATGGATCTGCAAACATGACTAACAACCGCCGCGTTGTCATCGACTGCCAGGAAGCGGTGGCGCTCGTTGACGCCGGTACATATTAGTTTCCAGCGTTAACCAGACGACGCCACAACCTGTTGCATGCTAGCTCTATCTCTCGCCAAAGTTTTTGACTACTGGGGCGGTTCAGACAGGTTGAAGATCGCAGAGATATATAGGCCTCCTAAGTTTATGTAAGTTTTTGTAGAATGTCTTAAAAGTAAAAAAAGACTAACCGTTAAAAGAAATAAAAAAAAAAATACTAACCATGTTGAATTAACCTGAGACTGGGGTATAGAAGAAACATCAAAACGTAGAAGGCGGACAGAAAATAGACAGAACGACGTCTCAAACTCGGCTAACTGGTTTATTTAGTCCACCTTCTTATATATTCTGAATCTCAAGGTTGGGAATATATAAGGAGATGGACTAATCACGAGTACGGAAGCTCATGGCCGGAAGTCACGCGGCTGCACCCGACTGCGCATTTTTTTTCTCCACTTCTCCCGTGTGTGAAGCCGACGTCGACGAATACGAAGTTGCCTGCACCGTTTTTCGTGTGATTGTTTCGCATTTAAATCCCATCCTCTCAATATTTTGCCCTTGAAAATCGATGGCTGGTACCACGAACGACAACTCTGAAGAGGCGGCCCCAGTCCGTCTCAACGTTGGTCCGTAGTACGCCGCCATCGCGTCGTCCAGCCCGTGGTATGTCGCCATACAGAGAATGACGTGAACATGTACTTCCTGTGATCTGTGCAACATTTTTTTTTTCGATCAACATATTTGCAGTTTTTTGGAGGCCACAAAATGGGCTCCATCTTTGTTTCTATTTTAGTATAAAATATGTGCATTAGATGGCATACGATTTTGATTATATATGATATAGAAAGTTTGAACGCCACGGTACCATGAAAAAAAAGAGTGAGCGCGACCGAAACCGGCCAATTTTCGACCGGCTGTTTTGGGGCAGAAGCAAAACGAGTTATGAGCCGAAAATTATGTTCTGGGAAGTTGAGCTCTTATTGGTCATGTTTAAATAAAATCCTCGGCGAACATAAATACCCTTTCAGTGTCCGCTTACAAACGCCGATCGAGAGGTTCACTGCACGGGTCAAGATCCACGGCGAAACCTGTCCGGTGAAGTTTATAGTGCTACAGGACTGCTCGAGGGACAATATCCTTGGAATGGATTTCTGGTGTGAATATAGCACCGTCATCGATGTCGGTGAAAACAAGCTGACGCTGCGAAAACCCATTCCATCATCGGAAGATAAAAAAACATTGCCACCCGCAGTCCCAGTTCTTGCCACTCAAACGAGCCTGCCGCCACGGTCAACTGTCCTTGTACTTGCCGGGACCAACGAGGCTCCTTGCAGAGAAGCGCTGCTAGAAGGCAACAACTCATCCGTGGAAATAAATCAACGGTGTCAGGAGCGTTATGGCTCTTCATGACGACGAGCAGGATGGCTCTCGTTACAAACTTCCGGGACAAGCAAAAAGGGCACTGCTATAGCCTACGTCAAAGACATCAGCTAATGACCGAGGAACTTGCAGTTTGCAGAAGCATCTCATATTTATATATAAATGCTTTGACCTGAAAGACCACACCGTCAGAGCTCGACGTCGACCCGAATCTGTCATCACAGCAGAGACAAGAACTTCTTGAGCTACTCGACGACATTTACGACTGCATCGCCGCACCATCCTGGGTTCGCCAGACCATTATCGCCAAGAACGGTGTTATCACTGAGAGAGTCCGCGCACCCACTTCATCAAACGCCGTACATGGTTTCCTTAAAAGAGAGGAAAACCATCCAGGAGCAGGTATTTCAGATGCTCTAAAAACGACGTCGTCCAGGATTCCAACACTCCGTGGGCCGCCCCAGTGGTGCTGGTTAAGGAGAAAGGACTGGTCCTAGCGGGGTTCTAACCTCTTTCCTTCGCATGACAGCTGCGTCCATTGCCAACTCCGCCACACACATGGCAATAGCATGTTGTTTAACAGAACCTTTAGGGGATATATGAATTTACAATAAAAGATATATGTTCCTCGCCCTCGTTTGCCTCACGCCAATCTTGTGCAGGACCCTGAACACATTATGAGCAAGAAACTCTTGCTAAATGCTGCATTGAAAACTATGAAATGAAGATTCTGGTCAGCCTCGGGCAACAAATAGAATCAATGACCGAGCACGTTGAAGATATGTGGCTCCTCTAGTGAAAGGGTTCACTGCAGAGGCAGAAATCCCATTTTTGTTGGTTTTATATTAATTGGTGTTACCGTAGTGCGCATTTGTGTAATGCACGTCAAAGATACCAAGTGAACACTTGTATTGCATTGAAAAGGATGCTTCCATAAAACAATGATATAACATTTAATTGTCGACTGATTTCCAGCTGTCTAAAATCCTGTGACCCGACTTTGCAGGTTTGGCCCCTCGCATGGCGTCCACGTACAGGATGCACATTGAATGTTAACAACATTATGTGGCGCATAGTCGTTTATTCCACTTACCGCGTGACCGATATGTACTCTGGATTGCCTTGAGGATCTTGTGGCTTTACAAATAAGACGATGCAACTAAATGCCCGATACCAGCATGGACGTGAATCACTTGAGATAGATTATTTCGATTCGACAAAACTGGATGACCGTTTTCCAAGTTAGGGCACCAAGCAACATTCGAGTTCACTTTCCCACACGAGACTTACACAAGTTGCAAGGGCAGTGACAAACAGTAGAAATCACGCTGTTTTTCATCATGAGAAATCGCCGTTGCGGAATGGAATTTTCATAAGGGAATGGAAGAGCAATGGCTTGGATAGCAAACAAACATTGCCGCCAGTCACCAAGTCATCGATACAATAAAAGCCAAAGCCTCGTAAGCAACACATGCCTCAGCTTTTAAAATTCCCTTACAAAAATACTCAAACGAGTTTCAATTAAAAGTGTAAAGGATTCGCAGAATACACAGCGTTGAGTGCCAATTGAAACTCAATAGTTCTTTTCTTTTCAGTTCTTATTGAACCGTCACAGGATACTGTCCACCAAGTTTTATTTAATTGTTTAGAAATTGCCTTTGAATTGAAGGTTTGGCAATAGTGCATCAATAAAAGTTTCGCAATTGAGTTTCACTAAATTGTTTAGAACTGTGTGCCAATAAAAATTTTCAAACTGCGTTTTAAAAACAATCCTGCAACGTGTGGGGAATTTTTATCTTATAATTCCTTAAAGTATGGAACATGGACGACACGGAGCACATAAAGAAAAAAAAAACAAAAAAAACACGAGCATCACAAAGCACTCACAACATACTAATAATATTCCCCTCGACTATTACACCGCCCTATATGAACATATGAAAGGTATTCATTGGGCCGGTAATCCTCTCAGCACATATCAAGGTTCCCAGTATGCGATCCCCTCCACGGAAGTCTGATCAATGATAAACAGTGTTTCGACGTTATTGGACTTTATCCCTTAGTGAAAAAACAAAACAAAAAAACATTGGCACAAATGATAATCGTTTGGTGCAGCCGCTAAATCCACAAAAGCGACTCTTAGCCGGTTTGTTATCGCTCCTCTACATCGCACCACTCAGGACAGGACGAGGCATGGTAGTTGCTCGCTTTAAAATATTTTATTGCTTCGTTTTTTTACGAAGTGACTAGTACATTGGCTCAGCGTGTCAGTACAGTCTCTGAAAGAATGACGATGGCATTGCGGGTCTTTCAAATACCCGGCCTTCAGCGTGCGCTCCAAGGCTTCCACCGTGTTTTGACAGCGCGCGTGCGCTTTATCTGTACGAAACGTTAAAGCGTTTTTGAGGGGGAGAATCCAGCTTGAAGGGAGACAAGTGAAGCTCCTCCCTCTTGTTCTCACCCTATGAGTGACATTAGAGTTATTATAATGCCCGCTATTATCTGGACGGTGTAAAAATCTTTGGATTCCATTTCTTGCACAAATGAATTAGAGCAAATCTGTTTATTCTGAGTGTAGTTTGTTCTCAGGGTTGTTTGCACCGGCACCCTTGCTGGGTTCCTCAACCGCAAAGTGCGCAAACCAGATTATGCGAACTATTCAATGACAAAAACTCCTTTGGATCTCTAATGAAGAGACAAAGAAATGTCTGTGAAGTAATAAAACTAAAGTGCATTTCCAGTGACTAAGCTCAAAATAATTAATAATAAAACTAATTTTGATAGCTTATGAGGAAACTTAAAATATTAAATATTGGCCTCTTAATACTGAAACTCACTTAGAAATGTAAGAAGTAAATTCAAAAGAATCAATATTAAGTTCTTGATGATAAAACTTGTTTGCGCATCTAATGAGTAGATTTAAAGGAATATTATTGAGTTCACAATGAGCGAACTAAATTGCATTCTTAATAAGTAAATTCAGATGAGTAGGTATTGTGTCCTAAATAAGCAAACTCAATTACATTCTTAGTAAGTAAATTCAAAAGAATATATATGGGGTTCATAAGGAGGAAACTCAATTGCATTCTTAATGCGTGAATTCAAAAGAATATATCTTCCATTCTTAATGAACAAACTCAATTCCATTCTTTACCTCCTGAGACCCTAAAACTTTTGGGCAGAAGAATATTTCTTTAACGCTGCAATTTGATGTCTCCAAGGTCCTGAGGAGAGCAAAGAAAAATTATTTTGGCTCGATCGGTTTATTTGATTCGTTGTTATTGCACGTATAGTATACTGTACACTGGGTTCAGTGAAGAAAATATAACTGAATGCTGCATTTTTGCTTTCAGCATAGTTCAACAAAAAGACGTGAAATTTCCTAGTAGAATGAAAGCGAAATAAGGAATTAAATATATTTCAAATTCTAGAAAAACTTTTATTGCATTTGTTTTTCGTTAAATTTTATTTCGCGTGTCTTTTTTCCACCTAACCTCCTGATGACACCCTGATGTTTTTGGCGCCTTTCTTGGGGGCTCAATATCGGGTTCTTTTGAGTCTGAGCAGCTTAATTCTTTGGTTTCTCGTACAGTTGTACCGTAGCCACCCGTGTAATCTTCATTACCGTCTGACAAGTCCTCTATATTAGGAGACGACTGAGCTAGCAGATCCATAATATTATCCTGAGTTAGATAAGGAACACCTTTCTCGCTGAAATATACATGACAGCACAGTTGGACTTTTTCCTCACGCAGTTTTTTCGCGGGGTGGGGAAAAGGTAATTTGCTTGTTTTCACGAAATATCGTACAACACTAATGAGGAAAGGCATGGCGTACAGCCAGCTGCACATTGAAACCTCAGCATATGTTTAAAAGGTTTCTATCGGATTAAAGATTTTAAAGCCGTGTCGACAGTGGGCTAGACATCTTGTTTAACTCTGTACAACACGAATTAGAATATTAAACAAAGTACAAGTAGGGATAAAAAAATTACTTTGAACACGAGCATGACGAAGCTTCCGTGGGTCGGTTTACTGTTATTTCTTCTTTTTTTTTTTTTTGTAGAAACGGCGGACAGCTTGCGCCAGTTTTTCGATAGAGTAGAGAGCTCAAATGTGCCGTTGGCTGTGCAGACGGTGTTAGCCCTCATTAAAGGAGCGCGAATTTTAAACAATTACCTCTACCTGCGTAGAGCCGGCTGTACAAGGGGTCTCAGGAGGTTAATGACTAGATTCAAAATAATATATAGACAGTTTTTAATTACCAAACTCATTTTCATTCCTGATGAGTAAAAGTCAATAGATTCGACAGTGATTCTCTTATGACTAAACTCAATTGCATTCCTACTGAGTTACTTCAAAATAATATATATTACGTTATTAATGACCAAACTCAATTGCATTCCTAATGAGTATGTTAAACAGACTAGATATTGAGTTTCTTATGATAAAACTCATTAGACATTGAGTTTATATTCAGTTTCAATTGACCCTATAGGGATACCTTAGAAACTCAGTGAAAACTCATTTACCATTTTTGTAAGGGTTGGCGCAGAAAACTACCAGCAAGGTTGAATAATATAGATAAATGGGCTAGTTGGTACATCATTGAATGGAAAGCGCCGAATGAACAAGGACGAAGAAGGGGACAGAGACGCTTCGTCTCTGTCCCCTTCTTCGTCCTTGTTCATTCGGCGCTTTCCATTCAGCAAGGTTGGCGATGTACAAGGTGAGGTGATTACAGGGAAACTACTTTTTCCAACTCGGGCATCTCAGCGAGCCCTGAAGTTTTAGCGCACCGGGTGTCATTGGCAGTACATGAGGTGTGACCACAAGATGGAGGGTGTAAACCCTTCGACCAAATTAAGCACCGACGTGCCAGGATCTGGATCGTCATCTGACAACAGGAAGCACTGGCACTTCGGCTAAACAATCGACACGTGACGCATGCACCGAAAACTTGTTATAGAATCCTTTAATAAGAATTAATAATAATCTATTCAAGTAGAAATAAACATATTCGATATATTAACAAAATACTGATCATGTTCGCACTGTCTTAACTCCATTGAAGTCGCTACCACCAATAATCGTTTTCACTGCATGCTGCGGATCTTTCGAGGACACTAAAATCTCTTGCCCCAAAATAGGGATAAGTGGGACAAATCAAGCTGTCGGTATGGGCAGATATTTTGCATGGGGGCCGCGCTCCTTCCACCCTTCTGAACATGTGGTGTATCCCAAGACACACTCCAGTAATGTGGAAATGTTAATATTCATTTCTTCTCTCCTAGGGTTACTGCAGGTATTGCAGATGGGAAATTTAAAACTATGCACACATAATAATAACAACATAATAGCACACTGACATTAGTGAGCACAAATCAGGCCCGGGGACTGAAAATAAATAATACACTTGTCTGAAATAATTATTTCTTTAGCTTTTTAACTTTAAAAACGAACACGCATCTGAGCATCTAGTTTAATAGTACGTGATAATTCTGGGTATAGGCCTTCTTATATTGCAGGACATTCCATACCCATATGAAAAAGAAACCTTTGCAAAAATTCCATCAGGCATAATTGAAAATCGCCATTTTCTTTTCGGCGTAAAGTAAGTGAATGAACCGCAGTTCACGACGAACGACGATGCAGCACTCGTGTCCAATAATCACTGAGCCTAGTTCACGGTGATTGCTGACATAACATTCTTGTCGAATACATGCCCAGGGTGCTTGCCCAAAGCATGAATATAGAGATGACAAAATCACTCTAAAAGTACTTAAATTGCACTATTAATTTCTTAACTAAAACGGGAAACATTTAATTAGATTACATTACAAATCACCGCAAAATGAAAGTAATGACAGTACATCGCAATTACTTTGATATTACTTCTCAATACCTTGAATCAGTAATTTGTGCTCATTTTATTTACTGTATGTGTACAAAAACGCATATCTTTCAGTCGTTTTGCTGGCGCACAGGGCATAGGTGTTGAATAGGATCAATAGCTTCTTCTTTAGAAGAGACTCAAAGACAGTGGACTCACCGGTTTCGCTGCACATTCAACGGTGAAGGTTCTTAGTTAAAGAGTGATATGTTTCCGTCTTCCTGATTTAGAAGTTATAACCAGTGTCAGTGGGAGCTTGTTCTTACATGAAGTCGTCACGTTAAACATTTCCCTTCCACCAAGGATGTAATCTAATCCTATCCTTCCAAGAGCACTAGCTGACCCATTCCCCGTCATTCTTCTCAAAGGGTCTTGTTCCCAAACACCCGAAGAGCCCAAGTTATTACGCGTTGTCACACAAGGGTGCTGTATATTTCCTAGGCAGAAGCGTCACCAGCTGAGGAAAAGGATGGCACCAGCTTCCTAAAATGTGTACTTTCCCAATAGACTGGTGTCAATATTTTCGCATATGCTTATTTCCGAATAAACTTCCCAAGAAAAAAGAAGTAAGGCATACCACGAGCGCCACCTGCTTTGTTCGATTCCCGTCTTTTCCGACTACAAAAAGCACCTTTACTTAACAAGACCAAGGATACGCACGAAATGTTCTGGGGCCTTCATAAAGCACTTGGGATTAATTATTTATTCCGGTCGTTTGTTGTTCACAATTGTCGAAGCTTACGGTTTGACCTTGCTTGACGAAAGAGCAAGAAGTCTGCGGATCAATTTGTCCTATCCTCTCAGGTTTTAGAATGTGTTGTCCTGACTGGTGATGTGCCCTTCATCTTGTAGCCTAAGTGCATTTAAAGCTACGTGCTCGTGGGAACAGTCGCACGTGTGCCTCTCGCCTCGTAACCACGCTCTCGTTCATACCCACGCGCAGAGAAAAGGGTCGGGTCAGTGACCACAGGAAGGTGGTTGACTGGTCCGGGTAAGCTCATAGCTCCCACTGCACTGTCAGCTTAGGGATGAACAAAGCAGTATTTCGGCGTGATTACGATACTTTGCTTTGTTCATAATATAGGCATTGTTACTGCCTGGCCACCTTTGTGCGTCTGTCAAGTTCTTCGTAAAAGGCTTTGCGCTCAGATGGCCGTCGTTTATTTGCTCTGATGTCTCTTTCACAATATTTCGCAATCAAAAATAATTTTTCTCTTTTCTAACGCCAGCAAACTTTTGATTTGAAAAAAGAAAAGTATAATGAGTAGAGTTCTCAAAATTAGTGCCTGAAAGTAATTCATTATAGTGAAAAACCCGAGACAGGTATTGACAGACGACGACCAGGAGGAGAAGGAGAACGTCTCAAACACAGCTAAACCTTTATTGAGGACCCTTTATATAGGGTTGAAAAAAGAAGGAAGGAGAGGGAAACTGTAGAGGTGGTCGCCTTTATTTATTACTTTTTTTCGACCGACAGGACGGCATACTCCGCTCTTTTTTGTTTAGCTTCGGTCAAGAATGGGGAGGCGCTTTGGGAGTTGGGTGTCGCGTTTCAAGGAGTCCCGTGCAGACTTATGTCCGTTACTCCAAAAAAGTAATTAATTACAATTACAATTACTTCGCCTAAAAAGTAGTGGATTACCGTTACAAATTACGCCCCGTAAAAAGTAACGGATTAATTACTTCATTACTTTACTCAATTACTTTTGCATTACTCCAAAGAAACACGCAAAATAACTGCAATATCTACTGCGTGTTTGTGGGGGGAACTTCGGGCCACATCAATAATAAAACAGATTCAGTACTATATCTACCAATTATTTTAGGACAATAATTTTAGGAGAATGAATCTATAAAGCTGTAAAGGACTGGCACAGGTGTTCGATATGAACGAATCTAGCGCTGTTCACCCGGGACATAACTGAATCCCATAAACATGCGACGAATGCACATGGGCGGCGGAGGTACGCACACCATTCAAAATATGGCATCGGTAAACTTTAGAACACGACTCTCCTGGGGATGTGGTTTTCCTATGGTTTTTGCATATTGCCTAAATAGGGGCTGGTTTAGCCACTAAAACCAACTGGCTGTGAGACCTACATGCGGTACTTGCGTTTCGGCAGATTTCAGAGGCCCGCTTGTTGAAGGTCGTTATCTGGCCTTGACCCACTTGATCTTTTTTCTTGATCATCAAACTAATCAAAACCGAAACTTCACACGAAATATTAATCCACAATCTTTCAGCTAAGTTGATTTTTTCTTTTAGAAATTATTAAAAAAATCACAATTGTCAGTGAACAGCAGGCTTCAATGTATCTCACGTGTTTACTGCCGCCTTACGCTGCCTTAACTCCTGTGTCCAAGTCAGCCACTGTTTATTCTCAGAAAACTCGGGCTGTGTTCACTTTCCCTAAAATGTCGAAGTAAGTTCCCGTAGGCACAATCCGCTGACGAGAACATTCTCGTTTCTAGGAATATGGGTTCAGCTTCGAAGTCCCAAGCCATTTTGGCTGTGCTCCCCGGCCACCTTATCGCCTGCTGTCGAAACTTACTGTCTGAACTGACAGTAGTGTTGATGCCGCATTTTTTCCTGTTCCAATGAGCTGCTGCCATCACTTCCCTTATGTGTGTGCCTTACGCATCCGCTAGTGCGAAGATAAGTGACAGAAGCCACGAAGTTGGTTGGTCCGGCCAGTACTTAGCTTTCACAGCGCTGTCAAATATAAACAAAATCAGGGTTTCGTTAGAATTTTTTTTTTCTGCGGGGTGGGTGTGTGTAGGCGGAACATCGACAAGCAAAGGACGGTCTCATGTGACAAAAAAAAAATGCTGATTGGTTTTTGGGGGACAACACGCAGGGTGTGGGGCGCAAAGGAGGGGGGGGGGGGGGGCGGTGAACGGACATATGCACCACTGTCACAGTGTCCACGCTCGTACTCTTCACGACCCCCTCGCGACGGTTTCATGGACCATTAGTTTTCTGCTCTTTTGTGCGCTCGAAGCAGTCCGTTCGTTTTCAAGTCGAAGCTTGTTGCCTTCATGTAGACAGTCGAATCCTCCCGGCCTGGCTGACCTTACTTACAAGTCGAGAAACGGGCTCTGGCTGGGCTTTCGCGGTTTCCGTGAATTCCTTTCCCTCGCCAGCACTCTCTTCGCGAGCGAACCCCCGTCTTGTGTTACCATGCTAAAAGCGTGAAGGCCGTTGCATCGCCCTTCTTCCACTCTATTTTTTCCATTGACGGGGCGGAAGAATTGCAACGAGTAATTTCAGTAGCACGTTACTGAAAAAGTAAGGAAATTAGATTACAAATTACATTTTCAAAAAGTAACGGATTAATTACAAAATTACTAGAAAAGTAATTAATGACAAGTAATTCCGTTACTCTTAACGGATTACTTCCAAGTGTGGTCCCGTGCCGTTACAAGTTAGAATTCTGCTTGTTTATGAGCTTTTCCCGGTATCGGGAAAATGACCGCAGGCATGTCGCCCTCTTCGTTGCATTTCATGCGGAACCCCGGTTTTCGAACGCACGTGAAAACACTTAACTTGCCGACAAGAGGCTGCTGCCTCAGCGCCGCGTGTGTCTACCCCTTGACCCTGAGACGCGGGGCCAGACGTAAAGGTTTGCCGGGAAACCCACGGCCGAGACATTAACACGTCACCGGTCGCCAGGCCGTTTGCTGGGAGACAAAGTGTTTCAGAGCTCTCGGAGTCGTGACTCGGAACTCTTCCGTGACGCCCGTAGACCAGGCGCTTCCCATATACTCTGTATATGCCTGGCGTGCCTTTCTTTTTACTTTGGTTCAACGGCATTTCCTGGTGGCATTGACGTGCCCCCGCCGACATGTCTCGGTGGTTTTCGCCGTTCGCGAATGTGTATCTCTTGTGGCAGATAGGAAAGCCATAAGTCGTATTTTATCCTCGGCTTCTGAGAACCAAGGCTTGGCTTTTGGTTCACTCCCGGAGCAATGACCTTTCACCAGATTGGTCGAAAGTGCGTTGTGTGTAGGCGTCGTAGTTTGGTCCCTCTAGCCCAGGGGTCTCAAACACGCGGCCCGCGGGCCGCATGCGGCCCGCGACTCGCTGGGACGTGGCCCGCAGTCAACCGGCTATGCGTCCCGGTCCCATGTATTGAGCGCTAGAAATGGCACGCGCTCTCACCCTGCCGATTCATTTCCTCTCGAAATGTCGCTCTGCTCTTTCAATGTATTCACATAGTTTCTACTTATCTGTGTTCATTTAACCTTTCTTTAGCTTTATCTTATGGGGCCAGCTTTTTGTAATGTACGACCATTTCAGTACTCGGCTGTAAACACGAGCTCTTTGTTGAAAAATGCATATCGGCTCTGCGAACTATCGATCAGCAGAAGCAACTGCCAAAGATAAAGCTACAAGCTCGGGAATCTTGCTTTAAAAAAAGAAAGAAGAAAATATCGCCACTAAAAGACAAGTGTAGGTGTTGTAATAGAAATCGTCTGGAAAGCAAGAACTGCCAAATAACTTGTTGGTTTTTAGATAAATGTTCAGCTTGGTTAATTCCTGATTGAATTGAGCAACAGAACGACAGTGTACTTGCTCTTTTGTTTATTAAAAATGCTAGCACGTTGGTGGGGCAGCGTCATTTAAATTATTTTTATCCCATCAGGTCACGGCCCAAAGTAGACATATAAAGAAATCACATCTGAAAATGTTACTGACAAAACTGAGTTTACAAAATGCATAGAGCACGAGGTCTGGTCAATTTTAAATCGTTTGAACCCCCCCCCCCCCCCCGGTCTAACGTTGGCCCCCGGGCTTCCCAGCGTCGGCTATCTGGCCCCCACGCTCAAATGAGTTTGAGACCACTGCTCTAGCCAATGGGCCCAGGATCGAACCCTGATTGGCCTAAACGGGTTTGAGCAAGCTGCTTAAGACCCTAGCTGGACAGAAAAATCTTTGAGTTTTGGAACGTGCTCGTGAGCGACCCCACTTACGTTCAACTCCCGCCGTGCGCCGCGTTACCTGTCGTGCGCGACAGCGTCTTGGTCTAAGCGTCTACAAGGTAGTCGCCGTCCTTACCGTGCGCGGTAGGACCATCCGACGCCGAGCCGTCTGTGCAGTCTGTAAGCCGTGCGCGGCAGTTTATTACAGTTCGCAGTTGTATTTTATGTGATTGTTTTATTTTTTTTTATCGAAGCAAAGTTTTGTCGTCCTCGTTAACTCTACGAGTTGTTGGTCGCCTTCTGGATCACCACCGACGCATCCAGCCCTCCAGCAACCAGCTTCATCCATGATCCCCCGGTCCTCGACGGCAACTTGAAGGTGGTTCATCGAGGTCGGGGAAAACAACCTACCTAACATCTACTGAAACCTTCTTCACATCACCTCTCTCAACAGAAGATACGACACCGGACCTCTAACAATGGGGTCAAACCAACTGACGGCACCAAAAATGACAAATCATTAAATAAAAAACGCAGGGCCTTTACAGATTGCACTGGACCCTTCACTGAGAGAGTCAGCTATAATACTACACAAAGAAAGCAACAACATTAAAAAAAAAAACTCTTTTAGGTTAACAATACTACTAGAGAATTAGAAAGCGGTTTCATTCCGCTTCTAAATACAAAGAGGGCTTGTTCACTGCATTCCCATGCTTCGTTATCGCAATTGACTTTCAGCTGGCGCTTGTGGTCGTTTCGCGACCACAATCGCGATAACGAAGCATGGGAATGCAGTGAACAAGCCCTCTTTGTATTTAGAAGCGGAATGGAAGCGCTTTCTAAATCTCTAGTAGTATTTTTAACTTATATTTTTTTAATATTTTTTTTTTGGCTTTCTTTCTGTAGTTTTATGGCTGACTTTCTTAGTGAAAGGTCCAGTGCAATCTGCAAATGCCCAGCATTTCCTTTTTTTTATGTTGTGTCATTTTTGGTGCCGTCAGTTGGTTTGACCTCATTGTTAGAGGTCCGATGTCGCATCGTTTGTTGAGAGAGGTGATGTGAAGAAAGTTTCTCTTCCTTCTGCCTTTTCTCAACCCTATATAAGGGGTCCTGTCCTCAATAAAGGTTTACCTGTGTTTGAGACGTTCTGCTTCTCTTCCTTGTCGTCGTCTGTCAATACCTCAGTCTTGGGTTTTCCACGAAAATGTTTGATGTACACCAGCTCACTTGCACCCTTACGTTCTGCTCAATAATTCATTACATTACTAAATTACCAGCCTAGGGAAGTAATTAATCACATTACTCATCCCAACAAAAAGTAATTTAATAACTGTAATTTTATTACAGTAATGTCATTACGGCTATCTCTGGAGCAGCAGCTGCTGTACTCCGTTTCACCATAATGTACAATTGAAAACGAGTGTGTTGGTTAATAGATACAAAACTTGAAAGTATTGAACAGAAAGGACGAGGACGGGAGCAGGACATCATGTAAGATGTCCTGTTCCCGTCCTCGTCCTCTCTGTTTTATACTCTCAAGTTTTGCGCCATAATTTGGCAAACGGTAAAGGCTACAGTCTGATTGGGCCAATATGCACGTCAGAGAGGCACGTGGCAACATGTCATTGGAAAGCTCACTTGTGGAGAGTTGCCCCCTACCTTCACTCCGTCTCTCCGATCGGCTCAAGGGGGCTGTGGCGTTTGCTTTTTGCCAAGTTATGGTGAAATGAAGTATAGGCGGAACACAATTAATGAAAAAGAAAGTATTTTGAAGAATCCGAAAGTGAACTATTTCCTATAAGACTGCTTCTTCGGGCAAGGCACGATCACAAGTACAAGTTATTTCCTGCGGGTAATCAGAAAAAGTAAAGAATCGAGCGATTGGTCTATGAATTCTCGATGAAAGAAATTATGGCTACAAAAAATCCTACAAAAGTGAAAGATGTGTAGTTTATTTTATATTTCCAGGTTGTATTCAATTTGACGAGTTTTTGATAAGTGCTATCTCTGTTGCTCTAAGGCGCGGGTCTGTATTTTATTAAAGATTCCAGATGCCGCTGTCAAACGAGTGCCAAGGGGATCAATAAAAGGTTCTATGAACGCTATCAATCACTATTTTCTGGATGATTTGTTCAGGTCCTTTGTAAGGTGGCGCGTGCATGTCACTTGTGCAAAAGCCAGCCTTTCACGTACAAAATACTGCTATAGAGTTAAAGCTACTGTAGTGAAAGCATGTTCATAGAAAAATATTGAGAACTGGCGATTCGTAAAATCGTTGATTAGTACCAATTGTTAAAGGCATCAATATCTTCCACGCTAGAAGTTGCCGTGATTACGCGGTGAACTAAGGCTGAAACAATTTCCCCTAAGGTCTACACGCGACGCATAAACCCTTTACTTCGATCCTCAGACATTCCAACATTAAAACAATGCTAACAGAATACCAAAATGTTTTGCTAAACGTCCTATCGATCCTCGAAAATATCCGGGAATCCGAGCACGGCTACATCCATACGAGTGATGCTGTCTCTTAGCTGCTAATATCCAGAACGACTTAGCGTAAGAAGCGTATAAAGTCGAATTGCTTTGGATTTTCACGTTATAAACGCGTTAGAGAGCACAAAGAACTCCAAAATAGAAGCCGCTGCACATCACGACTGTACCGCTCATTGAACCAAATGTACTCAACAAGCTCTGGGTGCTGACATCTTACCGGTGACGTCATAGGTTTTGTGAGGTCACGTGATGATTGGTTATATTTGCGTACAACATGACTGCAACCCGGGGGGGGGGGGGGGAGGTAAAAAGGGCACTTTCGAACTTCAGGTTCTCCACTCTAAGCCGCTGGAATACAAGGCAGATAAACGGTTCCCTGGTGATTGATTGAATGACATTGAACGCTGTGATTATGATAACAGAGTTTTCAAATAATGCGAGATAAAATTTGTGTAAAAGAAAGAGTTTGGATACTTGGTGTTCTAATTAAGGTTTTGTTGATTAGCTTGAAAATTTAGTTCAGTAGCCCTTGTATGATACGAGTAGTCGGAGTTAATTAACCTTGCCTCCCGATTTTGACTCTATTGTAGTGTTTTCCATACACTCTAAGTTTATCGTGCTAGAATCTGACATGCTAGCTATTTTACAGGGTGGTTCTCATTCGAACACTTTCGTATTCCTACATTCTCGTCTTTACCGTCTCATTTCAACCCAGCACAAAACAACTTTCGCTTTTCTCCCTTTCTCACTTAAACCATTAGCAAAACAAACTTTCGTATTTTGACCATTTTCAAAACGGCTTTTCTCATTTTAACCCTTTTCCTTACAAAAATTTTCAAAACATACTTTCTGGTTTCGACAATTTTCAGGAAGACTTCTTCTTATTTTAAACATTTTTCATTTCAAAATTGCTAAAAGCATTACTTTCTGGTTTTGACCATTCTCAAAACTGCTTTCCTCATTTTGACCGTGTACATGATCAGGCTAGCGAAAAACAATAATTCCAGCATACACTAACTGGAAACCAAAATAAAGAAACCAATGACATTATAAAGCCCAGGCACCTGAAGCTTAAATTTATTACGCCTTGGAATGCTTCTTGGAGAATGACATCTAGAATGGATGCCCATACGCGTCTAGATGGACGACACATAGGCAAGCAAATATACAATGATCGTAGATCTGTATGACCACTCCGACAGAGGTTGTAAACGCAACCTGTGCCACGCACCATCGCACCCACACATTTCTAGAAAAAAAAAACGCCGCAGGGCCAGTTTGTTGATGGCCGGATCTCCCTTTCTGACTTTCTAAGAAGGGCGAAGGCATTCTCTGGCCTTTGAATGGTCCATGTTTTGTTGCTGCGGTCATCTTAGATAGTTTAATCTATTTACATAAAGTTTACGGTATAGGCCTCTCAGAGAAAAAAGCTCCATCTGTCGTGCGCAACGGCAACCAGCTCGCTTAGAAAGTCAGAAAGGAAGATCCTGCAGCATGGCGCCACCGCCATGCTGCAGGATGAACCCTATGGCAGCAGGGTAGTTGGGCGTCGTCGTATACGCAGCATAGGCCGTAGACGCTAGTTTGATTGCGTCAGTTCCACGGCCCACGATGTCAACATACCGCTGCGTACCCTTCTGTAAGCAGAGTAGGTACGTATTCGTAAATTTACTCGTTATCGGTTGACGGGCGTCGGTCGGGTGGGGATATTCGTTTCCCCTTTGCCCGCTCAAGTGCAAGAACGGAACACGAGCCGTTCCCACCCAACGCTCCTTGGACGTTTGTGTCCTGTGTTTTAGTCTCACTTTGTCGCGCTGGGGTGTAGATCTTTCGAATTTTAGCTTATTTGGAGAAGTCAAAGCGTCAAATACAGATGTAACGTTGCTCGTGGTCCCGCTTGTGGACATGACAGTTTCGCGAGAGCGTAGTATTACGTATGCGCGAGCTTGTGGTGCTTTCAACTTGCACGTGTAAATTATGTGTTAGGCACGCACGAAACCTTACGACCACACGTTTTAGTGTCACTACGTATAGACGCTGTCAGGCAGCTGTGCAAGGGCGCCGCCATAACCGACCTTCAGTTTTTTTTTTCCTGTTATTCCGTTCGCTCCACTTCATCATTACCACAGCAGGACAGGTTACTGCCATTTTAAGTGTTACTGTGTCCTTCTCCCCAACACAGGCCCTTGTGGAGACTCGTCAGCGCCTGCTTGAGTGGCTCGGCATCTCGATAAGACAAGACAAGATCGGCTATGGTGGCTCAATCTGGCTCGCGCTGAAATCGTCTAAAAAAATTGGGTTGTGTGTATGTTTATACAACCTAGAACTTGGTCTGCCTCAACGGGTGACGAGTCTCCCAGCTGTAGATGAGCAATTTAGCCAGTGCAGTACAACAGCTAGCCTGGTGTCTTTAACGTGCACCACGCAGTAGTGATACACGACCGCTCGCCGTTACGATGCTCATCCAGATCGAAACCGGCAGGGGTGGGGATTGAACCCAGGATCACTGGGTTCTGCAGCGCGAGCTTTCGCTCCACGTGCTCCGAGCTGGTGTGCGCTAGCCCACTCGGCCACCGATCCCCCCTGAAAGCGTTTACAGTCGCGTTTGAGAGCGTCTGAGTGCGTTTGACTGCGTTACGGCTGCAAAAAACCAGGACATCCCTGCTCCTTATGTCACGTGCCAAGGTACTCCTCGAATTGGATTCCACGCTTCATACGAAGCAGAGATGTGCCGGTGACTCGGCTTTCGTTTTTCGACGCAACGCAGTCATTCTCAAACGCAAATGAGCATCAAGGCCTTGCCTGTAGCGCGTGTACACCGGTGCAGCGCATGCTTTATGCAAAGCAACAAGCACACGCTTGCAGCTTCTGCTTCACTACAAACCTGCTGCTGTACGACTACAGGCTGTTTCAAAATAAAGTTTCCACTCTAAAATTGCCTGCAAAACTCAGGGACTCGACGTATCAACTAGAAACTTACATCGAATGAGTATTTTTAATTATCGAATTTGCGCATTAAAAATGTCCGAAAAAGTTTTTTTTTCGTACTTGAAGTAGAGACTTGACTTTTTATTGTATAAATGGGACAGGTAAAATACGCAATCGAGGCAAGTAGTAACTGGATCCGTTTAGTTGCTGATTTTTTACGGGCCATTAGTTATAACTTGTAACCTCATTTTGAGACACTCAAAAATAAGCGGCTCAACATATAGTAAGTAAGTAAGTAAGTAAGTAATATTTATTTTCAGCAATATTGTGCTGAGGGCACCAGACAAAAAGCTTCCATGAGGTAGCTTGACTGGGCCTGGTGCCCCTGCACTTACAGGGCATTATAAAAAAAACAAGTACTACAGAATACACTTTGACTAAACAAAACAAACACGTACATCTTTTTTTGTTAAACAGTGAATATCATTGTGGTCTATAAGGAACTTGTTAAGTAATGAAGGCAGGTTATGCGCAATAGATTGGAGTGCATAATTTGTACGAAAATGAGGCACGTTCCAGAACTCTCTGCGTCTGACAAGGATGAAGGATTCACGTTTTGTCAGATGGGATACATTAGACAAAAAAGAAGCAAACTCAGCGGTCGAAAATAAATAAGAACATAGCAAACGGTACTCGTATACACTGGCAATCCTCATGATGTTGAATTTAAGAAATAATGGCTCAGTATGAGTGTCGTAAGGCACGTTTGCAATAAAACGCAGCATTTTCTTTTGTAGGATCGTGAGTTTGTTAATATTAGATTTGGTTGTTGTGCCCCAAACCAAATGACAATAGTTAATTTGTGAGCTAAACAGAGCATGATAAATTTGCATTTTAATATTTACAGGCAACAAGGAGCGACAGTGGCATATTATTCCAACAACTTTTGACAGTTTCGTAACTAAGTATTCGATGTGATTATCCCATTGCATATGTTCTGAAAAAATGACACCTAGCGTTTTGTGCTGTTTAACTATTTCAATCTGGTCAGTTCCAATCTCTAGAGTATAATTACTAATAACGTGCTTATTTACAGGTCTAAACAAAATTGCTTTGGACTTTACAGTGTTTATTTTAAGACCATTTATTTTTGACCACGAAAGAAACTTTTCCAAAACTAAGTTTCCCATGGGTATAAGTTCGTCCATATTCGATGCAGACAGAAATATACTCGTGTCGTCTGCATACATTACAAAACGTGCTTGATGGCAAATATTGACTAGATCATTTATATATACATTGAACAGCAGAGGGCCGAGTATGCTGCCTTGGGGCACACCAAACTTCAAGATTTGCAAAGAGGAAACATGATCACTCACGGAGACACATTGCTTACGGTGTTCTAAATATGAATGAATAAGTATCAAAGGCGTGCCACGTATGCCATAACATGAAAGTTTATCAAGGAGCGTCGAATGGTTAAGACAGTCAAACGCTTTGCTAAGGTCAATAAATATTCCCAGTGTCAGCAGTTTGCATTCTATATTGTGTAATATTATTTCTTTCTGTGATATCAGAGCGCTTTCCGTGGATTTTCCCTTGCGAAATCCGAACTGGGAGTCAGTTAGCACTGAGGTCTTCGTAAAAAAATTGTCTAAACGATATAATATAATTTTTTCCAGCCCTTTAGAAAATATTGGAAGAACAGAGATGGGTCTATAATTTGTAACGAAATTTTTGTCTCCACCTTTATGCAAAACTGAAACTTTTGCGAGTTTCATGTTATTCGGAAATTGACCACTCGACAATGCTAAGTTGAATATATATACCAAGAGTGGGGCCACCACATCGATTACGAATTTAACGGGCTTTATTTGTATATCGTCTATGTCATGGCTTTTACTGTTATTCAATCCCATAAATACACGGATCACTTCCAATTCGTCTGTAGGTTGTAGGAAAATTGTGTCTGTTACACGGTGCGAGATAAACGAGGAAGCATGCTCATTGTGCGCGCTAGAAGGCAAGTTAGTAAAATGTCTGTTAAAGAGCTCAGATAGTTGTACTCCTGACACGCTCTCACCAGAAAGTGAAAGTTCATCTATTGAATTCTTCTGCTTGCTGCGTTTAAGCACTTCATTTATCGACTGCCAAACAATCGCAGGACGCTTCTTGTGGGCGTCATGAAAAAGACGTTTGTGATATTCTGTTTTTGATTTTTTAAGTGCAGATGTCAGTTGATTGCGATACCTCTTAAAAACTGCATGGTCACCGTCATCCTTTGAACAGAGGTACTCCTGATATAAGCGATTCTTTTTTCTTATCATTGTTAGAATAGGTGGCGTGACCCATGGTTTTCTTATTCGTTTTTTAGCAGTAACCGTCTTATATGGAAACGATGCGATGTATAGCGTCTTAAAAATATTTATGAAATCATCATATGCTTCGTTCACGCATTGCTTTGAAAAGACAGAAGTCCAGTCTGTTTGCATGACTGTGCTTCGAAAGGACCGCAGTTGGCAGTCGGTTATCGCTTGGAAAGTTACGAGTCTACCGACGCTCCGTGATAAATCACGGGTTTGAAAACAAAAAAATATTGGTAAATGATCGCTTATATCACTACTAATAGTACCTGCACTGCGAACTATAGTATTTATATTGGTAATAAAAACGTCGATACAACTTGCCGTAGAATGAGTAATTCTGGTGGGGGACACAATCACATTGCAAAAACCACTACTACTGAGTGTACTACTCAGTCGTGAAGAAAGAGAAGAGTTTTCCGAACTATTTACATTTAAGTCACCGCCCAGAACAAGTGATTAGTTATTCAAGGATATGAAATCAAGATACCTCTCAAGAAAAGACAAAAAGTTATTAAAGCTACCAGCTGGCGGTCGATACATAACAGAAAGCAGCTGACGTCCGTGCTTCACAGTTACGATTTCATAGTCGTCTGTAATTTCGGTAAAGGCATCGAGTATTTCGCATCTAATATCCTGTCTAACATAGATACAAACACCTCCCCCTCGTTTTCCGCTTCGATTCAAAAAGAAGTGATTGTAACCCGGCACGATAAAAACATCGTCATCTGTTGCGTACCATGTTTCGGAAAGCATCACCGCTTCAAACGAAACACAGAGTTGATCTAAAAGAGTAATAAAATTGTCACTTTTACATTTCAAAGAGCGTATATTTAAATGTAAGATCGTGGTCGAGTCTTTGGTTCCTGCATATCGCTTTAGTTTAACAGGCAATAGAAGTTCATGGTATTCGGCCATGAAGCTAGAGGTTAAAAGGAAAAAAAAAAAAAAAAAAAACAACGGACAAACAAGTGCAAAGAAAACCGTGAATTACGCTGCAGTCGCACCAGCCTCAACGTTGCTTTCTGCACTATCGAAGTGGCGCGACACAGGAAGTGGTCCAAAAAATTGCCTGAAGATGCAGCCTTCTGGCCAGACAGACACGCTGTTTATCGCTTCAAATACTTCTTTGTCAACGAGAATGTGGAAAGACGCGTAGTAAGGAAGTTTGGTTTTCAATTTCGTGCATACGAAAGTTTTACCTTGCAAAACAGCAGCGACCAAATCCTCAACGTCCTTCGTACTTGTTTCCGGGGACAGTCTTGACACAAACAGGGCTCTTTCTTGTGGGGCACGTTGAATCACGGCTATCTTTGACGCTTTCGAAGTTCCGACAGAGGGCTTTACGGGCTTACGGCGGGTGACAAGGGTGAAGCCGTCACCATCCACGGTGCTTCGTGGAACGGAGTCTCGTTGGGCTGTAGACGCTGCAGGTGGAAGGAGCCCAGTTGGTCCGATGGCATTCGCTGAAGTGTCAGCTGGCAGCGCTTTTCGAGGTCTCGGTGGGCTCTGCTGTCGGGAACTCAAGGCGGGAAACTCTACAGTGGCAGATGCGTAGGACGACGGACGAGAGCGGTCAGTTGTGTCTGAAATATTCCTGGAGCGTTGACTCACGAACAAAGAGACGGTGTCGTTGAGACGACGAACCTCTTGACGTAGCGAGGCGTTTTCCGCTTTTAGTCGTGCGAACTGGTCAACGAGCTCTTCCAGTACCGCTTGCATGTCTTTCTTTGATGTCGATGAACCTGCTGCAGCACAGAGAATGTCATCGGTGTCGGTTTCCGCGTCCATTGTATATTCCGTGGTTGAAATTCTAGGCGTGGGAACTTGGTCGTCGTCGTCGTTTTTTCGCTTGACGCATTTCGCACACTTGTACTGGCTCACCCCATCTTGCACGAGTAGGTCGTAGTCATCATTGACGATATTCACGCACTTGCAGTGAAAACGAGTTAAACACGCACAGCAAACAATCTGTTGCTGCTTGTGGTGAAATCCCGCGGAGCAGCTGCCACACGTGTCCTTCTGTGTGGCAGCTGCTCCGCGGGATTTCACCACAAGCAGCAACAGATTGTTTGCTGTGCGTGTTTAACTCGTTTTCACTGCAAGTGCGTGAATATCGTCAATGATGACTACGACCTACTCGTGCAAGATGGGGTGAGCCAGTACAAGTGTGCGAAATGCGTCAAGCGAAAAAAGAAACTTACCTCGAATACGTATTTTACTAGTCCCATTTACACTACCTACTGTTTACCATTTACACTACCTGCTGTGCGTGTTTAACTCGTTTTCACTGCAAGTGCGTGAATATCGTCAATGATGACTACGACCTACTCGTGCAAGATGGGGTGAGCCAGTACAAGTGTGCGAAATGCGTCAAGCGAAAAAAGAAACTTACCTCGAATACGTATTTTACTAGTCCCATTTACACTACCTACTGTTTACCATTTACACTACCTGCTGTGCGTGTTTAACTCGTTTTCACTGCAAGTGCGTGAATATCGTCAATGATGACTACGACCTACTCGTGCAAGATGGGGTGAGCCAGTACAAGTGTGCGAAATGCGTCAAGCGAAAAAAGAAACTTACCTCGAATACGTATTTTACTAGTCCCATTTACACTACCTACTGTTTACCATTTACACTACCTGCTGTGCGTGTTTAACTCGTTTTCACTGCAAGTGCGTGAATATCGTCAATGATGACTACGACCTACTCGTGCAAGATGGGGTGAGCCAGTACAAGTGTGCGAAATGCGTCAAGCGAAAAAAGAAACTTACCTCGAATACGTATTTTACTAGTCCCATTTACACTACCTACCTCAAATACGTTCTTTACTCGTCCCATTGACACATTAAAATGACAAGTCTTTACTTCAAGTAGGATAAAAATGTTTAAAAAAAACCTGACCCATTTACTTCTTTTTTGTATTTGAAATTGACGCTTAAAATTTTAATGCGTAAATCCGACCAGTAAAATACGTATTCGAGGTAAGTTTCCATTTGATACGTCGAGTCGCTTATTTTGGCAAGCGATTTTAGAGTCGAAACTCAGTTTTCAAACACCCTGCAGAGATGTTTTACTTCATCTTGTGTTATTTATTGCACACGAAGTTGTCGTACATAAAACACGTGATGGCTATATACTAATGATGGCTCCCCCCCCCCCCCCCCCCCCTCTTTGTGGGTCTACGTATTCGAACACGAAGACAAAATATGCAGTGTAGAAATTTGGGAGAAGGGGGGAGGGCGGATTTCTGGCGCTTAAAATGATGCAAGTCATCAAAACTTAGAAGTCGCGTAATCCCGTTCTAATCGTCCAGCTCAGCTAGAGTGGTACTTGCATTTTAGTAACACTTCATTTTGTATCTGGAGATTTCAAGTTTTCTAAAAAAACACGGAGAACTACAAAATATGGATCGCCCCAAAATGAGGAAGTTGTAGCTTCTGTCGAAAGGAGCGCTCTGATTCCGATCGGCTCTTGTAGAGTTGGGAAAGTCGTTTTTCGAACCCCTGATAGGGAAAGGGCTACCTGCATCCATACAGAGGCGAAGGGATCGAGGAAATGCGAGAACACCCCAATGTAAAAAAAAACTGTACCGGCCGCAACGGAGTCCTTCACCATGGCATCGGCTGCCCGATGTTTTTGGTCTCGTTCAGTGGATTTTCGCTGTTGCCAGATTTTTTTAAAGGGGTCTATTGTAGATCATTTCCTGCGTTGATAATGCTTGCGGGAACAAAGCGCCATAATGAAGCTTTACAGAGCATGGGATCGCGGTGACGTGCGATGACTGATTCTGCGGCAAAAAAAAATATGTTGTACTATCCGTTATGAGAAGAGCCATTCAGCGGCCTAACGATTAGCCGTACGGTTTGACTGGAATAATGCTTTGCGAATCGCTTGCTTGTAACGTGATGGTATGGAAAACAAAATATTTTTGTGAACATATTTCGAATGCAATGGATCCTATGCAAAGGGGTTAAAATGATTCATGCGGGGGTGGGCACAGGATCGTTGGCCGGTCCCTGCTGGTGGTGCTTTTGAGTGGTGGCGGCGGTGCTTTGTGAGCGACGAGGTGCACAGGGCGAGAGACCCGCCGCGGCTGCTGCGTTGTGATGCTGCCGGTGCGGGCGGTAAGCGATCGCCAGGTAGCTTTTGTGTGGAACATGACATTAAGTGTTCGCATCGGTGCACACTGGGGGGGCGAACATGGTGGTATTTTGCGGCCACGTTAAAGGGACTTTCAGTGTTGCGGCAAAAAGATTTCCAAAGGACAAGGAGCAGTGGGACTCAATCGAAAGACGTCTCCAAACATGGTGTATGTGACGTGTTAGCGTATATAACGTTCAGGCTGCCCATAGTCTAACGGAAAAACAGCCGGCGTGTCGGCTGTCTGCTTTTGTTCGAAATAAGCTTCCAAAAGCTCAATAAACTTGCTGTTTCAAAAAAAAAAAATCGGTGGCCGAGTGGTTTCGCGCACACTAGTCACTACGCTAGCGCACACCAGCTCGGAGAACGTGGAGCGAAAGCTCGCGTTGCAGAGCCCAGGATCTTGGGTTCAATCCCCGCCCCTGCCCGTTTCGATCTGGATGAGCATCGTACCGGCGTGCGGTCGTGTACTGCGTGGTGCACGTTAAAGACCCCAGGCTAGCGGTTGTACTGCACTGGCTAAATTTCTCATCTACAGCTGGGAGACTCGTCGCCCGTTGAGGCAGACCAAGTTCTAGGCTGTATAAACATATAAACAACCCAATCTTTTTGGTGCACACTGGCACAGGTAGACCACGAAAATGGATCGACGAACATGTTCGAATTGTAATATTATATACAATGGCGACTCTGGCGGGATTTTTGTTTGTTTGTGTGCTTGTTTCGTTTTAGATCTGGTTATTTTTTTATCAAATAACGATTGTCATGGAGTAGCCGGCACGGTTATTAACAGTGCCAACATCTCCATTATTTTTAATATTTCAATAACACAGAAAGAGAGAGATTGATTGAATTCCAAGAGAACAGCAAAAAGGAAGACACGCATATTGTCGAACTATATGTTTAAACGATACAGGTTCAAACGCCAAGTACACCCGTGAGCGATATGAAGGAGAACAGCCCTTTTCTTTCTTTTTTTGTGACGCTCCTGCAAGTTTTGGAGCAAGCTATGTTCCAGAAGAGGGCTAGCACGCAAAGTTTAGTCCCTCAAGCCACGTACCATTTCAGACGTTGAGAGTTAATATAGATTTAGGAAGCCGTAAAACAGGAAGGAAACCAGGTAAGGTATTCACCTTCATATTGCCGGCGGGCGTACGTGTTTTGAGATGGAGTTTAATTAAACAATAAGGGTTTAAATGAGAGAGGGTTTAACCAAGAAGTTCATAAATAAGAAAAGGTTAAAGCGCAAAGAGAGTTAGGCGATTGGTTTGAAATACGGTGTTCAAATGAGAACGGGGTCAAATGAGAAAGGGTCGAAACGCGAAAGATTAAAACGCGAAGGGCGTTTTGAGAATGGGTTCAAACGAGAAGGGTTCAAGTGAGAATGGGTTCAAATGAGACGGGTGTAAATGAGAAAGGGTTGAATCGCGAAAGGTTAAAACGCGAAGGACGTTTTGCGAATGGGTTCAAACGAGAAAGGTTCAAATCAGAATGGGCTGTTTTGAGATACACTCATTTTATAAAGGGCGAGGACGGTAGCAAGTTACGTCTGAACCAGCGAAGCAAGCTGTTAGCTTTATTGATCCCGTTTGTTACATAGGATGACCAGGTGAGATCAAGGGTTAAGTTTATGCCCAGGTTCCTCCAGGTTTATGCCAGGTTATGCTCCGTACAGAAAGGTACAGAGGACATTGCTGTGCCGGCCTTAACGTTGCTTGGAGTTAATCAGTCAAAATGGTGACTCTTGTCATCGGATGCTTTAACGGTGTCCTCGAGAAAGTTCATTCTAATCTTGACGGGTTTGTGAAACAGATAAATTGTGACGAAGCCACGAGCAGAGTACACTTCATTGCACGAAGTTTCCAAAGCGAGCTAAACCTTCCAATTTTTAACTGTGATAGAACACTACTATGAAATATAAACTGTGAACATCGTTTCCCTAATAAACATTTACAAGATTTTTTCACGCAAAATTAAATGACACATATCTGAACGCTCAAAAGCGCTTAAATGTTAGTCTAGCGGTCCAAACTAGATGCAAAAGTTTCAGGAATCAGAACTAGCAGGTATCTTAATCAAAAGTCATATGTGATTTTCTGAAAGTTTAAATGGAAAAATGGGGCCCGTTTCCAGGAACTAGCGCCATTCAGCTCTATGTATTTGAGGGCCCCATCGGCCGCCATTTCGCACCGGAAACTTGTGAAAGTCACATCTTTTGAACAATATAGCAGTTAGTTCAGAATCTTTGACCTCTCGTTCGGATCGCTAGTGCTATATTTGAGCGGAGACTGAGCATTCAACGATGTGCAGTTTATTTATTAAGAAACAAAGCGTCATTTTTTGTGTTGGGGACACCGTGACGCAGCGCGAATCTGCCGCGTCATGAGAACACCCATGGGGTTAATGGCACAGCAGTAGCCTTGAGCATAGCCTCCTCTATACTCAAGAGGCCTGGCAGTTCGACGACGGAGCCATACATTGCCCGGTCGCACATTTGGAGCGCGAGTGTCTGGTAGAACAGAGCATCAAAGAGCCATTTCTTGGGGAACCTAAGGTGCCTCCATCTGGCGGTCGCTTCCGCTGACAGGGGGGAGACACCAATGGAGCCAATGGAGCCCAACAATATGGCGCCTGAGACAGTGCCGGATTAAGGCATTTGGGGGCCCTGGGGTTAGGCTGTTATGAGGTCTCTACCTATGATAATGGTGGTGGTGATGATGGTGGTGGTGGAGGTAACGATGACGACGGGAATATGTATATATTTGAACTTCTTAAATCTAGATATGTTTCATCGTATGATTATTGTCGAGCTTTGTTTAGATCCCTAGATTCAATGGAATTCAAGTTTTCCTTGCTGGCATTGAGGCGGATGCGATTGTTCAGAAGCTACTTCGCAAATAATCAACCCCTCTATTAATTTACAATATAGTAATTTTGAGGTACAAAAATTAAATCAAATAAACATTGCGGAAAATATTAGGATTTGTCGTTCACATCCAGCACCTTAACCACAAAAACAACAACAACAAAAAGCACAAATTGCTTCCGTTTAAAAGGTTGACTCCGTTCATAAATTTGCTTGGAATTACAGCTAGATTCCTATAGTACATGCCCCGAAAGGTTATACAAATTGGTCACGATGTCGACTTGTAGCACAGGTGACCCTCTTGCTAAAATGTCGAGTGACATCATTAGTCACACATTAATGGAGTTATGCAGCAACCGAAAAGGTAGCTGAGAAATTCCCATTCTGATTTTGCTTCCCCTAAATGGCATGTTTCGCAAATCGACAACTGCCACGAAAATCTAGAGCCCTTATTTTTGTAATTGTTCCAAATTATTGGAAGTGTATTAACATCTAACTAGCCCTCTGTTAATTAATTACTGGTGTGAACAGTGAAGGAAGCGACATAGGAAAGAAAGAAATTTTGTTGGTTGAAGCAGTCTTTATCGGGATCGAACTATTTCGTAAACGTACGTCTAATAACTGAAACCTCGTTTTGCAAACAAACACAGACTTCCGCATATAAAGTATAGGAGAAACTGCGTGCGATTCTAAGACATCGACCGCTGTCGGTCGGGCACATTTGCACTTAAAGAATTTATCATGAGAATCGAAAAGATGTTTTATTTTTGTATCTACACGCAGTCTTTTTCAATGGGGAAATTGTTTCTCATCAGATTTAGTAGTAATCTTGTTCTTTTCTAAATGCAGTAATTTAGACCTTGGTGGGCATTTTGTTCTGTGACTCAACGTTAAAAAATACGTTAAAAAATAAGAGGTTATACCTCAGAGGTTGGTAAAACCATTGCAGTATTCGTATCGGTCGCTGGAAGGAAGAGTGATCAGCTGCACTGGCAGACCAGATATCGACTCTAGAGCACTTCCTTGCAGTCAGTACTCATCGAAAACTGTTGAGGGGCGTCTTCACAGCCGGCTCCTTGAAACGCCTTTTTGTTTGTGGCTATAGAGACGGTGTCACGAAGATTTACGGCCACCTTTTCGCTTGTTCCAAACTTATTGTTCTGGAATAAACTCCATATGGAGTTTCGCGAAAAGGTTTAAAACAACATGTATGAACCATCTGCGTTGCTTGTTTAACGTTTGCTTTACTTCCTGCCCACAATTGTCCGTAAAACACGCTAAGGGGGCCGCAGTACAAAAGAAAGCTCCATAACCGTCCTTCCCATCAAGCTCCAATTAAAAAAAAAAAAAAAAATCTAACAAGGGGCATGGGAGGCCGTGCTAAATTTTGTTGTTCTGGCAGGCTCTTTTACAACGAGCTCACAAACGCCAGCTGATCTAGAGACGGGAACTTTATGGCATCTTTGTTTCCTTGTTGAGGAAAAGAGAACGAGAAGGCCATTGCGCCAGAGGCCCTTCGGTGTTTTTCGTCTGCTTTCTGCCTAAACGTTCTTAAATAAAAAAAAATGACTGACATTTTTTTTAATTTTTAGGGGCCAGCATGGGGCTCCCTGACAGCCTGGAGCCCAGGGCTGTAGGCCCATTAGCCCGCGACTTAATCCGGCCCTTAAGGTCAGTATTAGCTCCACATTGGGTGTGGGTCCTGTACAGTGTGTGTGATAAAGTCGTGGTGCAGACACGTTACGTTTAGCGAAAGTTCAAGAAAGATCGACGCAATATGGCGCCGGTGAGAGCATCACAAAGTTCGCCACAAAATGGCGGGTATCTCCAGCCTGTCAGCGGAGCAGACGGCAAATGGAGGCACCCTAGGGGAACCTGGACGTCAGCGCACAGTTTTTGCAGCAGCGAGGACCCAAGACACACTTGTTCGCTTGGGAGAAGTGGGTTTCGGCCACTAGCCGCAGCGAGGCACCAGTCACGCGGCTCTCCTCTCATCCGCCGTTGGCCGCTCCACCTTTTCCATTTCGGAGGTCGCTTCTCGTGGCGATCTGCCAGGCTTTGTCAGCATATAGGAGGCTATCTCTGGAGTGATGGCGGAATTTAGCATGGTGTCCTTATATTCGAGAGAGGTAAGAGGGGGCCCATGACGACAAAGATATTATTATTCCAGCGAAACAGCTTGTGGCACTTGGGACGAAAAGCTGCATACGGAGGAAACGTTTTAGTAGATCGAAAACGTTTTCGTCGTCATTTCAAATGTGGTAGAAAGCTGGCTTACACAGCTGCCTAGAAATAACCATATAAGTCAGATAATTGATAACTTACTTCGGAATCTTTTGTACAAGATTTGTTTATTTACGTAACACCAAATCGCCGTCCTATTCAAGCCTGCAACCAGCAGTTTTCGGAAGAACTGACAACCCTGTCGGAGTCTCGGTTCAGAAATTTATCGGTAGAAAATTCGAGGAGAGAAAGAGTGACATTGGGAAGGGGATGGGGAGAAGCAGCTTTCTACGAACTTGGGAGAGAAATATAGGACAGAATGGAACCCAAAAGCGTTTCTTCGAAAGCTCACACTCATTATCCTTATTTCAAGGAAATCAATTAGCTTAATTACTCAAAGGAATGGTTGCGCTCGGTCATGGCACAGCCACTTAAGATTATACTCAAAAACTCGCTAATTAGGAATTTGAAAATGGAGCCTTATTACAACCCTTCACGTCCTTACTGATGGCAGAGTTACCGAGCCCGACCCGACAGTCGGGTCGGGCTCGGGCCGATATATGAGAGCACTGATCGGGTGCGGGTTGGGTTCGGGCCGATATATCCCGAACTGCGTTCGGCTCGGGTGGAGTCTAGTTGGGGACATTGGGAGCCGACGTCTCGACTTTGCCGAATATTTCGGAATTGGGGTAAATATTTGTTATATATCTGAAAACCAAGGAAACATAGCGGATTTTTTTTTAACACAAAAAGCGTCAATTTGGATATTCTGCCGCGGATAATTAGGTTGTATACAAAGCTCATTGAACTCTGACAACCGTCTGGGTCAGTGGTTCTCATATGGGAGGCCGCGGCCCCTGCTAAGGGATTTCAAGAATCCGGGAAACCTTGCTCATCAGTGAAGCTAGCAATTAACTTTTTTTTTTCCTATGAAGAGCAGGCATCTCACCTTTGGGTAGCCGTTTTTTGTATGTGTCAATAAGAGAAGTCACGTTTACACGGGCACTAAGATATATAATATTCCTTTATCCCTTTATAAACATAATTACCCCAGATCTTTCTCTCTCCCACACAGCTGACCTATCACTTCCGCCAATCCACAAGCAGTCCCTGAAACATCAATTGTTGAGAAGCACTGGTCTAGGACACAATTTTTAACATCAATAACTCTACTTCACCAAACATCGAGTGTGTGCTGGAAAAAGCTGATGCGCACAGAAACGGAAAAAGAAAAAGAGGAAAATATAAACAGACTTGACTGGTTTGAGCTAAGAAGGAAAAGGAAGAAGAAACCCTAAAACACACCGTGAAATAAAAAGCGAAAAAGAAAAGAAAAAGAAAAAATAGGAAGAACAGAAAAGACAGAAAACGGCACTTTTTCACTCATGACCGGTCAAATTCACTCGCCGTAGGCGTTGGCTAAGAATGACACCTCCTAGGTACTCAACGAAAAGAGAAGGATGGCTCACTCATTGCTGTCACGTTTTCTGAATTCGATAAGCCTCAAATATGTCTCGCGTAGTCCGATCTTGAAATATCCGGAGTATACTTGTTTCACTAAAAGTGGGTATGCACTGGCAGGTGGGACAGTGCGTAAATAGGTGCCCTCCTACCGTGGCTAGAAGGGAATAAAAAGGTTCTCTAAGCGGGTCGTTGAGGCATCTTTTAGTCTGACTTATATAGCAACTACCACACGTTGGAGGGATCTTGTCAACTACACCTTCCATGCAGGAAACGAAATCGTTATTGTGTTTCTTGTGGCATGCACTTCGTGAATGATTGTCAATTACGGAGTTAATCTTGGCGCAGATATTAGCTAACTTTTGGGGGGCAGAAAACACCACTCGAACATCAAACCTGTTGGCTATTTGCTTCAATTGTGGGGCAGTTTATCCAGGTACGGGACTACTAAGAGCGGTGAGCTCGCCTTCCAAAATGCCACCGGCATCCTTATAGAGAACCTCCTCGAGCTTTTAATTTTCTGCCTCAAGTCTACGTACATGGGGTGGAAGGATGACCTCCACCTGCACAACCCCTGTATATTCAATGGGGCATGTGTAGCTCCAATTCTCAGTGACATCTTTTTGTCCAGGGTTGATCAAAGTATTCACGACTCCCTCAGTTCCTTGCCTGTGCACAAAGTGTTCCGCTAGGTTGATGAATTTTTGATTGTGTACGAGAAAAGGCGAATAGTGATGTTGTAAATTTAGAATTGCAAAACTTCGTTAAGTGCGGTTCAGGCCTAAATTTTGCGTTCGAGCAAGCAAAGTATTGGACCTGCAATTATCAGATCTATTGTTATCGGCAAAAGCCGATCACTTATGCTGGTCCTTTTCTCTCAGGTCAAGGAAAGACATTCTGCCTTCGACTATGATTGTCAAAAGGGTCACAGCCATCTCTATTCTAGGCTCCGCCCTGACAAAGTCGTGCTATCATGCTGTTAAGGATAGTCGTAGATCTCAGCTTGAACGCATTGAGAAATCTGTTTTTCGTCAGGCAGTCCTAATTCAGGTTATGGAGTCATTGCTGAAACAAGTTACAGGGGGTAGCAGCAGCAGGCAAAATATTAGTAAAAACAAGTGCCCGGTAGTAGGCCCGTACCTGCATAAATTGCCCCACAATTTGAAGCAAATAGCCAACAGATATGATGTTCCGGTGGTGTATTCTGCCCCCAAGGGTTAGCTAAGATCTGAGCCAAAGTGGGCTCCCCAATTGACACTTATCAGGAACCGCACGCCACAAGAAACACAAGAATAAGCTCGTTTCCTGCGCGGAAGGTGTAGTTTACAAAATCTCCTTAACGTGTGGTGGTTGCTACGTACGACAGACTAAAAGATGCCTCAACGACCGGCTTAGAGAACATTTTATTCTCCTCACACAACGGTTGGAGGGCTCCTGATTACACACTGTCTCACCTGCCAGCGCACACAGACTTTTAGTGACACAACTATACTCGGGAGATTTCAAGATCGGATTACGCGAGAGATATTCGAGGCTTATCAAATTCAAAACACAGGACAGCAATGCGTGAGCCATCTGTTATGACGAAGCTTCAAGGACCACGTGTTCGGTGCCGCGTCGACATACATGGCTGACAGGCGCCGACACAGATGACCGGAATTGCGCTCTCGCGCCAGGGGCTCGTACCGACGTACCGGGGATGCCAGATCTGGCGGCACACAAATAAACCGACCGTTCTTTTCTTTGTATTTCTGCCTACGCTACTTCACCATCCTTCTCTGTCGTTGAGTGCCAAGAGGTGTCGTTCTTCGCCAACGCCTATGGCGAGTGAATTTGGCCGGTTGGGAGCGAAAAAGTGCCGCTTTCTCTCTTTCCTGTTCTTCCTATTTTTCTTTTATACTTCTTTTCTTTTCTCTTTATTTCACGGATGTGCTTTACTGTTTCTTCTTCCTTTTCCTTCGTAGTTCAAATCAATCAAGTGTGTATATATTTTCTTCTTTTTATTTTTTCCTTCTCTTATCAGCTATGACGTTTAATCCATTTATATGGCTTCACTTTTCTCCTCTTTCAAAATGAATCAGGTGGGAGTCAGCGCGCTTTCCTTTTATATGTCCTTTTCTCTTCCTCCGTGTTCTGTGCGCTGTTTTAGCATGTTCTGCCTGTATCATGTTTTGCATCAATGACAAAACAAACAGAATCATTTGAAACATGGATCAGCGCTCTAAAAACAGCCTGAGTAAATAAAATATAATAATAATAATAATAATAATAACAATAATAATAATAATAATAATAATAATAATATTCTTATTGCAGGTGCTTTAAGTACATCAATTCACAACAGCTGAACCATCAAAGCCATAAAGGCTTGTAAGACTAGTTCCTAAAATATTAAATTCAATACACACCTAGATCAAAATAAGAAAAGGCCGAGAGCCGGAACGCTTGACACAAAGATAATAAAGACAAGCAGAGAGCCAGAAACGGGTGACTTTATTTACCATGCATAAATATGGGAGCTGAGGAAAAAAGCTGTCCAAGTAGCTTGAGTGGTCCTCAGCCCCCCTCAAGTACATAACAGTGGCGAGAAAGACATTTAAAAAGAACACAATAAGTTATATAGTAATACAAGGTACTCCCATCCTAAATAGCAGCAGCAGATAACTATCAACAAGACAGTAAACAAGAGTAACACTTGCCTTTAAAAGAAATCGGGAAGTTGTACACAAGAAGGATGATAGAACTCACCAAAATATTCTACATACTTCTACACAATATATATATATATATATATATATATATATATATAATTTCCTCTTCACCCCCTGTAATTTCTTTTTAGGAGTATACAAACATTCACGGGCTGTACACACTCGTTACCAGATGAAGAGCAGTCCACGCTCGAAACGTCGTAATAAGCTTCGTATCAGTAATTCCGACAGTACGTGTCTTTGACTTCCTATCGTTTCCCGGTTCATTGTTTTATATTTACCGTACTTCACCTATATATATCTGTATGCATATGTATATAAAAGTAATAAAGTCGCACTTCGAAGCGTTGTTGGAGTTTTAAAGCATTTAGTGAGTCGTCGTTTCGGCTTGATACAGGGTTTCTTCAAGACTGGTTGACAGAATCGCGTGTAGAATTGTTTTCGGTTTACACACCTGGGTCACGTCACGTGTCAGATCACATGTAAAACTGTCTGAGTAAACAACAATGCTATACTCCGTCTCACCCCACACCCGACAGCAGCACACGCTACCAACCAACGGAGCCAACCAAAGGCCGGGTCAGTTCCCGTAACCCCCAGAACGGAGTGCCGTCACGTAAGGAAGGTGAAGCCACGTTCACAGAGTTGGATCGGCTCAGATGGCCAGCAACGCACGCCGTGGTAGGATGTAAGGCAAAACAAAACACAGTCAACAAGAAAAAAAATGAAGAAAGCTCACACAGTAAACTAAGCAAACGCTCGGTCAACGCGCATAAACAATCCCCTTGCAAAGAATAAATAAATAAATAAATAAACGCGCACAGTAAACAGTGTGAACGACAGTCCCAAAACATTCACAAAAGAGCAACAGGTGGGAAATTCCTGTCGAAGGTCATGACCCGCTGACTCATCGACAGGTAATGCAGAAAGGTACATGGGAAAACGCAAGGGTTGTATTAATAGTATTGAATTAGCTACAGTTACTCCGTTACAGGGCGATCGAGGTTGATTGCATGCGTAGATGACATTATACCGGGGTCCTCATTAATCCCTGCCCGGATTGCCCGGCATTAAATTTGTAAATATATGATTCTCTCTGCTCGCGATCGCGGCTGCTTTTTAAATTAGATTCTAAAAATGTAACGTCCAGTTTGTGAAACGTGTGTGAAACGTGTGTGAAACGTGTGTAAAGCCATATGTTTTGAAAGGGGGAGTTTGGGAAATGAGTTCACATGCGCTTTGTGATTGTTAAATCTCAATCAAAAAGTGCGCTTGGTTTGTCCTACCCACGAATTTTAATTAATTAGCCGACTGGTCGTTACGACTAGCCCTTAATGTTATGTCCCGCTGGCCGTATAACTCACCTGCACAAACCGCATAAGTGTAACTTTCATGGCGTTTTATAAACACATCTTCTAAGTTAAGAAACGGATATATATATATAGGTGAAGTAAGGTAAATATAAAAACAATAGACGGGACAAGTTAATAAGTCAAAGATGCGTACTGTCGGAGTTACTAATTCGAAGTGTATTAATTAGGACGTTTCGAGCGGGGACTGCTCTTCATCAGGTAGCGAGTGTACAGCCCGTGAATGTTTATATACCCCTAAAAAAGTAGGAAAAGGAAACAACGGTGGTCAAAATATATAGTAGTTCACACAGAAAGGAAAGGGAACCAAAACTTGCAAATGCAAATGCAAATGAAAAAAAAAAGAAGGTTGGCAAAAAAATTATTTCCACTCGCAAAAAAAAAAAATGTATATATATATATATTTATATTTATTTATTTATTTATTTATGCTTCCTACGTTGCGCGGAGTTCACTATATTTGCAAGTGTACAGATAGAAAAGAACATGGTGATAGTCGTTTCATAAGGATGGTAACAGATAACGGAGACATTCTTTTCCGGAGTTTAGCCGAGTTGTAGGGACTACCCAGCTCTCTTTGGGTCTTGTAGAGCAACTACAGGTTTTTATTTTCAGTTGGGACAAATTACGTATATTACTTATATTTATCTGTATTCCTAATTTATAGCGGGCAGTCAAATGATATTTGTATAGGTTGTGAACTATGACAAGACTAGAACGGCGAGAGAAAATTGAATGTGATGTTCTATTAGGGGCGTTATAGATGTGCCGAACATATTTCTATTGTACTAAAAGAATTCGATGTAGGTTTAAAAATTTAGTTGTCACCCACACAAGTTGAAATAATGTAAGTGTGAGTAAAACAGTGAATTGACTCCATAAGTGTGAAGTCATGGGTGCAAACAAACCGTTGCTAGGGTGGTTGTTATGAACAAATACACGTGGCTGGGTTTCGCTACGAAACCACGACCGTTCAAAAATCAGAAGCAGGATTTAAACTTCTAAAAATCACTGAAATAGAAAGCTTGAATGTCATATATGTTTCGACAGAGGTGTGCCGGTAGTCGCTTGTTTCTGAAATATTTACGACCGCAACTTCCGGTCGTCAAGATGCCTGCAGCAGACGACGAATGCAAGAAGTATGCCGTCTGCCACAAGCCGGCGCCGGCGTCTGAATCGTGTGAATAAAGACGATATTCTGATATTAAATTTGTTCGAAACATAATTAGTTTCTGACACTTATAAGAATTCATAGTGGGGTGCGATGAAAAATATGGTTTATCGAAAGTCCGGGCGTCGATCGAGATGATCGTCTGCTAAAAGATCGCATTGCACCCGTGAGAAATGCACTTTAAGCGATCGGTTGAGATCCCAAATTTTGTTTGTGGACTCGCGCTATGCGAGGGTGATTCGAAACTACTTGTAACCATCGCTGCGATGGTTACTGCGAAATCGCGATCGACATGCGATTCTTAATAACCTTACAACCTCAATAATAATAGTAATAAACAACTTACCTAAACGGCGTACGATTTGTTTCGCATGCTGGCCTGCACTACGCCGGTAATGCACTTCAGGTCGTCGTCGTAACTGATCTGCATGACGTGGCTTGATTTTACGGCATTTTCATCCCTCTGACTTAAGATGGGTTCTTCACAGAAAAAGAAAACGCACATTTCGGAGGCCTCTACGGCCATGGCGATGCACTTGTTTTTGTCGCTCGTTTACCGACGCAATTCAATGAAGACGCCCGCTGCAACAGAGGACAGCAAATCTATCTTGTCGTCTGCTACCAAAGCAAAGCGGAGTGTAATACTCCATAAATGGCTTTCATCGTTGCAATATGACACTGAAATGACAAGAATATCTTCATAATTAGATATCAATAAATTAGATTGCTTACAACAACTTATTTACTTACTTGTAAGCAAAATTCTAGCCTCATGTGGAGTCGCTATGCATAAGTCCATAGCAACGTCCCTAGCAACGGTTTGTTTGGACACAGACGCCATGTTGTGACGTAGTCACTTGTGGGGTAAATTAAAAAGAAACAATTTAACTAGTGTACAAAGGAGGTATTTAATACGTCCGATTATGTCAGTAATTCGAGCTATTTTTGTTAGCAAGTAGTTTACATGAACGTCCGACAACATGTCGGCGAAAAATATGAGCCTGAGACACTTGAAATGTTCTATCTCTTTTATACGACATGAATTAAGGAAGGTATCTGGATCCTAGGGAACGGGCTTGTTTTTTGGGTATGATTATAACCACCTTTGTTTTTCTTTCACTAGCTGCATAGAACTAGCTGCCGACCAGTTTTCGAGTGTTTTCATTCTGTCATTACACCTATCTTTAAGTTCATGAATGTCATGGCTAGAGAAAATTACACTAGTATCATCTGGATATATTATAAATTTGGCTGTAGGCCTAATATTTACAATATCGTTACAATAAACGTTAAAGAGTAGTGGCCCTAATATGCCACCCTGTGGCACACCGCAAAGCACTGGTTGCGCCTTTGAGCGCACATTGTTCATCTGGACGACCTGTTTTCGATTAGATAAATAAAATTTTAGAAGCCTTAAAACCCGTCCCCGGATACCGTAGTAGTTAAGCTTTTCCAGCAAAATGACATGATTTACTAACTCAAAAGCCTTTTGAAAAATCCACAAAAACACAAAGTACGACGGCTATTTTCACACTGTGTGAGTATTTATTCTTTTTGTTCAAGTAAGGCTAGTTCACTTCGTTTGTTTTTAGAAACCTTTGAAACCAATCTGTTTAACTTCCGAGATTAGAAATTCTTGTTCAATATGGACGGTGTCATGTAAAACAAAGGTAAAACTAGTAGCAAACACTCTCGGGCTCGGACCGGGTTTGGGTACCGTTGGGCGTGATTCGAGCCGGGTTCGGGTAGCATTCCTGTCGAAGATAGCAGGCGGGCTCGAGCCGGTTTTGGGCTTAAAGTTAGGCTTAAGCTCTGACTTAAGGTTGGATTAACCACTTGGGCTTGGGCCGGGTTGGGTTGGGGCTAACGCTTTATTTGGCCGGGTGGGGTCGGGCTCAGAATTTCGACCGGATCTGATCACTAGCCGACGCTATGAGCTCATGGGACCGATCAGACAATGGCAAAAGGGAACCATCATGGTGGTCATGTTTATGTAGTTGTTTTATCATCGCTGAACCAATCATAAACATAAAAACCCAGTGACAATTGCGCTTTTGATGCTGCTTGATTGGTCCTATTAACTCGTAGCGTCGGCTGCGTCTGGACTGAAGCTGAAACAAAGTATAGGCGCCGAGTCATTAATTAAAGCATTCATTCCACGTACCTTCAAACTTTTGCCTGTATTTTCCCTATGCAAAGAGTCCCAATTTAGAAAAACACTGACGCTCTCGCCCCTTGCTCCAGTGTCGAATATCGCTGTCGGAAAAAATCTTGTTACCGTCAATTTATAAATAAAAAGTAAAGTAAAAGTAACGTGCATTATTATTATGGGTAACGGTCACGCGTTCCTTTTATTTTGAGATAACCTAGGTCGGCAACGTGTTCCTTTATTTTTCAAGTAACGAGTAACGTATTTCGTTACTTTTTTTTTGTCGGTAACGCCTACGACACTGATGATAACCCACAGGACGTAGGGTACGCATTCACAAAGCCGAATGCGGAGCGCAAGTTTGTCTGCTTCTCTTGGACGGGTTGCGGTGACGTCAGAAAGACGCCGAGCTCTGATTGGCTCTGGTTGAAGTATAGTGGGTAGACCTCGAGGCAGCTTGCTTAGAGGTCTACCCACAATCCTTCGAATCGGAGCCAAACAGAGGTTGGCGTCTTTCTGATGTCACCACAATCCTTGCAACAAAAAGCAGACAAGCTTGCGCTCCGCATTGGCACTCTGCAAAGTACTCTAACTAAGGCCCGTGCGTCCACTTCGCACAACACTTCCAAAACCAATCACCGCAAATTACAGAGGTAGCTCAGCGAAGGACGACGCCGGAACATATGTTTAGACCAAAAAACGCAGTCTGGGTTGTGACATTAAACGATGCCTAACGTCACGCTTGCATCGCTTAATGTCGCAACTCAAGCTGCGTTTTTTAGTCTAAACATATATTTCGGCATTGTCATTCGCTGAGCTGCCTCCGTAAGTTGCGCTGATTGGCTCTCCGAGTGTTGGCGGAAAAGTAGGCGCATGGGCTTTTTTTAGAGTGCACTTTCTATCTTGAGTAATCAAACATTATAATTGAATACTTTTTAACCACGAATAAATAGAACTGTACTGGATTACTTTCTTCGAGTACCGTGTACAAGACTGTTTGCACTAGAGTGCCTTCATGTGCGTTTCGCATTGAGTGATGCCAACTGCCTGTTTCCCTTTCCCACACCCTCTTCCACCGCCATTTTGTTTCTCTCATTGTTTCCCCGTGCGCCGGAAAGTGGCCTTTGTGTCCATCAGTAATCCCCTCCGAGGGGGAAAATGCTAATCCTCCCTCCGTGGGTTCTACACCGCTGCTCCGAACTTCTGAGATAAGGTGCTCGTTTCCGGGAGGGTTGTAAGCCCCACGGATTATCGCCGAGGAACAAAATGGATGCTGGTTTGTCGGCGAGTGGTATTACAAAGGGTGGCATCACCCTAGCAAAGCGCACATGAAGGCTCCCTAGTTTGCACGTGACATCATCGCACCTCGATGGTTGCCATTACAGCTTCTTTTTGCCGAGAGAAACAAATTCATTAGTACGAAATGCATCGTGCGGAAGTCACGCGGTCAGCATGGTCACGACATTGACAACAGATGGGACCTCGATGCAAGCCATGTATACGTTCTGCCTTTATCTGCAGAGCGCTAGGAAGGTTGGATGATTCAATTCTTGTTTTCAGATATCGGTATTTATTTGAGCTTTGTTCAATATCCTCATTGGGTTCTGGAAATGGCTTTGTCAGTAACTTAGGTTTTTGGATTTGTCAGATGCCATTTTGCTAATGCCACGGGCTGAGTTTTATGTGTCTAATTTTCATTTTTTTTATATCCGCATTTTTATACATTGACCCTGGTTCTTCCTATACTTCGTTTCAGCTTCGGTCCGAGCGCGGCGGATGTTATAAGCCGAAGGGCCAATCAAACAGCGAAAGAGGCACAACGTCATGGCGTGCTCTCTGCAGTTGATAGGACCAGCCGGTATTCACCGTGTCTCTGTGCGTGCTCCTCCGCCGGCTAGTCCTATCAAGCGCAGAGAGCACGCCGTGACGCTGTGCTTTTTACGCTGTTTGATTTGCCCTTTGGCTCATAACGTCGGCCGCGCTCGGACCGAAGCTGAAACAAAGTATAGTTACGTTAGAAATGTAAAAAAAAAAAAAAAAGTATTGTGTAGAAGTTTTCGAGCATGTTATTTATTTTTTACAACTAGAGCCGTCTTTGATGGTCGTCTGTTCCAACATAGTGAGAAATTACTTTATATATGTCCTCATGACAGTGAGGACTAAAAGTGACTAAAAATTCTCGCTTTTAACTTTTTTTTTTTTTTTTTTCGTTGCTTCTACTAATTTCATTTTTCACTCTCGAGATCTTTTGCATGTTGTTCTTTTTTGGTAAAAAGAAGACCCCAAAACGTGATAAAGAGTGCCTTTATGAACTTTATTTTTTTTATTTACCTTCTTTTCTCGCTTATCTATTTTCTCGCCCTTGCGGAGCACATCCCAACCTCTGCTACACCGTCGTCATGCTAATGCCTCGATTTCGCGAACTAACAATTTCTTATCCAAACAACATAACTTAACATTACTGACCTTTTGTCAATCCCAAAAGAATTACAAGTGAATGAAAGGTTATCTCCGCTTCATCTTTGACGTGAAACAAAACAGATTTAGCGGAGCCCAAATGATCGACCGCGAAGCTCGACGCTGGTTGGCTGGTTGAAAGGTCACTTGATCAACGCTGATTGGCTGATTCCATTGAGTATCAAAGGTTCTGGGAAACCGTCGAGGTTTAAAACCCCGCTAGTGCGAGCATCTTCATTCCAGGAACTGCTGTCAACTTTATATGCCAGGTGTTAAGTTGTTTGATGAAGAACACTGTGACCATAAGTACCGGGCTCGGTAACGTTCCAAACCAATACCGGAGCGATACTGGAATGTTTCACGTGTAACACAATTGGCCAGCAAGTTCCTAAACTTTTTTCTGTTGTGCGGTTATGACAGTTTTAAAGGAGTACGGAAACACATTTTAGCGCTTATTTTTTTATATAAATATGAAGTACCATGTACGAAGACCGCAGAGACACCAGTTGATCGTTGTAAAACGCGAAAAAATAAATTTGAAAACAAATGAAGCGATTTACTAATTCCCCCAAGCGGATGATGTCTTCGAAGCTTCGTTTCGTGGCACTGAAGTCATTGGCCTCGCAAAAGCAGCGTTGCGCCGCGGGAGGACGGAGTACTAGTTTATGTGCGTCACGCCTGCGTTCGGGTACGAGAGATTAGCGGGAAATGCCTCGGTTGAGTAGGCCGCGTTGGGCTCCGCCGGCACGTTTCGTTGAGCCGTTCCTGTGTTGACGAAAGTAGACGGCCGGGCGGCCGCCCGACCAGTTTGTTTGCTTCGTTGGATGGATAAGTGTTCGCGAACATTTTGTGTGCTTGCGGCCGTGTTATTGTGCGGTAGAGGACTTGGGCGGCAGCGTGTTGTATAAACTATCGTAAGACGCCGGTGCGCTGGTCGACCACGGAGAGAGGATCAACAGCCGATGTTCTCCGTATTGTTCGTTTGTCTTATCCAACGCTGGTACGACAATAAGATTTGTGCTAATAACTTTTATTACGGAAGGAGCGCAGGGGCGCTAAATTAGTATGTGAGCCCACCAGCAGCACGATTTGACCGTATAACCAAATCGCTTGATTGCAATCTAACTGAAAGCGAGCTGTCGCCGGCATCGACGTCGTCCTCCTAGTAATAATCTGTGTTGATGTGGCACCCTATTCGTGACTCTAGCAAAACGGACGCCACCAAGCGGGAGAATCGGGAACCAGCCGGACCAGGGGCCCTAATCTGGACGCTTGGCGAAAAAGTCGGCGAGAAATCCCACGGCTCTGATTGGCCGGCACCAAGGTCAAGTGCGGCGTTGGCCAATCACGGCCGCCAAATTTCTCGCCGAGTTTCTCGCCAACTGTCCAGATTAGGGCCCCAGGTCGCTCCGCGCCCCTCCGCGTCTCTAGTGGCTTTCGCGGACAGGTGTTGTCGGCGCGGTGGCAAACAATGCAATTTGACGAAGGTCCGAAGATTTCTTAAGTTTGCCCGAGTGATCATTAGTGTAGTGAAGTTTCAGTAAATTGTTTTTTTCCATCACTTCTTTGAAAGCCCGTTTACTCCACAACACATTTTCGATATCTTGGATGGGGAGGAATCACGGAAAAACGTTTTGATTTCTTTTCTGTCTCGAATCACATTCATAGTGACGACTGCTTGGTAACTGATAAGTGGTTTCTTTATAAGGATGTAGAACAGTGGACTGAGGACGACAGACGATGTGTTTCACTGCAGGGAACTTCAATGTTGCAGTCAAGTGAATGGGAAGGTTCGATAGCTGCTTTTATTGAGTTTGGTTGTGTTCGATTAGCTGCAAGTTTGAGCCACCCACACCGGTCGGTGCGTTGGCTATTCATCTTGGCAGCTGTTAGGTCCCAGGACCTTCGGGGAAACTGTGTTCTGTATATGTATTCTTGTATAGCTTTTTTGTGACGGGCTCAAAAGAAAACAGTGGCCCGCAATGTTTACGAGTCCCGGACGCGACGGCAGTTAGCGAATTCCGAAGTAACCCGAATCTCGAGCACCGGGGTTGGAAATGTAAGGAGTGGGCGAGAAGCACCGCCGGGTCGGAACGACACGGCGGGGGGTGCGGAGCGACCCGGCGAGGTGACAAGCGATGCTGACCAGACGCCCGGGAAAGTGGGGACGATTCCTGGGGTTTTGGGGGCGCGCGGGAAAGAGGAAGGCAGTTTTACGCTGAGCATCGGAGGGGGCAAGACGCCACCAGGACTCCGAGAGGTCTCGCGTAGCTCCTAAGATCTGTAACCCAGTCCGTAACTATATATGTAAATAAATCATATATATATATATATATTCGTAACCTTTACCTGGGTGTCCCTCTGCCACTACATCTCCGTTGGCCAAGGCGGAATTGGGGGTTGCCATCATCACATCGGCGGCAACCCAACAAAGGACTTCAACCTCTCTCGACGACACCAGCAAGAGAGAGAGGAGAGAAAATAAACTGCTGCTTTTCGCCGAAAAAGCCTCTGGACCATACTGAAGGAGTTGGGCTGATTTCGTAATTACTTGATTTAAGAAAACCTGCTCGCTGCATATGATTAATGCGGGAAATCACCTGCTTTAAAAAAGTGGGGAACGCGTCTGGCAAAGTTAGAAGCTGTCACGGCATTATTATCTATCGCGCTTCCAATATTTATGTTATACCCCCGTCGAAGCCAGCGGCAATATACGCCTACATTGCTCAGGTTGACCGGCCACCAAAAATGGTAATTTTCTCAGTTCAGGATTCGAAGTCAAGTTGAATGCAGAGACATTCTGCGTGAATCTCCGATGTACACTCTCTTCAGTTTGTCCGCAATCGTCTCCGTGCAACCGGCTATAACCATTTGGCTAAGTTTAAGTAGTAGCTCTCTGTCTGTCAAATGTACTTTTATTCAGCAGTTTACCTAATAGCTAGTCAACTAAGCTCATATTTCAACTCGAAGAATATACTAATATCACTTTAGTGGGGCGTAGTACGTAATATAATACATAACTCGCTCGTCAAGATGACTTCTCAATTTCTACTAAAACCTGAATTGAAATACGAGTATCAGCTGCAGAAGTGGGGCGCCAGCGGGTTAACATGCTCCTTGGGTCAAGAAGCGCTTGCTTAATTTTCGTAATTTTTTTGCAGCCTGCAGACCGAGCAGACGACTGGAGCTGCTTCTTAAGCGCGGATGGGCACGAAACCTCGATTTCGCGGACAGATAAGCTGCATGGTCGAGGCATGCGAGTTAGCTGAAAAATACTCTCGGAGGAACAATTCTGTAGTCATCGCCGCTTTCCTTAGATGATCAAAACTAATCCGTCTCTTCGGATCACTTTTGATCATCTATTACCGTCTTTCGGGAGCCCATAGTTTCGGTTTTGAACGAAATCTCTGAAACGAAAGTTTGACATGAAAAGAACAAAAAACACCGGGAAAACAAAACTATGCTCTGCAAGTTTACGTGCACCGGCTACACTTAACCGTCTCAGTTCAAACGCCTATAAACTTGGGCATTAAACGAAATAGATTATGTTAAATTGAATGCGCAACCCGTTCAGGCGGCCCCGCTGAGTCGACGCGACCTGTAGCCGGCCGCCATGTTTGTTTGGTGGTGCGCCCCATATAGGTCGCGGGAGTCACGATTACACACAACTGCAGGTGACCTGCGGCGCGAGCACTCCGCGAATGCGGTGGTGGAGAAGGGGTCATCAAGATCAGGGGGGGGGGGGGGGGCGGCATCACGTAATTTCTTTTCATGCCCAACCATACAAAGTGTAGCGGCTACCAGCAAAGCGCGAAAGAAGTAAAAGAAGTGCCCGCGTGATCACGGCCTCTCTCGGCGCTCGAGACAGAACTCTAAAGGAAGCCCGTGCTGCTACTTTCCCTCACAACACTCGGAGAGCCAATCACCGCAACTTACGGCGGCAGCTCAGCGAATAACGACGCCGAAACATAGGTTTAGACCAAAAAAACGCAGTCTGAGTTGTGACATTAAGCAATGCAAGCGTGACGTTTTGCATTACTTAATGTTACAACTCGGACGGCGTGTTTTGTTCTGAACATATGTTTCGGCATCGTCATTCGGTGTGCTGCCTCCATAAGTTGCGGTGATTGGCCCTCCGAGTGTTGTGTGGGAACGTAGACGCACGGGGTTTTTTTAGAGTGAGGACAGACATCGGGAGGAACAACGGCACCCGCAAGGTCGGCTCGTCACGACTCAGATTTAACATAATGTAAATAGTGTAAATAAATTAGTTGAAGCTCAGTACGCTTTAAATTGGTGACCCGGACTGCTCTTTTCAGTTGTCTGAAAAAATTCACTTGCTGGCCAGAGGCAATGCCTATGAAAGACATGACCGCGGAGACAGTCGCCCACACATTTATTACCATGTGGACCAGCCGTTTTGGTGTGCCGGCGACAATAACAACCGATAGAGGCGGACAGTTCGAAAGTCTTCTCTTTCATACACTGTCAACTCTTCTCGGTGCACACCACATCCGAACAACGGCATACCATCCCACCTCCAACGGGCTCGTGGAAAGGTTTCACCGACAAATGAAAGCGGCACTGAGAGCGCACACGTCACTAAGCCCATGGACCGAAGTCCTACCAATGGTGCTGCTGGGCATCCGCACTGCCGTGTGAGACGAACTTAAATGCACCTCCGCCGATATGGTCTACGGCACTACCCTCCGACCACCCCGTGAATTTTTTCAGACAACTGAAAAGAGCAGTGATATAGACTGCGAGAACTACGCAGCCGGTTACGCTCGGTTCTCCAAAACATCCAGCCAATCCAAACCAGGACTCAGTCACGCAAGATCTTCATAAGTCCCGACCTTCACCACTGCAGTCACGTGTTCGTGCGAAACGACACTGTGTGACGTCCACTACAGTGTCCCTATGACGGACCCTATGCAGTGTTGCAACGAACTGACAAAACATTCTCGCTTTCAGTCAACGGCCGAACAGAAGTAATTTCAATTGACCGCATTAAGCCTGCACATCTCGCAAACAATGAGCTACAAGAAATTGATGCAACTTCGTTCACAAGCACATCTCGCACATCGCTCGTATTACCCGCAACCTCGCTAAGGGGGGGGGGGGGGGGGGGGGGGGAACCATGTAGCGGCTCCCAGCGAAGCTCGAAAGAAGTAAATGAAGTGCCCGCGCGATCACGACCTCTCTCGGCGCTCGAGAGGACAGACATCTAGGAACAACGGCACCCGCAAGGTCGGCTCGTCACGTCTCAGATTTAACATAATGTAAATAGTGTAAATAAATTAGTTGAAGCTCAGTACGCTTCAAAAGTTTAAACCAGCCTATGCACTCAATGGGTGTGCACGTGACATCTACATGCACGTGCGCGTGACATCCAAGTTGCGTGTTTGGTTGTAGGATGTGGTAGTAGCGCTGTGCTCGTTTCCGTCCTGTAGGGTTAAAGTGAGCGAAGGCGAGGCTGGCGACGCTTCGAGGCCTAAGGAGTTGACGACGGACCACGAACAGGCTCGTCGAGGTCCGTCTCGCGAACGGAGGGTTTTCCCGAACGAAACTCAAAAAGCGGACGCGGTGCGCGATGTGCCAGCTGTTCTCGCCGAAGTACTGCGCTCGCTCCATCCGGTAGTTTTTACAAGAACAACGTGAAAGAAAGACTGGCAAGACGTGCAAGACCCTGATGGGAGGGCCATAAACCACGAGGGGAAGAGCCGAGTCGCTGAGCCGTTTGATTAAACGAAACTGTGCGGCGTAGCCGAGACCGGAATTGGGGTTTGCAGTGCAGAAACTGCAGAAATCTTCCGTGGAGAATTTCCTTTCACCGCCGCGCGGCTTTTGTATTCTTCGCAGTAAGGTGAACTTTTAACCCCTTGCCTACTAATAACGAGTGTCACTCGTGCCGCCATTTACGGACCATAAAACCCGACCACGAGTGTGACTCGTGTTTCGGTTTCAGAGCTTGTTTTGTGAGCTCTGCGGCAGATGGCAGCACTACCCCTGTTGCTCCTGTTTACCTTGGGTTCTTTTCTTGTTTGCTTTGCCTTTTGACAGAGAGAGGGCGCTCCATTGACAAAAAAATAAGCGCGCTATTGTAAGCAAGCGCGCCAAAAACATGTCTTCGGCGCGGAGGTCTGCTTTGGCGGACGAAGATATACAAAGAGTTCTTTTTGAAAGTGATGAATGCGCCAGTATTTCTGACGACGAATCCTGCTGCCTTTCCGATTACTTGGAATCCGATGAGAGTTCAACGGACAGTGAGAAAAGTGTTGAAAATGATGCGAATCCTGGAAGCATTTCATCGACTTCGGCGTCTGCACGTCAGTGGAACTGGGAGAAGAGGGACAACCAGCATGCTCAGTTCACCTTTGTAGAAACCCCAGGTGTGTCAGCAAGGGTTCAACGTAGTCTTGGTGAGAAGACAAGCGCCTTGTCGACCTTTTCCGTGTTTGCAAGTCATGATTTTTGGGCGTCTGTCTCTGCTGAGACAAATCGCTACGCCGAACAAGAGATGGGCGACGAGGATCGTCCCAAGAAATGCTATGACGAGCAATGGTTTGACACCACTCCGGATGAGATAAAGGCATACTTTGCCTTGCGCATCATTATGACACAAGTGAAAAAACACACAGCCAAAATGAACTGGTCCAAGAGGTCCATAGTGGAGACCCCAATTTTCGGCAAAACGATGTCCTATGTGAGGTTTCTGCTAATCTCTCGATTTCTATCATACTGTGAAGAACTACTGAAGAAGAGGAGACGACCAGAAGTCCTGGTATAGAGTACGAGACTACGCCTGAAAGCCAAGGAAACGTTTTTCTTTATTTTGACGCAAATTGCTTGATTTAAATAAAGCTTTCTGTACGATCTTTAAAGAAAAAAAATGAGTAGGCAAGGGGTTAAGGGGTTCTCCTACATTTCCGAGAGAGGGCCAAATTGCGAAAACCATGGATTTCGGCACTTTGTTGCAACTGTGACTGGACCTAATCGAAAGTGTGATTTAATTCGCTTTAAATTTGATGACTTCGAGAGCCATGTGAGGTACACCTATATCCCTGCCAGGTCAAATGAGTTTGTCCAACGTTCGTCACTGTACATATTAATCAAACACTCTGGTCGATCTCAACTTAATGGTTTAATGTTGGTTACGATGCATGGTAATAACACCCCAAATATATTGTGAAGTTGTGCGGGTGCGCCACAAAGCCTTTCACGCTGGTTTGCACACAATAACCGCTGATAGAATTCGTAACTATATAAATTTTTATCGATTCAAAACACATTTGTTAAGTTAAAAAAACTAACGCATGTTGTTAGAACGCTGATATCTGCCTGCATCATGGTAATAGAGTATAAGACATATAATTCCTTTAAATTTATTGTTAGATAACCAAATAAAATTCAGCAGGCATGAGCCGAAAGACAGTAGAGCCTGTGCCACTCAGTTTGTAGACGCAACCATGTATACCGTTCCAGGGTCACGTGCGGTTCATATTCAAGAAAGGAATTGAAGAGGAAGGTGAGAAAGAGGGCGAGCGACACAGGAGAATGGCTTCGGAAAGATACGAGGCTGGTGTCATGCCCTCTGCTCCTCTTTTATTCTTCTTGATCAGGATTATACGTGGTTCGTTTGGTCGTTCAGTCCTCATCTACTTGGACTAAGCGCGGCTGTAACGCGTAGACGTCACCGAGTGGCGAAGCGCGTGACGACGGTGCGCTTTGCCCTGCCGTTGTCGTGGACGTCACAGGCATGACGGGTTACCCGAGACGGATCGGGCTCTTTGCTGGCTGACATTGAAGCGCTCGCCAAAATCCGGCACTTGGAAGGAAATATAACCATCCATTCAATATACCAGCATGCGATTGTCATTTACACGTATTGTTGATCATATTCGACCTTTTCCCTAACGTTTCTGTATGGAGTTTTCCATTCACAGTCCCATGGGCGCTGCAGTCTTGAAACCACGCGACGCGGCCGCAATATGGTTGCTTCAACTCGTCGCTCAACTCTCCCCTCTGAGCTCAAAGGGGACGCGTCGTATTCGTGTTTTTCGTCTTGTTTCACAGCGCTTTCTTGCCTTACTCCGTAAAGTGTAGATCGATACTTACATCTAATACCTAACTGCATTACATTACAATGTACACAACTTCTGCAGTTAATTTTGTAGCGCAATATTACTATTTTTGCCTCCGGCGCACCGAATGCGTGTGAGGATGAGGCACGGGAATCCGCGTTACCTCTGAGCCACATTGATTATGTAGATGACTGAGACAGCACGAGGGTTCAAAGGTAAATTAGTTTTGACAACTTATGTTTGTTTACTAATAGCGGGGTGAACATTCGCAATTAGAAGCACGTGTATTCATGATCGCGCATTTAGGATCGGAAGGTGTCAAGCGTAGTCAGAGTAAGGTGACTAGATACGTTTTCTGAAAGCATCGTTCTTTGTATCCATAATATATCGAAAACAGTTTCTGTTGATTATGTGAGAGAACTTGTGGGGGGGGACAACGAATGTTTAACTTGCATTTTATTTGATGCTAGAAATAAGGGTGCGTCAACATCCGGCAATTTGTCTGTTCATAATATCACACCTACGTATGTTTGACGTTCTCAATCTTTTGTTGCGATAGAAACATTCGGTTGGTCAATCTACTTATGCATTTCAAGAAACTGTTTGCCGTCCTCAGTCCAACAGTCATTCAAATGGCTTATTCATTGGCCTTAGATAACCAGTTCAATTCGTTTAATTTATTTTAACGCAAAAGTTGGGGCTTCCCGCGTAAGAACTCTCACAGAGAGCTTAACCAAGTTTTTGAGTAGCGTACGCAAAATCTTCGAGTACGTAAATAAATAGCCTCGTCTTTGTGCGCCAATTCGAAATGCGGTTTGTGCACGGCGCTCGCAGCATTAACGATGCTTTTCCTTTTCTTTTTTGCTCACGCAAAAAAATTGCATCCGCTTTTCTAACTCTCACCAGTGCCTAGAGCCCGCAATACTTGACGCCGAAAACATGCAGTCTGCATAAATATCACCTGAGTGCAGCGTTGTCGATTTCGAATAGAGGCGTTTAGTGGCTGGCGACGCCTAAATATACAAAGCGCATCTGTTCAAAAAAGTAAAGATCTATCGACGCAGGTTAATAAAGTGGTGCCTAACATAAGACTTCAACCAAACTTTCTGAGGTACTTCTGCGCCCCTTAATTTTATTTGGCCAATTTCACGGAAGACTGTCAGACTTAGCTTGAGGGACCTGTCATTTTAGTGATACCTTTTACACCCCATAAGCGAAAGTTGAAATAAAAATTTATTTCCTATGGCCAATATTCTTTTAAAAAAAACCTTCTACACGGCGTAGGTCGCACTGTCAAAACATGTATGCAATACCTGTATTTCTTTAAATAAAACAGGCCGAGACATTATTACTTGCTTTCATAAATTTTTGTGTCACTGTACGAAATAGTTTAGCCCTCAAAATTCACTAAACTTTGGGTGTCCTTGAAAACAAAACACTCAGTAGACAACCGGCGAGTTCATTTGTCCTCCCCGATTCAGCATTGCTAACCTTGCTGTCGACCTGCTTCTACACATTCATGTATTAGTCTCTTGACTGGTTTATTTTTCTGTGTTAAGTGCTTTAAGGCGGAAATGTTCTTCTGGAAAGAGTTTCTTTCTATTTTCCGATGTGTCTTCTGTTGACTCTTCCCTATTTAACGGCCCCTTCTGAGGGGCCCGTGAAAGCTCAACTGTACTCGAGACTTTTTTATATTTGTATAGTCCTTTCAAGAATTTCAGTCTCGGGTAAAGTCATCATGCTTAATCTTCATCAGACCGCTTGCTTCCTCATTTTGTGATCGACCCATATCTTCAACTTTAAATTGCTTGTAGATTGCCCGCTTTAGGAGAGATTGTAGAGTCTCTTTCACTAGTATTTTAGCTATGTTGATACTTTTCTCCCCCAAGCATTCAATTTAGTTCGACTTTTAAACGAAGCTAGCCTTGAAACGGCTTAAAGATAAGCGTTGCGCGATTGATGCCTACCACCTCATTATAATAATCGACCTTTTATGTGAAATATACTCATTTTCAAACTACCGTTGTTAATTGAGCCCCATAGATATGAGATAACCATTCAACGTTTCCGAAAGAGACGAATAAAATTTATTGAATGACTTTAACCAAAAAACGAGAAATTTTAAACAAAACAAAAAATGAGAATTTTCTCGGGAGTAGGCAAATAAGCGCGATGGTTTATCCTTTCACTTTTATTGTACGTTTTCTCCGTCCATTATGAGCGTGCTTAGCTTATAATGCACGAGCTCGTAACTGTTCAGGCAAAAAGTTGACTATGCCCAGAGTTATTTTTTTTGGAATAAAGCAGCTTTAAAATAAAAAAGAAGAAAAATGTAAGTCCTGCGTTAATTCACAGTACAATCGAAGACCTTGTCAAGGGACATGGTCTTCAAAAAAAAAGTAGACATGCTAATTTTTTGTCTGTCTTACCCTTTCATGCGGAAAGAAATAAACATTGATTGATTGATTGTTTTATTTTGTGAATGGTTGATTTATTGATTGATTGATTGATTGATTGTTGTGACGGTGCAGTCGATGGACATCGGTGTCGCGTTCACAAGCCGTGTCTTGCGTGAACAAAAGCGTTCGCCACAAAATAGACATGAGACCATTTTGTTTCGAACGCTTTTGTTTTCTTGTTGTTGTTTTTTTTTTTGTTCTTTTTTTGTTCAGGAACGCGCGTGAAAGCGTGTCTCCCGGCACGAGCTCTTGGCACGAGTTCAGAGAGCGCTTGCAGTCAGGTACTACAAAAACCCTGAGTGTAGAGCGGGTCGTTAATGCCGTGGTGTAACTCAGTTGTAACGCCCCAGCCTCGCACGCAGTGCATGACCGAGGTCAGATTGCCGAGGGCAGCTGGCTACCTTTTTGGAGGATTTCGCAACATCGACAACGGACGCTGTACATCGCGACCTGCAACATCAGCAACGACAACCACTACAACATCAACGACTACAACGTCAGCAACGGACGTCATTTACAGCGGTGGGAAGAGCCCGTAACAGCTATCGCTGTAAACAATAATCAGGACATGCGACGACATCTACGCATCTTTCAACTAAAAACATTCAATATTTTGATAAGCAATATGTTTCGCATGAAGACGGCTCCAAGCAGCCAGCGCGCGAACGCCCTCAACACTACACTCAGGGAAATTGGACGAATGAATAGATGTATGCGTACGATTGAACCCTTTTAAATGGGCGGCGATATGCGCCATCGATTTGCTCCTCAAGGACAAGCGTGACTACGTGCCCGCAGACTGTTTTCCTTTCACTCTACTTTTTAATCACAAAAAAAAAAAAATACGATGGAATTCTTTTCGCGGAGGAGTTCATCCCCATTTTGTCCATTTTCCGCTTTATGGTTTTCTCCGAACAGAATGGCAATATTGCGATTGAAGTTACGCAAACGAAAACCGACTGTCAGCACATCGTTTGGGCAATAGTACGTATTTACTGGGCCTCGACCTAACATTAATGGCGCTTCCCCTAAAATTATAAAGTAATTAGCAGGATGAGTTTTCTTTTATCGCAAGACTATGTTGGGCTTAATGACGTGGCACTCATTTAAACATAAAGTAAAACGGCAAAACATGAAACCCACGTGAGGTAGGAGACATAGAGCATTTCCTCTTGGACCTTCCTCCACTTCCGTTTCCGTACAATTACAATAATTTGAGGTTTCCCCGCTGTATGAGAAGAGCGCGCGTATGCCCAGAACTCTTCTTGACAAAAGTCTATCAACAGGAACCCAACTTACACGGAACCCGGATGGTGAATGAGGAAGAAGGGGAAGAGAGGGGGAGGAAAAAGGAATATTCTGCCAAAAGATGGTAACATAATGAGTATAGAAAACGTAGGTGCATAAAAACAATTACAGGGACCGGAATTGAGATAGAGTTGCCTTGATTCCTTCTTTATTTCTCTGTTGAAATGTTTTAGTTTCCAGACAATTCATTCCTTCCACTTTTTTTCTTCTTTCTTCTATTTTTTTTTCTTTCAACATCCGCGGGTTGTTTCCAATGATGCGCAAAAGGCTGTTTCTAGTTGACAGAAATGCACATGCCCGTCCTTTGTTCTGCTTAATTCTTACCACCACCAACTCGCACTTCACTTTATTAACCAGTTAAATAATTGATGCAATCTTTCCGTTTTCTTCTTACTTGCCTACATTCATGGATAAATTTCAGAGAATACCACATGACAAATCCAAGGCGACTAAATATTTTGCACGCTTTTACGAAAGTCAAAATCAGCCGCATTTCTTTGGAAGGTAATCCTGGGAAAAAAAAGTGAAAGCCGTTTACAACTCCCTGTAACGCCGAATTAGAGCGCAGCTCTTGAGGAGGAGGAGGGAAGGGTACTGGGGGGGGGGGGTCACGTGACCAAGGGGGGTCAAATGACGATGACGATGCTGATGACGTCATCAGTAACGATGACGATGCGGATACCGATGACGTCATCAGTGATGATGACGATGCGGATGCCGGTGACGTCATCAGTGATGATGACGATGACGATGCGGATGCCGGTTACGTCATCAGTGACGTCACTGATGACGTCATCGGGGGGTCACGTCACCCCGGGGTGGGGTCACATGACGTCTGGGGGTCACGTGACCTTGGGGTGGCCTTGGGGTCACGTGACCTTTGGATGACCTTTTGGGGTCACGTGACCTTGGGGTGACCTTGGTTACGCCGACGGCGACGCCGCTCAAGCCGGGAACGGGCCCCTAAGAGCTGCGCTCTAAAACAGGTGATATTAATATTTCTCACATTTCCTTTTGCCTTATCAGGAATAACATACCTGTTAGAACGTGTGTGGATAAGACACAAAAACAATAAGACAGGAACATATTTAGGGATGGCTTCGGAAGTTGCGAATTGTCTCAGGCTATTCTTTAACATGTTTGCATGCACACGCTAATTCCAAAATAAAATAAAAGGGTGATGCAACGTAGTATATTAAAAAAAAAAAAGCCAAATCATTCCTTGGTAGAAGTGTTGAAAGTTTAAACATGTTTCGCGCTACTTGAGAAGTGCGAGCGTTTATTATATATGTTATTACTATCAAATCCCATACTTATTCTCAACTTAAAACGAAACCGATGCCATGAGGCACTGAGACACTTGTGCGTCCTTGAGGGGCTCCACGTTGTCAGATATCACATGCCAATACAAGAAGTACCATTTGAAACGCACATTAGTGAGACATGAACCAAAAATGCCGTGACAGTACAGTCGAAATATTCAGACTACATCTTAACGTAACATTGAACGTCTTTCTCAAGTGTTTCACTATTAAGAGGAGAACTTGGCTAAAATATGCTTTCCTTGTACTTTTCCAACAAAACGACACATCCTAATACTTTTTAGAAGCCTGCCATCCCAAGATGTCTTAAAATTAAACACGCAATTATAAAAAAATGCATTTTCTTCAGTGTTATGTAAGAACCAGGATATGTGGTTTGCACTGGCCTCTTATTATCACTAGCGAGCATGATATTTCAACGTCAAACCTTAATCAAGCATATTCAGATACCGACTGAAAAGAAAATGTCATTCTCATAATCCATGCTACCACGCGTTTTGACAATCAGCAACTAAACGAAGATCAATTATAACCGGTTTGGGGCAGTCTATAATGGGGACTATCAAGACATTGGCCAGGCCATGACCCTACAGGTTCATTCGTCTTCGATCGCGATTCGCATTTCGGCGCTGTCATCGGGTAATACTGCAGCATCTTTGCCGGCGGAGCGATGATCAAACGTTCAGTACTCGCTAAGCTTTGTGTTTCTTAAGCTGTCATAAGGTTTCTTCGATTTATCTGCACCTTTGCACCGGATGCAGAAAAGTGAATGGTTGTGTGCTTCCGGTACTGCCCTACACTGTCGTGCACCGGTGCAGGAGGTGCGGCTTAATCGAACGAAGCTATTGACTCCAACAGACTTTTTGTGTTTAATCAGACAATCGGTCGCCTCGCTTATACTACTCGTCTATCAGTAGTTTTATTCGAAAACCGTCTCAAACATATCTTTCTTTTCAAAACAGACGAGTACCGGAAGTACACAACCCTTCACAGGTCAATGTAAGACAACTTGAAGCCAGTTAAATCGGCGCAGACGTCAAATCAGTTTATTTACAGTTCCTGGTGACTATACAAAAAAAAAGTGAAAACGTGCCACGAAGGTGCCTGGAGGTTGAAGCATTGTCATTAGAAACAAAACGCAATAATACAGGGATTACATATAAGGACAAGAGCATCGTCCCGAAGGGCTTCCTAATTTCTCTTTTTTTTCTTTCTCCGGCGCTGTCTATTTCTTATTTTTCCAATAAAATGTCCGCGCGCCATCACCTCTCCGCCATTGCCTGATCCCGTACTCTGAGAACGTATTGAGAACAAGGGGTGTGTCAGCGTTCGACGAGGGCTCGGATCCAACCACGCGCTTCGTGTCCGAAAAATGACGGCCATCAATGTTGCTTGATTTACTTTTGAAGAGGATCTATTAGCCCTCCTACCCATTTTTCTAAGTACGACTTATTTCAAGAAACAATCGATGACCGCGTAGCTCACGGTGTGTCCGAAAACTGCCGCTCAAAATGGGCGTGATAAGTGAAACATATAGCCCCGGAAAACTGAGGTGACTGAATTAAGTTCATTTATAACAAACACGCATTAAAACATTGGGGCTGCGTCGTAGATCACAGGTCTTTCTCAAGCGAGAAACCTTGCGGTGCCAGACTATAGTGCTTTGGATAATGTTTTAAGACGGGTAGTTGGGCTAGTTGGTTGTTCATTCTAGACGCCAAAGACAACGAGGATACACAAAGGGATGCAGCTGGACGAGGCTTTATTCCAGTCTGTATCTGTTCTTCTGCCGTCGTCGTTGACACAATATATGCAGACTGGACGAGGCGTCATCCACTCTGTATCTCTTCTTGTATCCTCATTTTTTTTACGTATAACTTTAAGAATGAAGATTGTTTCTTGTTTAGAGAATGCCATATTAAACAAGCGCATCTAAAAATGTTCGCATTTGCTATTTTTTTGCGCTTATTAACCAAATTAACTAAGAAATTAAAAAAAAAGTCTGAACAGAAAGCTGCAATATTCAACAAGGAGAAAGTCTGCAGCTTCTTTAAAGCAGACCTTTTGACAAATATGATAACTAAACTAGCTGAAAATCATAGTGAGCCAAAAGTAAAAGGAATTATTTTAGATGGCACCGGGGATGAAAAGAAACCCGTGCAAATTATTCATTCACGAAATGTTTTTCCCCCGGAGGTGTATGTACAAATTCAATGCAGGGGACAAAAATACATCCGTACCAAATTGAGTACACTATTGTCATTCGATCAAGATTCTGCAAGTGTATACTTACTCCAACCAAGCCTCAAAAGTCACAACTTGTGTTACTATCAAATGGCAATATTCCTCTCAAATAGGAGCGAGTCCCCGAAGGTTTGAGCACCATGGTTTTAGATTACTCGAAAACGCCGTCCCATCTTCCACACTTTTAATCTCCATGCCCTGCGAACTTTAATCAATACCTTCAACAACAAAAACATTTTTTTTCTTTTCGCTTCTAAATTGATTACATCATTATTCCTCAGTCCTCGAATATGTCTCTCAAGAAAGTTTTAATTACACCCTACCTTTATAGTCAAGGTGATCGCGTCACCTTCAATAATGACATCATTAAAAGCCACCGGGTAAACGTGGTTGAGACAGTACGCGCGCCTGCATCTTTAACGAGGTAGCCTTTATTTTTAACGCTCCTAAAAAAACTTGCGAAGGTCCCTTGCCGACAATCCGTCGTTATCTCTCCTCCCCTTTCTTCATTAATAAGTTACTTTGAAAAGAGTATAGGGCTTGCAATAAATATATAAAAACAAATCTCCAAAGAGACGTAAGATGAGCGATCCGGTGAGCTAGGGTCACTGAGAGCGTAAAAATCACAGGGCGTGCCTTATCATGCTAACGGTTCCGGCTTCGTGATTGGTTCATTGGCATTCGAATTAGCAGATGCCTGAATCTCATTGGCTGCGACGCGATAATAAGATGTTCGGGACGGACCACACCCTGCGCGTCTGAAGCTTTAAATGATTTTAGTGAACCACGTGCGCAGCAGGTGAGGTTGCCTAAGGGCCAAAATTACATTCTGATCCCATGCAACGACTTATGGTCACAGGCAATCGATCAGAACATCGCCCAAGCGACTTCCGATTAAGGATCATCTCCAGTTGACTTATGTCTTCCTGGTTGACTCCGTTCTCTCGGGGAATAATGATCAAGAATATCCGAACAGTTTCGGTCACGTGGTTCCCTCTTTGCTTACTCTTTGTGAGCTACCAGGATATATACGTATTTAATATAATATATACGAGGTAACACGTGCGTAATGTGTTCTTCCATCCCGACGGTTATTTCTTTCTCACCTCTAGCTTTTTTTTTTTTATCTTGCATAAAAATCTAGATGAAAACAAAATTAATCGCAAACTTTTTCATAAGAGCTTTGATATTTTCCCCTTCAGCATAAAGGTTTCTGCGTTATTATGTTCTTTTAGTGAAAACTTTTTTTACTTAATGGGGAAAGCCGAGCTTAGTTATTTTCCTGTAAGCTCGGGGATCGAATTTGGAGAATATATTAGAAGCAGTCCGGCAAACATTCCTGGAGTGCGTCTAGTGCCTGCTTTTGGTGCAAACGCGATCCGGTGGGTTGTGTTCGGTGTAAAGATTAGCTCGTTGCTTCTCGAATAGTAGAAACGCCCACTTTTTGGATTTCATTGTTACTTTAATTTGATGCCATCTATTGCCTATAGCTCAAACCTAAGTACGCTGAATTAAAACTTTAAACTGGGGTGGTTGGTTCGAGGCTTGCATGTTTCAAATTGCATGCAAGCGTAGTGTCATAGTAATTACTGTATGTTTCAAATTGAAATTTTTAGTAGGGACCAAGCGAAGCAAAAGTCAATATTCTAAATGTGTTTGCCGTTTGTTGAATTTAGAATCACCATTCTTAATACGCTGGAAATGTTCTCCGACATTTGTTGTTGGTGTTTTATGCAGAAACAGATATGAAATTAAGCTCGAATGAGCATATTTGTTATTAAAACTAATTCTCGCTATCAAGTTAGTTCTCTTGTACACATAATTACAAGTCGGGTGGTTTACCGCCGCCATGTTTCTCCTCAGGCTGTTGAGCACTTACTATCGAAATCCAATTTTCACGAGCATGGGTCGTGTGCTTTGGACGAATGGGACACCATTCTTGCGACTGCCTTACTCAGACTCGGTTGTGTTATCGTCGCAGAAGCTTAGTCCCTGCGGAGGAAATAAGAGGAATTTAATGGCAGATGGTTCAATCGACGGTATAAACCAGGGGTCTCAAACACCTGGCTCGCGGGCCGGATGCAGCCCGCAACTCTCTGAGACGCGGCCCGCAAGTTTCCCGTGGCTGCGAGCTTCTGCCCATACCGCGAGCGCTATGTGCTCCATAAAAAATGACCCCTTGGCGTGCATTGATTTCCACTAGAAACATTGCTCGGCTTTAATCACGCTTTAACCTTTCGGCAATAATCTGTTTTCTTTCCGATCGAGGAATGTTTCGTCTCACATACCGTTAAGACAAGTATTTCCTCGTAATTCTGCAATAAAAATTGCCAGGAAAGCAGGAACTGCTGTACAAAAGAATTTCTTTCGAGGAATATTGAACTCTACTTTCTACTAAATTGAGTGACTTAATAACGATTACGTACTTGGTTCGTAGTTGTATTGAACAATTCCAGCGCGTTACCTGAATTTCGCATTTTAAATCTTGTAATACACTATGTATAAACTCAAAGCAGTAGTTGCCTGAATAATGAAAGCTAAAGCCGGAATTGATGAAACAGCTATTTTACAAAAAGCGAATATCACGAGATCCCTTCTTTAGGAAATATCTGGGTGTCATTAAAAGACTCGACTTCTTTGAAACGTGAAACACCATCGTTGTTTGTTTGTTTTTGTCCTAGTATATATTACCCCCCCCCCCCCCTTCCCGCCCTATTTCGTCCCTCGACATTTTGGGAGTGGCCTATCTGGCCCCCACACTCAAATGAGTTTGAGACCCCCGGTATAGACGGTTCAGAAAAGCGGGAATATTAGTACACTCGGGCGTTGTCGTCTTTGAAATGTTCTCTTACTGTAAGGGTGCTATTTTGGCATGAGACTTGAGGCCAGAACAATTTATTTATGTTACTCTACGCGTCTAGCGTTATCAGTCATGGTGTTTTTTTGTTTGTCTCCGGTCGTTCCTCGTTTATTCTGGTGCTTCTGACCTTCTGCTGTTATTTATCGTAGTCGTATTCGCATCCTGCACGCTCATTTGTCGGTGGGCGCCTATTTTGTGCCACCACCCTTCAATAGTAGTATTTATGTTTCACCGTCCGTTAGTTGTCGTAGTTGCGGCTTATTGTCAGAAGTCGTTATGCACGGTACCATAGCACACTTGTAGCTGGAACGTGATCAAAGTCGTGCTGCAGCACGGATTCGCAGGTTCGTTTGGATGCGATTGACTGAGAGAAAATCTCCATTATCGTCGTTTGTGGTGCGCTGGCGGCCCCTAATCTGTCACGTCGTGAGCAGGAATACGTGATCATAGACGCCGGCCGACATACGGCCCTGTTGACTCCTGCTTCCAGCCAGCTTGGTGATCCAGCGACCTTCCGCTAGCTGTAGCAGGACCACTGATGACAGCCGCTCGTTCGTCACTGCTTTTGTTAATGAACACTTATCGCGATTAGGCCCCGCTGTCACGTTCAATTTGCTGTGTGTCGTGGCCACTGAAGGTCGCTATTGTGGTTCATCTCACCGCTGGCCTGTTTGTGACATAAGAACGCAGGCTTTGTGGAGAGGAAAAAGGCTATACATAATATTTACTAGATGAAGATGGGACACGTAAAGGTGCAGCCTGTCTAGAAGACCGGGAATGTTCATTCGCTTTGACTTCCTCTTGTGTTCTGATAATAATACGTATTCTCAAAACAGGTAGACATTTCTGAGGTGGGGGGGGGGGGGGGGGGGAGGAGGGGGGGGAGGAGGGGGGGAGGAGAGGGGCAAGGGCGTGAAGGTAAAGGCGAGTCTCGTTGGAAACTAGTTTAGTTCTGTCAAGACAATATATAGAGCTAGGTCTAGCCAGTGATCTCTTCAAAATACCGACACATTTAATTCTACTCACTCTGCTTCGAGTAACATAGGATACGTGACTCTCAAGGCATCCTTATTCATCAAATTGGTCCTTAAAAATTCACTTATTCCTCATGGTGATCTATGAGCCTGGTCACTCCGCGCTGACGATTTCGGTCCTGCTCTAGAGAAAATATTAATCCCAAATGAACTGTTAGTGCTTGCTATTTTTCAATAAATATTTACGTACGGCTGCTTAGACTGTATACTGAAGAAAGGCTGCTACAACTCCTGGAAATACAAGTGAATAAAAAAAGGTGTTTGATCATCGAAGCGACCTAGACATGGCTTTCCATTCAGATCTACCAGATTCTCATCAGCATTTAAGGTGAAAACGCTGCAAGCGCCCTATTTTCACTTCGAAACGTCAAAATCATCGCCAGAGGCAAATTGCCCTTGTCTGGTTATGAATTGGTAAAAACCATCATAAGAGTCGCATCGATCGGACTGAATGATTGAGTGAATGCAGACGGCTTACCACACCAGTTCAAAATGCTGGAATTCACCATTCTAGCGCCGCGAAGTCTACATTGCAGGCAGGTATGACATGCCTGAGGCTAGTACCGCCCTCTATGGTACAGTACATGCCAAAGACTTCGTCGCGAATCAGAAGGCAACTTTGACACACGCCAATCGAACGAACGTATCTCATGGAGACTTTAATGAATGCAGAAGAGATTGCCTCCACAGAGGGCTTGGCAGGGTACAACAAGGTTTCTAGCACGGTCAGCACTGAGGCAACAGCACGGGCTGAATTAAGTCAAGGTAAAAAAAAAATTGTCATTCTCTGAAGCAAAAAAAAAAAAAAATGAGGTCAGCGTTACCTCCTCGACAACTTTTCTCCCTGACCTACAAGCTAAAGAGAGAGGTGAAAACGAAGAAACCACAACGCGAACAAAGCAGTCGGAAAACAAAAAGGGTGATTTAATGAACATCCCGCTTGACACAAGTTCCACGCTTCCAAAAGTGAGGGTGCATGTTAGAAAAATATAGAACAAATGTATATCTTTCAATAGTTCTAACATGGATCAGGACTCCACCCTACATAGCATTGGGGATCTCAAAAGCTGGCAAAACTAAATTCCTCCTTTTGAAGAACAACCGATTGAAGGTCTGTCCAGGGTAAAGTTTCAATTGATTTCTGCGCTTCGGGAGGGTTTCGTATAGCGTTCTGACACGTATTAATTTTGCACTGTGCTTCACAATTTCTATTGCTACATGTGTTTTGTTCTAATGTTGAAACAATCTAGATTGTAAGGGACCTCTTTCCGGCGTGCTCAGTCGTATTGTCTGTTGATTAATGTTTTGACTAGTGCCGTGCGAATATTACATTTTTTTTAATGCGTATCAAACACGAATATTTCACTTCGAAAATCAAATCAAATATCAAGTAGTAAGAGGTGAAGGCATTTATGTGCAACATCATTTTTAGTTTCACGTCTTGGAACACCAGGTCTTTGTTGACGAGGGTTGAAAGCTATAACTAGCATGTCTTTTGTTGTTACAATTGGCATTGAAAGTAGAAAAAACTAACACATGTTTCGTATTTTATGAGCGCCAAGGAATAATTCTAAGCAGTATTTACTGCAGGTACAAGACGTTTGGCAGCACACCTTTGAATGTGTTCAGGAGAAACAGAAAGAATTAAAACTTACTCCTTCTTTGCGGTCCCTGCGATTTTTACACTGAAGATGACTGTTTGAGTTATTGAGATTTTTTATTTTCTACTTTTGCCATAGCGGGGATGAGCCTTGCAGTTTTCCTATGTCAAACTGACATAAAGACGTTGTTAAATTTGTTGTTTTCTTTTACCTCGTGTATCAATATTTGCAAATACAGTCAGAGCATGATACACGTTGAACACAGGATAAAAGCTTTACATGATATTAAAATGCACAGTATTGGAAGATGATGTCCCTAATGACATACAGTCGACCGCCCCGCCCCTCCCCCCCCCCCCTCGTTTTGTTTATTAAATAGCACGTAGAGGATTATTGTAATGTTGATTTTTGTCTTAGCGTATAGGGATGGTCTAAGTACCTGTTATTCAGCGAAGCTATTTTACTAACTTGCTCGTTGCCTTGAATTCTAATTTTGAGACAATTTACGTGAGTTTGTTTTGTTGTTAGTTTCGTAGTGGCGCAGGAAGCAAAGAGACGATGCGAAGCTCCACCAACTCTGTCGCATGTAACCGTCCCCTCCGACACACACTTAGGACTTGTCTCCGCCTGGAGCGGGCTGTCTTGCGACAGCAGCGTAATCATATGTTTCGGGACGCCTTAATCCGGTGTGCTGTGTTGTAAACCTTAAATTAGCACTAAATAAAAATACCTGGCAAAACATTCTGCCAGTTAAGTTGGATTTACGCAGCGTTTCCAAAATGTTCTAGGATGACAGCACAATGCAGAATCCGGCTTTCGAAAAAGACGTGCGCAGCCTTAATACTCACTTAGGTAACGGTAAATGCGCAGTGTATAGGACGACATTCAGCACCAATGAGGAAACAATATATGACAAATGCTTCGCGTGCGTGCGTGTCTGCGTGTTTAATATGTCTGTGTGTAAGTTCAGCTATAGTCGCTACCTCTGTTGCGTCAAAGAACGGAAAGCTCGACACTGCAGAAATCCACAGCGCGTAAAAAAAAAGCTTTGCGCAATTGCATCAGCAGACATTGAGCGGAGTGTATCCACAAAGACTCGTGATACCGCGACCTCGTTTGTGGACAAGGGTGACACGTCCCTTCCAGTTATATTTCTCTCCAACAATAAGGTTAATCCAAAGAAAAGACATCGTTGCCCTTTCGGCGGTCATTTACGCGTATCACGTTCACTCCACACTGTTTAGTCAGCAAATCAGGGATTGTATAGAAGACTGGATCTGTGCATCTTTGTGCCTTCACAGCCTTTTGTTACACTAGATTTTCAGATTCGGACAGTTTCTACGCCAGTGTTCGTGTTCGGAATACGATAGGGTCTGCGAATGCGGGCGGCTATGTGCGCGTCTGGATAGATGCTTTGTGGCGTATGCGGTTACCTCTTTTTTTACGTACGCAGATATCCCCCTATCTAGGCATGTTTGCATAAGTAGGTTTCTAAGACTAGATATCTTTCTGTCTTAAAAAGGTACGTCCTTCCGAACTTGTTTGTTAAACGACTTTTTAGCGAATGCTTGACCTTTCTATGTCGTTCATTTTAGATGCCCGCTTAAATTTTTCTCATTATACGCTCAACTCACTCCCGCTAATGTTATTTAACTTTTCACTTTGTGTAATTACCCTCTCTTTTAAAACCTCATCATCAAGGATTGTTAGGTTCGTTTCTCAGTTATGCCAATTAAGTCCCTGTAAGTCTTTTCTTTTGGATACTAAACCAAAATTCGCCAGGCAGTGGTCTCCGAAGTGCATCTGTTTGACACTGCAGTGTTTCCACATCAACTACAACTAACTTGGACAAGTTAACGGTCCTTCAAAAGAAGGCAGTTGGAGATATAATGAATGTAACACAATCAACCCACACGAAGCCATTGCTTAAATTATTGAACGTCCTATCCGTAAATAAACAGTACGAGCACACTTTACTTATTTGATATCTAGCAAGTATTAAACAAAAGGCGCCTTACATTAGCAATATATCGGAATTAACAATACATATTAGACCTTATAACGTATGTCACGAAGAAGTATGGAGGATACCATTCAGTCGAATCATCTATGCAACCAAAATGCTAAAACATCGTCTTCCTTTTCAACTAAACCATTTAATTGAAAATAACATTATCATCAAACATTTAACATCTCATTCTTTAAAATTGATGTTTTTGTGAATATTTATGTCATACAATAGTGCGTTTAGAATATAGACCGACACGTGGCGCGGCTCTGTTTACCAGCACGGCCGGAAGGCCGCGCATGCCCAGAAGCTATGTGGGCAAAAGCGGCCACGTTCTCCGTGTTTTCGTCATTGCGTTGTGTGGCGTGCGCTCGTTGTCGACGCTGTAGAGACGATTCTAGCTTTATTTGTGCCTCGTATTTCTTGTCAATGTATCTCGTACGTTATGCCCGATTATTTTAGCTCAATCCCCGAGCCTAGACGTCAGCGGTATCGAGACAAACTGTGCGTGGACGGCGTTGCCTTTGAGGATCCGTACGCCGAAACCAGGTCTGCCGGAGTTCCGACGTGAACTTGCTGCCACCGACGGCGATGGCTCACGTCGTCGTTTACTTTTTTTCTTTTTGCGAGACGTCAGTTCACGGCCAACGTGGTGCGGGTGTACAGGTCACTCAAGGCCTACAATGACTTCGAGCCGCTTTCCGCGCTGCCGGCGAGATCAGCATAGAAGATTTATTAATTGACCAAATACATACAGCGCCCTTCAAGTCAAGGTCTAGGATTTTTCTTACCCCCATGACCAGAAGGCACGACAGGCGGTAACGCTTTTTCCGTTCTTCCGCCGGTCTCCTTCCGCTTGATAGTGGGCGTAGCGACCAGTACCAGCGTTGTAGGCGTTACCGAAAAACAGTAACGAAATACGTCACTCCTTACTTGCAAATGAAAGAAACGCGTCACCGACCTACGTTAGCTTAAAATAAGAGGCAAACGTTACCTTGAAAAAGTAACGCCACGTTACTTTTGCATTACTTCTTATTTATAAATTGACGGTAACAATATTGTTTTTTTGTTGTTGTTTTTGTTTCTTTTTGGCGACAGCGTTTTTTGACACGGGGAGAAAGGGCGTAGGTGTTGGGGTTTTTCAGACGTGGGACTTTTTGGATGGGGAAAAGAAAAGGAAATGTTCGTAGGTAGGTGGAATGTAGTGCAATAATTCCTGACTTGGCGCCTGTACTTCGTTTCAGCTTAAGTCCAGACGCAGCCGAAGCTTCGAGTTAATGGGACCAATCAAACAGCGTCAAAAAAGCGAGTCACTGGGTCTTTCTTGTTTATGAATGGTTCAGTGATAGTGGAACACGTAGCGAAACATGAAACACACCATGAGGGTGTGTTTTTGATGCTGTCGATTGATCCCATCAGCTCGTAGCGTCGGCTGCATCTCGGCTGAAAATAAGACAAAGTGTGAAAGCGCGAAAACAAATTACTTCTTTCAGGTCTCGGGAAGAATATGTAACGAGTAATGTAACTACTAGTACGCGTTATTCGAAATAAGTAGCGTAAGTACGTAAGTGTTACTGTCTTGAAAAAATAACGAGTACGTTATTACGTTACATAAAAAAGCTACGTGTTACCGGCAACGCCGTTACTTAATTGTGAGGCGTTGCCGCCAACACTGGTAGCCAGCCACCGACAAGCACTTAACCGGTGCTTTGTGCGCGAACACCGGAGAAATAAGATCTGGGTGGTCTCGATCAGACGACGGTTTCCATGCACATAAGCAAGCCTCGGGACGGAGATCGAAATTGGAGCCACACTTGCCTTCAAGAAAGTGCTTCCCTCACAAATGGTCGTCCGCGCGAGGCGACCATTATTTTCGATACACGGATATTATCCACCTTCTCCGCCTTTCTGAGTCAGCCGGGAATTTATGGAAACTCATCCCGCTGCTTTCGCTGTACCTTCCGGTGCAATTGACGGCTACACAGCTTTGTGGCTTGTTGAAATGCTATGACGCCCATGCAAAGCACGCGCCCTTTTGCCCACTCCTCCCGGCTCCGGCGCGATCGCAGCACCGCCGCAGATCGGTGACGTCAAAACCGCGTGTCGGTCTATAGAGTGTTTTTTTCCCTTGACATTTAAATGTATAGCCTTACTTTAAACGCTTATTTTGACTATTGCTATAGTGAATATTTTTCTCAAGTATTTGACTTTTTTGTTCGATAGCTTGCCGTTTTCTAAAAAAGAGGGCGTCAACCTGGTCAAGCCGACGTCGGCTTTTTGTTCACGCCTCCAGTGCCTGTATTATTTTACAGACGCAATTAAAAATCATTGATTGATTGATTGATTGATTTATATATGTAAACTCAACTGACAACTGCACATGGCTGCTTCACTCAAAATGGGTGAACTGCATGCACACCCTTGGCACCTTTGCAAAATGTGCCAGGTCTCTTATGTCACGCTCATTTGCTAGTTTATTTTAAGCAATTCTGCTGCTATCCCCCCCTCCCCCCGCGATTATGAGAATTTTTGTCTTCAGAAGCACATGTACAGTTAAAATCCCGGATCAAAACAAGCAGTCGTTCTCACTTTATATATTCCGCTACACTTTAAAAAAATAGTTTGTCTTGTTTTTACAGTTGATGCGTAGTCAGATAACGGCCAACGTCTGATGAAACATGCAAGAATTACAAAACATAAGCCTCCCTTCTTTACGCGAATAACCTTTTCAACGGCGATGCCAAAAAATGTTCTCAAAAATATTTAAAAAAATATAGAAACACCTCCCGACCTCCGATCCTTTCCCCCCCCCCCCCCCCCCCTCCTTTTTCGCATACACCATCATACAGCTCAAATGGCACGCCGTCTGCTCGGTCTGCTCCTCACTCTCTATCTTAGTTTCCTGCACCGCTAATACGTCAAAGTAGTTCTTCAAGAACAGTCCTCTCAGCTGGTACAGCCTTGGCTTTTCTGACAGCCCCCTTACACTGAAGAGTACATATACGGAACGGGGCCTATAACTGTTTCGTGTTTTTGAAAAATATTAGGGTCTTATGACCTCAGGTTAACAATCATTCACTTGCTACTTGGAGGAGTTACAGGGCTTACTGTGATAGCCGGTCCTCAAATGTCTCGAGAAACGACCGGCTGCGTTATGTACACTGGCCTTTTTTCCCGACGAGATTCCCCTAAAACTTCAGGCATCACAGCGCCAGCTCGCCGGTAGTTGCAGCAGTCGTGTACATGCCTTCCAGTTGCCGCTTCAGAGTCGGCGCTTCCAATGACCTTTCCTGGCTGGAATCGTTCTCTGGCGCAGTATCGTTGGCCTTGCATATAGACGTCCGCTCTGCCATCTCGCCTGCCGTTGCTCCATATAGCCAAGCCCACTAACCGACTACCTCCATCCAAAATTTGAAACCCAACTCGCTAACTTAGAATTTTTGTAAATTCTTCGAAAGCATGGTTCAAGATCGGCTCTCGTGGATGCTCGAGAACTGAGATGCGTTGACCCCCATGCAGGCCGGTTTCAGGCCGTGATTGTCAACGCAGGACAGCCTTGCCATGTTTCACCGTGACCTTTTTTTACCAAACCACAGCTCAAGACGGTACCCCGCACTGCCGTTGCTATAGATGTAAATAAGGCCTTTGATTATATGCCACACAAGACGGTAATCGAGGTGATAGTTCCACAACCAAGGTACTCTAGTAACGTTGCTAACCGATCAGTTTAATTTTCGTTTTTAAAAAGCTTAACCAAGCAACATGATATTATGCCCGTTCCTAATGTTACTACAATCACCGACAGAGTGAGCACAGCAGGGCATGTATTTTGAACGCCCGGCCTCCAGCACGCCTTCCATGGCCTGTGCAGTGCTTTGGCTGCGCGCGCTCGAGGTGCACGACACGCCAAAGTATTGTCAAAGGTAAAAAGCTCGCACCGGAGGCAGGAGAAAGGAAGCTTCTCCCTGTCCTGCACATCTTGTCAGGAACTGTATAATAAAACAACGTGCACACTAAATTCAGCGACCACTGGTCCTTCTCATAACAGGCTATGCCCTGAAGGCTTCCTATAAAATAGCGGAAGCAAATGCATGTTCTAAAACTGATGATGATGAAAAAAAGCCAAGCTCAGGGAAAACTGGGAGAAACTAAAATTGACTGAGGATAACATAGAAAATGATATTTTTGTTCTTTACCCACCTTTCTTACGCTTTGTGGTAAGTCTAGTTTCATCCTTTAATTAGCCCACGTTCATTCATTAAACAAAACCGAAAAAAATTAACACTAAATTATTGTGAACACCACGCACTACGATGCATTTAATAGATAAAGAAAAATATATTTTAATTAGCGGACCCTTCGCCTTCTTGAGGCTTCGGTGTTGTTTGTCGTCGTGAATAAAACTTGTTATTTTGTTTTAAATCCCGAGCCGCGTTTGGGGCCAACGCTAGATAAGCGTTTTCGGTCGACATAAAACAAAGGTCTAGCGAGATTGCAAGAATTATGAAATACCGCTCGCCGCATTTTTCAAGCATTACAGAAGGCCATCTGCTACTATAGGATTTTATTTCCTTGTTGACGTTTATTTCTTTTTTATTATTTTCCCTATCCCAGCCAGTTGCAAACTTAACAGTGCCAATTATATTTACCGCCTAGAGAAAACTTGAACTGACACCGATGGGAGAAAGAAGTTTCGTGTAGCCAACGTACGGCGGCTTGTTCGCTTTTTTCGGAGGGTTCTCGCTGGAAAACAACCTAGACAAATTAACCATGAAGCGTCTTTTCCACGCCTTTGACAGGAACCGTGGGGGCCAGCGTAATTGTGGCGCACTGTTGAAGCCTAGGTTTCACGTCGACCCTTTTGAATATGCAGAATATTAGGCTAGAAAATATGAAAGAGGAAGAGGCGAGAGCTCGCGGGGGACGTCAAAACAGCAAGCTCTGATCTCAATGATTAGTGTTTAGACGCAAAGCTAGCTTTGTCTTTACGCACTCTTGAACGGGTTCGAAAATGTGAATTATGCATTTGTCAAGGTATATCCTGTTCATGTAATGTTTTTTTGTTGTTTTTTTTACGTGCGAACTGGGCACAAAGTGCGGACTTATGCCCCAGGTGTGAACCATACACCAGTGCGAACCAACTAGCAAAAAAAGAGATTTTTCAACCGAACTTATTCCTTGTGGAACCTATACCTAGTGGAACTATGGTCTAAAAACTACAGCAGCTCTTGAACATGCATTCGTCGAACGCCATCCGCAGCGACACTTTTTGGAAGCGTACGGAGATAGAGCAGCAAAGGCTTTGCCCAAAGTTGTCACACCCGTCGGATATTTCCTTCAGCAGTGTCGTAGTTACTTGAAGAATCGCGGGCAGCTCTTTTTCCTTTTTGATATGTGGCACACACCCCCAGAGTGTTTTTATCAGAGCAGGAATCGATAGATGAGCTTTATTACTTTAGGGGCTTCACTTGGATTGAGTTCGGAGCTAAGGAAGGGGGGGGGGGGGGGGGGGGGGCAACCGCCATTGATGACCGTACCCTCCCGAGTGCAGTAATTCAAACTCCCTCTTCACGTCCTCAGTCGCGTATCCCCGATCACACGTTACCGGCCGTCCAGAGAACGATACGGCTTTCTGTTATTTCTATTACTATCCGGGATTGATTTAGCGAAGGTTATCGTGCCCGCACGTCTTCTGTGCAGAGTTGATCGCTCCTCCTGCTTTCTTGCGTTCCCTTACGGGCAGTTTTGTTTTTCCGTTTCACTGCTTTCCGTTCTACGTTCTGTGTTTCCTCTTCTCGCATCTATACCATTTATTACAAGAAACCGTTCCCTTCACTTCCTTCTACGCCCATGTCGGCTAGGTTAATATATCTTTCGTCTTCTTTTTTTCTCGGTTCCGGAATCTCTTCCTTTTTTAGGGTCTGCTTGATCGATTCACTCTAGTTGAATAACCAACTGTTAGTCAGCACGTCAGGATATCCAGCGGGCCAATAGATTTATGATGTGTCAAAGGTCAAGCCCAAAACTGAATCGCCTGTTTGGGCCTGTATTCTTAGTACATCTAAGGTGATGTTAGCGGAAGATCATGCTGCGTGCGGATCGTCACCGTTGGATATATGTTGGGATTAATTAGAATATAATCAATCACCTACGTGTTTGTAAATCAAATAATTCAATCTAATATAGCCTGTATAAATGGCAGAGATTTATAATAATACTGAAAGGCGACATTAAAAAAGGATGCAGCAAAAACTGTGTAGTCAGCAACACAAGTATTCAGCATAATCTTAACCCTGAAACAAGCACAAATAAAATAACGGACAAGACGTCACAAAATCTCAAACGCGACTGAGTCTACTGGCAAAGGAACAGGCCATTATAGCCGTCCAGACCGACGGGAAAAGGAGAGTACAAAAAACACTCGGCTGCAATGTTGGTGGAACTGAGCCAGACTGACTGACCTTCATCCGGACACCACACCTCCAGCAGACACCCGCCGCCAAGCTACCCGACAAGAAAATCCATGTCAAGTCTATGTGAACCAAGTGAGAGATCGCACTTTTACCCCCACCCCTTCCCCACATTCGACCAGCCACCCCTCGACAACAATAACTGAAAAACATCACAACAAAATAAACTTTCTCACGGATTCGTTCAAAAACATAGACCGCTGGCTCAATCAATTTACGTAGACTCCTATACACAAGAGTTCATTTAAAATTCCTTTGAAACTATCGCTTTGGGAGGAGACTTCAATTATGGGAGGAGACTTCAATTTTGTGTGAAGTAAGCGAAACTTTCAAAATAATTCTCAAAGGAAGCCATATATCGTGTATAGGGAGGAACCACGGGAGTTGTGTGATCCAGGCGTCTATAGGTTTGAACGAACACGTGAGAAATTTACTTCTATTGTGAGATGTTGTCGAGGGGTGGGTGGTCGGAGGGCCGGAGAGAGTGCGGTCTTTTGCTCGCTTCACATACCCTTGACGGGGATTACCATGTCGGATACCTTGGCGGCGAGTGTCTGCTGGTGGCTTGGTGTCTGCGTGGAGGTCCGTCATCTCGCTCAGTTCCGCCAACTTTACGGAGGCGTGCTTTCTGTCTTTCCTCTATCCTGTTTGTGTGGACGTCTTTAAATTGCTGTTCTCTTGAGAATAAACTCAGCTGTGTTTGAGATTTTCTTCGTATTTTCCGTTATATTCTTTCTGATTGTCTTGGGGCTTACATTACAATGTTTCCTAGTCAGCTCGCCTGCGTACTTTTGGTCCTTACAAGGATTCACATTAATTGTGCCACAAAGCAAGGAAGACGCAAAGTAATGTTTCTAATTAACAATCAACTTTACATGCAAGAGCTCGCCTGCATAGAGTGCAGGCGAGCTGGCAAATAATCGACATTTTGTACACCCTGAGATGGGGAACAACAAAAAGTTGTGTTCGTCCGTTTTTTTTTTATCGTTCCCCATCTCAAGGTCTACAAAATGTCGTTTAAATGCAATTTATTTGAAGTTTTGTATTTTTTCTAATTTGTGTGTCTCACTGAGAAACTTTGGCAGTTGCAAATTAGTGTACCACCTTAATATTAAAACTACTTCCGTTCGCATTAATCAATAAAATTATAAACTTCCCGTTCATTCTAAAGCACATTTTCAACTAAAATAATATATTAGCAAAATATTAATGATATATTTATTTCGTATAATTGACGTATATGCGTATTCCTTCATGGCTCTATTTTAATTGCCATCTAATCTCACACTAAAGCATCATTAGTACATGTTTCCATCTGAATTTCCATGCGCATTCACACACAGCTGAACTCACCGTTTTCTTCTTCTATTTAAGGTTCTGAAATACATGGTATCATCTGATCAGCAATACTAGGCTTTTGTCATATTAGAGTGTAGCCTGAAACACGTGACAATGCGTTGGAGCGACACAGTTCACTTGGCGTCATGATACTATTCACTTTGGTTATTGGCCAGGGCGGACAACTTTCAGAAACAATGTATACCCTCCAACCAAGATTCATCATGCCCTTCTGCCCCGCTTCGTTTGGCCGTGCGATTTGAACGCACACCCGATAGCGGCACTTAGATAATGTGTTTGCAGCCGTGCACCATGTCCCATGTTAGAAAGATGATGGTTAAAAAAAGATCAAGTGTAGTTTCAAAACTTGTGCTTATAAAACTTAAAGTAAGGTGTACATTTTTCAATTCTAAAGTTTTGGGTGAGCTGCGAACGAAATAAACCTCCAAAAGAAAACGACAAACTGCTTTGAAGGGTTTTGTAGTGGGGTTTTTACAGCCCTTCTAGCGTAGTGTTTGATCTTCTTGCACTAGTCGCCAGTTCTGTCATTAACAGTTATTGTTATTGCTCGAAGCAGCATATAGAAACAGAAACAATCTTTCTCACTTTTAGAAAAAACAATACATAGATTAATTAACTAGGATTATTTTCTGGTGGTATGCTTCGAGGGAAGGGGCAAGTTACATTTTGGAAGCTATTTCTAAAATAGCTTCCAAAATCATGTAGCTTCCAACATGCACTAGGTACCAAAACTGGTCCAGAGTACATGTTGATTTTTTAGGCCCCTTTAGAGAAAAAATGATCTTGGTAGTGGTCGACGCACACAGTAAGTGGATCGAGGCCGTTCCTATGAAACAGGCCACAAGCGCAAATACTGTGTCGTGTTTGCGAGATGTGTTTAGCCACTTCGGGATACCCCGCACATTGGTCTCTGATAATGGTACACCTTTCACCAGTGCCGAGTTCTTGAAGTTCACGTCGAAAAACAACATAACGCACATTGGGACCGCACCATTTCACCCTCAGTCAAATGGTCCGGCGGAACGCGCGGTAAGAAATATAAAAGGTGGGCTGAAGAAAATACAAAACGATGACATTACAACCAGCCTGGCTTCTGTTTAATTATAGACGGACACCATCAAGCTCGGGAAAGCCACCATCTGAACTGCTGCTCGGATATCAAATTCGCTCGCGACTTGACACATGTTTCCCATCACACTCCACAGCATCTGCCCAAGACACAGACTGGGCGATCCAACCTGGCGACCCGGTGTACGCCAGAAACTATGGGACCGGAAACAAGTGGATTCCTGGAAACGTCACGGCGACAACGGGAGCATGCATGGCAACCGTCGAAACTCCGTCCAAAGTGATAACACGCCATGCGGACCAACTACGTAAACGGCCGCCTGACAACAACGAGGTCATCCCGGCTCCTCCACGATCGTCACCAGGCCCATAAGCCAAGTCGAAGGTGCATGATGACTGCAGCCCAGAACAACCACCGGAGACCTCGAGTGAAGTCTGTGAAAGTGCAGCCCAACGACGCTCCACTCGCGTGCGGAAGCCGGTACAGCGCTTTCAATGTTAAGGGGAGAGGAATGTTATATACTAGTCGGTGTCGCGAGATCTATAATAATTACGGAGTGGGTCCTCGCGACAGATGGAGCCGCGGGAAAAATAAAGAAGAAGACTGCTGTGTTCTGAAACCGCTACACGTCTCGATATTGTCTCGTCGGCTCCGCAGTCTTGGTTTATAACATTTCCTCTCCGAGGGGTACCACTAGCACGTAAACAACTAGTTGATAAAAGTAGTGGTATGCAATATTCGCAACTTCGAATACTTCGCGAATAACGCTTGCTATTCCATACGATTCGCGTCGCACGACGTTTCGAGCGTCCGCCCGAGACATATATTCGCGATTTCGTACCTACAGTCAGTACAGTAGCCAAGGGGCTATGGATTCGGAAATGGATTTATGGCTGACCTCGGTGATCAGCGACATCTGGCTTGTGCTATTTTCCGCTGGATTTTCCGGTTCATCAGTTTGCCAGTATTCCTTTTGTTATTTATTTCTACCCGTTTTCAGTGGTAAAAGTAAGACTTGCTCCCTCCGCCAAAAAACAGCAACAACAACAACAACAAAACATATTCTTAATTTATTGTGTCTTTGTGGCGTCCTCTATGGACAGAACTGTTGCACGCGGAAATAGATGGTGCAAAGTCAGAGCGGCTGCGCAGCGGGATCGCACAATCTCCAACTTTGCTGTGACCTGTCGACCCGCCTCCGCTTGTGTACTTCCGTTTACGCTCACTTGGTTGCGTGTACGCGCGTAACAAAGAGATCGCACAAAGTCGGTGCAGCTGCGAGACGCAATCTTCGACTTTGTATTGCAGCTTGCCGACCCGCCACCGCTTGTATACTTTCGTTTACGTTCACTTTCGTCCGTGACGTGATCTCCGACTGCGTTGTGGTTTGCCGACCCGCCTTCACTTTTGCATTTTTATTTACGTTCTCTAACTTCACTCATTGAACTTACTGACTGATCTTTTTTATCTGTTTTTTATCAGTCCCATGTGCGACATTTTTCTTATTGCAATAAAAGTAACCTGTGATAAACGTGTGTTGAAAAAAAATTCCAGTTGAGTTTTTTGACTGAGCATTCTTGTTTCATTCGCATCAAATAAAAAAATATTTGTTTTCAAAAATCTTCTTATTCGAAACTACTATTCGGATTCGAAAATATTCGATCGATTCGGTTCGTAACATTTATTATTCGATTAGATTCGCTTCCGAAGATGTTGATATTCGCACACCTCTAATAAAAATATAAACGATTCTCTACAACCTGCAGGCGAGCTTTAAATTCTGAGTAATAAATAAAATCACAAGAAAAGCACGCGGTTGTAAAGCAAAGAAAATTAAACAAAAGGCAGAAAAGCTGGGAATTATGGCAACCACAAAGAAGTGTCCGCCTCGCCCCCAGCGATTGCGAACAATGCCCGGCGCTTGCGAACGCCGGCACAGGTAAATTTTGTCCCGGTCTTTTTAAAATTTATACCGCGTTGGTGATGAGTATTTTGCAACATCTTTATTATAACCATATTGCAAGTGTATTCAAGAGGTAGTTAGACAGGTGAAGAGAACAGCCGGAATGGTGAATGGCTCTTTTGTAGTGAGAGCGGACAGGTGCCTGAATACACAGATAACAGGTATGCGAGTGCTCAGTAACAGTACTTTTAATTAAAATATTTTAAACAACAACATCTCTTCTCAACGAGACAGCCAAACACGCAACTGTAGCAAAGCAGCGACATGTGCAAGCAGCCACATGGAATGGAGCAATTTGACGGGCTATTTGCCAGTTAAACCTTCAACGTCATCAAATGCATAACTTGTTATTTATTAGAAAAAAAACGCATATATTAACAAGAAAAAAATTATCATCACTCAAAGCTGCAAATTATATCGTCATTTAAATGGTTTTCACACCCGACGACTTAATTTTGCCTTAACCAGGAATGATCAAAATAACGTAAATGAATTTGAAGATTATTTCCAAATTAAGTGGAAACAACCCTTCCGTGCCTTCTGCGGCAAAGGCCGCCAACCTGGAAAAGCAGTAGGTTAGATTTTATATGATATGATGCTTCAACCATTGCACGAGGTGACGGTTTTTTACATTCACAATCCTTGTAGCGAAACAAGGGCGACTATCAATGCTGTCTTTAGAGTCATGAGAAGCGAGAAGTGTTTATCGTATAAAAACGCTGGTCCAATGGCTTCAAAACTGAACATTTCACTTCATCTGGCACGTGACTCGTTGGCATCAATTTTGAAACCCATTCATTGAGCCGCCTTTCTTGGCTAAGAATTTCAAAGGTTTTCGGGAACGACTTGGATGACATTCACTCTTTATTAGATGTGCGAATATTTCGCTCATTACATTCTTCGTAAAAAAATCTAACATCAGCGACAAATTTAGATACTCCGAACGTACCCGCAGTGAATTTGTTTAATGCAGATACATATGCCCTCATCAAAGCAGCGTAAACTTTAAAACTAGACTTGAAGCAGTTCAGCTACGTCTTTCGCATCTGCTTCTAACGAAGAATCTGCATACTAGCAAGGCACTCACGAGAAGCAATGCATAAGCTGTTCACGTGAAAGTGGCTGCCGAAGGTATGTTATTTTTTTTTTGTCCCTCGAAACTGATTATAATTTCAAATTTCTTCGAACTCAAGAAAGAGTACGAACGAGGGAACAAGAAATGTATGCCTCCGGTTTAAATCTTCTCTGGCCTGCCATATGCTATGTAAGAAGCCACCGAAATGTTGGAATACCCTCCACTTATTATAAGAAGACTTCAATCGCCTGAACAGTACGTACATTGTAGACACTTAGCGATAGTCGTGGGTAATTACATTTCCAAAAGGTACACTTCGCCGCCGGGTAAAACTTGAAAAAAAATCAGGTAATACTTTCAGAAAGAGGGAGGCTTGAACATGAAATTAAAGGCTCCGTCAAGTGTATAAGGTACGCTACATTTTTTTGATTTGAGTGAAAACCATAAGCATGATCGTGTTCATACAAACCCCAGAAGTCACCCACGCGCTTTACTGTCTCGATAGCGCACGGGGAAGAGCAGTTTGGCAGTAGGCAGCTGCTGCAAGAGTTTCCTTTTTTATTATTTACCTTTGTGTGGCTTGTTTACAAGAAACATCGACATGGAGTATTTCGGGGATTTAACGAAAGACGGCTCACTGCGTCGTTTAAAAAACTTTACTTCCTGGTCGATTCTTCGGTTGTGAACCTAGAAAAAATTGTGAGCTGCAGCAGAGGCTTTAATAACGGCGTTTCGAGCGGAGCCTGCTTTTCTTCAAGAGCAGAGAAATACAAGTTGCAGGATGTTTTGGAGATCAAAAGAGAGAAAGAGGGAAAGGGGGGAACCAATAATAAACAGACGCACGTCGACCTCAAAAACAAACTCACGCACATGAGGTCATGTTTGGCACGACACACAAACACGCTAAAAAAAAAAAAAAAGATCACTTGAACATGGCAGCTTCCAGGGAAAGCAAAAAATATATTAAAAGGCAGCGTTCTCTTTATTCTCACGCCCACCCTAAAAACAGAAATAATAAGTACATTAAAAACTATCCGGGTCGCCAGAAAAAAAAATAACTATTTGTTAAGTGAACAGCGAGCGCCCAGGATGATCAGGAGTCAGTGGAAGCCGTAAAAAACCTTCTCAATGTAACTGGACACGCGACGTGGGGCGGCATGGAGACAAATCGCAACTTGGTGGAAGCGATAAGTTCGAGTAAGTTCGGTCCGTTAGCGGAGGTTGGCTCAAGATTATGTAAAAGGTAAGCTCAACAACTAAAAAAAAATGTTTTCCTTTTCTCCTTTTTTTCTTTCCCTTTTATCTTTCTGTTCCCCTTTTCCCTCCTTTGCCCCCCTTCTCTTCCGCTCTCCCACTCCGTTTCCATCTTTCTTTTCGACGCGACCGGCATTTGCCTGAACCTACACGAAGACTACAACCTATGGGGGTTTCCCTTTGAGATGCTGATGCCAAGTGGAGCCAACGAACTAAATTTAACTTATAATATGGCTTTATTTTTACGTGTTATATCATTCTTAAAATTACTTTCCAGGACGGTAATTTTCGGATTCGTATTCATGTTATGGTATACGTTAGAGTTGAAGTGTTTAGCAACTAGTGTATTTTCCTTATTTACAATGTTTCGACTTGTGGCAATAGAATCGCTCCTTCATGGAATTGTTAGTTTTCCTTACATATTGCATATTGCGGAGCGTGTAGTTAATAGTATATATCATGTCGGGAGTTTCGCAGTCAATACGTTGTTTACTATTATTGAAAAAAAGATGTTCCGTAGCTTGAAATACGATCAGGGGTCAAAAGGAATGGTCAGAGCTAGCTAGCATCGGGTATTCCGACAGGGACCGCAGCCACCGGATGAATCGGGGCTTTTTGTATAAGATAGATATAGCATTCTCCCCAGGCTTCGATGCTTGCGGAAAGTGGCAAAGGGTGATTCAGGAAATATCTTTTTGAGTCTGTTGTCAGCGTGCATGACATTTAAATGCCTCTTCAGCATGGGCGCGCCGACTGGAGGGGGGGGGGGGGGGGGGGGCGCTTGCCTTCCAGTTCTCAGAGTGGGGGGCAAGGCATGTGCTTTGCACCCCCCCTCCCTACTCCCCAACCTGAAACAGCCGCCACTGGGCAGAACCAACACTGGCCGGCGGCGCGGATACCAAGGGCACCGCCCCCTGGCCCTGTGTGTGTGTGTGTGTGGGGGGGGGGGGGGTTCTGGTTTGCCGCCGCCCCCCCCCCCCCTCCCCCTCAAGAACCCAAGTTGGTACGCTTCAGTATAAAATATAGGCTTGATATGTTCGAGTAGTAGTTTATTACCAATGGTACCCCTCCTCGGTTGGAGATGAGCTGTTGCGAAGACTGAAGAGTGTGCCATGTTCTAGAGCGAAAGCTTTTCTTGTGGCGTCATTAAAAATAGAGATGGGATATTTTCTCTTGAGTAGCGTGTTTTTGACTGAAATGATATTCTCTCTGAAATTTGAGTCCTCAGAGCGAATACTTCGTAACCGAACGAATTGACTGTATGGTATATATCGTAGCGAAGAATCTAGCGTCTTTCTGTAGGCTTCCTGTATTAAATTATTTCCCAGTTTTTTTGTTTTTTTTAACGTTAACATTGAGAAATTTGTGGTGTTCACGTAACTGCAAGTAAATTTAATTGTGTGGTGACAGCGATTAAGATAATCCCGAAATGAAAAAAGTGTATTTTCTGCGTCATTCCAGACTATAAAAATATCGTGAATATAATATTTAAGCTTCACAAAACTAAGACTGATTTCCAGTTTCACTGTGTCGATCATCAAGTAGGCTTATCGACAAAGCTCGCATAAGGACCAAGCCCGTTTCATTCCCACTCCATTCAAGGCCAAAAGGGGTTTAATTCGATTCCCATTCCATTCCGAGGTCACGAAAGTGCGGAATGATTCCGGAATGATTCCAACTCCGGGGTGACAACTCAGCAACACTGATTACAATATATTCCTGCACAACGGGAATGAGGAAACTTTATGCAAAAATTATCCACGCGATGTTCTAACACTTCTATGGCGCACGACATACGACCAATTGTATCGTATCAGTGCAAGTAATTTGTGAGATCTCGGGTGATACACGTACAACACGTATTTTTTGTTCATCGTATGCCTAGTCAAACATGGCACACGCTGCGATTTTCCATTCATCCCCTACTACTCGGGCCACTTCTGTGCACAGCCACGTTGACGTCACATGATCACTAAGGTAGAAAAAAGGCAAGATGGCGGCGACGGGGGGGGGGGGGGGGGGAGGGGAGGCATTTCTGTTGCAGGCCGACTTACCGCTCTATGTTCACTCAAGCTCGTCGGTTTATCGATGGCATGGTTAGACTTACAAATTTATTTGCGAGAGGGGAAATCGTATTGTTCAGTGATCATTAGGCGGAATATACTGGGCTGGGTTTGTAACATTTAGGGAGCCAACACATCACGATTTTACTTTGAAAAAAACTAACACTGAAATAGTTCACTGCCTTTCAAACAAAACAATGAAAACTGAAAATAACAAATATGTTTGTGAAACAGCGTTAAGCTTATTTAGCTTGGAGCCAAATAAATTGAAGCATGCAACTGACACGTGCCTTTTCAGTTTCTTACACAACACGGTTTTATCTAGTACTATATATTAAATCAGATATATGAGTATATCTCACTTCCTCGACTTTTTTTTCTCGTCTATAATGAAGGTTTAACATGCACATTCTTAAAACGGTTAACTAATACAACATGCCTCATGTTTCAGCCTCCGATTAATGAACGTCGATTTTCAAACTTAATGGCCCAAACGTTTAATATCTACGCAATATCACAATTAATTTAAATGTTTCAATATTTTTAAAATACAGAAATGAAGACTTTTTGGGGTGTTAGTGGTTTCTCTAATTTATTTTTTCAGTGAAAAATGAGGGCCCCATAAATTATTTTAAAAATCACACTCCTGAATTGTGCTCTTAATTTGTGGGCATCTCTACACATACATGTTACGAATACCTTGACGTATATGTTTTGTTTTAATACGAGTGCAACTAAAACGCTTTATGCTGTTATGCAAACTGGGTCAAAACAAAATATAGAAGTTAAAATGTTTGGCGTCCAACCGAACAACTTAGCACTATTACAAAACATGTTTTTAAGCACCTGCGGAGTTATTTATCCACCCACAAAGAGAACAGCTGAAGCAGTTTCTCACTTGTACATTCAGAAGTCACTCCGCATTCAAATAATACTTTAATCTCAGTGGCCTAGGAAGATGCTATTGCTATATAAGTTCTCTATAAGTTTCGCTATAATGTGCATGTTTCTCGGTGAGGTCGTATGGCTCTCTTCCGTGCTTCCGACGGTTATTTGGTACGAAGGAAACTGTCGGTAAAGGACGACATCGACATGCTCGACTAACTTGTTATAGCCCAAAGCCAAGAGCTACTTAACTTGGCAGAACGATAGAAACTAATCTCTGTTCTGGAGTCGCCGACGCGCCGACGCTAGCGAGCTCTGACCGCGAAAAACCTTTCGCGCGCTGCCCGAAATATAAACATCCGTTCCCCCGCTTCGCGCGTAAGAAAGAGGCGCCTTTCTTTTATTTCGTTTTATATTTAATAAACGAGACGTCAGTCTTCGGCCTGACTCCGGCACGAAAGGTTGTCTTGTGTTCTCTTCGCCAAAGAACGTGAAACGGAACATGGTGTCAGAAGTGGGATCATCCCGCGAGTCCACTAATAATTAGTAAAGCGCAGGATCGACTACAAACGAAGGAACAATGGACAAGCCCTCAACTTCTGCCGACAACGGTGCTACCTAATAAACGGTAACGGCAACTTTTCGCATCTCGCCACCCGAGGCCTTCAGATTTACAACACCTAACAAATGGCTGGCGTGGAAGAAGAGATTCAAGCGCTTCCACAGTGCATCAAGACTGGCATCTCAACCATCATCACACCAAGTCGACGCTCTTATTTGCATCATGGGACCCCAAGCTGAAGATGTCTTACAGACCCCTTCAAGCTATCCGACACCAAGGCTCAAGACTTCGACGAGGTGATGGAGAACTTCGAACGTTACTTCATTCCTCGTCGAAACGTGGTGTATGAGAGAGCCATGTTCAACACGAGATCGCAACTAGAGGCGGAAACCGTCGAGGAGTACGTCACTGTTCTTCATGGATTAGCCACTACGTGCAACTATGGATCACTGAAGGAAGAATTGATCCGCGACAGGCTGATTGTTGGTCGTCGGGACAGCAGGACTTCGGAAAAACCTTAACTGGATCCTGATCTGGACCTGCAGAGGGCCATCGCTGCTGCGCGACAGTCGGAAGTGATTAAGAAGCAGCAAGCAGAACTCCGACCGACAAAAGAAAAGGATGCCGACGTTGACCGTATAGCAGCGAAAAATGGGACAACAGCAGGACCTGCTCAGCGAGGAACTGGACGTTCAAATGTTCGAACTCCTACTAAGAAGACCGCGACACCCAAACCAAAAGGCAAACCTTGCCGTTGGCCTGGTCGAGAAGCTCACCCGAGGAGCGTGTGTCCGGCGAAGAACGCAGGCTGCAACAGGTGTAAGAAAAATAAAAATTTCCAACAGTCTGCAAATCTTCAACTACCCTGAACTCCCTCGTACACGAACAAGGATTCGTAGGAGCTGCAGCTTCTCCTCAAACAGCAAAATGGGACATCGAGATATTCGTCGACAGAACTCCTGTTGTTTTCCAAATAGACACTGGAGCAGATGAAACGGTGTTACCAGCTGCCATCTTTCAAAAGGTCTTCGCAAAGTGCCACAAGCTATCCGAACCCCAACGGCCGACTTCATGGTCCAGATGGACGACCCCTTAAAGTCATGGGATCAGCTTGTATGAAGCTAAACAGCCGTGGGCAACAAGCACTCGAAGAAGTTTACATCGTGAAATGACTTCGCAAGCCTCTCTTGGGTAAGCCAGCTATTGAAAAGTTTCGGCTTGGCCCTCAAATCTGCATGACTGCGAACAAAGCTTGCGAACCGAAGAAAGAGTTTTCTCACCTGTTTCAAGGACTGGGGTCTCTCGAAGGTGCTCATGTTCTCAAGCTGAAACCTAACGCGACGCCGTTTGCTATCACATCACCGAGAAGAGTACCGCTTTCGCTGTATCGTGGAACGCAGAAAGAGCTAGAAATCATGCAGTCGCAAGGTGTCATCTCTCCAGTAGAAGAACCTACTGAATGGTGCGCGCCGATGGTCATCGTCCCCAAACCGTCTGACAAAATTCGCATTTGCGTTGATCTCACACAACTGAACAAGCACATTCAACGCGAATATCACCCCATCCAATCAGTGGAGCACACGCTGGGAAGGCTAGCGGGAGCCGAGATCTTCTCAAAGCTGGACACGAGTTCTGGATTCTGACAGAACCCTATAGAAGAGAATTTTCACGACTCCTGACGACATTCATCACTCCGTTTGGAAGATTTTGTTTTAATCGCCTACCATTCGGAATCACGTCGGCACCGGAACACTTTCAGAGACATATTACACAACTTCTCAAAGGAATGGAAGGAGTACTTTGCCACATGGACGATATCTTGATATGGGCGTCATCGTCCGAGCAGAACGAGCAACGTCTGCGAGAAGTCCTCAGGCGACTCTCATCAGCAGGACTCACGCTCAACGAGGATAAATGTGTCTTTCGAGTGACAAGAATCAAGTTCCTAGGTCTACAAGTAGACAGCGAAGGTGTTCGTCCAGACGAGACAATCGTCAATGCAGTGAAACAGATGCCCATACCGACTTCAAAGCAAGAAGTCAAGCGCATCATGGGTATGGCCACATACCTTGGACGATTCGTGCCACACCTGTCTGACCTACTGCATCCACTATCGTCACTGCTCGGTTCCAAAGTAGACTTCGTGTGGGATCATCCTCAGCATAAATCCTTCACAAAGTGGAAGGAAATCCTTTCAACCTGCTTCGTTCTCGGAATTTACGACGCCAACAAACGATCGATTGTATCGGCAGATGCGTCATCCTACGGCCTGGGAGCAGTGCTGCCTCAAGTGCAGGAGGATGGATCATATCGCATCATCGCTTATGCGTCCGGAACACTCACGGAAACGGAAAAGAGGTACGCCCAAATCGAAAAAGAAGGTTTGGCACTCACGTGGGCATGTGAAAAATTCCGAGATTACATTGTGGGAACACACTTTCTACTGGAAACCGACCACAAACCTCTCATTTCTTTCTTCGGATAAAGTGCTGCGTCAAGTGCTGCATCAAGTGCAGGAGGATGGATCATATCGCATCATCGCCTATGCGTCCAGAACACTCACGGAAACGGAAAAGAGGTACGCCCAAATCGAAAAAGAAGGTTTGGCACTCACGTGGGCATGTGAAAAATTCCGAGATTACATTGTGGGAACACACTTTCTACTGGAAACCGACCACAAACCTCTCATTTCTTTGTTCGGATAAAGTCATTGGACGACCTAATCCCACGTCTTCAGAGACTGCGCATGCGTCTAATGCGCTACTCATTCGAAGTTATCCACGTTCCGGGCAAGGAGCTTCAAGCAGCTGACTCGTTGTCAAGAAGCCCTCTTCCACAGCGGCAAGACAAAAAGATGCAAGAAGAAATCGATTGCTTCATTCGACACATAGAGACGTCCCTAACCACAACGTAAACGAGCCTCCAATGGATAACGGCAGAACAGAAAAAAGACAATGTTTGCCAAAGACTCGCCAGCTACAACCATAAAGGTTGGCCAAATCGTCGAGATCTCGGAACAGATTTTAAAGAGTACTACGTGTACCGTAATCACATTGCCGTGCAAAACAGCCTTCTCATGAATGGTTCTAGAATAGTGGCACAAGATTCCTGCCGTCCACATATCCTGCAACAACTTCATGAAGGACACATGGGCATAGGAAAATGCAAAGCACCGGCAAATGTATCGGTGTGGTGGCAGAGGATAAACGATCATATTGAGCGCCTCGTCAAGAACTGCGAAAAGTGCATTAAAACTGGCCAGAACCGAAAGCTCCCCCTCATCCCGTCAGAATTTCCTAGTCGACCGTGGGAGAGAGTGGCGATGGACCTCTCTTTATTCACGGAAAATGGTGGTTGGTCGTCGTCGACTACTACTCTCGCTAACCCGAAATCGTCCGACTGGAAAGCCTCACAGCAGCCTGCGTAATAATGCACTGCAAATCGATATTTGCGAGACATGGTATCCAAGAAGTAGTAGTGTCTGATAATGGTCCTGAGTTTGCGGGAACCACAGGTTCAGCATTCACAAAGTTCTCACAGACGTACAGATTTAAGCACATCACATCAAGCCCTCGCTACGCGCAGAGCAATGGGATGGCGGAGGCTGTGGTGAAGATCATAAAGAGATCACTCAGCAAAAAGAAGATACGTACGAGACACTCATGATCTACCGTTCAACGCCTCTGCCTAACGGATACAGTCCGAGAGAACTTCTCATGGGGAGAAGGATGCGTACAACCGTACCGATCGCCACTCAGCTCCTGGAACCAAAGCTACCCGACCAAAAAGAACTGCGTCACTATGAACACGAAAACAGGGACCGACAAAAGCAATACTTCGACCGCCGACACGGAGTGTCAACTATATCCACTCGGCTCTGGAGAGCGAGTTTGGCTCATTGACCTAAACCGAACCGGAGCTGTTCAGAACAAGGCCCATACACCACGATCTTACTGAGTAACGTCCGAGGGTCAAGAGATCCAAAGAAATCGCACGCATTTAATTCCTTTCCCCGATCAACAAGATAAACAATGCACCAAAGAGTTCCCCAAAACAACCACGAGGCCCGAGGAAACGTGTGCCGACACCTCCCACAAACATTCTCGGCACGGCCGATGTGTAAAAGAGCCAGACTGTTTCGGCACTTCTTCGAAACTCCCTTAGAAAGAGGGATGTTATGGAGTCGCCGACGCGCCGACGCTAGCTAGCTCCGACCGAGAAAAAGCGTTCGTGCGCAGCCCGAGATATAAACCTCCGTTCCCCCGCTTCGGGCGTAACTTGAGCGCCCCGTACCAGAGGCGTCTTTCTTTTGTTTTGTTTCAAATTTAATAAACGAGACGTCAGTCTTCGGCCTGACTCCGGCACGAAAGGTTGTCTGTGTGTTCTCTTCGCCAAATAACGTAAAACGGAACAATCTCCTACCGACTCGTCTTCAAGACAGCCCTAACTTCCAAACAAGTTTACCAGCTAGGAAAAGAAACTTTCCGGGCTGCACGTTTGCCCTGGCAAACGCCAAACTTAATTCGGCAAAACGAAAAAAAAAAAAAAAACATACAATCACAAGGGGTTTGTTAATTACGTTTCTGTTAAGTGGCGGAACAATTGCCCGACGCCATGGAAAGCACGTCGCGCGATCCCTCAAGCCGAAGAAACATGTGGCAAGACTCGACTATCTAATGAGTCGAAAACTTGATAACACACGCTTCCGTGGACGGCTACCATTTCTTAACAAAGCTTGTCGTGCCGTTAAAAAGGGGCAAAGAAGAAGAAAAAAAGTAGTCCGGTCACTTCTTTTCTTTGTGCTTTAAAGAAACTATAGTCCGTTGATACTCAAGAAAGTGGGGCGAGGGTAAGACGGGCGGGGAGGAGGAAGCAGAGGGAACGCAAAAGAGAGAAGAAGGTTTTCCCCTCTCTTCTCCAGCGTTCCGTCTGTTTACTCCTCCCCGGCCAGTTTCACCCTCGCCCAACCTTCTTGAGTTGCAGAGGATTATGGTATCGTATTTTTTTCCCCACTTGAACGATCACATTATCCGTTTAATTTAATGAACGTGCCATTTAAGCATGGGCTCTCTTCACACGAGCAAGCATTCACTGAAGATAACTAAAAAAAACGTGGAGGGAAAAAAAGCATTCATGCACATTCAAGCTTGGTGTTGGCACGACACATGGCTCCAACATACGCAATTCATCGTTTCGTTTGGAATAAAACGAAACAGTTTCATTCCATGAATGCTCTTCTTGTTACTTGTTCGCTACACAATCGTTGAGAGGAAATGATGCGATTTTACGCTTCCGTCGCCCGCTTCATGAGGTATTGATCATAGAAAAGTTTTTCAGTAAAGTACACAAACGCACCACTTTGCATGAGCCTGGTCAGCGAACCTTTAATACTATTTCCGTTCTCCCACCGTGTACTTGCTGGCAGAACATACGTATGGCGCCGGTAATCTGCTATCAGTACACGAAGAAAATACCGCGCCCACTCGCCAATACTTTCATTTCATTTCATTAATTTACATCATAAGGGCCCGCGAAGGGCATTACATAAGAGGTGAGAGATATTCAAGATTTATATGTTAGAGAAACGCCAATATATGAAAAACACAAAAGGAGACTAAAAAACTTAGCACACTTAACACTCTCAGGACTGCTCATAATTACACAAATCATAAAACTAGTAAGAAGAAAAATGGAGTTTAAAACAAAATAGAAAATTATTCGGTTCCAGACTAGTGACCATGTATGATGGGAGGCTATTCCAGTCGCTGATTGCCAGAGGAAGGAGTTATCAATTAAATGCGTTCATAGAGCCTAAAATACGTGTGATGGCACGTGCATTGTTAAAGCGCGATAATGCTCGGTCAGGGAGCGATAGCAACTCATTTTTAAGGTCTGGAATGTGGTAGTAGATTTGATGAAGAAGGCAGAGCTGAGAGACTTTCCTGCAGAGCTGCAAAACGGACATGGTTAGTTGGCTTTTTAAGGCAGAAACACTGTATGAAAGATCATAGGCAGACAAGATGAATCGGGCAGCCCTGTTTTGAACTGGGAGATTATTAATTAGGTAAATTTGATTGGGATTCTAGATGGTAGCGGCATATTCTAATTTAGGTCTGACGTATGTGTCGTATGCCAGCTTGCGAACAATAGGAGGTGCAGATGGCAGGCTACGTCTTATTAGTTCAAGGGTTCTTGATGAGTCAGCAGTAATGGCTTTAATGTGATTATCCCATGAGAGGTCTGGTGGTAGTCTTACATCAAGATATGTATACATAGTAACAGTTTCAATCAAATTGCAGTGCAGGTAGTAATGGTAGGACAGTACAAATATTTTCTAGTTAAGCGAATTAGTTTGCATTTAGAGTTGTTTAGCGACATCAATCAGTCATTGCACCATTTGATAATTTTAATTAGGTCACTTTGAAGTTGGTTCTTATCTTGAACACTTGTTAGTTTGTTATATATGGCGCAGTCATCTGCGAAAAGACGTATTTTAGACGAAATACTGCTAGTGAGGTCATTTATATATATATTAAAAACAATAGAGGACCTAAAACGAACCCATCATGAACACCAGAAGACACGTTTTGTTAAGGAAGATTCTTGGTCATTAATGAATGTTAGCTGCACGCGTGACAAGAGAAAGAAATGTAGCCATGCAGATGTGAGTAGGTCCAGACGAAGAGATGACAACTTAGAGAGCAGGCGTTGATGAGGGACACGGTCAAATGCTTTTGAGAACTCAAGAAAAACGACATCAGTCTGAGTATGACATTCAAGGTTTGTGTGCAGGTCATGAATAAGATCAAAAAGCTGAGTCTCGCAGGAAAGTTCATTTTGAAATCCATGCTGCTGTTTAAGGTAAAAAGCAATTACGTTTAAGGTCAGGCATGCAGTGGGAGTAAAGTATATGCTCTAGTAGTTTACAAGAGATAGAGGTTAAAGATATTGGGCGATAATTAGACACAGAAGTTGACTAGCGTAGTATATGCTCTAGTAGTTTGCAAGAGACAGAGGTTAAAGAAATGGGGCGATAATTAGACACAGAAGAGCGACTACCCTACTTAAAAGCTGGGATAACCCTGCCTATCTTCCAGTCGGATGGAGGCGGCATTCTGTTAGTGATTTGGTAAAGATCAGTTTTAAAAAGCCGCTAGAAATTAAGCTAGTATTTTTTTGGATTTAGAGTTGATAGTATCGGAACCATCAGATGATGTAAGCTTTAGTTTATCAATGAGATTTTTTATTCTGCCAGAGTTAACAGTGATAGGAAGCATGGGCTGATAGGGTTTATCGGGAAGCATGAAAACGCTGTCCAAACACTCGTTCGTAAAAACTAAAGAAAAGTAATCGTTAAGAACTCTTTGGCAGTCGCTATCCAGGATGGGGTCACCATTAGCGTTTGTAAGATGAGTTATACGGTTGCTACTTTTTGGCAAGGCCAAGTTCCAAAACTTGCTTGGATTACTAGAACTATGTTAGATGAGTCGTGGAAAGGAAAACTTTTTTTTAGATGGTCTGAGGTTACTGGTGTACACCTTTAGGGCAGCATTAGAAGCATCCCAAGCTTGGGGAGTGTTCGTACATTTTGCTTTTGCGAAAAGTCTTTTCTTCCTGTTACCTAATGACAGCAAAGTTTTGTAAAACATGGGTTTGTTGCATCAGAGCGTATATAAATGGTTGAAACAAACATGTGAACAAGATTATTCATTTTATTCTTGAATAACGCCCAGTTTTCATCTAATGATCTACAATAAAAATTGGAAATGAAATGGTCTTAGAAAACGGTCAACTCATGGTTAATTGATGCGTAGTCAGCCTTGTTATAGTCATGAACAGAGATGCCGCGAACTTTTTTTTGAAAAACCTAAGGTTGGAAGGTCAAACCAGGGGGTTCGAAATGTTCGAGAATTTTGCTTTGGCGAACTTTTGCGTTTAAAATTGTTTACATTTTGAACTTTTCAACTTCTTATGTATGAAAATTCGATTATTTTGTGATTGTTGCATTAAGAAATTTGCAATTTATAAGTTTTCGAAGTTACTAAATTTAAAAATTCAAAGACTTTCGACTTTTCGATCTCGTTTCTTGAAAATTTCGAAAGCATCATACTTCCGAATTTGCCATCTTCAAAAGTTCGACGAATCGCGAATCTAATCAGGATTCAAAATATTGCGCCGAAGCTTGTATTCGTTGTTCTTAGGCGGAGCTAGCACCCGAATTCTTGGCAATCTTGCCTGTTGTTGGCCAGCAGCGACTGGCGATTGCCCCGACTTCGTTGCTGCGCGTCGTGGTGTGCTTCGAGTTTGGTATCGCTTCGCGACACTTTGCGACTTTTTTTTTTACTTTTTCGGCGAAGGTCCAACGATCAAGCATGGAGCAGGCTGACATACATCCCATTAAAGGAGCTAAAAAGCCAACTCTCAAGATAATAAATCGTTCATCTACAGAGTTGTCTTAAGTGACTGAAGTGGGCTCATTTTACCTTTGCCTTGAGGGGAGATATCTGCAATGACTGTACTGTTTTTTTGTGTGCGCTATTTTTATCATACCTCAAAAAAGCTGCCTTCAAAAAGTCTAGATTTTGCAACCTAATTACACGCTTTATGTTTAGTTATTTTAAATGATAATCAAATATTTTTCAGAATTAAAAGTGTCAGTACATCTAAGCACCTCTTATCAGTTGTGAATGCGAAAGCATGCATGTCTTTCTTCCGCTTCGTTAGTTCGACTGCGGCGTAGTGGCGAGAACGACCATGTTTCCCCGACCGACGTCCGAGTGCGCGCTCTCGTGAAATGGCCATGCCACGCTGAGATCACCCGTGCACCCCCCCCCCCCCCCCCCCCCCCCCCCCCCCAGAGCTTGCCCGAGCGGGCTCTGTCGCCAGGCCAGCACCGCCGCACCGCTCTTACCGGCGGCCGGGCTCTGCGTGCGCTGCGCCGCCACAAAAAGGACTTCTCTAATGTTTTTTTTTTTTTTTATTATGCCGCACGAGAACCAAAGGGAGCCTCGTACCTTGATGACGCATCGGCCAATGGGACCATAATCCATCAGAAATCGGCCTCACTTGGCTTCATCGGGAAAGGAGATTTTAGGTGCCGTTTGGCCAACGTCTGGCGTGGTTTCAAAGCTGATGACGTCGGTTCGCTGCATTAGACAGTTAATGATTTCGCATTGAAAAGTAAGGCACGAAGTTTATAAATGCTATAAATAACTTTCTCTTTCAGTTCAACACACACAAGAATGTGAGCCCTATAAGAGCTCTAAAAATACATTGTGCATGAATGCAAACAAATGTGGCCATGAAGGAGGAAAATATTCTAGGTTAAAACGCCTGGCGTTTTGACCGAACTAAATGGCCCGAGCGTTACGACTTTGTTGAAAAATAAAAGGTAAGGAAATGTTAAAATCTTGCAATCAAGCTGCCCCGTTCTTCGGCAGGCACTCAGGGGTTGCCTTGTAGCTGATTCTTCTGCGCCCAGAAGCTCTTTATTAGCTATACGGTCTATACACCTTGAAAAGAAAGCCTCTGGAAGGTGCCACCTAGAAAGTTTGTGCGTATGGCGCGTGTTTTCTTCGTTTTCTCGGACGACGCACACACCAGACTGTGGAGCAGGACACGCTGGGCTGTTGCTTGGAATAGGGTGCCTCAGTGCGCTTTGCTTAGGGTGCTGACAACTGACCATTTTGTTTCTTTTTTGTTCCTGAGCGCGAGCAAGCGCGTCTCCCGACCGGCACGAGATCTTGGCATTGACTATGCTACGTTAGCAGTTTGTAACCGCTCGCTGACTTCCGCAGAGCTTTGGTTTTGCGTGCAGGCTTTTCCTTGCAAGGGCAGAAAAATTGCGTTGAAGGCGGAGTGGTGAATGGAATATATCTGGGGCGCCCTTCTTTCGAATGAACGGCGCGCGAGCCACAGCGCGGTGAAGGCTTTCGACTCTCTAGTCCGCTGTTCATCGCCGCTCCACCAGAGGAAAACGCGCACAGACTGACTAAGCGCTCAAGTTGGGAACCAAATTTCATAACAAGTGTTTGGGTATGTGCATTTAGGTTGACTGTACGCCGTTTAGTGTACATACAAAGCCTTGTTTATGTTTGAAGAAGTAGCTTAGAGATAAACAAGGTCAGGATGCGTCCGGGGGGCCTGTTGAGCCGCGTTTTTGGGGAACCTCGAGTTTAGTCTTTGAGTGCTCCTTGCGCTTTTCCTGTGTCGGCTTCCGTGTTGATTCTATTCTTGCCTTTGGCCCAGTATTTTTTCAGTCCCACGATCCATGGACCTCCAGAAAAATAGCCTGCCTTAAAATGAGCGTGGTCTTTCCCATAAGCCAGAGGTTGTGGCCAGTGTCGAGTAGTGCCGCAGTAGCGAACACTAAATTAAATAAACGGCACGTGTAAGATTCTAGTTAAATTTCCGGAGCTCAGCTCGCAATATTTACGAAAACTCCGGTCTTCGTGAGGTTCGAAGGCTTCGCAACTTAGCAAGCTTAGGCCCCAAAAAAATTCGATATTTTCAAAGTTTTCGGTCCTGAAGCTCAAACAAGTTCAGACTTATCAATTTTGCAAGCCTCAATCATACAAAAATTGAAACCGTCACATTTTCTAAACCTTAATCTTTAAAAAAAGAAAAAAAAATGGAAATTGTTCAGTTTAAAATTTAAAACTTCGATGACTTCGAACTTTACGAATATAATTCCGGGCACCTTCGAAAGTTCTGAACTTTGAGAAATCGAACGCCTGAGAGGTTGAAAAAGTTCGAAAACTGTCAAATTCCATCTTTGGGAGGTTCGCGATATCCCTAGACTCGTGAATGATTTTCGAAATGGGATGCCTCATGAGGGGGGAGTGACAAGTCGATGTGCAGAACTTTGTAATCACTAAGCACATCGCATTAGTGAATAAATTTGGCAAGATCTGATGACGTAGTTAAAATTAAGTCCAGAATGTTGTCTAAACGTGTTGGTTTATCAGCTAGCGGCGTGAAGTTTAAAGAGAAGTACATATATCTAAGGACAACTTTGATGCGACGGAGCCTCCGGGTGATAGATTACACCAGTCTGTTGAAGGAAAATTAAAATCGCCTAAAAGAAGCAAGTCAGCTTTCGGGAAACGATTTTTTATGTCCTAAAGCAAAAATCAAAATTCTGTATAAAAGGATAAAGCACAATCGGGTGGGCTAAGACATGCATTCAGAATGATTTTACTAGACGGTGTACAAATGCATGTACAAATAAATTCTGAGCCATGGTTTATTAAAATAATGTTAAAAAAAGAAATATACCTTTTTATTCCGATTACCACAACGCTGCCTCTCGGGCTCTGCTGGTCGTGCCGGAAACTGTTATAGCATAGATATACAAAAAACAAAAGTTTATTTTTTTATTTTCAATATTATGTTTTGACCAGGTTTCGGTGAGAATGACTATGTCAGACGAATTGTCCTCAAGAACGCTATGCAGCTCGTCTCGTTTTGGTATGATGCTGCGAATACTTGTTAAAAAGACAGAAAATGTAATATTCTTATCGCTCGTTACGGTATGAGGGGAAGATGACAATCCTTTTTTTTTACATTGTGGTTCACTCGACCACAACCAACCCCCGATCAAGCAGTGCCCCGTTCGATCCCAAGGAAGTCACCCAATACAACAAAGGAACGATGTAAGATGGTTTATACTCTCACATATTAGACTTGGCTCTCGTCCTGAAGCAGCAGGTCGCACACTCGCGCCCCTATCTCGCGCGGTTCTCAAACTGCCGCTGACAACTTCCGCACTCGAACCTTGAACCCCCAATACCGCGCCTTTGTGCGCTTATATTGACTTTGCTGAGATTTCCCGCCATCCGAGGAACCAATAAGATATTGCTGTCTTTAGACCCATGGGAGCCACGCGGTACAAAACAAACATATACAATACAACATTCAATTAAGAAAGGACACGTGCGCAGACCCCCGAAAGCTCCCAAAAACCTTCGCCCCAACCGTCGACCGTCAGCCGGACACCACTTCCACAAAAAACTTCTCGTCGGAGTGCAAGGACAGTACCGACGCTTCTTAACAAAATAAAAGAAGGCAACAAAACATTGAGGGGCTCCGCCGCGCCCGAGCGAGGCACAGCGCGTGGTACGCACCCAGAGCGGGAATTCTCAAGGAACAATTAAGACGGGGGACACGGGGGCCGCTCCGCGCCGACGACAAACCGGCCCTGGCGACTCTGCGCATGGGGCACTCGCGAAGCAATAAAAGTAGAAGTAAACAAATATATTTTCTTTCCTGAGTAACACTACGCAGCGCTGCCTAGCTCACAATTCGTTTAACAAATGAGATATGCGGCCGATTATAGTATATATACACCTGTATACACATCATACTTGTACGTAGTTCAACTACTCTACTAAAGTTGCTGTAGTTTAACTACTTTTCTGAGTAGTTTAGTAACTTTCAATTACATTTTTCTTTCGGTAATTAGTATTTTACTTTAATTACTTTTGTTAGTAACTTCTACTCAAGTTACAAATTACATTCGAATGTTTGTGGTTGTTTCGCCCATTAACAAACATTCCTGCACAAAGGAGATACCATGTTCGAAGTTTCGCTGATATTTGCAGAGGGGGAAGCATGTGGCTTAGGAAAGGGGGGGGGGGGGGAGAAATGGTTTAGAAATTCCAAACCCTCCCTCAAAAAAAATTATTTTTTTCACAAGCTCCTTCTCTTCTCCTTCGCCCCCCCCCCCCCCCCCCCCCCCTTTACTGCAACAACACTGCTACGAGGCCCGGGGAGCGAACAGACAGGACGCAAGAGAGGTCGAGTAACTGCGGGATTTGTGTCGAAGATTGGCGTTTCTCTGTGTTCTGAAGCTCGAGGAGACCCGGCCCTTTTGAAGAAAGGGCTGGTTTCCGCTTCTCTCCAACGTAGAAACTCCCACCCACTACATAAGGTGCACACACTGCATCCTCACTCAAAGGAGGCCACAAAATGCAGCACCTGCTCTGGAACTCATCTTGTGCTGCGGTAGTTTGTGCTGTACTCGAAGAATCGCGTGCTAAAGGACAACAAAAAAAGTTACCGTTTTGCGTTGCCTTTCCTCCCAAAACTCACAATATGCAGATTTCGAAAGATTCATAGATCGTTGGAGAAACCTGTAGTGATCCCCCAAAGTTTTTACATAAAAAATAGTAAACAAGCAGCGTTGGGAAGCACTCTATGTACATGCTACTTAAAGTACGACTGTTTAGAAAAATTTTACTTGACTTGAGCAAATTCTCTGAATATGTACTTGTATTTTCCGATGAAAGTAAAACTCCCGACTTCAATGCACAGTCCCCGATTTTGAAAACAAGAAATGTCGGTATCGTAGTGTGAAAGAGCGCTCTTTCGAGAAGTCATCTGGTCATTTCTCTGAGTGAAGTAATGGCGGCTGTAAGACCAATGGAAATAAGTGACTTTAAATTGATTGTATCAAATAGCTCGTCAGCGAGAGTAAAACAACCAATCTGCGGCGACTTGACCATATACAATATTTGCTGCCATTTCCGTAAAAACTGATGCACCTCCGATTACCCCTAAAGCAGGGACTGGGCAGTATCGCGATACAAATGCATCGCGATAGTCTTTTAGAGATACTTTCAAGTATCTTTATCTCTGTATCGAGATACATTTGCAAAATGTATTTGTATCTCAGTAGCGAAATACATTTACAATGTATCGCTTGTATCGCGATATTTAGCCCGACTTAGGCATCTCGTTACATTTGTTACCCTTTTTAACATAAATTTAAAAGATAAAAAAAAAACATTGTTCCGTGAAACTTGCTTCGGAATTTCTAATATGAACCTACCCTATAACGTGATCCATCTCAGTCACCAACAATAAAAAAAAAGAAAAATTGTGGTTTAAAGAAGGTTACTTGCAAGAATAACAAAATCAGGGCCTCTCACAGATAACGGGCGGTAGCTTGCGCTAGAGTCACTCTCTAGCTTGCGCTCTAGAAAAACAACCATATGAGCGAACGCTGTAAAGGAGTTGAGTGGAGAAAAAGTATGGCCCTGTTGTCCAATCTCCCTACACTATGGGTCACTCAGAAGCTTATAATATGACAGTTTGAGATGCGCCCTCACGGCAAAACAGGGTTCATTTCGGGCAGGCGCCTTTTGTCAAGCATGGTACGCAGTCCTTACCGTTCTGTAACTATCTGGTTAAACGGGGGTGACATGTATTTTAGCAAAATAATGATAGATAAAGAGTTCGAGGTAATGGGTAGTGCATAAAATGGCACAAAAAGAGGAGCACAAGCATAAAATACCTTTCGCATTCGCCAAGAACTGCTCCCTCTCCACGTAGCACGTTCGGCAACAAATCTATTTCTATGAGTATCTGTATCTCTATTCTGGAATACTTTTTCGCCATTATTGAGGAAGTATCTCAGGGATATCCCGTTGCAAAAAAGACAGATATGTATTTCAATATCTGTATTTTGGCCTTAAAGTTCATGTATCCCAGTATTTGTTATCCCGAATACTTTTGCAGTATCTCTGCCCATCCCTGTCCTGGAGCAATGCATACTAGTTAAGAAAACACAGCATAGAGAATGGAGGGCATCATAAAAGATTGTGTTAAAGTGCTTGTACTTCACCTTTAGATATATTGTATTTATATACGTTACTTCAAGTACATTGCACCTGGTGTACTTACCACTTTACTTGAAGTACATAACCTCTCATTTGCTTTGTACTTTAATTCAAGTACTTTCTAGATGTACTTTACGCAACATTGTAAACAAGCAAACACTGTCTAAAAAACCACGCCGAGAGTATTCTAAACCTCAAAGCACGAATGATATATTCGCAGTACATCATTGACAAAACAAACAAGAAAGTACAAAACAATTAGGCACGCAGAAGCAGAACTAGCTATTAAAGCATTTCTGTGAAAAAAATCAAGCCGACTCATATTTGGTTAGCACAATTTCGCTAACGGATCAAAACATCTGTACTTTATTTTTACAATAAAAAAGCATATAAAAGTAACTTCAAAGGTAACTTCAAAAGTAATTTGCTACTCTTTTACAGTAATTAGTAATATTCTCAATTACTTTTTATTTGACAATTTCTACTCAACTCCAATTACTTTTGATGTCGATACTCAGTGACTTAACTTAATTACCGTCAAACTGTATCTTAGGAACAAAAGATTTTTTATAAAAAAATGTATTTATGATTTTTTTGTTTTGTTTTTTGTAAAGCTAATTTGTTTTGTTATTGAGACATGACGAACACTTTCCAGGAGAGATTGGCAGAGTTCACGAGGCCTAGACTTTATTTCAGCTTCGGTCCGAGCGCGGCCGATGTTCTGAGCCAAAGAGCCAATCAAACAGCGTAAAGTGCGTAGGGTCACGGCGTGCTCTCTGCGCTTGATAGGACTAGCCGGCGGGTAGCACGCACAGAGAGACGGCGAGTCCAGGCTGGTCCTATCAACTGCAGAGAGCACGCCATGGACGCAGTGCCTCTTTCGCTGTTTGATTGGCCCTTCGGCTCATAACATCGGCCGCGCTCGGACCTAAGCTGAAACGAAGTATAATTCAAGTTCAATGTCACCCAGGCCTTTGTCGCAGAGCAGCCAATAACACCTAAAAAATGACGTCATCGTAGTGGACTGAGGCAAACAGACTGAAGCACTACAAGGGTCGCCGCAGAGCTGCAGACGCGTCAGTCCAGGCGTCACCGAGTGCTAGTGTCGCGCTTGGCGTCGGCTTGGCAGCGCTGCGTCTCAGCTAGTGGCGACTCCCGGGGGGGCAGGGGGGGGGGGGGGGGTCGTGGCTGTGCGCATAGTCTCCTGCATACTGACAAAGCCTAGCAGATCGCTACGAGAAGCAGCCGCCGAAATGAAAAAGGAGGAGCGGCAGATCACGGATGAGAGGAGAGCCACGTTGCTGGCGTCCCGCTGCGGCGAGACGCCGAAACACACTTCTCCCGAGCGAACAGGTGTGCTTCGGGTCCTCGCCGCTGGAAAAACTGTGCGCTGACGTTCAAGTACTCCGAGAAATGACTCTTTGATGCTCTGAGCTACCAGATCCTCGCGCTCGAAATCTGCGACCGGGCACTCTATGGCTCTGTCGTTGAACTGCCAGGCTTTGTGACTACAAAGGAGGCTATGCTGTGCGTTTTCTGCTATGTGGTTCTAAACACAGAGCGGCGATAATGAGACGCTGGCTAGCACGCCACAGAGAAACAGGAGCGAGTACGAATGGTCAAGTTGTCGCCGACAGCTCCCCACGACAACTTTCCAAGCCACTAATTGAAAGTTTCAGAAAACAGTTTGTCGAGAATGAGTTTGCAGTTGTGTGTTTCATGTGCTATACCGACACTTGGTGGTCGGCAGCTTACATGCCGCGCCTCCTACGTGTTAAGGTATAAACGTATGTACGAAAAAAACATGCTAAAATTTTACTTAAAATAACAATAGTTCCACGTCATTTTCAAAGTGCTAGGGGCTGGTATTTATTGAACATATATCTTAGGTGTACGTTACACAATAATATATCTTCAATGCCAGTACAGTAGAAAACCTGGATTCTCCACATTCGCTTAAAATGATTTTCGCACGTTCTCAATTTTCATGCAATTTTTCGTTGATTTTTCACTCAGTGCTTTAGCCTTTACAGCTGTTATTCCAGATCTCTTAACTGACCGAGCTGACTGGCAAGGCGTCTGGTGTCCGAGGGCATTTCACATGATATCTCTCTCGAGTAAATAAAGACTCCTATGTTTTTTTCCCAAATTAAAATCAGTTTACATTCACTTCTATACTCTTTCAATGCATTGCTCGAATTCGATGGACAAAAACAACAAGATGCTGGCCTTGTTCAGCAGAAGGATGCCTTTTGAGTTTGATCTTGGCGCACATGCTAGCTCCCGACTCCCGACCTCATCGCTAGCTCACGACTTTCATTTTAATTTCCACATCTGTTCGGCGCATTGAGTTTACCGCCCGTTTTTCGAACTTCGACTAAATTCAATTAAATACCATTGAGCTTAGAACAAATTAACTGCAACCACTTACGACGGCGGCTTCTTTTCCTTTATTTTTATTATTCCTGTTTTTTGCAGAAAGGGAATGCTTGGTAGGACATTTGGTCGGAAGTTACTTAAGCACCTCCATCCAGTGTGCATTCGCACGTGTCCGCGGTGCTTTTTGACCTTTAGACCCATCGGTCAAAATCAGAAGCCAGCATTATGGCCTGCTACTTGTCCCTTCCTTTGCAGCCGGGTTTGTTCCCCCTAACGTCTTCGCGATGCCCATCGACCTTCGAGGGAACGAGTGCACGTAACACCAATTTGGCTCGATATTCCTCGGGGGCATTCGTTCGCACAACCGTACTGCCCCGCCCATAAAATTAATTTCCCATATTTCCCTTCGCTCATTCTGGCCGAATCGCCGCCTTTTCCGATCCGCTTCCGGTAAGATTCTAAATCACTTCTTTGTTAATTCTAAGTTGAAATAAATTTTGGGGGACTCAGCAATAAGTGATCCGGAATCTCTTTTCGTTCTCACCGCCACCGGAAACTCAATCAGATCCTTGCTTCCAACTCAGTCGGATTTGAGAGCCAATGGGACAGCTCGTTCTCTCGAGTCCTCCCACTTCTCTTTCCGCCGCCAGCGTTTCCTCGGCTGCCTTCGATTCGGCGACTCCTTTATCACGCTTACCACCCTCAACGGGTATGGTGAAAGATTTGCACGCGCAGCTGATCCCTTAATGTCATGCGGACACTTAGCTACGCCTTGCCGTTTGCTAATTTGCTTCTTAGTCGTCTAATTTCTCAAGGGCACCACAAGTGATATCATAAGAACCTAGATTTAAGGGAGGGTGCAACTGAAACTATGAAGGGCTTTTGCAATTGTTTGGCGGACGCTGCCTGCTGCGAGTGGTTGCAAGTACGCCTGTTTTGCGCGATCGCCTGGCGAGAAGGAACGCGGGCGGAGAGGGGCAGATACTTGCAGAGGATCAACCCTTTCGCCACCTCCTCGCAGCTCGCGTTGCAAACCAGGGTCGGGCAGTATCGCGATACAAATGTATCGCGATAGTATTTCAGAAATACATTTTGTATCTGTATTTCTGTATCGCGATACCTTTTTTTCACCAGCATCTGTATTCCTGTATCGAAATACATTTTGAATGTTTCTTTGTATCGCGATACAATCAGGGTGAAATGTAGTTCGTTACATTTCTTGAGAAATACACCCCCTCCCAAAAAAACAGAAATAAAGGAAAAAAAACACAAATTTTAAAGCATTTTTTTTGTTTTTTTACTTCTGTGGATATTAGGGTCAAGGAGATGCTGGGGCATTCTTACGCTGCTGACCAAGTTTCCTTCCAATTCTCCAAACTAATTTTCTATGCGTCCTCTTCTCTCTTCTGAGAAGTGTTGGGTAGTCGGGGACTCGAACCAGGTGGCGTGCCAGGAGTGGAGGCAAAGAATCTTGTGCCGCAGGTCCTTAGGTAGGGGTTTCCTGAGTCCTTGTTTGCTGGCATCCAAAGCCCGCTGCTAACTGTCTCTTTTGCCTTAGCGTAGGCAGTACACCCAGCCGGCAAAGCTGATTCACAGTCCATTACAGCACGAGCCTGGCGGTGGTCGACTTGAAATAGTACGATCACTCACGCAGTGAAGTTCAACACATTTCAATGCTTCTGCGGCTGCGCCCGTAATATTTCACGGCTCAAGGGTACGTCATCAATCGACGTGAAAGTGACCCGCTGCTCTGGTGGTCCGAAACCCAGGACGGAGGTCAGACGTGGCCTCGCTGTGTCGACCCAGACTTCGTACACCTGCGACTCGTCTCGAGCGCGCTGTTTCTCAGAGAGCTCGCGCCTGTGCCGGCAATATCAGGTCGCGATCCACGAGGTCTCTATTTGGAGTAGGCAAGACAAAACTTGAGGACTGCAATCCATGCGTCGGTGGCAGAGGTTCGGTAGCAAGGACCTTCACAACTGGGATGCCATCGTATCGTTTTATCAACCGTAACAAAAGACATGTCTTCCACGATGCTTCAGAATGCTTCGGAATCAAAAACTTCCACTTCCAACTTCAAGCTTCATTTCATTTGGCGTCTCAAACAAATTAAAAAAAAATTTATTGCAGTATCAGTATTTCTGTATTTGTATTTCTGCCCACCCTAAAATGTATTCCTGTATTTGTATTTCCAAATACTTTTTGCCTCTATTTAAAATGTATTTCCGATACGTATCGTGATACACTTTTACAGATATATTTCAGTATCAGTATTTTAGCTATTATTTTATTGTATCCCAGTATTTGTATTTCCAAATACATTTTTGAGTATTTCTGCCCAACCCTGTTGCAAACACGGCCAATTAAACACGTGACCCACGATCCAGCAGTTAGAAATACTCTTCACTAGGCACATTAGGAATATTGCCAGATGGAGAATATTGCCAGGTTCTTATACCCCCTCCCCCCTCCCCCCCCCCCCCCCACGGGCATCTTAATGTTTAAAACAACATTTACATCCAACAAAGCTTTTTTTTACTATTTTTTTTTCTTTTTGCTTTGTACATACAGAGTGCTGTAGCATGAGGTGTCCCAGGCTGCGTTCAGGCAGATGTGGCACAAACGCCATGTGTAAAGGGTACGTTAAGTTGTTAAAGTAAGGCTGTTATGAATTGACGCATTACTCATTGCGGTTACGGAGCAGTCGGCTTCGCCGAAGGCAAATCATGCGGCATTTTGTCCCTTTCGGCTAGCACTAAACTAAGTCAACGCATGTTGCCGTTGACTGTACGTGAGCTACCCTTGGTAAAACTCAATACGGTAAAATTATAGCAATTTTTACTTTTATAAAACAAGCTAAGTACACTTGAAAGTATATTTTAGCATACTTTAAATATTCGAAATATGCAGGGTGTTCCACGTAACATTAGCCAAGTTCTAAAATTTTTTGACGCATTTTAGGAAGGCAAAATCAAAAAGTAATTTTGTTCATTGTTTGGAGCAAGCCGCGCTGTTTGGTATATCTTGCCCAATGAAATAGTTAAGGTTAAATAATGAACGTTTAAAATATTCAATTTAGAGCAAAAGTTACACTGACAAGGTTGTATAGCGTTCTTAGAAACATCCTATTCCGGGTTATTTTATCAAGAAACCCCTCATACGGCTCGTTTTGCCGGGCTTCGTAAAAATCCCGCGAATTACGAAAAAAAGATGCGACTTCGCGCTCGCGCGGTTTGTACTGTAGCGCTTTCCAACGTGGCTTGAACCAGACATGTACAAGTTACTCAAAATGTAATTAAATTAAGTTACTGAGTATTGACGTCAAAAGTAATGTGAGTAAAGTAGAAATTTCTCAAATAAAAAGTAATTGAGAAAATTACTAATTATTGTAAAAGAGTCGCGAATTACTTTTGAAGCTACCTTTGAAGTTACTTTTATATGCTTTTTTATGGTAAAAAGAAAGTACAGAGGTTTTGATCCGTTCGTGAAATTGTGCTAACGAAATATGAATCGGCTTGTTTTGTTCTTTTTCACAGAAACACTTTAATAGCTGGTTCTGCTTCTGCGTGCCTAATTGTTTTGTATTTTCTTGTTTGTTTCGTCAATGATGTACTGCGAATGTGTCATTTGTACTTTGAGGTTTAGGACTCCCTCAGCTTGATTTTTTAGACAGTGTTTGCTTGTTTACAATGTTGCGTAAAGTACATCTAGAAAGTGCTTGAAGTAAACTACAAATAAATGAGAGGTTATGTACTTCAAGTAGAGTAGTAAGTACACCAGGTGCAATGTACTTCAAGTAACGTATATAAATACAATATATTGCAAGGTAAAGTACAAGCACTTTTAACACAATCTTTCATGATGCCCTTCATTCCCTATACTGTGTTTTCTTAACTAGTATGCATTGCTCCAGGGCAGGGTTGGGCAGGGATACTCCAAAAGTATTCCGGAATACAAATACTAAGGTACATGAGTGTTAAGGCCAAAATACAGATACTGAAATACATTTGTCTTTTATGCAACGGGATATCCCTGAGATACTTCCTCAATAACGGCGAAAAAGTATTCCAGAATACATATACGGATACTCATAGAAATAGATTTGTTCCCGAACGTGCTACCTCGAGAGGACGCAGTGCTTGGCCAATGCGAAAGGTATTTTATGCTTGTGCTCCTCTTTTTGTGCCATTTTATGCACTAGCCATTACCTCGGACTTTTTATCCATCATTATTTTGCTAAAATACCCCCGCTGAACCAGATAGTTACACCCCCGCTTAACCAGATAGTTACAGAACGGTAAAGACTGTGTACCATGCTTAACAAAAGGCGTCTGCCCGAAATGAACCCTGTTTTGCCGTTAGGGCGCATCTCAAACTGTTATATTATAAGCTTCTCAGTCACCCATAGTGTAGGGAGATCGGACAACAGGGCCGTACTTTTTCTCCACTCAACTCCTTTACATCGTTGGCTCCGATAAATTGGAAAGAGTGGAGGGCTTTGTGAGAGGAGCTGATCTGTTACTCTTGCAAGTAACCTTCTTTAAACCACAATTTTTCTTTTTTCATTGTTGGTGACTGAGATGGATCACGTTATAGGGTAGGTTCATATTAGAAATTCCGAAGCAAGTTTCACCAAACAGATATGTTTTTTTAATCTTTTTAAATTTATCTTAAAAAGGGCAACAAATGTAACGAGATTCCTAAGTCCGGCAAAGTATTGTGATACAAGCGATACATTGTAAATGTATTTCACTACTGAGATACAAATACGTTTTACAAATGTATCTCGATACAGAGATACAGATACTCGAAAGTATCTCTAAAAGACTATCGCAATGCATTTGTATCGCGATACTGCTCAGCCCTGCTCCAGGGGTAATCGGAGGTGCATCCGCTTTTTTACGAAAATGGCAGCAAATATTGTATAAGGTCAAGTCGCCGCAGATTGGTCGTTTTACTCTCGCTGACAAGCTATTTGACACAATCAACTTAAAGGCACTTATTTCCATTGGTCTTACAGCCGCCATTACTTCACCCAGAGAAATCACCAGATGACATCTCGAAAGAGCGCTCTCTCACACGACAATACCGACATTTTTGTTTTCAAATTCGGGTATTGTGCATTGAAGTCGGGAGTTTTACTTTCCTCGGAAAATACAAGTACATGTTCAGAGAATTTACTTCAAGTAAAGTACAATTTTTATCAACAGTAGTACTTTAAGTACCATGTACATAGAGTACTTCCCAACGCCTGCTTGCTTGTTATTTTTTATATAAAAACGTTGGGGGAATCACTTCAGATTTCTCGAACGATCTATGAATCTTTGAAATCTGCATATTCTGAGTTTTGGGAGGAAAGGCACGCAAAACGGTAATCTTTGTGTTGCCCCTTAGCACGCGATTCTTCGAGTACAGCACAAACTACCGGAGCACAAGATGATTTCCAGAGCAGGTGCTGCATTTTGTTGCCTCCTTTGAGTGAGGATGAAGTGTGTGCACCTCCTGTAGTGGGCGGGAGTTCCTACGTTGGGGAGAAAGGGGGACCGGCCCTTTCTTCAAAATGGTCGGGTCTCCTCGAGCTTCAGAACACAGAGAAACGCCAGTCTTCGGCACAAATCCCGCAGTTACTCGACCTCTCTTGCGTCCTGTCAGTTCGGCCCCCGCGCTTCGTAGCAGTGTTGTTGCAGTAAAGGGGGGGGGGGGGGGGGCGGCGAAGGGAAAGAGAAGAGGCTTGTGAAAAGAGAATTTTTTCTTTTTGAAGGGGGGGGGGGGGGGGGGCTCGGACTTTCTAAACCATTTTCTCCCCCCCCCCCTTTCCTACGCCACTTGCATCCCCCTCTTTGCAAATATCAGCTGATCTTCGAACATCGTATCTCCTTTGTGCAGGAAAGTTTGTTGATAGGCAAAACAACCACGAAAGCTCCAAAGTAATTTGTAACTTGAGTAGAAGTTACTCAAAAAAAGTAATTAAAGTAAACTACTAATTACCTAAATAAAAATGTAATTGAAAGTTACTAGACTACTCAGAGAAGTAGTTAAACTACAGTAACTTGAGTAGAGTAGTTGAACTGAGTACAAGTCTGGCTTGAACGAATTAAGCCTGCCTGCTGACCGGGTGCGCTGCCGCTGCCGCTGCTAAAACAAAACCAAAAATGACCGCATCTCCACGTGGTGAATTATGTTGATTGGGGCGAAGCTCTGGTGGTGCTGATGACACTGATTTTGTTCATAGTTAGTACTGATGGTGCTGATGGTGCAAAGTTTAACGCGATTTATACGTATTTGACCGCAGCGCCCTCTCCTGTATAGACGTTGGGCGGCTACATGCAACGTTTCATCCATGACATCCCCAGCTCTTGAGTTACTAGCACATCTCAGAGCCCCCAACTCGTCCCGCAGTCGTGGCCGAGCGGTTAAGGCGATGCACTAGAAATCCATTGGGGTCTCCCCGCACAGGTGCGAATCCTGTCAACTGCACAAGCATTTTTTCTTTTTTTAAGAAGACAGATGGGATGGCAATTGATGTGAGCACGGACGCCGGACGGACAAGGCTAGACCCTAAGGAGCTTCGCCCCTAAAAGCAAGGCACTGATAAAGAGTCTTACCGTGAGATACGCGACAGCGAGTTGGTTCGTAGTTCGCCTGCACTATCAGTGCCTTGTTTTACAACGAAGCTTTATATGACTCGTTGGCCGGATTGTTTCACGTCTGTCGACAGAACAGTAGTCGACAAAATAATCGACAGAAAACCATCGCACGCTCCTTACCACCGTTCGCGCGCGCCTTGTCTCTTATCATGTGATTTTGACACTTGTTTCAATAAGAAAACCACAAAACAAGTGTCACAACCACGTGATAAATGATAAGCACGTAGCGTTCCCCACATGTGTTTCTCGGTAAAGATTGTGGTTCCGTAAGCTGCCGTGGTAACGGCTGAGTTCGAAGCGTGGAGTGATGTGACTATCCCCGCTAACAATGCGAAGCCCGTAACGCTCCCCGCATGCGTTTCGCGGTTAAGATTGCGGTTGCGTAAGCTGCCGCGGAAACGGCAGCGTACAAAGTCTTTCATATATAAAAAAGTTTTGGCACAGTGCATTTACTTTTCTTTCGTCAATCACCTGGGCAACCGTTTCAGATGATATCACAGCTTCGCTGTCCAATTACCGTCACAGCGTGAATTAGAACCTTAATTTTTTTTTTTCAGAGGCAGCGCGCTAGGCCAGCTGATTGGTTTAATTCATTCAAGCCACGTTTGATAGCTCTACAATGCAAGGCGCACCTGCGGCGCTCGATCGCTCAGTTACGCGTTTCTTTTTTTTATATATATATATATATATTGCGGGTTTTATATGAAGCCTGGAAAAACAAACCGTGTTAGGTTTTTTTTGATAAAAACCGCTGAATTTGTTGTTTCTAAAACCGCTGCACGACTTTGTCACTGTAACTTTAGCTCTAAGTATAGATATTTTAAATGTTCATTAATAAATCTTCATTACATTTTGACTGGGCGAAATTAAAGAATAGCCTAAATTGCTGCAAACAATGGACGAACATATTCATTTGATTACGATTTCCTAAAATGCACCGACATATTTTTAAACCTTGGCTAACATTACGTGAAACACCCTGTATGCTGAGTATACTTTTAGTGAACTACCTAGTCTAGCGGTGCACCCCACGCATCGACACATCCTGACGACTGAAGTATGTGTACATATTCAAAACATATGTTTATTACGCTATTAGCAAAACAAAAAAATTCTTCAAGAAAACTTTGTGAAATGAAGAAAGTCAAAAATAATTGAACGTACTCGTTGTAGAATATTTTTGAATACGGTAAATATATAATCAAAGAAAAGGTAGGAAGTTGTCAAAAATATCTTTTTCCACACCGACACACATTGTTGATCAATTTATGTTAAAGTAAGGCAAAGGGAAATTATATCTACTGTTTAGAGAGGGCGACACAAGTACCGTCTGGGTTGGAGGATGCAGACATTTGGACGCTTCATGAAATATTCTCCTTGGCTTTGATAGCACTCACGCTTGATCACCTTCCGTTGCTTCTCAAAGCAGGACGTTGGACTTTTGAACATGGACCTCCTGTGGCGGCAGTGGAAAAGTGCTCCTTTGCCTAAATTTGTTCCCAACGGGTCTTGCCTACGCCTCGGTTTGAGCAAGAGAAGCGTAAGACCGCGACTATCGCTTCCACTTGCACTCGTATGTCTTCGTCATCTTCAATCATCCCAATATTGCTGATATTTTCATGTATTCAGACGTCGACGTCAACGTAAGGGGAGCGGTTGACGAGTATGTTAATGCAGAGCATCTCCGAGCACGTGGAGCGAAAGCTGGCCCCACAGAGTCAGAGATGCTGGGTTCTATCCCCAACCTTGCCCACTTCGATCTGGTTGCGTGGTCATCGTAACGGCTTGCGCTCGTGTATCACTACTGCGTGATGCACGTTAAAATCCCCAGGCTTGTGGAGGTACTGCACTGGCCAGATTTCTCATCCACAGCAAAGACATACGACGCCGATTCTGACATACGAACCTCTCGATGTCTAGACTTACACACAATACTATGCACGTCAGCGTGACGAACCTTTACCTCTGGACCAGTATTTTGACTTTGAACACAAGAATCTTGCTCATTTTTATTTTTATTCACTGAAACGACTGTGTTTACTTTGTTCTTTGTGCGTTTTGCCAGTGCTATTTTAGAGGGTGGCAGCGTCTGCCAATAATGTTTACTGTGATTGGCCTTCAGGCAGAGCGATCGTGCGTATTGGTGGCCAATCTTCAGTGGGTCAGTTCGCGGCATGTTGGGTTGCTTTTGTGCTTTGGCGCTTTTTCCACTTTGTGTCGAATGGTTCGCTTTGTGTATATTTAATAGTGTTTCTAAGCGGCTCCGATGTAATCAATGTATCCAATTTTCTAAGAATGCTTCATTTTAGGTGTGGTTCGTTTTGTTTTAAATAAACTGGATACAAAAATGTCATTGATCCTGAAAAACTTGTTCGTTATAAGTGATATATTGTTATGTGTAGAATGTTTTGTTGTTGTTATGCCAAGCGTTTTATGTAAGCGTCAGTTATTTTGTTTTTCTTGCTAGCGAAGGGAAGTACATTAAACGCCCAATGTTTGACCACAGTGAGATTGATTTGCCAAAGGAAGACGACACTGGTTCATGCAGTATATGACAACCTTAGAGAACATCTACTATAAGTAGCAGTCGTATTCTATTCTAGGAGTGGTGGTTCGCTGAAACACTCTTCATTAATCCCTTGGTCATGCTTCCGTTATGTTTTAGTTTTTTGCAAAAAAAAAACACAAATACTTTAACGACTTGAGTATCTCTGGAGCTTTTCCTAATTGGCCTTATCATTTTATCTTTCTAGATACTGCAATATCTACAAGCAACAGAGAGCCTAATACGGTAAGTAACTCTCTTTAAAAAATCCCGTTTTCTTTTTATTCATATTTCATATTTCATATTTGCCTTTACGGCCCTAACATCGGTGTGCTTAGGATCTATGAAACTAAAAACAGTCAAAGCTAACACTCCTGCAGGAGAGAAACTCGTCTCTTGGGGTCGCGCAACCCTATAGCCTTCTACCTGTTACTTCGCGCATCGCCGTTTCCTCCAAAGAACACGGTTGTTATCTTCCCCCTCGCCTACTGCACACTCTCCCACCATACCAGGTGCGATCAAAAAGTTCCGAGGTTAATTTTGTTGCATAAAACGAGAGGACACCACGGTGATGCGCGCGCAGAAGTCAAATGCAGTTGCATTCCTGTGTCATTGTGCCAAAAGATCATCGTTATGAAAAAATTAAAACTGCACTACGCAAGTTTTTTTTTTTTTTTTTTTTTTTGTCCACGTGCGCGAGCACAATGGGGATTTCAACCCAGACTGCAAACTAGAACGAGAGTGAATGTCAATTTTGCGTCAAACTTCGCCAATCTTAGACAGAGACCTTTGAAATAGTTAAGCAGGCTTAGTTCAAAAAAAGAAAAAAAAGTGAATTTTGCGAAGTGTTTTGAGGCACTCGCGCTCCAAGGGTGGCATAACATAGCTGGAAGACAAATGAAGGTCCGAGAAGGTCGCCCTACCTCTCACCATCTTCCAGCGATGTCCTGCTATTCTTGAAGCGCGAGTACCACTCAAAATACTTCGCATAATTCGCTGCATTTTGACACAAGCCTGCTGAATAATATTAAAAGTATCGGATTAAATTTGCCGCGTTTGATGCGAAATTGGTGTTTGCTCTTTCTCTGGTTTGCAGTTTAGAGGGACATCACCATTGTGGTTGTGCAGGTGGCCACAAAAGGTCGTTTAGGCCAGCTCCAAATGTTCACAGAAGGATGCCCTTGGCATAACGAGACACAAAGGCCCCTGACTTCGACCCGACCGCTGCGCCCACATCAACGTACAGCCCTTTCCTTTTACAGTGGCCAGAAATTTGCGGCAGGCGCGTCTAGTCCACTTATTTGGCCCATCGTGGCATATTCACCTACAACTCTTCCGCCGTGTGCAAATTCCCGCCAAAGCGGGATGTGTGTCGAGTAAAAAATAAAAAAGACTAACTTCAAAGATAAAAAAGAATTAGATGCGGTTGCAACATACGGATAACTTTATAAATCTCCCTTGCCCTTTCATGACGATAGTGCGAACCAAGGAAGAACATTGGACCTTCTAAGAAATTTCGTTGAACTCATGGCACACATTTCTGCAGTTCTTAGAGGTAACTTGCAGCGCGATATAGTTACGTACGTACCTTCAGATATAAATGTGTTGTGACTGCGTATAGGGCATAAGACGGATGCTATTATTAGTGGTTGATTCCGTACAGGACATATTGTCAGGTTATGCATTTGAGGAACATAAGTTTTTACTCGTTGATTTATATCCGCCTTCCGCCCGGTGCAATAATGTCCTTCATAAAAAGAGCAGATAAATTCGAAACAAAAAATAAACCTTTAATAAGGCAAACCTCTCCTTACGAAACTAAAGAGAAAAGTTCCACGCTTCTTGCGTCGACGACAAAAGCGTACTGACCTGAAGCAGCGCGTTATTGCTGCTTTCATACACGCGGCACGTTCAGGAATGCACTTTTTTTTGTTTTCCTCAACGAAAAACAGGCGACTAACGCGAAATAAGTATGGAAGTTTGTTAAATCTGACAGAAAAGAGGAGGTTGGCATTCCCGCTATCTCTGATGGCCATAACACTTTTACTGAGGACATTCATAAGGCGGCGTGTTTCAACACATATTTTCAGTATATATTTCTCCGCCATATATCGAAGGTTTTTCATCTATAACGGAGTTTATTGTTGTCCCTATGTCTGACATTGTTGCTTCGGAATGCGGTGTGCGTTCTTTGTTCTAGAGCCTCAGATTAGGAGTTTCGAGCGGAACTGATGGAATTTCTAACCGTGTCTTGAATAAATCTGCTCTAGCTTTGTCGCCGCGTTAAGTTATATTGTTTAACAAATCATTAAAAGACAGTAGGCTTCCCTGAAAATGGAAAATCGCAAACGTTGCACTGATTTATATATCAGGTGCTAAAAACAACGTTGCTAACTTTAGGCTAATATCGCTCACCAGCGTATGCTGCAAAACCATTGAACATATTGTTCTCTCCAATATCATTGGACATCTTGAAATTAACCAGTTGTTCTCACCTCAGCAACGCGGTTTTAGATCTGTTTTTTTATGTGTCACATAGCTAAACCAGTTCTCCCACGACATTTTTTCTTCGGACGACGAGGGCTTCCAGGTAGACTCCGTATTTTTGGATTTTGAAAAAGCCTTTGATGGGGTTCTGCATGGCCTTCTTATACTTACATTATCGTCACTGGTGCTACCAACAGGTGTCCTTAGGTTGGTGGAACGTTATCTATCTAATAGAAAAGTATGTGTCATCATCGGTGGTGTTTCTTCCCATTACGTCAACGTTACCTGCGGGGTTCCTCAAGGCTCGCTATTGGGACCGTTGCTATTCTTGGTCCACATAAATGCCATCACAAAAGGAATTTAATCAAATATAAAGTTATACATGGAAGATTTCGCAATTCATCGAAATGCACAGGATGAATGTCGCTGCCTTGCAGCAAGGTGTAGATCCGGTATGATCATGGTATGAACCATGGGAAATGAGCTTAAACAAAAAAAAAAATGTGCTGTTATATTCGTTTCACTAGAAAGCGCAAACCTGTTTTGTAACTCCATCATTTAATTCGTCACTGGGTTGATAACGTTGCTCATTTTAGGTACCTAGGAGTTTTTTTTATTTTTTATTTGACTTGGAATGAACACATATAATATTTAACAAATAAAGCTAGAGGTGTATCACATTTTATCAAATGTAACTTCAAAACTTCCCCATTGTCTCTAAAGGAAATCATCGATGACCCAAATGTTCGAGCGATTCTCGAGGAGGTTTGTGCAGTGTGGAACCCTTATGAACAAAGTTTAATTTATAAATGGGAAGGTATTCAAAATCCTGCTGCTCTTTTTGTCAGTGGCAAATATAATCTCCGCTCCGGCATTCCCAAAATTAACCGTCAACTCGGATTGAATCTCCTAACCCAACGAAGGAAATTTTTGCGTTTCAAATTATTTTACAATAGCTTTCTTTATCAAACTGGCATTTGTAAAAACGCTTATATGAGGGCTCCACATGGTATATAAAAAATAAATGATCAAGAGATGAAAATTAGTGAGAACCTGAAACCAGATTCACGAAGAGCTTCTTAGTTTACGACAACTCCGCTAAGGAGTTCGTAAGTTAAGAACATCGTAAGGAGAGGTGAAATCGGTATTTACGAACGCGTTCTTAAGTGAGAGGAGGAAAGCGACGTTCTCGTACGGAAAAACTAGAACTCACCGGTACTGTTGCTATGGCGACGGCGACCTCGGCAGTACGAACGACCAACCGGAGAGCTCGGCATGGTTTGAGCCGTTCAGAGCATGTGGATTTTTAATAACAAACACAAGCGGCCTTTCTGCCACCGCTTGTCTCGGGTTCGTGTCCGTGCAGTGATATGTCGACGCTAACACGATTTAAACACGCCCGAATGCCGAGGCCGGGATGCGTAACCGCCTCCGTTGACTGCTACGAACTCGATCGCTACGAAGTCAACACAACTGTCATCGTTGGTAAAATACGGCCCATGTCAGTGGTTTGCAAAGCGACGTAGATGGAAACAAATTGCCGCGGCATTTTTCGCGGCCTCGGAGATTCAGGAGCGAGCCGACGTTAAAAAAGATATGTTTGAACTACAAGAGTGTCAGCAAGAGCAAAGTAATACCTGTTCACACTCGGAGCGGACGCGCCCATTTGATCGAAGTGCTGGATTCGCGCTGTTGGACCGCGAATTGATAAGCGCTTCGGGACCCATCCTTTACGACTGCAAGTCGATGCTGACGTGATACCCGGCAAAGAAAGGTTGGACCGGCATTGCGACCCACGAACTGTTATAGCGATTGACGGTGAGGTGCAGTCCTGTCATGATACAAATGGCATAATAATAACAAAGTGTACATACCGTATTGTGAAGGTAATCCATAGGGCATTTATTTGAGCTCTATATCAAACAAAACCAAGATAGAATCGATGAAAGTCCCTTTTCGATGACAGCGTTCGTCACCGCGGCCTCGGAAAACAAGGAGATGACACGGGGAAGAGATTACTCCTTAGTCTAAAATTGAGGTCAGTGATCAAGCTACAATACGGGAAGGGTTCACAAGGGTCGCGTGGGCATATTCCATTCAGCACACCAGCCAATCGTGGGCGAAGGACCGTCAGAGCACCGCTGCGCCGAGTCGGAGTGCCTGCTAGGCCTATCTACCGAGCTCGCTTTTGGTCAGTGGAATCGTGGCCGTTGGAGCTTTCCCCGGGTGTTTTTGGATCCAGCGTTCTTGTTCGTCGTGGTCTGTTTCAAATACTTCTTACTTTTTTCTTGCTGCTTGAAGTCAAAACGCGTGAGAAGCCCATGTAGAAAAATAAACGTGGTCGTCGCGACCAACAACTGAGCGACGCTGTCGGCCATATCGGAAGAAGTGTGTAAGACAGCTTCGGAGGTGTCGTAGGACTTCGTCGTAACCTGCGCAAAACTTAAAAAAATTTTGTTTCGTGAATACGAATTGGTTCTTAAGTTTTGTCTTACGCACATTTTTGGCGTAAGATCGTTTCGTGAATCTGGCCTCTGTTACAAAAGTGTTTTTGTTCATTCTTTCTTCCCCCTTGCCATTAGAGAATGAAACCGTCTGGACAGACCATTTATCAGTTCACCTCGTAACCTGTTTTTCTCGGTTTTACTACTATCATTAAGTGTCTAATTTTTTGTATTATTATTCGAAGCGTGCATTGTATTGTCTGTTTGTTTGCAATGTTGGAACCCCTCTCCATTATTGCCCCTGGGCGGTGTAGGTATATGCATAAAAAAATGAGTAAATAAATAAATGAAGAGGTACACTTGATGACATCCGAGAATGGACCTTATTCAGATTTGCGCGCCATTTCTTGAACGTTGCGCCATGGCCTCCGAGATCCGCCGAAGCGCACGAATGCTTCTCCGGCCGTCCCCATTCATGCGGAAAGGGCGTAATCAGACAAAAAGAAGGCGGCATCTCTCCGCGGGGAGGCGCTCCCAATCCAGTTATCGACAGCATGGCGCGAGGCAGAGGAGTCCGAGAAAGAATCTTGTTACGTCGAGTTTCTGCAACTTATACTTACAAATTTTTTGTGTGTTATGGTAGGACGGCAAGCAGCTGCTCTGGGGACGTTGATAGACAATTTGTGATGCTTATTTAATTATTTGAGATATGCATCTGGACATGTTGCGGCTAGCGCTACAAGCGCGCCTTTTGATATATTTGATTGCAATCTGTAGCATGTATAACAGTCCAGAAAAAAAAAAAAGATTAGCTCCGTACAGAAAAAAATTGTGTTTCCCTAACAAATAATAACCAGCTGCATTTTTTTTCATTTTTTTTTTATCCTCGCACGTTGTTTGGCGTAGCTTTTTGAGCCTGAGCACGACGTTTGATATTATATAGGGAGTATTCACTGGACGCCATATTCGTGGGTGCTGTTTAGAGCGCATGCTCAGAACGAGCTCACATCAATAGGCTGCTAAGACCGGCACTCTTGATGGTGCGGAATGCACGTTTCAAAAGAACCGTGCAAGCTCGCCATCAGCACGCGCCCAGCATTCGCGCACACAGCTATGGCCGCCAGTGAATACTGCCTATAGTGATGTCCGTGTTGTCCTTTTAGTATTTTTAATATTTATTACGCAATTCTCGCGGGTCGTATTGCGGTGTTTGCTTATACTAGAAGTACCTTTAAGCCGGGGTCACACTGCTTATACATTATACACAAGACAGTCTGCGGATATCAGTCACCATGATATCCATGGTTCAAATGCCGCGTGCCAAGTGCCTCCTTGAACTTGTTGCCGCGCGGCATTCGAAGCTCAGATCTCGTGGTGACTCGAGTTTGAATCTGTTTGCAGACTGTCTTCTGTATGATGCACAAGCAGTGTGACCCCGGCTTTGGGGAAGAACTTATGTCGGTGAGGTACAACCACCTCGCAATGATTTTGCTATTTTTGTTTTTATAAACTTCGTGATAATTGTAGGTACCGATTGAAAACGTGGGGCGATATCTTGCAAACGTCTAGTTTTTGGGACACGTAGCACAGACCATTGTATCCCGTAATGCACTTTGTGATGTAACTTTATTGATATGCAAACAAACAATGGGATCTCAAGAAAAAGAACTCTGGTTTATTTATAAATTCCAACCTTCTTCCAACCTGGTTTATTCGGTATTCCAACCAGGTATATTTATAGATTCCAAGCCTTCATTTTTAAGGTTAGACGCGAAGTACTTTGCGACGCTAAATGGCTTCAAGCAGTTTCTTTCGATACGCTACCCTGTCTGTCATAGTCATGCCTATGTTGACCAAGAACGCCCGTACAAACTTCTCTATAACAATCCTAGAATTTTTTTTGTCTCATGGTAATCTCTTGTAGCGCAAATAAAAAAATAATTAGCTTCGTACAGAAAAAAAAATTCCCTGAGTAGAAACAACTTGCTGCACTTATTTTTTTATCCGCACGTTGTTCAAAGTAGCTTTTCGATTCTACGCACACGGTTTGATATTACAAAAGTGCAGTCTTCGTGTCATCCTTATGAACATATTTTGTTATTATTTATTACGTAAATTATGCAGGTGATATTGTTTGTATATGCACGCAACTGACACCACCCACCCGCGATGCCTACGAGTGAAAGTCTGCACGGGCCGATATTTCGAAGTTCGCCCCAGCCCGGTCCGTTGTCTATTGGTCTCGGACTTGCCTGCGGTCCGCTATCCATTTCCGACAGCCGGCCCGGCAGGGCCCGAAGTCAATTTTCACGGGCCAGCTGCGCTTTATTTTAGCCCAGTATGAATAACTCACAAATTGCGCGGCATGGCAGCTCGCTTGCAACGGCTACACGTAAGTTGATTAAGGTACCCAATAGTAAATGCTGTAAGCACTTTTTGCTGCTATTATTAGTGGGACCAATCTGCAGGCATAGGCACCTTGTTAAGAAAAATCACCGATCTTCCTTTTCTGCGACCAAACACGCGTGGAAAGGGTGGAAAAGCAAAAATGACAAGCAGAAGTAAACAAATCCACATGTCACAGTTGGAAAGAAAGGGAAGCTTCGCGACGGGTTTGGACAAAAGACGATCAAAGTTCTTAATTAGCTACTCTCGCTGCGCACAACCGTAAAAAAAGGAAAACAAACAGCGTCGTCGTCTTTTGTGGTGGTCTGCGAAAAATTGTTCAAGAAACGTACCCCTCAGAGGAACCTCTTCACCCCTATTGGGGATGCAAGCACTCGTGCGTACACATGGTTTACGCCGGCGAGGGCGCGCATTGTGCAGGCGCGCGCGTGTATGTGCGTGTTTGTGGTGAGAAGCGATTGTATGATGGCGGCGCCGCCGGGGACGAAAAAGAACGCCGCGCCGCTAGTCCTCTGGAAAAGCTTTCGCTGCACACACCAAACCATACAAACACATACACCCACACACAAATGCTTCAGCATCTGTTTATCCCCCACTGTGGATCCTCTCCCAACCCCCAAACACGCTTCCAAAGAACATGCCGCTAAAGAAAAAAAAAAAAGTAATGGCCGGTTTGGCCCGCTTTGGCCCTCCTTGTTGACTTGAATACAAGGCCCGTACTCGGCCCGGGCCCTTCATGAATGTAGCCGTGAAGCCGGAGCCCGGCCGGAGGGCCGGGCCGGCCCGTGGCCCGCGGTCTGGCCCGTACCAGTGCAGATCTTTACCTGCGACGCTGACGGCTCGCCTCTCTGTTGTGACTGGCAGACAGCGCCGCCTCGCGGCGAGTGACGGAGTTCGCGCAATTACACTCTTCTGCTGGGGAGCGACTCGAATGAAACGGCCGGAGAAGCCTTCGCGCGCGCTTCAGGAATATCGGAGGCCATGGTTGGCCCCCCGGCCAACCTTCTTTCGTACCCTCAAACATGGCGATTCATGTTTGAGGTGACGGGCAGAGCGCTGCTATGGGGAAGCCATGCCGCACTGCTGCTGTTTCTCACTGCGCAATCAACAAAGAAAATAGAAGAAAACTAAACTAAATATACAGATTACGTGTTTTCTTTCTATACGAAATTTTTACAGTGAATCTTGGAATAATTGTAGAGATTTACTGGGGCTATCTGAGTGGCAAAATGGCAGGGCCCGCGCCGCCTGCTTCAGCTGTGGGCTTCGTTAAATAATCTGGATATATAAAGCGCCCCATCACTTTGGCTAGTTAATGCTGCTTCCGAGATTTCTGCCGCCCATGGCAACTAAAACGACATCAACAATAAAGACACCAGGACAACTGTGGCTTATGGTTCTATATTTACTTTTTCCATTGCTTGTCACGCTGTGCGCGGCAAGCAGTTTTCCCGTTGACTTGATTTCTGGTGCCATTTCGGTCATGTTGACCGAAACAGCACCGAAACGGTGGACGGTGGAGGAGCCTATAAGATGGCATGGACGATCGATAATTCACGCGTCCGCCGAGAAATGGCGGTCATACGAATAAGGTTCATTGGCTGGCATTTCTTAGAAGAGTGGAAAGTTTTTTAAAAATTCATCTTCCGGACCGATAGTGATTCGAACTTCATTTCTGAGCAGGACAGTCGCATTAGTTGCCAAAGCCGCCACGCACGCGGCAATATCGCCGATACTTCGTTACACATTTAAGTCCCGACACAGCTGGCGCTACAAAAAGGTGGCACCAATCAGACAGTGTCAAAAAACACCATCATGGGGTTCGTAATGTTTCTGTACGGATTCTACGATCGCTAAACCAATTAGGAGCTGAAATGGGCCAGTGACTCGCACCCTTTACGGTGCTTCATCGGTCCCATTAGCTCGTAACATCGGCTCCGTCTGAACTTACGATGAAACGAAGTATAGAAACTGTCGCTTATGCGACATTTAGACGACGTCCGATTGCACTGCACTATTAAATTGATTACATTTATAACGTGTATACAGGATGTTTACGATTTAAACGCCGTTTTTACAAATCCGTTAGACTTACACTAATCCAGAATATTCACGTAAGGGTTACTGCTAAGGGTACCTAGGTAATCGCGACGCCCTTGCTTCTTTCTTTTAATTAGGGGCTAATATTTTCAATAAGTTGAATAATTACCTAAAATTTTAATCATATTCATTAGTAAAAAACCCGACGCGCTGGTGCACTAAAGGTACCACTCGTGCAACAAGTGCAAAGATGGCGGTGCAAAACCGAGATTGGGAATTTTATTATATGTGTTCATCATGCTAAAACATCAAAAATCAATGCATACCGAATAGCATCGTGTCGAATTGGGGTTAGTTCGCCCGTTTATGAACATTCGTTCATCTTTTGAAATTTGGGCACCAGTGCCTTGCCAGGATGCTTCTTGAGGACAACCCAGTCTCCACCCCAAAAGTGGAATATAAAATTTTAGGATTCTCGTGCACACCCTGGTTTTATGACCAGTACTTCAAACTGGGTCCTTCATGAGGAAACCGGTCTCAAATGGAAGATGGTTCCGCCGTTTCTTTTACACATTCGTTCTGTTTTTCTTTCTTTTTTTTTTTTAATTCGGGCACCCGCGCCTTGTTAGGGGACTTCTTGAGGACAACCCAGTCACTAACTAAAAGGGGAATTTAGAAATTAGAGCCCTCGTGCACATCCTGGTAATCTGGCGAATACTTCAAACTGGGTTCTTTTTGAGGAGACCGGTCTGTTTCTTGGGATTCATTCTTTTCTCCTTTTTTTTTTTTTTTTTTTTTTTTGGGGGGGGGGGGCTTTCGCGCTTTACGAAAGAACTTTTTGAGGGCAACCCATCCCCCTACTAAAAGTGGAATATAAAATTTAAATGCCTCAAGCACATTCTGGTATTATAGCAAATATCTAAACCAAATATTTTTTTAGAAAACCGGTTTCAAAATGGGGGCGGTTCGGCCGCTTTGACACATTTGTTTATATTTTGAAATTAGGGCACCCGAGCCTTATCCAGGAACTATTTGAGAACAACCAAGAATGTAACTAGTGACGAAATACAAATTTTATGGCCCTTGACTACAAGCTGCTGCTAAGGCAGTTCCTTTAAATTGAGCCCAGCCTTGAGGAAACTCATCTCGAAGTCTAGATGATTAGACTATTTTCAGTGATTCGTTCATCATTTCGAATTCGGGCGCCCGCGCCTCATCCAGAAACATTTTGACATCAACCGAGTTCTTTACTGGTGACAAAATACACAATTTAGCGCTTTTGACTACAAGCTGCTGCTTTGGCAAATCTTCTAAATAAAGCCCTATTTGAGAAAGCATGTCTCGAACTGTAGTGGACATGGTGCCATTGTTTTCGGACATTCGTTCATCGATTTAAATTCGGGCACCTGCGCCTTGACCGGAGACGTTTTGAGATCGACCAAGTTCTCAAGTGGCGACGACATATAAAATTTAAGGCCGCGGAATACACGCCGGTGCTATTAAAAAATCTTGGGCTCCAACTTTTATGGAGCCATGTATATCAAGTGGAGTACATTACGCTCATCTCCCAATTATTTTATTTTGCTGTTTGTGTGCAGGTGGTTGTTATAATTAATTTAACGTAAACATTTAGTACGTGCCTAATTGTTACTTTTGACATGTGAATGTTTAGCTCACCAAGAACAATTATTCTCTCATAAATCGTTTATTCACCACAATACTCCGATTCCTTACAATAAAATTAACATTGTTCATTAGCAAACATATTTTTAACTTTGTCTTATCATTTTCGAATATTGTAATACAAAACAGTCCTTTGTTTTTGCTAGTTAATTGATGTCGGTACCAGGATACTTGAAATAATCGCAAACATCTGAACGTGAACGAAGTCACCTTATTTGACAAATCGGTCTCAGGAAGCCAAGAAAATAATTTTGAGAAAAAACGAAATGTACCCAGCACATTATTGATTTTTCTGGTTTACTGCAGTGGAATGGCAAATATTGCATTTTGTTGTATTTTTAAATTTTGATTTTTAGAAGTTCGTTGTTTTTCAAAAATGTGCGTGAGGTGCCTCCGAAATATTTTTTCTACATATGCCGCTTTGAGACTACGAAATTCGTCATGATATTGGGAAGCGATTCTATTTAATTTATACAATCATAGCGACATTTTTGTACCCAATAATCAACCGTACACTTCGATTAACTTGGAAACTACTGGTAGTGGCAATACATCAAAATCTTTGACTGTGGAACCTGAAGCTTACACGCCATCATCTTAAAATTTTGGCACAAGAATAGCCGTATATGATAGAATGGAGTAGTAGCATGTCAAATCGCTGAAAGCGCAACGTTTCGGTGTTATGGCCATTATTGCATATTAAATACATGGACTTCTGTGGGAGCGCTGCCGTAACCCCTTAATAGATGGCACAAGCCTACGATGGCACAAATAGCTGGGGATAACTACAAAATCGTTCCCGGAACTTTTTTTTTTTTTTTTGTATTGCACCTTGTAAGTGCGGGCACGCTCACTGACTTCTGGCGACATTTAAAACTCGCTTTACCCTCGTGCGCTGTTTGCGCAGTTGGTTCAACACCAAAATCCTCAACCAGAGGAACCCCCCCCCCCCCCCCCCCCCGCCTTCTCCCAAGGTTCGAAACTGATCGCCTGCATGTTTTTTTTTAGCGGAACCAAATTTTCAAAAAAAAGAAGAGCTGCGTTAGGGCACTCTTAGTTCTGCCATTAGCATACCCGACCTGGCGCCCACTAGGAACAAAGTATTTCTGGCAACTAGGCGGTTAATTAACGGAGATCTCTTAATTAACTTTTTAATTATTGTTTTAGAGGGCCTATTGCAATTACGAAATTGAAGCCCAACTTTAATATGCTCCAACCCCACAGCGAAATAAAGGCTCAAAAAATCTCTGCGCGGGTTTCTGGCTAAATTATTTCATTCCCGCATGCTCTTTTAAACCGAAACTGACCAGAACAAGAGCGTGAATGCGTCGATATCTTCGCCCTCGCTTGGCAACACAGCAATGACGTGATGCAGGCACTGTCGTCAGCGCTATTGCAATACGTTGCTCTCTCCTATAGTGATTTGCTTACCACGGCAGGTGTAAATCACGCGGTCCCAGCGGGCATCGTGACGCTACCCTTTCCTTTCGTTGATATGATAGAAGCTGCTCTGAAGACTTGTGCCAATGATGCTACAAAGTGACGAACGCTGCATCACTTCTGTGTTGTAAAACACAGGTTTGCACCCCTATCTTTGGAAGGACGAAGGCTACAAAAAACACAAGCGCTATAAGATTCATAGTGCTGTGCCTTTCCGTCTCTGGCTGTGGCAGGAAACACACCTGAATGGCGTCGCTCATTGCGACAAGGCTTTCGGTTGAAGAAAAAACAGACATAATGATCGCATATTTAACTATGCAAAATAATGCTCGTCATGCTGCGCAACTTAATGCCACTCAGCACCCAGGTCGCTTCGTTCCTGCCCACACTTCCTTTAGACGCGTTTTCAACAAGTTTGCATCAATTGGCACGAAGGTGAGTGGGTGAAGACAAAAAAAAATATCTCCTTAGCCGCGAACTAGAGACTGACGTTCTCGCGTACGTAACAGCTAAGACTGAAGCAAGCGTGCGCGAAATTGCGAGGTCTTCTGGGACAACGATCTCTAGAGTGCGGAAAGTGCTTGTGAAGCATCGCATGCATCCGTTCCACGTTAGTCTGCACCAAGAGCTTCATGGCAGTGACTTCCAACGACGACTGGACTTTTGCAATTGGGCCCTGATTGAAATGGACCGGGATCCTGGATTCTTGAAAAAAATTATTTGGAGTGATGAGGCTACATTCTGCAGAAATTTAACGGTGAACCTTCACAATGCCCATTATTGGGCAAGCGTAAATCCTCGTTGGCTCCGTCAGCACAAACATCAAGTGAGATGGTCTATTAACGTATGGTGTGGAATATTTAATGACAAAATAATTGGCCCATATTTCTTTGACGGCACACTGAACGTAAAATTATAGATGGAGAGAATCCTTGAGGGAGTCGTGGAAGAGTTTATTGCCGGCCTGCCTCTCAGTGTGCTGAAGGAGACGTGGTTTCAACAGGACGGCGCTCCAGCGCATTCTTCTTCGCGTGCTGTTCGATTTCTACACCGAAGTTTTCCAGAGCAGTGGATTGGACGCAGTGGTCTAGTTCCGTGGCCGGCACGATCACCAGATCTGAGCCCGTTAGATGTTTTTCTTTTGGGTTATGTGAAGAATGAAGTCTACGCCACGGAACCCACCAGCGTGGACAACCAGAAACAAAGAATCGTCGCCGCCTGTGCTGCAGCTCAGCCTGAAATGCTCACGTGCGTGTTGTGTTCCATGTGGAGCCGACAGATGATGTGCGCTTCTCTATATGTACTCCAATTCGAGCACTTGCTTTGAACGCAACTGTTTCCAACTTCATAAAATGGCCAGGCGGCGGCAAACGCTGGCATGCCAAAATCACTTTGCCTGCCAAGCTTTCTTTTTTTTTTTTTTTAAGTACCAAAATGCGCTAAGCCATATTTTTGCCTGCTTTTCTGGACGAACTAAAATGTTTCCGAAGAAAATACTGGTGCTGTGAAAAGTGCTAATTTGGGGCTATAAGTTAGACGTGACCGTGTTGTAAACTAAATAATACTGAAATAATAAGCAGAGTGACGGACAGTGGAATAAACAAAGAGCTGGACGGACAGAGGCATTGTTCTGTCCGTCCCTCTGTTTATTCTTTCAGTATTATTTGGGGCTCTAGGTGAGGCAATAAAACTTAGTTCTCAACAGGGCCCTGTTTGAGCTACACTTAGTTCTCAACAGGGCCCTGTTTGAGCTACACTGCGTGCCGCGCACAGCACATGACTACCGTAACGTGAGCCAGGACGCCGGTGCAAGTCTACTTCCTCATTTATTAAGAGCCCATAATGCATAGAACAAAGAAATATTATTGTGTTACACGCTGCAATAGTTTAACTGCCAGAGGGGTCAACGAGTAATATTACACAAGCATGATTTCTTTGTTCTTTAAAAAAGAACCTGGCTAGTTTAATGCATCAAAAAGCAAGAACTTAGAAATAAAGCAGCGGTGGCAAATAATAGGTAGCAGAAGTCTCCAGCATTGAAAAAAATATTTTTCCCAAATAAAACGCAGGAAGCTCGTCTAACGTTGCCGGCCGTTGGTAATGGATGCAACAGCATTTATCGTACCAACGAAAGCTCCGCGTCGGCCGCAGGTCACGAGAGGGTATGACACAGCACAGTTGACGCCGACCGCAGACGCCTAAATTACGCCTGCCGCGGTAAGCAAAACACTAAGGAGAGAGCAACGTATTGCAAAAGCACTGACGGCAGTGCTGTGACGCCAAGCAAGGGCGAAGATACCGACGTCATTGACGCTCTTGTTCTGGTCAGTTTCGGTTTGAAAGAGCCTGCAGGAATGAAATAATTTAGTCAAAAACGCGCGCAGAAATTGTTTGTGCCTTTACTTCGCTGTGGGGTTGGAGAATATTAAGGTTGGGCTTCAATTTCGTAAATACAATAGGCCCTCTAAAAACAATAATTAAAAAGCTAATTAAGAGATCTCCGTTAATTAGTCGCCTAGTTGCACAAAATACTTGGTTCCTAGTGGGCGTCAGGTCGGGTATGCTAATGGCATCACTAAAAGTGCCCTAACGCAGCTCGTTTTTTTTAAAATTTGGTGCAGCTAAAAAAAAAAACACTATAAATAACCACAACAAGAAGAGTTTCGCGAACAGAGGCCCATCATCATTTTTGGCGGTATTTTTAGTGCTGATTCGTTGGGGCATGCCATAAAACTGTGGACATGGGACTGAACATAGCGGCCGAGAGGGGAACCGAGGCGCGTTCGGGAGTATTAAAAAAGACGAGGTGGTGTGAGTTTTTCTTTTCGCGATAGTTGGGCGATAGGCTGGGAATGTCAGAATCTGATAACGGGATAGCTTCAACTAGACTGACTGCACGACGGTGATCTGAGCTAAATCCTTCGGAGGAAGGAAGAGGGTGACAAGCGAACGGCACTGTACAGCATGTGGAGATGATTAGCCGAGGTATTTTACCCAAGCCTCCATTTCGGCACGTGCCAATATGAGCGCAGCAACACCAGAAGCATGCCAAAAGATAGGGATAGTAAAATACAACCTTACAAATCTCAGAAACCCATACGTCAAGAGGCCATAGAACATGCGCACCTGTACACCTAGAAATGACGTTGCCAACCAGAGATTGAAAACGCAAAAACAAAAATACATTAAAAACTGAAAAAAAAAATTTTAAAAAAAGCCGCTGATGCAGAAAATCGCTCATACCATGATATTTTCTTCTATCGTGTCGATCAAAGAACACGCCGAATGCCACTGTTGCTTTGATGTTGTGCGCATCGCATAGTCTGTCTGTTGGAAAACTATAAATACACGCCAAAACAAAACATTTTGAAATACGTGACTCGGAATCCAACACTCGCGAATGTAGAATCACGCAGCTCCAGGAATAAAGTTGACTGGCTTTGGTATGCAAAGCCTGTTTTCAAGAATGCCAAACCTCCATCGGAACCAGGAGTGAGCGAAATATCAGTGGTGTGTATAACTTTTTATGGCGCTTCGCGCGCTGGACTTTCTCTTGTGCATTTGGCAGAAATGCTTCCCTGGCGTAAAACAAAATACGATATTATGTATATCCTGGAGGAGGATTTGTGTGGCATAAAAATTCTGTGGTGTATGCAGGAGTACTGACTTCAAGACGCATTAGTCCTCGCTCGTTCTTATAGATACTTCATTCGTTTAATTTTATGTAAATAGTAAACAAACATACAACCCAATCCTGAACACTAGTCTTCTTCCTGTCGCATGTAATTTGGTGTTCATTTGATATTTTCCTTGTTCACTGTAATATTTTCAACGCGATTATTTCTTTCCTAACAAAACGATAAAATAATAAAGCATTTCGAAGAAGCTGACACTGCGATACCTCTACCAGCACAAAAACGACGAGCACCTTCACTATGAGCCTTTAGCACTGAAGTTTCAAGATAGAAGTTGCGTCACTTCGCGCCATTTTACCAACCACCCCAATAGTACAAACAAATGCCATGACATAGCCCTAGCTTGCGATCAACGAACAACAGTGTGGCTTAACGTTTTCGTGATACTAGTAGCACCGTGGGGCGGTGCGTTAGTTAACGCCCAAAATTGAAAAAAAAAAAATGTCAAGGTAGAAGGCGGTGTCATTCAAAGAGCTGCTGCTCTGCCTGGTTAGTGCTGGATGCCCATAAGCCACAGGGCAGTGAAGCTAAAAAAAACATACAAATACAGACATGTACTGTATACTGAGAGTGTAAGGTTACGGCACATTAAGTTTGATTTATTTGTTGAGCCAACGATATTCCTTGCACAGGAAGATGACGAACGCCCAGAGTAGGGATTAGGCGAAACTATCGAGGATCGGTTCCCGATTCGTTTAAAATTTTCCGAACCTTTTACGACAATAGTTCGGGCGTTTAAGCTTTTCGCAAGGTTTTCCTTCAGGACGATGTATGTGCATTTTGAGTGGGGGGCTCGACAGCTACAAGATCGGAGTTCAAATATTAATTTTGGGGTCAGTTGGGAGTATATCTTATCAGTCGCGAAAACGACTAATACTTCGTTCTGTTTTACCCTTATTTTTTTTTGCCTCGTTTTATATATATATATATATATATATATATATATATATATATATATATATAAAGGGTGATGAATGTTGACAAATGCTTCCGTTGATATATGGGCAAAAGTGATGTGCGCAGACACAGCAGCCGTAGGATGAAAAGAATAAAATTCTAATTTAATGGCGAAAAAAAGTCACGCAAGAAAAAAGGGTGAAGTGCCGAAAAAAAGTTGTATTAGTTTACGGGAATAATGAAGACTAGGCACAAGAACGCTAATTACGTGGGAAAGAAACTTCTAAACAGGACGGAGTAAAAGTCAAAGTTAACACACAAGAACTTACAAAAATAAATTGTTAAATGAAAAATAGAATAAAGAATTGAAAATAAAAAATGAATAAAAATAAGAAAAGGGCCTGACGTCCGTCGACGTTTCGGCAGTGGCACTGCCTTCTTCAGGACGGGAGCCCATATGGCGTGGTAGGTTAGTTTTATAAAATATCTAGGGAGAGGGTTAGTTCACGCGAAAGTTCGAAGGGGTTTGTAGGGTAAGGGAAGCACGGGGGGGACGAGTCCAATTTTGTCGCGATGAGGGAGGCGGTTCTGGGTTTTTTTCACAGGTGCACTGGTGGTATGGAGGAGCTCGTAGGGAAGGGGAACACAGAGGGCAAAGTCCAATCTTGACGTGATGAGGCATCACGTCAAGATTGGACTTTGCCCTCTGTGTTCCCCTTCCCTACGAGCTCCTCCATACCACCAGTGCACCTGTGAAAAAAACCCAGAACCGCCTCCCTCATCGCGACAAAATTGGACTCGTCCCCCCCGTGCTTCCCTTACCCTACAAACCCCTTCGAACTTTCGCGTGAACTAACCCTCTCCCTAGATATTTTATAAAACTAACCTACCACGCCATATGGGCTCCCGTCCTGAAGAAGGCAGTGCCACTGCCGAAACGTCGACGGACGTCAGGCCCTTTTCTTATTTTTATTCATTTTTTATTTTCAATTCTTTATTCTATTTTTCATTTAACAATTTATTTTTGTAAGTTCTTGTGTGTTAACTTTGACTTTTACTCCGTCCTGTTTAGAAGTTTCTTTCCCACGTAATTAGCGTTCTTGTGCCTAGTCTTCATTATTCCCGTAAACTAATACAACTTTTTTTCGGCACTTCACCCTTTTTTCTTGCGTGACTTTTTTTCGCCATTAAATTAGAATTTTATTCTTTTCATCCTACGGCTGCTGTGTCTGCGCACATCACTTTTGCCCGTATATATATATATATATATATATGAACATTTACCAGTTAGTCTGTGCAATTACCCTTATTTCTATAATTTTTTTTCAAATGTAGGTTTTGAGCCATGTTCAGCTTCTTTTTTCTGATGATTCGTTGTGTTTGTCCCTTCCTTTTTTCTTGTCTCGTTTTTGTGTGTGTGTGTGTTTTTTTTAAGTATGAACGTTTTCCAGCTAACTGCGTTATGACCATTATTTTAGTCGTGGCACTCATAAATATCTAATTAAGGAATTTTGCAACAGGCCGGTGCAGTAAAGCAGCGTTTTGGTTCGCATTTCTGGCGTAAAGGGCTGGTGGTCGCATTGTCTACCTTGCTTTTGATAAGAGTTGGTCAACGACAGGTCGAATCCAGGGGGGCTGTGTTGGACAAATGTTTCGTTTCTCCTTAAATGAAACGGAAGTAACGGAAGTTACGATATCGCGTCTGATTGGTTAGAGGCTCCAGTGACGAAACTTCCCTCTTTTATTATTTGAGCCTCTAGCCAATCAGACGTGATATCGTCACCTCCGTCCCTTCCGTTTCTTTTTAGGACAAACGAAACGTTTGTTGAACATACTCCCCCAGGTGTCGTTTTTTTTTCCAAACCTGTGATATTGAAAATGTAACGTGAGTGCGTTCGTTATTCTCATGTTGAAAATTCACGACAACGATGCTTCTGTCCAGAATGGAAAAGTTAGATTTAAAGTGGATTCAAACCAGCGAATAGGCCCGCTTTACCCAAAATTTAATTATAATAATAATAGTTTTATAATCATTTTTATTTATTTTTATTTAAAGTGCCAAAACCCACCACAATGGTCTTTGGATTGACGCACTTCAACAAAAACACTATAAGTAAGAAACAAAAACACACATGATCATGATCACACTCAAGACACTTCAATACAAAAATAGTTCAAAAACACAAAAATGAAAATTAGTTCGTAAAGGCCGAATTATTCGACAGGACGCGGAACTCAGAGACTTAGGCAAAAATGTCGAGATCCGGATTGGCGACACTGTTGTACTACGAGTGAATCCAAGAAAGAGGTAAGAAGTTACATAAAACTTTAAAAGAAAGGTGGTTATTTACGCCTCGCCGACGTCTGCTCGAAATATTGCGCTTTGGACAAGAGAGCGCGAAACTCTGCGAGGGTTCAAGGGCCAATAATTAACGAACAAGTAAACAACACACATTACACGGCAATATATTATGTTGTTTATTGCTTTGCATTCTCATTGTCGTACGTCAATTTTGTGGCATATGCGCTCGAAGACAATCTTCATTATTACTTAGGGAACGGCGCTGAATATACTGCATCTTATTTTGCGTTCCAGTTGTACATATGCAGCGTTCTAAAAAGTACGGAGTCGAGGTTTAATGGTAAACAGAGAAACGTAGAGCTACGCTCCCACGTTCTTACATTTAATAAAACTGGACGCAGCCTGCTTGAGAGGGTATTCAGAGAGAACCTGCGACATTCTAGTGCGGTGGTGTCCAGACACAATATGAGCAGCACAAGTAGAGCGATCGATACAGAACGCACCGGTTCGGCCCTTTCTGAGCAACCCGCATTGCCTAGTTTGTCTTTCGGGGCTTTCGCATAAACAATGAAATTACATCCCCTACATCCCAAGCGTACAACAAATATTGATCACATTCAGATGTCACAATCCGGTTAAGCTGCGGTAAAACAGTCCATCGGCGCATGCTCGGCAGAAAAGAATGCTTTAAGCAGGTCTGCTGCTTCACCCCCATCGCCGCCTACTTCGACCATGAGCGTCGCAAAAACCATAAAAACAGGCACCACAATAAAATAAAAAAAACGCAATTCGAAGTTTCTCTTTCTCTGATCGGCTGCGTCGCGGGACAAACTGGATTCAAGTACATCGTCGACCGACCACCGTCACCATCGTCGGCGCGTACTTTTTTTTTTTTTTTAATAAGAAGAACATTATAACATAGTGTTTCCTTATGTGTCTCTTGGTTTGATATATGAAAGCAGCTTTAGATAGTTTCGGGACTGGGAATAGTTCTTCGCATATTCCAGACCCCCTACACGAAAAGTGATGGAGAGAACTCTCTGACGCACTGCATTTACTCACCTGGAATTAACGCATCACCGATCATGATAGAGTGCAGTTCCGTTGGTTTGGTTCACTCGCTACACGACGACATAGTGCTTTATCGCGTCCTTTCTTGCTGTTCTGCTCTCTTCTGTTTTGCCATCAGGAAGAGTGGGATGCCAAATGAATGAGCAGATACTCAATGTTTACAAAGAGCCTGGAACGCCAATATTAGGACTGATTCTCTTCTCGCCGATAAAGAGGCACTCGCTCGGGATTTGGGCGAACGGCGGGAGGGCCACTGTCGTCGTTTATCCTCGAAGCTCAACGCTCTGATCCCATGATTGCGGAAATATGGCGGTTGTAAAAATGAAACCGCTTTGACAGCCGCGGCCGGCTACGGCACGCTGCATACCAAGGCCAGGAAGTAAGTGAATAAAGCCTATTTTAATCAATTAAGTATGTTTTTTTTAGAACTTAGTTAGATTATGCAGTGTGAAAAGTCTCTCGTTGCAAAAAGTTGCAACACTCACAAATGTGGTCGGGCAACGCCCCGAAACTATCCGAGTCTATCCGAATCAATTCGTTTCCGGCTACTCTTCCAAAACTTTCGGCAACCCGTGTTTTGGAACTAAACGCTATTTAGGGAGACGTTTCGCCAAATAATTTTTTACTTTGCTGTCGAAAAGCACAATAACAACGAAATCAATCATGTCTTGCACGCAATTGCTTCTCTTCTTACCGTTTTTTTTTTTGTTTTTTGTTTTTTGTAACAGGAAAGCTTTTGATAGCAGCTGCGCTAGTTGATGGCATAAATGCTTCCAAAAATATGCATAAAAATGTTCGCGTTCTTCTTTATTTTTATAAGTTAATTCTGCTTTAGAACAGTGGTCCTCAAATTCGTTTCGGCGGACCCGTTGGGGCTCGAAAAGCTCTCGCCTCAACCCTCAACCCCCCCCCCCCCTCCCCCGCGCCCCCCACTCCTGTCCTTTATTGAAAAAAAAAAATGTTTTTGTTGACCCTGGCTAGGTGGCACAAGCAACCGCCTGTTATAGAGGGTACTGCCGTTATCATCTATACGTCCGATCATAATTTTACTTGAGGCTGCTCTTTTTTAGTCTTTAGCAGTAAAGCAGGCCCTTTTCACGCGGCAATTACTTGTCGTATTTTATACCCCTCCCTTCCCCAGCTGGCATGGGGTCCCCTATCACTTTGGTGGGTCCCCAAGGGGTCCCCGACACATCCATGCTTGAGAATTACTGTTCCAGAAGATAAAACAAATCCTTCAAGTCACGAAGTAAGTCCTCGCCATTAGAAATGTAAATTCTATATATAAAAAAAAGTTTCAGGTCGTTTCACGATTTTGAGACCCCAACCCTGACTCTTTTAGAGGTCGGGTTTGATACACGTGAAACGTAGGAAATGTACATAAGTATTACGTACTGCAATTCACCCTAAACGCACTAGCACCAAAATGGACAAAATTGAACATGATTGTTCCTTAACGCGCCACCGAAATGTCAGACGCACGACGGCTGAGATTGTTTTACACCTGGTTTTAGTTCGTCGATTTTTCAAAATATGCCTTCGAAATTACGCCCATTAGACATGAGGAAGATACATAGAAAGGGGGGACGGACAACGAAGACTTCCACATGGAAGTCTTCGTTGTCCGTCCCCCCTTTCTATGTATCTTCCTCATGTCTAATTACCGTTACCAACACGCTCGTTTTGTATTTAATTACGCCCATTATTTGTAAGTTTATGGCTGTAACTCTAAGACGATCACGAAGCCCGAACGATAGAAGCACAGAAATGAAAAGTTTATTTGAGTTGTCAACATAAATATTTACAAGGCTCTGACGAAATTATCACAACGTCGTTCCCAGTAGGGTTGCCAAATTTGTATTGCGCTCTGGTGTTCTCGAACGGGTTATTCGTAGATGTATGGTTATTCTGATATTGAACGTACTATATTTAGCGAAACTTTAGCCGTGATAAGAACATTAATTTTACTAACTTTATATATTTTTCCTAAAATAACGTGTAAATTCGTTCACCACCCTTGCCTCTACATATCGTTCTAACAGTGCTAAAATTAATATTCAAGCGCACGCCGAAATATAATGCAAAACCACAATGGAGACGCATGTACAACACCAAAAATAGTTCGCGCAACCTAAATATTTTGTACATTGAAATTTTAAATAGAAAATGTCATCCCCAAATATTTTTTTCATGTTTCTATTTTTTCGTTACATGCTAACTGAAGGACTACCTTATTTTAAGGAACCAAAATTAAGTCCCGTCACAAATGGCGCTGGAATCTTACATTGCACAGACGACAACACTTTTTCATTAAAAAAAACAACTCTCTGAAGGGAAAGCAAAAAAAGATATGGAAATATTTTTAGCATATACTGCGAAAGTGATCAGGCGAAGTTATCCTCAATTCCAAAGGGATCATTGGCCAAACGGCAATCGAAAAGTTGGGATTGAGAATCGATTTTTTTCAAACTCCCCTACGTGGCCTTGTTCTACGATGAATTTCAGTCAAAGCTACGGGCTTCCAAATAGCAGCTATAAAAAACAGGTACGTTAGGCTGCTTCAATGGTCTCTCAGCGCGCGAGCAATATACCCTGCGGCTTCAAATTGACGCATGATGAGACTTCGCGGCCCCGCATGTTTGGCTATAGCCCATCGTTGAGCTGAGAATACACATAGAGAATCGAGGGAAGGGCCAAGATACGAACTTGCATCCTTCTTCGCCCTTAGGAGCGAGAGATGATTGCCCCTTGAGGTATCTGGGTTTTCGATCTACCTGAACTCGGTAGATCACAAGTTCGACCTTGCTCTGGCAATCACTGAGAAAGTTCTGGGTTCGTTAGGAAAGGCGAAGGTGGAAAAGGGGGGGGGGGGGTATGGAGACCGCATTTGCGAATGTTACATTTGTTCGATTGGTTGAGTTCTCCAGGGAACTACCGGTCATCCGATGCAGCGTTATTTCTTTTTCACGCCTAATGATGGGAGCTCACTTCCGCAAATGGCATCGATTTAGTTTTAGTCAGTGTTTTGAGATCGAAGCCCAAGGCTGGAAGCATCATTCGCGCTGCTGACACGAGCCACTGATAAAATTCTGTTGGATATTTTCTTAGACAGCGGCAAGTTATCAACCCCAATGGACGTCTAATGACGCTTCTGTCAACGAAGTTTGCCAGTGCAGTACCATTGCTAGCCTGGAGTCCCTTAACGTGCACAACTAACTGGTTATACATGAGCACGCCTGTACGATGCTCATCTAGATCAAAACGGGCATGGAAAGGGATCGAGCCTAGGATTCCTGGATTCCGCAGGGCGAGCTTTTGCTCCAGGTGCTTCGAGGTGCGGTGGTCCACACTCGGCCACCAATCCCACGAGTCACTGATATACTCCGTTAACCCTTATGACAATTATAATTAAAAACACAGTTATTGCTATAGTGTACCGCCCACCCTCGGACAGCATGTTAGCTTTTTCTTGAATTCATAGATGAACTACTCCGTTATGTGGGTTCAAGCGGCGTCTCACTTATGACACTTGGAGACGTTAACATAAACACAACTTCTCAAAATACAGACGCGATAGAATTTAGTGAACCAAATATGCTTGTGTAAATCTGATCACGATACCTACTAGAATGATTGCTGAAACTGCGACTGCGCTTGATATCTGTCTAAAGTTCTAATTTAGAAGAAAAAGATACTACATCAGGTGTCTTCACTGAGAATATTACTGACCATCTGCCTATTTATTGTTTAAGCTGTGTTTCTAAAAGAAAAAAAACACAAAGGAACCATACTTTTTTTAGGGAAATAAACTCAGAATACTTAGCGAAATTCTATAATCTAATAAAAAGAGTAGACTGGAATGATGCATGTTTAGAGGGGAGTGCTGATGTAGCCTATTTAGTTTTGTTGAATGAGTTCAAAAAGTGTTATGATGAAGCGTTTCCTCTTAAAACAGCAAATCCCAGAAACAAAAACAGAGAAAACCAAGGGTCACTTCTGATATGTATAAAATAATAATGATAAGAACAAAACGTACCATGCATTCATTCAGACTCGTGATATAAACCTGCTACATGAATTCAAAAAGAAACGAAACAAACTGAACTCAACAGTTAAAAACGCCAAGCGTATATATTGTCAGAGCAAATTTGAGAGTATATATGACGACCAACGAAATATGTGGGAAACGATAAACGACATGTCAAGCAGAAAGCAAAAAGACAGCCTTATAGAACAACTTTTGGTGCAAGATAAGATTGTAACCGGCAAAGAAGCCGCAGATAACATGAATCAGCATTTCATAAATGTAGGGAAGTACTACCCACTAGTACAGATAAACACTACTGGCGAAAACTTGAGCATAGATAGCCTCATGGATTCTATAATGTTGGTCCCGGTATCACCTTCAGAAATTGATGAAATCATAAAAATCTAACAAATGATTCGGCGGCCGGTAAATATGACATTAACCCCAACTTATTAAATTTGTAGCGTCAATAATAACTCTGGTACTATCTAACATAGCAAATAAAATGTTACAAAGCAGATTTTTTCCAAACAAACTTAAAATTGCCATAATTCATCCTGTTTACAAAGGAAGGGGAGTAAACAATATAAACAACTATAGACCAATCTAGCCACCTCGGTGGCTCCGAGGCGAGAGCGCCTCGAATCCCGGCCGAGGTGCCGGCAATCTGACGGACGCTTATTGCGGAGAAGGCGCCGTGTAATCGAGCTTTCGGTTGCACGTCAAAAGATCCCCAGGCGGTCGAAATTAATCCTCAGTCCTCCGCTGTGGCGTGCCAGATGCCCGTCATTGGTTTGGCACGTAAAACTCCTAAATTTGTTGTATAGACCAATCTCTATTTTATCAATATTTTCAAAAATTTTCGAAACTACTATAAAGAATAGGCTGGAATGTTTTTTTTTAATAAACACAAAGTTATAACGTCTTCACAATATGGATTCCAAAAGCATAAATCTAGGGAGCAAGCTCTTCTAGATATCAAAGACAAAATAATTGCAAACATTGAAAGTAAATTATATACTCTTGGGCTTTTCCTGGACCTAAAAAAAGCATTTGACACTGTGCAGCACGAATTATTATCGCATAAACTAGGTAAGTACGGTATACGTGGAGACTGGAGTCGCACAAAAACTAGTAAAAAGTTATTTAACCGATCGATATCAATATGTAACTATTAATAAGATATCCTCTTCCCACTTGGTGCAACATGGTGTTCCCCAGGGATGAATTTTAGTCCGATATAAATGATCTGCCCAAAATATCCGGCCCGCAGGAAGTAAACATGTATGCTGGTGATTCTAACATATTCTTTAATGAAAAAAGGAAACAAAGTATTGAACTAGCCGCAAACGCATATCTCTTAAAACTGTCACAATGGCTTCAAGGAAATAGATTGCAATTAAACTCAAACAAAACAAAATACATAACTTTTAAACCACTAAATAAACTGGATGCTGATAGTATAAGCCTCACATTTCAAGGCTTGGAACTGGAGCAAGTAAGCGAGCAAATATTTCTTGGTGTTTGGTTTAGTGAGGAATTGTCATGGGGTACTCATATTACCGAGTTAAAAGGTGACCTGTTCAGAATTATAGGCACTTTGTATGAAATCAGAAATTGTATCCCGTGTTGGTTGCTTAAAAATATATATCACTCCTTGTTTCTTCCAAATTTAAGCTACACAATTTTGGTCTGGGAAACAACAGCGGCCTTAAAGGCGGGGGCTCAAAATTTTCTTCAGCGTGGCAGAAGATTCCCCCTCTTTTCTTTTTTTCCTCCTCCCCTTTCCTCCTCCATTTTCCTCCTCGCTTTTTACGGCCTTCTCGCACGAGTGCTAATGGGCTTACCGGCCCCCCGACAAAATCTCAGTAACCCTTCAAGGTTCTCTGCTTCAATCCCAAAAACCAGGGATTAGTTAGGCAGGCTGGATATGAGCTCGGAAGGGTTCGGGCTGGCTCGCTTTTCTTCTTTTCTTCTTTTTTTTTTTTTTTTTTTTTTTTTGCTCTTTTTTTTTAGTTCTAAAACACACTCAGATAGTCAACACCAACTAGCCCAACAACAAGTTCTTTTACATTCAGATACTTTCGCATGCGGCCACACACGCTACACCACCGCATATTTATCTCGAGTGAACGGAACTTGAACATCACAGCAGAAGGAAAAAAGATGGGTATTTTTATCCGAACTTTGAGCTCTACCCAGAGAGTTGAAAATTTGTCGTTCTAACAACGGCACACTGAAGAGTGATTGTGTCACTATTGTGTTTTTGTTTTTTGTACAAAGTAATAATCATGAGTAATTACAAGTCAAAGATATTGCAGTCAGAGGGACACAGTCTGACCATTTCTGGGGCATAATATATAGGTTCGTACTACAGGTGTTTTCTAGAGTGACGGCCGCCTCTTTGAAGCTACTAAGAAGAGTAAAAACAAACGTCCATAAAAACTGAAACGGTTTATGGTATATTTCATCTATCTTCAGCCTTTAAAAAAAATTTCTTCGTGGCCAAACGTGCATTTAGTTTCTGTCGACAAATGTAACTGAAAACTTGACACCCGACAAATATCTTGCATATCAGCAAAGAGAACGGGAAACACGGAGATAGAACCTCAAAATCACAATTTTCTTCGCGTAAAATAGTGCAACTAGCAATATTATGCCACTAGCAATATTATGCCATTTATTAAAAGACAGCAGGTATTACGAAGTTTTCATTCTCTTCTGTTCGCATTTGTTCGCTGATGAAGAAACGGAATGCCCAGATAGCCTCTGCAGCCTTTACATAATTGTTTGGGGCTTTGTCAGGGTGGGCGAAGGCCATCTCCAAAAAAAACCCGGGAGTTCGGAAGGTGTACTACCGCAAGTTTTGGGGCTGCTTGGATAATTTAGGCGTCTGGCGTTCCCGGCCTACTTAGAAAAGGAGTGGAACAGCGGTCAGCTCAACGTCGTCACCAAGCGGGAAATCATGCCGAAATGTGTCCTCGAACACGTGCGACATCTTTACCCGAACCCAGCCGGGATTCGCCACAATTAATCTACGAAAAAAATTATAGAAAGGGGTAGGCTTAAACGATTTGGCAGTTTTTGAATATAGTCATGCGGACTAACTGTCCACATGGACGGAAAGAAATGCAGTAGAGATGCAGAGCTCTATTGTGTTCTTTATGTCCATACTTGTCTTTCGCGCTGTACGCCAATTAAAATGAATTCTGCAATATCTGTAGATTATGCCTGGTTATGTTGTCTTTAAAAGAAAAGTAATCAAGCAAGTTCGGTATCGTGCCACAATTTGTGCATATACAATTTTATGTGGAATTCAAATTCAAAACAGTACTTCCGCGGGAAATAATGCATCCGTCGTTCTTCGTCTTCCTGAAGCTATGAACTACCGATCCCGGCTACAGGACTTTTGGGTCCACAAAATATCACGCTCAGTAGAAAATTCGCCTTTTCTACCGAAAGTACTTAAAATTATTTGTTTTTCAACCAGGTCGGGTGGTGATGCGTGTTTGAGTGTAGAACCGTTGACTGGGCACTGCTTTGCGACAAGAGTGCAGTGCTTCCTTTCATGCTGCCCGCTACGAGTGTTGAAATTTGAATATAGTAGAAATAAAATCAACTGACACCCTTAGAATTATTTTAAACTTGCGCTTTTTTCAGGCATTAAGATTTTTGTCGCACCTTTTATTCATTGTCGTCTTCGATGAGGGAACAACTTGCCGAGGAGGCCGCGGTGTCCGCGTACGCGCCTTGACAGATAAGGTCGCGAATGCTTTTCACGAATCTTTAAAGACCACGCATAAAAATGAAAGACGCAGCCACTTTACGCCAATGAATTAAGCCAACTTTATGTTTTGGGTAGACGTCTTGCGAGAGTTGCAGTATTTTTAAGTATGCCTAATAAATTAAATGTTTAGGACTAAGTACCAAACTTTTTTAGATGTATTAGGAACCAAAATGTCAATTGGAAAGTTCTAGAGCTGCTTGAGAAACACCCGAATTAGTTGTTTGCAACGTGATGCGGCTCGCGTGGCTTCCTTCTGACTAGTAATAAAGCTTATGAAACATGACAAAATACACCGTGATAAAGCGCCCGCCCCATCATAAAATCAATTTCGAATGTCCCGGGATTTGTTTTCATAGGCCGGAAAAAAAAAAAAAAGAGATGCATGCAAGACGCGTGCCCCACGCTTAATTTATATCAGAAAAGAACTGCCCTCTATTTTATATACAACGTTTATTTTATTTTTTTTCACCTACTAGATATTAGAAAAAAACGTGGAAATTAACGTTTTGTGGATGTGAACTAAACGGCCAGGCGAAGATTGGGTTCAAGAAAGAACGCAACAAAAACTGACTGATTACCTAACATTTGTTAATAAACTTTTTGATTATAAAAGAAAACGGGATAGTTGATTTATAAAGTTGTTGGGCGTAATCGAAAGCCACTAAATTGTCCAGTGAAAATTAGCGCCATTGCGATTTGTGTAGGTGACCTATACGGCCAGGCGAGGATTAGGTTCAATAACGAACGCAACTAAAACCGACCGATTGCCTAAAATTCGCTAATTAACCTTTTAATTAGAAAAGAAAACGGCATCTTGTATTTAGAAAGTTGTTGGCCATAATCGCAAGCTACCAAACCGTCCATTCTTAAAAAGATGTAACGCGCGTACACTATTATACGGCGTCCTCCTAATTTGGGCGCGAAAATATAGTTCTGATTTAATGTGGGCTCCATCTCCGCGTGGCACAGCCTAACGCCATGAAGCTAAAGCGACAAATCATGCGCATTGCTGTGACAACGCCACTGTAGAAGGGGCGAGGAGTGCGGTGGCCGAAAAGATTGCGGTAACACGATTCGCGTCCAAATTAGGCTTTTTAGGACGCCGTGAGCCACTTCACGTCCACTACATCTCTTTAAAAATGAATGATTTGGTGTTTTTGATGACTATAGATAAGGCACAAACCGCAATTGCGTAACTCTGACGTCTTTTTAGAAAAATATCTAGTCGTTAAAAAAAATCGCCCTGTATAAGCACGATTGTAAGGCAGTTCTTTACGTCCGGCGACATCATTACGGCATGGAAGTAGACGTGGACCACAGATCATACGCTGTGCATGATCTGTGGTCACTGTTTTTTTTTTTTCGTACGAGAATGAGCAAACATTTGATACCAAATAAAATAGATTTAGCATTCACCTAATTCGGCTTGTTTACTTTATTCAAATCGATATTTGGTTTGATTACACTTATTTTGTACCTGCACACGCCTACTTTATTCCCTAATGAGTTACAAGTAATAATTACATTGTTTTTTTGTATTTTTTTTTGTCGTGCGAGGTCATCACAATTAATTATTAACAATCGGAACTATGCGATTACGCGGGGGAGGCGCATTTGAAGATATTCAAAATTGTTCTGAATACACAAACAACTTCAAACGTCTTGCTGTTTGCGTCGTTTCCTACACGCGGGACCAATAATAAAGTCAACACCTTATAGAGGAGACTATTTCTATCAACTCAACGCGCAAACACGATGTGAAGCGTGTCTGCGTACGTTGGAAAAGAGATACTGGCGAGCAAACCATAGCGTCGAATGTCCATGCATCAAAATGTCCGTGCACCGAAATATCCGCTCACTGAAAAGTCCCACACCGAAAAGTCTTTGCAGCAAAAAGTCCGTACACTAAAATGTCTGTGCACCAATAAGTCCGCACCGAAATGCCCTACAGCAAAACGCTCTACACCGAAAAGTGCTAGACCCACTGCGGATCGGATCCTCTGTCACCTCTGCCGGTTTACGAACCATGATGATTCAGAACCACTGGTCTATGAAGCGCCATCCCTGATATACAGAAAACGCCGCTCGTACTTTCCGTTGTCGCCATGAGTCCGCCTAAACAACGAAAGATGCCAAATCAGATATTTATATTAAAATTGATACTTCAATGACTACTTCTTTGAGCAGAACAAGGCATTTGTGCTTTCACAACAGCAAAAAATTGTCTTCCAAACCAATGCTAAAAAAGAGCCAATGCAACTCGTTGGGAAGAGCAAGTGCCAAGCTCGCTCAAGACAGCCACTCGGTTGGTTCAGGTCCTTGTCGCAGGTGTGCCGGCTGGCTTCTGGATAATCTTTTCAAATCCTTGAAGCTTTCCTCCACCCCAAACTTGTAAAAAAAAAAAAAAAAAAAAAAGAAAAAAAAAAAACAGGCAGCTGGCAAAAAAATTACAAAAAAATCGGAAGATGGCGAGGAGGAAACGAGAGGCGATTTCCTCCTTTCACAGTGGCGAGAAGGAAAGTGAGGGTCGGGTTCCTTCTCTCTGCTTGCGGGCCGGCCTTTAAAGGCCGCCGTACAGTTCGCGCTTTCCACTTTTTTGCGTTTCCTCCTCTCCTGCCCTCCTTTCCTTCCTTCACCGCCCTCCGCCACCTGTTTACCGCCCTTCCCCGAGGGGACAACACGGAGAATGGATTAGGAGACGCCTCCGTTAATCCGGCCTAACCCGCCGAAGAGGGGGCCTGCTGCTTGACCAAAAATTATTTCGCTGCTCGAAAAAAAAAAAAAAAAGAAAAACGCCGCGGGCAGCGACTGAATGCGCTTTGCCGGATGCGCAACGCTCCGTCCACCTTGAACAAGCTTGTATGCACTGGACTAACATTTTTCGCAGCGCGGCAGGTTTAGTGTAGGTCCTATCATATGGTCCTGCAAGACTTCCCTGTCCGCCACAAGCTAGCCAATAATTCAAGAACATAACGACGGCAGCGTATTCAAACAGTGTAAAATGATATGTATATAATATTTATAAGAACACCGTTGTCTTCACTGCTTGGCTTTCAAATTTTTAGCGTTGCCAATAATCGTAATCAAACTATTTTTATGATAGAAGACCTCTCGTCGGCATCGACCCCAAGATTACGCTTACGTGAAACATGATTCTGCGCGGAAGCGGCTCGAGTCACCGTAAACTTTTTTTTTTTTTTTTTTTCAACGTGGATTTTGCTTTTTAATTTAGCTGAAATACCACTGGCAGAACACGAATCGCATACTTGGAAGGTATATACCGTCTGAAAACTCATATAGCTGGTTGAATGAATGCAATACTATCGCATTCGTTGAAGCTTGATTTGTTGATTCGAACTTCAACAAATCACACGCACCCATTCTCCCTATTCCTGTTTACCCAGTCATAGTCGTTCCCTCACGATGCAATACGTGTACAAGTAACTGCAGTTTATGCATTGTTGACGTTGCACAGCCGTGATCGCACGGTTTACAGAAGCGCTATAGAACGAGCACAAGCGTCGAATTCCACTACACTGATTGATTTCTGTCTCACCGCCGTGACGCCACACGAGAAAAGCGATTCCGTTCTGTCTGTGAAATTAGGAACACAAAAATCAAGCTATAATCCCGGTAATAAAACAAAGCGAAATGGATCTCTGTAGCCAAAATACCCAACCGTTTGCGAGGTGACTAGGCGAAAGCATATATTACCTCCGTACCTTTACCCTCTGCACACCGCCAGAGAGAGTCATACAAACTCCTTAGAGCTATTGCCAACACGATTGCGTTTGCAAGCCGGTAGTTTGACTCGGCTGGGATTCGTCCCTTTCATAGCTCTCTATGAAACCAGAAAGGTAGATACTTTTCTACATAGGGTGGGTTTGCCCGGGGCCTCCAGTTATTTACGGCCAAAATCACACTGTAGGCGCTTCAGCAATGTTCACTCTGGTCGACACACGTGCACTGTAAAAATGCCAGTCGTCTACTCTTTCCGAAAAGATACTTGACGAGCCAATCTTAGAGACCGACGGATAACGAGGCCGAAATTATGCTTATACCTCAAGAAAATTATAACACAAATTTGGCCTCGTCATTCCCAAACTGGTTGCCGGACGAAATTCTCTATGCGTATTGCAAGCCAGGGTTGGTAATAGTAACATAAGATACGTACGGCAGAATTCATTTCCATAAATAAAATTATTTGGCTGACGCCAAAGTAACGCGAAATGGGTGCAAAGAGTTTTGCAAAAGGGAGCGTAAACCGGAAAAAGGGGGAAAAAAAAGACAGAAGAATATGAGAAATAAGAAAAAAAAAATCTCTGGTGACGTGGCCAAAAAATTTTCTTTTCATGTGATTTTTATTGTCACGTGACCGAACAAAAAAAAAAAGCGAAATAAAAAAAGAACACGAGAAAAAAACCGTCCCCTGCCCGGTTTCGAAGCTAGGCCCTCTTGATCGTGAAACTAGCGCGCTATTCGTTGCGCCTAGTTGCGCCAACATAACTTTTTTTTTCTTTCTTTATTGCAAGTTGCGCCAACATAACTCTGCCTGTAATGCTCACGCATTCTCACACCATAGGAGAAACCTTAGGTGCCTTCGTAGTTTTTCACGCATGTGTTATTTTTATTTGTGTCAAGAGTTCACGTTCCAAAATGCTTTTAGAGTTTTGGAGCAAGACGAGTTTCTTCATCTGAGTCACCAGTAGACCGCACTGGGTCCTCCGGCTAATCAAGCAGCTATTTTCAAATTCTCTGACGTGCCCGTCCTCGCATCCGAGGTCGCCGTTTGACAAGCTTATCTTCCACCTGGTAGCCGGAACCCCCAGCAAAGCGCACATGAAGGCTCCCTACCCACGGCAGCTTTGTTCCGTCCCCACCCCCTCTCAAGAGGATGGCTCGCCCCGAGGCTAATCCCATTCTCTAGACGCCCTTTCCACCCAACGCTGGCCCTCTCCCTCCCCGTCCCCCAGCTTCGGGAGAGAAGGTTCTTCCCTGCAGAACGTCCCGTTTGTACAGCGGCCTTTAAACTATAATAAATTAATAGCCCTTCGAAAAAGAATTTTACGTATGCTCGAGGACAAAAAGGGTGATTACAGGAATCTACGTACGGAACCTCTGTTTTTAAAACATCACATGCTTAGGGCAAATCAAATGTATTACTTTAAACTGCTTCAATTAATGCACAGAAATAGAACCTACTTAACGTCAGAAAGTGAACTAACACCAGTGTACGATATTCGAAGACCGAAACGAAAAGTACCTATAATACGAATAAATTACGGACAACAAATTTTAGCCTTCCAGACTGCTACAATTTTGAATCGTGTCGTACTCGAATTCAACTTTGATGTATCAATATCCCAATTTAAAAGAGATTGTAAAACAAATTTACTGTGCAGTGCTCTCACATTTTGTTAGATACTGCTCGTCTTTCTTGAAACAATCATATTTAGTTAGCAATAAACTTACCTTTCTCGTGACTTCATCTTTTGATCGATCTTTTCGGTCTATACAAAGTTATTGTAAAGAAAATGTTATTTGTAATTGGAAATTCTTTCTTTTGTAGCTTCATGTTTTTCGACATAATTTTGTCAGACTATATGTTGTAGAAACTTGTGATCTAGACTATTGGATCATACCGCATATATCTATCCAATACTTATCTGTTTTAGTATGTCTAGGCTATAAAACTGTATATTTGGCAGTATTTGATTTCGCTATTGAACTTATATGAATTCAATGTATATGTACTTGAGATGTATGATGTGTTATATGTATATGATGTATTGTAGATGTACGTTGATGCTCGCTGTACACCAAGAGGGGGCTAAGGCCTTGTCAGGCACTCGTGCCTTTAGCCTTAAACCCCCTCAGCAGAACATGTACCAGCAGACACAAATAAAAAAAAAAAAATAACAAGTTGGGACAGCGGCCAATGCCAGAAGCACGAGAGCTCGAGGTCGCTGCTTTGAAACGTTCTTCCGCAGAACGAACACTCGCGCTAGAAATATATGTCTCAAAGCAAGGAGCTCGGCCTAGCTCGCGCTTGTAGCTTTGGCTGCAATCTGAGCTTAAGGGTGAACGGAGTAGAGCAAGGATTGGAAAACTAACTTTCCACGAAAAATCAGGATTAAAAAAACGAAATAGTGCCATTTTTTTATTCTTATCAAATTTTGCTTGTTTTAATTGGCCGGATGATAATAAGTAAAATTTTAACTCTGGGAACAACACATATTAAATAAAAAACGAAAAAGAAAGACACACAGACGATGATTACAATAGACGCTTTTCAAAAGTGGGCAACATTCAGTAGCCGCTGCGTCAGTTATCTGAGTCCGCAATTGTTTGGGCACGTATCCCGAGCATCTATTGGAAACAAGGATTCCATCAGCGTTCGGCGTAAGCTCCGTTCAGTTCGGATCGAGAACGAGTGCTGCGCCAACGCTTCGTGAGACCTCGGATCCATTCATACGCTTCGTCAAGCAACAATGGCGACCGCCAGCTGCCTCTGTAAGTTGCGTTGATTGGCTCTCCAAGTGCTGTGCGTGAAAGTAGACGCACAGACTTTTTTAGAGTGTACACACGGACGAAGAGAAAGACTGGACGACGCAGCAATAGAGTCGTCCAACGTCTCTCTTCGCCCGTCTCTAATACTTCCGTTCCATCTCTACACTCTAAAAAAGTATGTGCGTCTACTTTCACGCACAGCACTCGGAAAACCAATCAGCGCGACTTACGGAGGCAGCTCAGCGAACGACGATGCCGAAACATATGTTTAGACCAAGAAACGCAGTCTGTGTTGTGATATTAAGCAATGAAAAACGTCACGCTTGCATTGCTTAATGTCACAACTCAGTCTGCCTTTTTCGTCTAAATATATGTTTCTGCATCATCATTCGCTGAGCTGCCTCCGCAAGTTGCGGTGATCGGTTCTCCGAGTGTTGTGCGTGAAAGTACAAGCACAGACTTTTTTTTAGAGTGTAATCAAGACGCAGACGACGCTGCGAGCTGATGGGACCAATCAGACAGCGTCAAAAGCGCACCGTCATGCTGACGTACGTGTTTTATCCTCGCTGGACCAGTCATGTACATAGAAAGCCTAGTGACTTGCGCTTTTGATGCTGCTTGATTGCTCCCATTAGCTCGTAACGTCGGTTGCGTTTGGAATAAAAATGAAACGAAGTATAGACACGCGGTTTCAAGGAGAAATGGGTCTATGGGCACCCAGCGACCGCTAGGAGCCGGTCCCTAAAAGAACAGCGCCGCGCGCTACCACATTTGAGTGAGCGTATGGAGAGCGGCGGCGGTCCGCCGCCGCTGCCGCCGCTCCCGCGCTTCCGCCAAAGTGGCAGCCTAAACAGGCATCTCAACCTTGCAACACCCACCGGTATACCACTCCAATCGAGCTGCAATTGCCAAGGTCGCTTCGCGATGAGTACGTGTGACACCGCCGCGAGAGGCGCGCGTGTCGGAACTGAGATAGGTGTGCATGGATGCCCATATAAGCGTTAAACGCAAAACGCACCGCCACCGAGGAGTTTCTTCAAACACCCGAGTTCATACTTCATAACCGGGCAAAAATATGCTGAGTCACCGAGATGTGAACGCATGGGCCATGTCTGATATTCAGCAAAAAGAGAGCTAGTGCGCATGCATACTCAGAACGTGTTCACTGCACAGTAGACAAACATGGCAGCGCGCCGAGAGCGATTTCCGGAATGGTCGATAGTCTTCCGGCCTCCGGAAGTCATCTGGTAAATAGGAGAGCAGCAAACCTATTTAATTGTTTCTTTTGTGCCCGGCCTTCGATCTTGTGTTTTCATAGGGGCTGAAAACAAGGAAGATACGAGTGGTTATTTTGTTACTAAGAGCTCGTACGGGCTCCAGTTGGAGAGAACTTTTCTTGATTAAGAGCCGAGGCCCGGAAACAAGCAAAAATGCGTAGTGTACAGGCAAGTTGGTGTATGTTTACGATGATGACGTGGGGATTGAATCTGGGAAACAAAAAAAAAATTGTACACAAAGAAGGCAAAAAAAAAAAAAGAGACAGACGTTCTCTGTATGTTTTGATTTGTTTTTGTACAAAGTTTAGTTTTCTTTTTTCTTATTCTCTGGTTTTTGGTTAATGTCATCATAGTAAACATTTAAGAGGCTTCCCGGTAGCCGTGTTAAATACGCCGAAATTCGTTTTTTTTTGTACCAATTGTAGTTATACAGAATATAATCTTTTCGCTCAATTAATATTTTAATTGATTTAGTCGGCATGTTTTCGCAAACTCATGATCAGATATTTATTATTAAACCATGTAATAAGACTTCTTAAAATGGCCGCAAGATTGTGGGCTTTTTCTTTTTACTATTTTTCTAAATATGCACTGATTATATACAAAATATTTTCCTCGAAATATTTAACATGCCGCTAGATGTTCGCTGCTGGGAACCAGTGTCTAGAAAGCAGCTCGCAGCGAAATATCGACCCAACAGAAACAAGAACGTGTAATTAACATAACAATGGATTGTAACCTTGTGTATTTTCTTCGTTTTTCATTCATTTTGTGTATGTATCTATGGGTGTGACGATAGTGCATTGGGGTATACAAATGGTTAATTAGACCCTTTTGAGCGTCATAAATCACAATACAAACTATAAAAATGCTGGACCCCAGTACCAAGGACATGCGGATGAACCTTATGGAAACCTTAATGTACAAACGCCGCCGAATGAGAAACGTCGGCTGCAGCTAAGATGCTTCCGAACGGTTTCCTTTTTTAGACAAATGCGAAACTATTGAATAAAGCCCCCTTGGACGTTAAAGTGAACACGATGACTCACTTGAGTCTTCTTGCTTCGCGAAATCTATTTCCTTTCCTAGAATACAGTTGTGGATATAAAAAACAAAACTAATGTGTTGTGTAAACCTTCAGAAATTTCAAAAATTAGAAGTGAAAGATCATTCGTAACTAAGCGAGCTTTACAAGGGAGCCATAAGCTAGCCAGAAGTAGAGCGAGGGGATTGTTGAAGTCTTAAAAAAACGTATCCTCATTTCGTGTAAAATTCTTTTTTTTTTAGGGGGGGGGGGAGGGGGGGAGAGTTAGGATAAAGCTTTTACAAAAGAATAACACATAAAGGAAAGAATACGAACAGCACATCTTCCGTTTTGCTTTAAGCACGCGTATATTAATTTTCCGCAGGCAGATATGCTATACGTGTTGTGCGCTTTGCGCGTTATTCTCCCGAAAAAATTATTAAAATTTCACTTTTTTAGAACGTTGAGAACCTATAAAGTGTACTGTATTGTCACGAATCGACTGACAATTGATGATGCGACGAAACACTGAAGCAAAAACTAAACGTTTAATAGGACGAACCTGTACCCAAACGAGATAAGACTGAGCGGACGTCGATGGCGGCCTAACGGCAGGACCGAGCGCAGGATCGGACTAACTTATACGGCGCGGCGCCGCTCCTTTTGATCCTTCGCTGGGAGCCTAGAATAATCTGCCTCGATCCCTCTCAAGATATTCATTCTGAACATGAGCACGCTAGACGCTTCTCCAACCTTATCGAATCTTCTATTTACATAAAGAAAGATGAGAGCACATGCAGTGCGGGGATCGAAACCGTGCCACCTGCGTGTGAGCTCAGTGCGCTACCGACTCGACTACATAAGTTCTTCTTTTTTCTAATTTTTTTACTAGACTTGGTTACATAAGCATGCAATAATATCGTCTAAGCAAACCAAAAATTGGAAGTGCGAGACGAATTTCAGCGATTTGCTTCTCTGTGAGATGACGTGACCATATTCTGAGTGTGAGGCTTGGCGAGGCAGACGGACTGATGAACTATACGCTCTAGGTAATGTTAGATGAAAAGGTCATTTTGAGTAAAAAACAGTTTCTAGACGCTCGTGAGCTCTTCATAAAAAAAAAAAAAAAAGAAGGCGAGCTAGATTACGAGAAAGTAGCGTCTTTCATTTAAATGATCTTGACCTTCGTGATACCTTACCATTTTGCCTCGTAATTCATCTAGGAGTTAGCCGATAGCTTTGCTGTCGGCTAACCTGTAGACAAGGAAGACTCCAAAACACCGAAGCTTTCCAGCGACTTTGTGGTTTTTCCCTGAAATTTCACTGACTGGTTCAAACGTTTGACAAAATTAAACCACAGTTTGATTGATTTAGGTTGCGCTCCAACTTTCATTACTAGAAGAAGTTAAAGCACGCTAGGTGTCTCGATTTCTTATTCTAGTATTAATTACTGCAGCAATACTAAGACTGCCTAAAAATAATTTTTGGTAAATAAATAATAGAGGTCATTTGGTACGCCCTAACCTAGAACTAAGGATTCATTCAGAACACCTAAAAATCGTTCGTCCTAAAAAACCAAAAAATCTTACAAGGCGTTTACTTCGCAATTACCGCAGCAGCGCAGTCGCTTGAAGCTCGTTGCATATGGTGCGATCCTGCACTCAAAGTTTTGGTGTCGCGCCGCAAAGAGCTTACGGACACACTACTGCATACAACTGCTACAAACGTTGATTTTTTATTCTTTTATTTTATGCAATGCGAGCGTTGTTGCAATCGCAGAATTCGAAAAAAAATTATCGATTGGAGAAGTAACAGAAACGGTATCTTTGAGTGCCGCTGCAGCGTAACACAGCTTTTACCCAAACCAACGGCACTAACATTACGTTACGCTGAAAGTATGCATCCTCACTGTTCACAAAGATCAAGCGTCAAGTTTTGGACACCGTTTAAAGAAAATCAGAACATGTAGAAATTAAAAATAAAGGTATTGAAGAGCTGCTTTGAATGGTCCTTCTAAGCTCTTGCGCAGCGGTGGCTCGTGATTTGTATAACCTGAATTTCCGCAACAACAATTCTCCCTTGCAGACTTTAAACTGCACTGTTAGCAAGTCCCGTGTATTTAGTGAATATTTGGGGTGAAAAACACGCTATTTACACAAATTAACATAAATTTACACATTGAGTAATGGGCAATTTGTTCAAATATCATACGAGGTTGTAAAAAACGTGTTTTGGTTCGGTCATACTCGCATAGCCGTGTAGCCGACCTCGAAAACACACATCACCCCTGGCGGCTACCGCACCATTGCCGGCTGTCGAAGCATCGGAAAACTTGGGGACACACCGAGACAGGTCCGTGGAGACAAATGCCACGGAATGAAATATGTCTCGGAGACAGATAGGCACCAAAAGCAATTACGGCATGTCGCGGAATGGGGCGAACCCCGCGCTTACGGCGCTTACTGTGCTCACTGCCATTTTTTCTGGTCGTTGGCAATGCGGCTTCTCTTTTGTCGCTCATGTTTATATTTATTTTAGGTGTCCTGATAATAGTTTCTTACACACCACAAATAAAGTCATGGGTCTAATTACTCGTTCTAAACAGCTAAAATGGATATAAAAAGCGTGCCCTCGATCTGAACACGTGACATTGCAGTTAGAAGCTGGAGCCGGTTTGCTCTCGTTGTTTTTGTTTGGTCGCAGAAAATCTGGCAACAACGCACTTTTAACATAGCGCCGGTATTGTTTTGGTTTGACCGTACGCGAGCAGCTCGTCGGTTTGCGAGCACATGTCGCGAAGACGTGACTGGAGAAGTGCCCCTGTGAAGTTCCCAGAAGACGGAAAGTATCATTCGTAATCGTCGCTTGTGCTTTGAAAGCGAAGGGAGTCACAGGGTCCACGAGTGCGCAACTACAAGCCAAGGTTCACGACAGCGCTGCGTTGACTTCGGCGATCTCCTTAAGGAGATCGCCGAAGCTCTTTTTCGCATCACCGTGTTGCACCAAACAGAATTCTGTTTGGTGCAACACGGTGATGCGAAAAAGAGCTGAAACGTTCGTCGTGCATGGTGCGGTGCTTGGAAGTAGAAACCCGCACTAACACGGAGCGCAAATTGGTTGTTGTGGGGTTGAGATTCAACGGGTTCAGTCCCGTCGTCGTCAGCTGATCCGGTCCAGCTGGTCCGGGTGGACGCAGCGAATGTTTTTAAAAGTAAATCTTCCTTCGCCTCGTTTCAAAATGTGGAAGTATTCCGACGAATAGCGTGAGTAAAAAGCTGCGGGTGTTTTCAACTAAATTACGTCGTTTTAATTGAACAATGAACTCCGGATTGTTGTCCTAAATCTGCCGTTTTTATGCTTTGTGTTGTACTGCGTTTGCACAGCGACGTGTTTGCACAGCGACGCACACCGCTTGAGTAGATGATTCGGTCCTGCAAACGAGCGGTTATACAAAATTTCAGGAGAACTTAAGTCACCAACGATATTTTCCTTTAAATTTCGTGTGAGTTTGTTGCGCACATCATGCGGTGTGAATAAATTAGGGCAAGATTTCGTACCTGCCCCCAGATGCATGAACTGAGGCCATTTTTTACGTAGTGAACATAGTGCTTTTTCTTTATTTTGGGAAGGGGCGTTGATGCATTTATTATGGTATAATCACTTGTGAGTTGAGAAATTGGAGAGAGCGAGCAAGCTATCCCAACTTTGTCTCTTTTCTCTCTGGCACTGCCCCTAGTTTCTCAAGTTTCAGCTTCAGTAGGCATACCAACTAGCAGGTACGAACTGCTGTAAAGCAGGTAAAAGGCAGGGGAAGTCAGTAGGGTGCGGACTCCGTGTTTTGCGCTTTTCGCAAGGTGGCTGGGTAAATGCTTTTGCGAGGTATGCGAAATATGCAAGCGATTTTGTTATGCCCGTCGTTTGCGTCTCTCCAGCAAAACGAATACGATGATCTACAAAGGCGCAGCCACAAGCCAATGTTTACGATAACAGTGTGTTTGCTTCGGTGGTCCCTGTAGTCGTATTTTACACTGCTTTCTGCAACACCGTGTATTGACGAAGAGCTGGAACGGTCACGGTTTGTGCTGGCCTACCGGTTGACAGAAACCCGCATCGCCCGCATCGGCACCGAGTGCACTTGGGCTGTTGATGCCCAAGCCTTTCATCCGCGGCTTGTCACCAGCTGATCCTGCTGCTTAACGGTGAGGAAGCGGCGAGAGTGACCTCTGAAGTAAACGTAAATCCTCGTTAATCCCGTTATCCGGTGTCAAAGTGTGGAAGATGTTCAACCTGTACTTAGGGCGGGAACTACGAGCTTTTTGCCTTGCTTTAATAAACGAAACCAGACCAACGAGATAACTGCCTTGCGTACTCCAAAATGACGGAAGCAATAGGTTACAACAGGTTGAGTACGTCACCGGGGATGTAGGCGAGACGGTGCGCACTGTTTAAACGCTTGCAGTATCCAGGAGTGGTGCCAGGAAAACGAGGTCAACAGAGAAGGAGCTCGCGATTCAGCATAATGCAGTGCTGCGGCCCGTGAATCTTCAAAGTTCGGGGTGGTGGCGGTGTAAAAAAAGACGCATCAGCGCCATACCAGTGATCACGAGAAACACCGGTCACAAACTCCCAGGCCCCACCGCTCCACTCGACACCGGCACGACATACGACAATAAACTGAATCAAAACGCCCCAATAGTGAAGGCGTCTGCTTCCGTACTGCAACTAGCGGAAGTAAAGTGTTGGGCGGATGTCCTTCACAAGAATATATAAAAAATACTTTGCGCGAGGATCATTTCCGTTCATTATTGAATACATAATGATAAAATCCCAATAATTTATTTTCCTATCTGATTCAAGCTTGTCGGACTGCACATAACAGTGGTCCAGCATGAAAATAACAAAAAAAAAACTTTTTCATGACCGGTTTAAGATTTATTGTTAATAGATCGTTATTTTTCGCAACAGACTAACATTATAGATTTTTCCTCCATACTTTTGAAATGCTAACAGTTCTTAAATATGGCTGTCCATTGCGCCGTGTTTTGTGTCTTCTTGTTCAAATCTGTAACGGTCAGTGACCAAAGAGCTCACCCGCACATCTCAAGCTTATATACGCTGCGGGGAGAAAAGCACGTTGAGTAGGAAGTGTCAGGGGCTGCGTCGTTGTTGTGTTTGTGTATATGTTGGTGCTGTGTAATACTAGTATTGTCTGTGACGTCTGTGATGTATGTGGGTTGGCGTCTACTCTAAGAAAAAGTGAGCACTTTCCTAGTAGCCATGCGTTTTGACGGCTGTAACTACCCCACAGGCTTACTTAACTACCCACTGGGCTCGAGCCATTGAGCGTTACCACCCTGTTGGCAAGTCACAAGCATGGGGTAGCCACGTCTTATAAACTCTTGAATTGAACATTCAAGTACATGCAGCCGTTCAATAGTAAAAGTCACTTCAAAAATCTCGAAAGGTACTTGAAACTTGTTTTCTTTGCGCCGTTGGTTACCACTTATTCAAATTTGAACCGGTCGAAAAAGGCGTGGGGCTCAGTTCGCCTAAACTGGCAGAAAACAAACATGCCAAACAGTATGGGCAACCTTAGTAGGCACCTACTAAAACCCGGGGCAGATAAAAAGTATCGCGGTTGTCCTTTTTGTTCAGTCGCGGGTTTTACCATGTACTTCTAGTAAACAGTTGGCAGCTGGCGTCGTGCTCGAGGAATTTAACCAAATCTCTAGAAAAGCACAGGAAGCTACGCACAGGCGTGAGTTGACTGGAATGTTCGCCGGACGAGATACTCTTGTCATCTTTTATTGTGTGGTTCAGTAAAGAGCGTGCTCTCATTAAAGGTGTGATCGGTCAGTTCTGCGTGGACATCGGTTGCGAATGGCCTCCTCAGTTCCGCCGAACTTGCACGCCTGTCATACCCATTTGTTTTGCTTTCAAGTGCAGTGGCGTATTAAGCATTGAACACCACGACTGAGGCCGGACAGGACGAACGTACACACATATCGTGGATCATGCCTGTGTATTTGAGTATTTCTCTGTCTCAGGATATATAATTCGCCTTCACTGGCTCATCTGGCACATTTCATTGAGCATACTCGATAAAAAATGCTTCGAACAAGTGTGTGTCATCCAAGGTGGAGTACTTCGAAGGGGACTAGGATTTCAGACCTTTCGGCACGTGTTTCTTTTACCTATATAAAAGATTCCAAGTAGATTTCCAAAAATAAGACGTTGGCAAACATACACGTGCTATTTAATTTAGACTTTTTTTTTAGAAAAAGTACTGCTGGAGAAGCCAGCAGGTGCAGCGCAGAGAACTATATTCTTGGCGTTCTTTGATGCTTGAGGCGGTTCAGACCCTTGAGCTTGAATGCGTTTGACAGCGTTGCGTCGAGTACCGAAAGCGACTCACGGGCACACCTGTGCTTCGTATGAAGCGTGGAATCCAATTCAAGGAATCGTCTTGGCACGCGATAGAAGCAGCAGGTATGTCCTGGTTTCTCGCTGCCGCAACGCAGTCAAACGCAACTGTCTGAACCAGGCTTCAGATAATTTAGCATACGTATTTCGCGTTCGCTGTAGGTGAAGGCGCGGGTCCGAAAACGGCAATTCTGCACTGTCCTCTTGGCGCGAGCGCGAGCGCATAGAACGAATATTTGAAGGACACGCGCTTGAGAGAAACAATTGAAGCGAAAAGAAGAAAACTGAAACAACGCTTCGGGAAGGACCACTGATCTCAATGACAATTGCTGGATCGCGCTTGCCGCTCCCGCAAGTGAAGCCACCGGGCTTCACTCGCTTGGGATACGATTTGCCGTTTTTGCTAGCCTTTGCTGCGGTTTTCCAGCGTGCTGACGACACGTTTTCTACTCGTTCGTCGTCATTCGCCGAAGAAGTTTTTTGAAGACTCTGTGTATTGTTGAGACTTGCCGTTGTGAACACGTGGAAAATTTTACGAAAGTGCAGTGTCGCAGGAAAAAGGCACAACGCGTCGAAAGGAAGGGCTGGCGGCGTGTTCAAAGCTTCCTTGGCACGCCGAAGTGCCGTGTCTCTGTGCCTTCGCGCGCTTGGATACCGACCAAGAACCGACGCCGTGTGAATGTGTTTAGCGAGTGCAATGTGCGTGAAGCCGTATCAAAAGGTACAACTCGTCGAAAACGTGTCGCCGGTGTCGCGGCGTGATCAAAGCTTCCTTGGCACGCCGAGTGGTGCATCTTTGTGCCTTCGCACGCTTGGATACCGGTCAAGAATTGACGCCGCGCCAAAGTTCTGAACGTGTGTCGCGCGTAGATGCCTTTAGATCATTTATATATATCGGCCACGGAGTTCTGGATCGTCCAGCTGTTCCGGTGAGTTGCTATCAATAAAAGGGGGAGATCTGTACGTGTTCTTATGTACTATATTAACCATGGATATGTCCCAAATCTACTCTAATAGATTCCGTGGGAGCACGAATAGGGCAACGTTGTGGAGCCAGGGGTTTTTTCGAAAGCAAAAGTACAAGACGGCGAGAATGAAAATCTTTGAAGCGCGGCCGATATGGTCGTGTGCAATCTGTTGACCAATTACAATTAGGCGAGCCGCGCTCAAACGTCAAGCGCAATTAAGTAGGTTGATAATAAGCCAGCACTGATCAGTGATGAGGAGCTGTTGTGCACGGTATTGTGTAAATCGTCTAAGGACGAAAAAAAGACGTACCTTCTCCCCATCTTCCGTCGCTAGTGGACGCTGGATTAAGCTCGTTCCTAAACCGCGAGGGGAAAAGAAGCTGATCCAGAGGCACGAACAGCTTCACGCACATTGCACTCGCTGAACACATACACACGGCGTCGGTTCTTGGTCGGTATCCAAGCGTGCGAAGGCAAAGAGACACGGCACTTCGGCGTGCCAAGGAAGCTTTGAACACGCCGCCAGCCCTTCCTTTCGACGCGTTGTGCCTTTTTCCTGCGACACTGCACTTTCGTAAAATTTTCCACGTGTTCACAACGGCAAGTCTCAACAATACACAGAGTCTTCAAAAAACTTCTTCGGCGAATGACGACGAACGAGTAGAAAACGTGTCGTCAGCACGCTGGAAAACCGCAGCAAAGGCTAGCAAAAACGGCAAATCGTATCCCAAGCGAGTGAAGCCCGGTGGCTTCACTTGCGCTGCAGCGAACAAGCGGGGAAGCGCGATCCAGCAATTGTCATAGAGATCAGTGGGAAGGACCGGCGGTCGGGCTTCGCTAAAATCGCTCAAATCACCTGCGAGCGCTCAGTGTACTCAACATTTACTCAACCGCCGCTGAAGTCATTCGGATATGTAAAAAGAGAAAAGAAAATGCATCAGCGTGTTCAGAAAGTTATGATAGCTGAGATTGGTTTCGGTAATTAATACAATTAATTAAACAGGCTTCTGTATACTTGAAGAGTAGGCAAGCGAGAAAACGAAACTGATCAAAACGTGGCGTCTTGCGACTATTCAATTTGATTTATAAGCTGCAGTTCACTTTTTCAATGGATTACATAAGAGATACAAGCGCTTTCCTAAGGGCAGTAGAGGAAAATAATATATACGGATAAATCTTGCACAGTCTTTTCTTATTTATGCAAAATATGACAGTGGTCACCAGCTTAATCGGTCACAGAAAATACAGCAGCATATTAGCTGGTGGTGTTGACTAGTCATGTATGTAGGAATGTAGAGTGTCAATATCTCATGTTGTACCTTGTGCTGTTTGTGACCGCGTTCATGTATAATATTGTATGGTGTCTGTATGTCGCGTATCTGTGAAGTGTGGTGTAGAATATGTAGTACGTGCATGTCAGGCGAGGCGCTCAGAGCGAAGATTGTTGGTTTCTTTTTTCTTAGTTTGACCGCTGTCCGCTAGGTGGCGCGTGTCGCCGCCCAATTCAAGGAGTCGCGCGTTTATGTGTCTACTTATTTGAGTGAAAAGCATGGAGGCGCTCCATAGCTCCACGGAGCAGCCACAAAGGGTTCGGTTCTCGGCCTCTCGTCCCAGTGGGATCAGTGGATCAGTCCCATAGCCAGTTGAATGGGTGTTCCGTGTGGTGAATAGTGCGTGCACGGACGCGGTGGGGATTACCAGGGACTTGAAAGTGGATAACGAATGCTAACAGGTGAGCAGGAGCGTTGAACGATCGAAACCGACGCCGCTGGAATCGGTGATGCCTCGCCTCGCCGCTGTCAACCGAAAACGCCGGATCACTTGCGGCAAGCACAGCAAGCAGATTCTATGTTCAATGAAGACATCATTTCATTTGTCGCTAAACGATTCCTTCTTTGAATGTTTTCTGGCCGCGAAGTAAATGCAGCCGGCCGCGGAAAGCAGTCGCGGACAAACCCCCTCGAATGCCCCCCCCCCCCCCCCTCACATCGCCGCCCCTACTCGTAATAGGTGCGGTGCCGGTGCTTCGATGCGCGTTTTTTAATGTTTCAGTGCGCACGGAAGGCAGCGAACGCGCGTGCGCACTTGAGAATCGTATTTTAGCAAAAACGGTCCAGCTCGCTAGGCCTTACTCGTATTGCTCCACTGTCGCTTGCCAGCCGCCATGTTGCTTTTGGGGGTGCTCACTGTGACTACCTGTTGATTTCATGCCGCGTGACTACGCATGGGGTCGTTAGCATTACTAAGCGGGGGGGGGGGGGGGGGGGGGGTAGCGATATCTTTGACGGCTTCTGACTACCCCAAATGTACTACCCTACGACTACCCTTTTGTTGAGAGTGTACTCGTGATCGTTTGCAGCGTAATAGCAGACTCGTTTTTTTTTTTTTATAGACTGCTAGAAATCTCGTTTGGTGGTGTAAGTTACCGCCCCATTCCAAATAGTTCGCTCGATTTATTTATTCATGTAAGTTCGGCATCTGTTTTTTCTGTCTAGCGGCTCGCTCGTAGGTATACCGACGCCCCCAACCGACGACGAAGCACGTACGTACGTACCTTTGCACGTTTACCTTTGTACGCTGGGAGACTCTTTACTGTGTATAAAAGCATCGAACGAGAACAGACGCGTCCTGTGTGCTCTCAATTCGGCTAAAAGGCGCGCGGCTCGCTGGGCTCGTCTCTCGCCTGCTCTCGGCTGCTGGCCGCCGTGTTTTATAAGGAACACGCTCAACCGTGTTTCGCGGAAGGCAGGCACGGTGTATCGTGTTAAGTTTGCACGGCACCTCATGTGTAGACGAATAACACACATGGCTGCGTGTAAAACGAACACGTTTCGACGTGTCCGCTATGGGACAAGGTTTACACGTCTGAGCGTGTTAATTTTGCTACGAGTGCAGACTGCGCACTGTGCAGCCTTGATCATTCTGATTTGCTGATCTCACGCGATTTCAGGAGTATATCTCCCACAAAATCTCGCTTCAATATCGGTTGCAATGTTTTAACGTTCATCCGAATCTGGTAGAGTTCAGCCTAGGTAGGTAAAGGTGAAATTACACTGCCAATTACGCTGAGATATAGTAAGTACCTTCCGTGATTATCTTTTTTTTATTCCCATAAGCCCTTTTGGTTAAGATTGTTAGCCACAATGTAATATTTACAAATAAATGAGTCAGTAAGTGCACTGCACGACCGAGTTCTCGGTAACGCGACATAGGCGAACTTTCACATTTTTTTTATAACGAGTGTTGAGAAGTGCCAACTTTGACCGCTTTCGTTGGTTCCATCTTGGGTTGGTTCCATGAAAAAGCAACTTTTTCCGATAAATTTAGCGGTTAAATTTCTTGCCAAATTTAGCGCGAAAATATTACCCTCGGGACGTCACATGTGACGTCCCGTGTGACGACATTATGGGAAACCTCCATAATGCAACGCGTGGTTACGGTGACGGCGACGGCGACGGCGACGCCGCTCAACCTGGAAACTGGCGCCAAAGTGCTGCGCTCTGAAACGGAGGATGAGGAGCCGAGATGCGACAAGCAACCGAGCAGCCGACAGAGTCACAGCTGCTATTATTATCAAGAGGCAGAAGACCCGGATGTATTTGAAACCGGAACTGAATCTCAATCTCGTGATGCAGTATCTTGGAAATAATATAAGTGTTTTAATAAATGAATATTTTAACTTATATTAAATTTGTTGTTTTAATATTAAATAAAGTTTAATATCTGTTCCATTTTATATATCACTTATGATGATGTTTTGTATCATCTTGTTCCTACACGCGGTGTCTTATGGTGGCTTCAAAATCTCCAGAACATATGAATTTTAATCACGTTTTGTAAAATACGGGCGCAATACTCGGCCTAAAAAAATAGAAAACAATATCTTTAAGCCCTAATGAATAAAAAAAAAAGTAGGATGAGGTCGATAGATGTTCTTTTGTTACATGTCAACGAATGTAACAACTGCACTGCTATTTGGTCGGAGACAGAAATCATTCACAAGGAGAGGAATGATACAAAAAGGCTAGTAAGGGAGACGGTGCGAATAAAGTCTTTAGGTAATTGCATAAGCCAGGCGTCGCTACAGTTCGGTAAAAATTCCAAAAGTTTTTTAAAAATATAGTTATATTTATGTGTATATATATATGTATATATATTTTTTTTTTTCTTTTTTTCTTTTTTTCTATTTTTTTTTTTTTTGGGTGGACAGAGGGAAACGCTGTACTGTTCAACTTTGCACCGTTTTACGTTAAGTGCGTGTCATCCTTTCGTCGAGGAGAAAAGGAAAACAATTTAAGTAAAAAAAAAAAAAAAAAGAAAGGTTTTTTCTTTTTTTTTTTGTTTTTTGTATGTGTTTGTGGATCCTTGTTACTTTGGAAGAGGTAATGTTTCTTTTGTTATATTTTGGGGGAGATTGCTGAGTTATCTTTGTGAATCGGCATGAAGGCCGTCCATAGCGCTAGTTTGGAATTACAGGGTTTGGCGTTTGGACTGTTTAGAGGTTGTCCCCTTGTGTTGGTAGTGACTGTCTGGAGGGTTTGGCGGTTGAACTGGTTAGAGTTGCCCCTTTGTGTTGGTGGTGGGCTGTTTGTGGACTATATAAGGAGGAGGACTGAATAAACCTGGTAGCTGAGTTTGAGACGTCGTCCTGTCCCGTTCTGTTTCTTCGACTTTTATGTTTTTCTACCCCAGTCTCAGGTATATTCAACATGGTTAACATCCACCAGCTCGCCTGCACCCTTACTATTGTATTTCTTTTCATGATCCTTTTAACCATGGCCTCCGAGATTTTTCGCGTGCTCAGCTCCGGCATGGGCAAACGCTCGGCTGCCCAGTAGAAAAACCGAGCCAGTTCTCTAAATCTACGCATGGGGCGCCTATAACCAAAACAGAAACGGAAACATAGTCAACTTAAAACGCGGTGTCAAGTCTGAACCTGGGGCATGAAGCTTGCATTTGCGTTGTTTTCTTCCTCAGAATAGAGAGAGAAAAGGCAATCTCTCCTGATTCGTATCTTTTGTTTGCTGCTCTGGTCTTTGCGTTGTTTTGCTGGATGTTACCTCGGAATGCAAGATTTAGGGCGAATCTAAATTTGTCATCTGCAGATATTGCTTGGGCTGGCGGGCAGACATGGAAATATTTTGTCGTCATGCATTAGACCGGTTTTTTGAACTTCACTTACGTGCACGGACAATTGTTTTACATCTTTCGCGCTTAAAAAGGATCAACCTTCAAATTTCGATCAACTTCTTCCAGATTTGTGCCCTTTACTTAAAAAAAATGTAATAGATTAAAATTACAAATTACCGAGCCTCAAATGTAATGGATTACCGTTACAAATTACTTTCGGTGAAAAGTAATGGATCACTTTACTTGTAATATTATATCCTACCTTCACGTTACTTTTCCTGAACACTTCACAAGAAAACAATAGAAGGGTGTGTTCAGCTAAGGACGGTCATGGTGGTGTCATGCCGATTTTTTGTTTTCAATTATATTTTTATATGAAGTAGCGAAACCCGTCCATACAATGGGACAAACCTTACTTTTTCAAGATACTTTCTTGTATTTGTGAGAAAAATCGCATTCGAAAGAAGGTCGAAAAAACGATTTTCCCAGCTGCGCGATGACGCAACTTTGAAGGCCAGAAGAATAAATAATGCAGCTTTCTACTCAGTCAAATGTTTTTCGTTTAATGTACGCATACTTTACTGCCAGAATTAGTTAAAGTTAACGTATCTGAGCATATATTTCAAGTGAAACAAAATGCCAAACTTGGATTCTGGAGCAAATCTTACATAATGAAACATTTTTCAGCGAATTTTTAAGTCGCTTTACATTTATATATAAAGCGGAAACCTTTTGTATCGACTGTTTCATGATTTCTGAGCTTTTAACAAATTAATTAGCGTTGTACTGTTAAAAGTGTTTTCTGCATTGCACCCGGAAATTTCGTCAAAATCGAAAAAGTAAAACTTTTGCGACTTTTATGTGGGAATTAAAAACAAATCATTCTCGATTTTTTTTTAAATTTTGGGAAATGGGCTTTTGGCGACCGGTAATTCCAAATCTTCAAAGATATGTTGCATTATTTTGTTGTAAAACAAGAAAATAAATCCGTACCCAGGTCGTGGTCGCATCATTTACCGCTGGGGCGTTTCTGTCTTAACGACTAGTCGAACACGAGCGACGCATGCCACAGTAGCCACACATGGTAATATTAATGCCCAGGCGCCACGAAGAACTCTAAAAATAGCACGTGAACTTGGTTTAATCGCTGATGTGGATTATATTGCCAATGAAAACTGAACGTTGCGGCGCGTCCGATCCATATTAGGGTGTTATACTTGGCTGGTTAGATGTTCATCGTGCTACCATTTCAAGTTAGTACTTTAATATTAGCACTTAACTGACAAAACAACTTAATTCGTATATCTGGGCACCACTAGAAAGCTTGCTGACAAAATAGTTTGTTTCCTTTCTCCAGGCATCGCTTGCAACGAGCGACATTGCGGAAGCTTTCCTACCGATGGCGGGCGTGTCTAGGGCAGAACGATAACAGCTTATATCTAAAAAAAACAATGGCGAATGAGTGGAGGCCAAGGTTGAGTTAAAGGGGATTTAGGTAGCGTTAGCGGTTCACCGTCGAAGGCACCAGCCAAGTATGCGAGCTCGGACGCTACTCAAGTCGCTCCAACAGGATCTCTTGCGACGCCTCATCCGCATTCAGAAAAGTAATGATCCGCGAATGGGTCAAGGAGGGGGGGAAAGAAAGTTATCAATCTGGGGAAACTTTGTTATGAAATTCCAAAAGGGTCCATAGAGTGCAAAAAGCTGCAGGTATTTATTCGCAATCAGAACGCTGTCGGTGTGAATGAGCCTGCGCCGCAACCGAATGCCGTAAGCCGTCGCACGCGCACAGGTTCGTTGTTCACTGTAAACAGAAAAGAAAGAAAGAACTGCTGATCAGTCGACCGGCCTACACAGCGGTAAGGTCTTGCCAATAAAGAGGACGTAACACACGTTTTAAAATAACTGGAGTTTAATTAAAACGATGATTTATATAGAAACGGAAATAATATAATGGGGTTCACAAGTACTGAAACGTGGCAATAAATAGTCTTAGCACTTCACCCTGCCGGTGCGCAGGCGACAAAATGCAATAATCCCTAGAGAATACACAGAAGAAGAACAATTACTAGACAACCAAATGCTGAACTCCTAAAATTCTGAATTACTACCAACTACACTGCAATACTGAGGAGCTAGCGGGTGAAGGGAATGTCTAATCCGTCACTATCCGGGAGTTACGGCCTCTTCCGTTGCATTGTCCGAAGGAGGTGGTACCGGTGAATTCCACGGCGGGATAGTGGGGAGCTCGATGAGGCCAAACACACACTCACACTCACGCACACTTCTTGCAGAGGCTTCCTCAGCACGGACCTGGCCAGCCACCGTCGCTTTTCCCGAGCTCGATCCACTTTTTCACAGATCGAATATCACGGCTCCAAGTCCGGAGCAGACTTCGTGTTCACACAGGTCGCATTTCATGAGAGACGAAAAGAGCGTAGTTAGAAGCGCGACGCGATATATCAAACCAGGTGCAGGAAGTCCTTCAAACCGTTTGTCCTGCGGGGTCTTGTTTATATTGAAGGGCATAGGAATTTGGAAAACTGTGATGTACGCCTGGGTCGGTTTCCGGGTAATTCAACGAGAGGAGTCTCTAATACATCTGGGGGGAACCGGATTTGTTGACACAAGCAATCTACTACAACACGTTCAAGGGACTAAGGGATTCTTCTACTCAGAGTCCGCGCTGCGGGCCACGTAGAAGGAATTCTCCTGATCTGAGTTTTAATATTTCCACATGTGAAGCGGCTGGATTCCAGGCACCCTCTTGGGGGCGTCCTTCCACGCTAGTTTTTTTTTTGCTCTCGGATTGCCTCAAGCTTGCCATCCGTAGGCTTGGCAACAGAACACTCTTGCCGTGTTCTGTTGCCGAAAAGATACACTTAGTCATCTGGAGCTCACTGCACTGCAACTTGTGGATTTGGTACCGATTCTTAAAATGGGCGGCCGCTCCATCGCTCACGCAAGTGAGGCGAGAGTAGATTGGTTTGTTGTCCGCGAGGTGTGCCTTAATTTTTGACAAGGCCAAGCATGCATGCGCCGAGTCATGAGTTAGATCGTCACAAATAGCGGCATGGCTTTGCGCCGACTTCCTTGAGATTACAACGCACGTGGAGATACTGATTTGTTTCTTTCGCTTATGATACGCCTGTACCTCGTCCGCAAGCACCACGGTCCAATTCTAGGCAAAGTCAAAGTGGAAAACAATAGCACCGCTTTCACAAGACTGCTTCTCGTCATGTATTGCCTTTGCTTGCACGCGTCGTAGGTAGTCGTGAGGGATGCACTTTATCACAGTAATTTTTAAGACCCTCGATAAACGCTGCGGCCATTCGCGCCTTCCTAATTAACTCAGTTAATTCCCATGTGGCGAAGATTACCTCCTCATGATGTCCAATATTGAATTTTTTCCATGTCGATTCTTCCGCTCTTGGGCACTGGTCGCACTTGCCCAGCAAGCAAGGGAAAGTGGGCTGCGGACATACACAAAGAACCTGCACATCTTATGCGGCAAGTGAATCCCCTGTCGTATTTTTCAGCCCCACGAGACATAGCTGGAACTTGGCACAGTAGGTACAAACACACACCTCCCGGTGTGGCAACCATTTGGCCCAATGAGGTCTGAAAGATATAAACTCTGTGAGGCCAATCTCAAAGCTGGGGTGGGCAAGTTTGTAGACGCCGTATGCTTCGCGCGGGGACCGGGTAATGAAGCGTTTTGGAACGCATTGGGTCTCTTCATTGATTTTCACATGCACAACATCTTCCTTATTCAGGCTTTGCCTTGAGCAATCCAGCTTGCCCGTTTTGAAGTACGCAAGCACTGCATTAACATTCGCTTCACCAACCTTGCATCTACACGCCTCGCCTCCTCCGTTCTTTGTATTTGCTCTACCGTGGGAAACGCTGTTGTCCCACTGCAGGATGAATGACTCTGGTGTGTGTTTACCACCGCCACACGCCCTGCAGGTTGTGTTCACACCACGCAGGGGGCGCCACCGGTGTCGCGTATCGCTGTCTCGCGTAGGTGAGACACGGTCGCTTTGGGGGAGGGGGGGGGGGGGGGGCTGTTATTTATTTTGTTGGGAAGTCTGCATCAAGCAACACTTGTTTTCCTCCGCCGTCTTCAATTATGCTCCGGATTGGAGTCCAGCCACGCCATGCGTTACAATGCAGTGAGATACCACCGGCTTAACCTTCCATTCACACCACGCCATTTATCAGTCAGGCCAGAGGCTTTCGTAACATCGTTCGGTCCTAGCGGTTCCTAGAACGACGAATCAAGATATTTTGTGAGCCAAGTACTCGTATTAAAGAACTAATCTGAAAAGGTAGCACGAGGCCTCCCTATTGAAAAAACCAGCTTAAGCTGGTCCCAGCTTCAAGCTGGGTTATTGCCCCAGCATGCCCAGCTTGGCATGCTGGTCATGCTGGTTGATCTGGTCATACTGGTCATGATGGTTGATCTGGTCCCAGCTTCAAGCTGGGTTATTGCCCCAGCATGCCCAGTTTGGCATGCTGGTCATGCTGTTAAACTGGTCATGCTGGTGAACTTCCCAACCAGTTTAACCTGTTTAAATTAATACACAGAATAAAAAAGCCAAGCTCGTCAGAAAAGCCAACTCGGCATCCAATTTATTATTTTCGTACTTGCGGCAGCCTCACATGAACTCAAATGCTACACATCCTCGGCGCTGACACAGTACTAACCGACGCACAGATTCTCGGTGCAAATTGTCTACAATGTTAATAAAACCAGATTGCTTATCTCTCAACACGAAAAAAATACTAGACACAGGCCAAAAACAGGCAATAGCAGACGAAAATACTACACGGACGAGAGAAGCGAACCTGGGTCCCGCCAGCGATGGGGGCGAAGCGGCAACTTGCGTGGTCGGCAGAGGCGAGGAAATCCGTGTGGCTTGGATGGCATTGGCGATACTCCTCGGCACCGCCGTCATTCTTGGGCACACACACGTTCGAAGACACGAAGCGACGCCGCAGTCGGGACGTCTGACATCTTCCCGCACTGAACGGACTGCCGCTCGCTGTCTTCTCAAAACCCGCTTCGCTTGCACCGTCGTTCAACTAGTCTCCAAACAACGCGCACACAGCCGTCCCTTCGATCTGCCCTCTGCCCAAGCTATCCAAACGCGTCTTCGATTCTCCGTTTCTACCACTCTCTCTCTCTCTCTCTCTTTTCTCGCACACAAAGGTAGCTTGCAGCGCGCCTGACGCGCCCGGTGGTCTACCAAAAACGAGAGGACAAAGAACAGGACGTGGCCTCGTTCCAGCAGCCGACCTTGTCGCGCGCGCTCCCAGCAATGCCAGTTCGGCTATCTCTAGCCGACCTTGGCGTGCGCGCTCCCAGCATGACCAGCTTGACCACCACGATTATTATTTCGACCAGATTCACCAGCTTGTCTCCCAGCATGACCAGCTCGTCTCCCAGCTTGACCACATTGGCTCCATGGAAAACCAGTTTGACCAGTTAAGACCAGACTGGCTCCCAGCTACACCAGATTGAATCTAAAACCAGATTCGAGTGAGACCATGCTGGTTTTTACTTAGACCAGACTGACCAGCTTAAATTCCAGCTTGCCCAGCTTAAACCAGCTTGATTGCCAGCTAAACCAGTTTAATTACCACATTGACCAGTTTGACCACCTTGATTACCAGCTTGACCACCTTAATTACCAGCTTGACCAGTTTGATTTTCATGCTGGTTTTTCCAATAGGGGGGGCATCTAACCAGCCAAGTATGACACCCTAATAAGTATCGGACGCGCCGTAAAGTTCAGTATTCATTGGCAATATCAGCCACATCAGCGATTAAACCAAGTTCACGTGCTATTTTTAGAGTGCTTCCTGGCGCCTGGGCATTAATATGACCAAATACGAATGTTGTGGCATGCGTTTAACACAGAAACGACCCAGCGGTAATTCATGCGACCATGCCCTGGATATACATTTTTTTAAACAAAATATTGCACCATGTTTTTGCAGATTTGTAACTATCGGTCATTAAGGGTCCATCGAGTAATATTTAAAAAAAAAAATTAAGACTGATTTTTGTTTTTTATTTGCGGCATAAATATTGCAAAATAGTGACTTTTTCAGTTTTGACGAAAATTCCGGGCGCAATGCAGAAAATACTTTCCAGAGTAGAACGCTAATTATTTTTTACAAATTCACGAAGCATTAAACACTCGATACAAAAAATTTCAGCTTTACAATATAAGTTTAAAGTGACTTAAAAATTCGCCGAAAAATGGCCTCATTATGTAAGATTTGCTTAAGAAGACAAGTTCGGCATTTTATTTCGCTTGAAATATAAGCTCATATGAGTTAGCTCTAACCAATTCTGTCAGTAAATTATGCGTGCATTACACGAAAAAAGTTTGATGGTGTAGAAAGCTGCATTACTCATTCCTCCGGCCTTTTTTTTTTTTCGACCGTTTTTTCGACCTTCTTTCGAATGCGATTTTTCTCACAAATACAAGGAAGTATCTTGAAAAGTAAGGTTTGTACCGTTGTGTGGACAGGTTTTGCTACGTCATATAAAAATATATTTGAAAAAAAAAAAATAGGCATAACCTCACCTCACCGTTCTTATCTGAAGACACCCAGAAACAATATTGATGTTTTCAAAAATGTTCTGCAACAATCCTTCAAATTTTCATACGCAGGAGAAGAAAAACACAATGGAAGGCGATGGGAAGAGACAGAGCTTACTCGGCGTTGTTTTCTTGATATGTTTTTCTCCACATATTTGTAAATGCCTTGCATGCTTTTCTAGTGGTTCTAGTGACCGGTCCTACGAAACATAGTGTTATTTTTTCGGCTCCTCTCCACGATATTATTTTTTTAAATTATTTTATTGAACTTGATATGTTTATTCTGCTGAATTTCTTGCTCATATTGCTCCGGTTTTTGTTTTATGGACAAATTTAATAGGAAGTAACGAGTAATTAAAGTGTTTCGCTACCCATTTTTTGTAACTAAATTACATTACAAATTACGGTCACATAAAAAAAGGAACGTGGCAGTTACAAAACTCCTTCAAAAAGTAACGGATTACTTCCGAAGTCTCACTTCTTCCTTACCAAAGGTCTGTGCGGTGTGGCGAGAGACGAAGAGCACATATCGCGCGGCTCCTAAGTTTCGTACAATGTTGGTTCGGTACACCGGCGATAATGGTGATGACGACAACTCGCTGCTATTTCTTTGTATTGTTTTGTTTGGTAGCGAGCGCCATCAAGCGCCCCCGAGTAACAGTCCCCACCGGCGAACGCCAAGGCCTAAAGAGTGGAGCCACTGCGCGAAAAATCTCGAAAGCCATGCTTGAGCCATGGGCTCCGAGACTGTTGGCGCGCAAAGCTCCCCTCCGGCCCTTCCAAACGCTTGTTTGCCCAGCAGAAGGAGCACATATAGCACAGCTTCCCTAAGCTCCGCAAGATGGGGCGGGTGCAGATTTCTTTATAATGCTGACACCAGCATCATGGACGACGATGACGGCAATGACAGGGCGCCAATGCTCTCTCTCGCGTGAGTTGAAACGTGGTGGCGCCAGTGTGCAAATAGCCCCCAGCCACTTCCGGTTCGAATCTATACGGCGGGTATTGCAGTACTTCCGAAATCCAATACACACGCTATCTTCTGAAAATGGCGACCTACAGCACTGTTAGACTTAATTCACTCCTATGATAAAATAATATGATCAGTAAAAAATTGGGAAATATACGTGAACCGGAAGTGTACCGGTGTTACACAGCAAATGGCACCACTGAGTTCGCTGCCAGACAAAAAAGGGGCACGTACTGGGTAACCGAGGAGCTACGTTTTAAGCCCCGGAAACTGATGCCTCGGGGGTGGTAGCCGCCTACTTCGACTGAACCACTTCCCGCAGCCCGCTGCCCTCACCAAAGTGGGTGACCACACCCCCAGACTGAGCAGACTGCCTGGGCGTTACCATCTGAAACTGAACAGACCGCAAGGTCACCTCGGCTCGCTGGCTCACTCGCTGTAGCCGTCCCCGAACTTCCCAAACTCGGGCAACGGTTTTCGTAACGATCAGAAGAATATGTCGCCCTCATCTTGTATATTATATTGTCACATAATCACAATCATCTAGACGTGGTCCCGCGAGCCTACATAGTACGGGCTGTTGCCTTTCTGCGGCGCCGCGGCTCTCCCGAGCCGAAAAATTATGATTAGGAGTATTAATATCTAAAACGTTAAACGTGTGCACGTGGGATATAGTTCGGATTTGCGTTAACGCTGCGAAGGCGCGCGAGTACGTATTCGTATATACGCCAATGAAATGCCGCTCGGCTGGTGCACTGGCTCTGGCAGTGCTGCCTTCCAACCAATAGCAAGGTCATGGCGAAAGGGCATCACAGAAACACTTAAGAGCAAAGCGAAAGGGCAAAACAAAAACGATGGGTACAATTGAACGAAAATATCACGGACGAATCGATGTGATTTAAAGTTACAACGAATGAGAAAACCAAAGACCTCAAACCCCTCTTATCTCCTATTCAGAAAAGCGATCTGCGAGGAAAAAAATGAGCATGACGTATCGCCCGCTCAGACTCACAACGAAAAGAATATTTTTGGGTCAGACACTTTACTGAGACTCGTTATTGACTTGCGATTATACATTGTTCAAAATCATTCAAGACGCAGTTTGTCTCAAAGCACACAGGTGTGCATTTATTATATATCTTTCCCGGTTTTTAGTGAGAAAACACTTTGATTTCAACCTACCGTTTCCTTGAAAAAGTAATGTCTGTTGTGCTGAGAAGCAACCACTATAATTCGGGCAAACAAGCGCATTTTTATCCGGGTAGCTGCCCAAGCAAGTTCGATTATAGTTATTCCGGTTCTGTACCAGCGCCATCGCGCCAGAGAAACAACCTCGATACATTTTTTTCTCTCAGTCTCTCCCGACCAATGAAGTGATCGCAGGAGAGCTTTTCCCGCCAAGGATCTCGGAGGTCATGCTTAAACCCCGCCCAGAGTTGAAAATGTCAGGAATGTCGCCCTAAGTCTTCACAAGAACGAAACCACTCTTTGAGATTGTACGCAGCGAAACCCGTCAATAAGCTATACCCATGACAAAAATGTCATATTTATACATGAAGGGCCAATTTTTTCTGACGTTTGTCAGCCTCTCTTTATGCCACTTTTTTATCTGATGGTTTGTTAAAAGCACACACTGTCGTAGCAAGTTTTTTTTTTTTTTTTTTTTTAACTGTGTTTAGATTTGAAAGTTGTATCCACGGAGCAAAACCAATCGACATAAGTTTTCCGGCGCCGTTCGCTCTACGCGTAACATTATAGAACACAGCTCGTAGTGTCGAGCGCCAGGCGAACTTGCCGCCCGGCGAAGTTCTTTATTCTTTATTTATTCTTTATTCAAAGATTACCCCGCATTGCCCGGAGGCGTTATTGCAGGGGGGTTACAGTTTTGAAAAAAATACATCTTCATTTGTAGAGCACACCTGGTCTTCAGACAGCCTATTCCACTTTGCAATGGTTTTAACAAAAAAAGAATTTGCATACATGTTCGTCCTGGCGTGATACTCTCGGATTTTGAAAGCATGGTCAGTCCGCCTAGAAACATAATGTGGGTGTTTTAAATATACTTATCTGTTAATGCCAGTTTTATTATTATATATGAGAAATAAAGACTTCAGTCTCAACTTTTCTCGTCGAGAAGAAAGCAGTTCCCGATTCAATTCGCATTTCATTTTAGTGCAGCTCTCCCTCCGCCCATAACGACCCAGTACAAACCTAGCAGCTCTATTTTGAATTCTTTCCAATTTGTCAATCAAGGTTACGTGCGGAGGGTCCCAGACGGCGCAGGCATATTCTAAAATCGGCCTAACACATGTTAAGTACGCGGTTTTCTTTAATTCGGGTTGTGAACATTTCAAATTCCGTTGAATAAAATTGAGCGCCCTGCCAGCTTTTAGGATGACATCATCAACTTGAGCATTCCAAGAACAGTCGGATGACAGTGTGACACCAAGGTACTTGTAGGTAGTTTCGTTATTTATTAGGGCGTCATCTATCTGATAAGCACTTTCAATTTTTTTCTTTCTCTTGGTAAAACTCAGGTGTACACACGTCTTTGGATTTAAGTTCATCTGCCACTTGGAACACCAAGTATTAATACAATCCAAGTCTCGTTGCAACGTAGCAGATCTTGTTCGTCCTTAACTTCCCTATACACAGCGCAGTCGTCAGCGAACAACCGTATAAAGGAGGAAATTCCCACGGAAATATCGTTTACATAAATCAGAAACAAAAGTGGTCCCAGGACCGAGCCTTGTGGGACTCCTGACGTTACGTTAACATACTCCGAACTTTTTCCGTTCAAGAGAACACATTGGCGACGTTGAAATAAATAATTTTCGATCGATCGGAACACATTTAAGTCTAAGTTTAACGACTCTAGTTTACTAAGAAGGAGCGGATGCGACACAGTGTCGAACGCCTTACGGAAGTCTAGAAAAACACAATCCGTTTGCCCTCCATCGTCAATATTGGACGCCAGTTCATGGTAAAATTCTACGAGCTGTGTCGTGCAAGATAGGCCTTTACGAAACCCGTGTTGTTGACTAATTAGTATGCTGTTGTTCGTTATATGTTTCGTTATTCCTGTATATAAAACATGTTCAATAATTTTGCATGAGATGGCTGTTAGTGATATTGGCCTGTAGTTTGAAACCTCTTTTTTTGAACCACCTTTATGAATATGGACAACATGGGCGATTTTCCAATCGTCTGGTAGGATACCAGTGGAGAGTGACTTTTCGTAGATTACATAAAGATACAACGAAATAGATCCGGCACAGCGCTTTAGTATACGGGGAGAAATACCATCAGGGCCACTTGCCTTAGTTTCGTCAATGTTTCTTAAAAGCAAGTCGATGCCCCTCACGCTTAGTTCAACTGGCTCCATTAACGGGATGGCACTTGCATGTGCTGGAGGACAGCTGCTATCTTTAGGTAGGAAGATAGATTGAAAGTAATCATTCAAGCACGTAGCCTTTTCAGTGTCGTCTAAGAGGACATGATGGTTGTGCACAATTTTGTTTATTCCTAAGACTTCGGATCCACAGCCTTTTATAAACTTCCAAAAAAGTTTAGGACTAGTTTTCATCCTGTCGTTAAGTCTTTTAAAATATCCTTCTTTCGCAATTTTTATGGATAATTTATACTCCTGCGCTAATTCAGACAACTTCTTCAAGTCATTGTTACTTCTAGTTTTCTTATACTTGAGAAATGCTCTCCTTCTTTTTTTAATTATCCTTAGGATACGTAAAGTCACCCAGGGTTTTTTCTTTTTTTTTTTTTTTGAGTCTAGTAGAGTCTATGCTTGGAACATAACGGTTCATAAGTTCAAGCAGCTTGTTCTTAAATACACACCATAATTTGTGGACGTCGTAATCCTCAGCTAGGCATTCAAAGACCGGCAAGTGGTCAAGCAGCTGCTGAGATATACTAGTATAGTCGCCTTTCTCGAAGAAAAAAACTTTCCTTGTTGCGCATGTCGTCGGTCGGATGATTCCTGATTTGACGCTTGCAATGACGGCTTTATGATCACTTATTCCTGGTATAATGGTGGCGGAATCTATAAGGTTGGGTGAACTGCAAAACAAAAGGTCTAATATGTTATTATTCCGAGTTGGATCCTTTACATATTGCAACAGTCCATAAGTATCTACGATGTTCTTCATTTCTAGATTAATCCGACTACTAACTTTGCATGAACAAGTGCCATCATTCCATTTCAATTCTGGCAGGTTAAAGTCACCTGCAAGTAAGATAGGGTGCCGAGAGGCCTCCGAAACGATTTCAAACAACGACTGTAACGTCTTTAAATCTGAATTCGGTGGCCGATAAAACGTTCCGACAGCGTACGACGAATTGTCAGATAAAGTAACTGAGCACCCAATTGACTCGACATCGTCATGATCAATATCTAGCCTAGATGATTTTAGAGAGGAATGAACTAGCAAAAAAACGCCTCCCCCGAGGCTGGGCCTATCCTTCCGATAAACAATAAATTCGTTTGGAAACACCTCACTATCGGCGATAGTCGGGTTCAGCCACGATTCTGTACCAAATACGATGTCAGCTTTTACAGACTCGAGCAGGGCAGTGAACTCATCAACTTTGTTTATTACACTCCTGCAGTTTATTACGACAGCAACTAGATCGCGGCAGGCATTTTTCTTATTCTTACTGGGGCGTCATTGTTTCAAGAGTGGAACGACCTCTTCTTTTTCTGTGTCCCATGTGAAAGTCTTTCCGTTAATAACAAGCTTATCATAAGTTTGCTTTACCTTGTTATTACTATCTGCTTTTTTGACCTTCGCGTATTCCCACAATCGCTTTCGAATATCTCGGGTCTCAGGGGAATAATCATTATCAACGCTGTAGGACAACCCCTTGAACTTCTTAGCGTTTGACAAGACGTCCTGTTGTTCCTTATACGATGCGAAATTTACAATGATTGGCCTTTTGAACTTTTCATTGTATCGACCAACACGGTGTGCTCTTTGAACCGTCTTTAGTTCGATCCCCAAATTGGCTTTGCAAATACTTTTAACCAAGCTTTCCGACTGGTTCCACGTTTCCGAACGGTTGTCGTCATCTATTCCATAAAAGACAAGATTTTGTCTGCGACTTCTGTTTTCGAGGTCAATATTTTTGATTCTCAGATTAGCTACTTGTTGTGCAAGGTCTCTTATTGCGTTTGCTTGTTCAGACACTAGTTTATTAACCGCTTCGACCTGCCCCTCGGTTGTATGTCTGTTGTTCGCCTGATATCCGCCTCATGGATTTCGGCCTAATGTCATTTTAGTGACTCTGTTTAAAGGTCTTCAGATTTTCATCCCTAAAAATGACGATACGGTTTCCTTACAAGCTGGAATTGCAAGTTCCGTTCTATATATAGCTAATCGCATGAAATTACCCCCATCTAAACCGCATTCGAAATCAGGCTCCCAAACGTATTTCTTTCTTCTCAATGTTTCGCTTTAGAATTGCATCCCAAATGGGATTTCCAGGGGGCATTCGGCTCCGAGAAGTTTACGGGGGCGTGGCGCGCCGATAACCACTCCCCTCCAGTCCAAAAAAAGTTCGGATTTCTAAACACTGAAAGCGGCGCGTAAATTTAGCAAGTGAAACAAAAAAAACAACAAAAAAACTACATGGTAAACACACCGATTCCAGATGGGCAGGGAGACAAAGCTCCCTTCTAACGAAATACATATATTGTCCACCGCCTGGGAAGCGACCTGCTGTTCCTTTCAGTGTTTCGCAGGGAAAGCGACAAAAAAGATTATTTTCGTCCCGGGTGGTGCTCGCTCTACACGTGGCCTCCGAATAGTGTGCCTAGATTTCAGAGTATTCCCAACTGCTCGATCGAGGTCACGGGGTTCAGGGGCCATGTTCGCAAGACGAGCTGCAAAAACAGTAGACAATCTCACAAGCATCTCACTATTTCCGACCGCTTTCCTAACACGACGCAGACATGATTTAGTAAACAGCTATGCTGGAAGCATCCGTCATTAAATTTCAGACGTTCTGCGTCTGGTTTTAGTTGCTCCCTCCCTTCATTCTAGGCATTCCCTACCTTAGAACAGTAGCTTTCGATCGTTTCGTATGCAAAGCGGATGTGCCGCCTGGCGAAGTTTTTCGTTTGTTCGCCTCTTTAGATACTTCAGAATGGCAGAATGGGGGAGGGGGGGGGGGGAGGCGGGAGGCGGGCAGGGGGGGGGGGGGGGGGGCAACACTTTGGGCTCCTCGAGCAGCTCGGGGTACCCAAAGTATTAAGAACTCCTATTCTATAACTCACAAACATACAGAAAAATGTATAATGGGGAATTATTTTTTTCGGTGAATTTGGAGGCGGTTTGGTTTCCGGTTTTGTAGCAATTCTTGTCGTATATTCATGGGCATGCAACTGCGATTTCGCCTCTCCCGCACTAAAGACCCAAGCATAGAGAGCATTTATGTTGCTATAAATCCAACGAGGGATAGCACAATAATATACACCCTTGCAAGTGGAACCTACGCTTAACCTCGAACCGTGCGTCCAGGTGAGGCGAACCTACTCTCTAGCCAGAACAGAGCATTCGTTGCTTGTTGTAAAATGTAGCCAAGCGTCTTTTGTGAAAGAGAAACACAAATGTTAAAAAATACA